>NC_136061.1:422335696-422985696 GCF_964261635.1 Lissotriton helveticus | reverse complement strand
TGCTTCTCTCTCCATTTGATTGATTGTTATCCAAGCATTTACTGTTTTAGAATTGGTTCTCTTTGGTTCATTCTCTATTTACAAACAGTCACAGAGTCGCAATACTCTGTTTAGTCTTTGCAGATAACGAAAAATCGTGTAAAAAAAAAGAAAAGGAATCGAGCAAAATCAGTAGGCCACTAATGGGATCTCTTTTTGACCTCGCTAAAATAGAAACATTAGGAACAACCCCTCATGACAAATACAAAACTAGTGAGATGAACTGAACTCCACACAATGATGGCTGCAAAACAGCTCGGCTCCGCCACCCACCCCGCCCAAAATAACGATAAAGAGCGGCTGCCATAATTGGTTGCGGAATGGCCACGACGGAGCTACGAAATGGTGGTGCTCTCATGCTAACCCCAGCTTCAGTCTGAAACATCCAGAAACACTGTAGACTACCAATTCGATCAGTTCCGGTAGCGCCCCAATGAAACCCGGTAGAGAAGAACTAGCCCTCCCCTCTTTGACTGATGGTTCTTGTTGCCTGTCCCTTCTGTTGTCATTTAACAGAACTATTTAGCCTGCTGAAAGGGGTTGTGTTCCGACCGCTGGTTGGTGGAGACATTTTGACTATATTCTGGACCTGCGTTGTCGCGTAATGCGTCATATGACGCGCCGCGTTAGCGCATCCAGAAGTCATCCGGGGCGCGACGCGCAGCGCGTAACGTAAGCATAACAAGTCATGTGACTTGTTAATAAAACTTTTCATTGGTTCATTTTACTTTTCTTATTCTAATGATGAAAGGCTTGGTCATAGGACCTAAAAATTACGCTTTTTATTACTTCCGAACATTATTTTTTCTTAAATATATGTTATAATGTTCCAGGCTAATGTACTTTCCCGGAAAATTTACAACTGTCCTGCAAGTAAAATATATTATTTTTTCGAGAAAAAGAGCGTTTCTTCGTCCCATGACGGAGCCGTTGAGCAAAAGAGGGTCGACCTGCTGTCTTAGTCGCCGATACGCCTGAATATGAGATTCTTATCGATCACTTTATGTTGCAGGAGTAGAAAACACAACAGCCCTTGACCATTTATCTTTACTGCGTTCCTGCGTATTATACCTTTTACCCTTCATGTAATTGGTCTGCTTTATTTCACTTGCCTTTTAATGATTCTAAAACAGTGACTATTATTAAAAACTTTACCAATGTATATACTACTACCATGTTTTCTTTTAAAAACCTTTATTGTGAAAATTTCATTATACAAATACGAGCCTATAACCACGTGGGCCGGCCACGGAGCAAACTGTAATCGTATATGATGAGTAGACATTTACACTGTAGAGGAACGTAACGGGCGGGCCATTAGGTTGCAAGAACTAAGGTGTCTAACAGTTGCGGAATCGGTGGACGTACATTTTATAATTAAAATACGACAGGGCCAGTTACAATAAAATTATCTAGATATACATTTGCGGGCAAGTACCATGGGTGACGTTAATTCGAACTTTCAATAGTACAGTAATCAATAACACATCAGAACTTAATATCAATAGGGATGTCGAAATATTCAATCAATTCTCGTCCCCGCCCGCCATATGCTTCAAAACTGCATACGTATCTCGTGATTTCAAGGTTCTGCAACCAGTACACAACAAGGAGTTACGAGTCCCATTTATTCCGGCGCCATTTTGGGCGAAGACGGGCAGGTCCAGGATATAGTCAAAATGTCTCTACCAACCATCGACTATGATGATGTTCATATGCTGTATTTATTAGAGTAACACTCATCTGTCCACATGAAATTATTTTGCCACAATCTAAACATGTCATTTTAATCTTTCCAAAGTTCTAAATATTTGGGACCATTTCCCTTGCCTCTGATGCTGTCAGTGCCACTTCTTTGATGAATGTACTGGCAGGTCGGGGGTTCTCCTCCAAATCTCTCTTTTATGCAGCACTATAATTAATTGGTGCCACCTCTCCATATGACGATGCATGGTATAGTTACCATAACTATATTTTTTTTCGGTTCCTCTGGAGAGTACATCGTGGCAGATGAAGCGTGTAACGTACCGGGCATTTACCTTTTTTTGCATGTACAGGAAAGGAAAAAATAAAAATCGAGCGTCCGAGTTCTAAAGTGTCCCAGGGCCATTTTAGTAGACCAGGCCCAAATCCAAAGAACAAGCTGCCATTTTGAGAGTCCTGTTGCAGCCGCCTGTCGCTGTAGCATCAAGAGCAGCCGAAACTCAGCTGAATGGCAACTGAAACGGTAAAGGGGCGCCCCACTACAGCAGACGAGCCTCCACCTAGGAAGGCCCGTTCACGCCGCCTCCCCCCCCCCCCCTTCGGGCACCCCACGCCGTTATTCGGAGCAGTATTGTAGGATGGCCACACCAGTGCGGCAACTTGCTAGACATCACCTCGGTGGTAACCGAATCTCAGCGCCTTTTGGTGTCTTCTCTTCAGAAAATATTGTTGCGCTGCCTTTGGCCCCATTCGCACATCGGTCCGCTACTGACGCCATCTCACAGGCTAATGGGGCGCCCCACGCCGAGTTTCAGCATTGTAGGATGACCACACCAGTACAGCAACTTGCTAGACATCACCTCGGTGCCATCCGGATCTTCGCATCTCAACGCCTAGTGGTATCTTCCATACAGAAAATATTGTTGCGCTGCCTTTGGCCCCATTCGCACATCGGTCCGCTACTGACACCATCTCACAGGCCAACAGGGCGCCCCACGCCGACTTTTACCATTGTAGGATGGCCACACCAGTGCCACAACTTGCTAGACACCACCTCGGTGCCATCCGGATCTTGGCATCTCAGCGCCTTGTGGTGTCTTCTATTCAGAAAATATTGTTGCGCTGCCTTTGGCCCCATTCGCACATCGGTCCGCTACTGACGCCATCTCACAGGCCAACGGGGCGCCCCACGCCGACTTTCAACATTGTAGGATGGCCACACCAGTGCGGCAACTTGCTAGACACCACCTCGGTGCCATCCGGATCTTGGCATCTCAGCGCCTTGTGGTGTCTTCTAGTCAGAAAATATTGTTGCGCTGCCTTTGGCCCCATTCGCACATCGGTCCGCTACTGACGCCATCTCACAGGCCAACAGGGCGCCCCACGCCGACTTTTACCATTGTAGGATGGCCACACCAATGCCACAACTTGCTAGACACCACCTCGGTGCCATCCGGATCTTGGCATCTCAGCGCCTTGTGGTGTCTTCTATTCAGAAAATATTGTTGCGCTGCCTTTGGCCCCATTCGCACATCGGTCCGCTACTGACGCCATCTCACAGGCCAACGGGGCGCCCCACGCCGACTTTCAACATTGTAGGATGGCCACACCAGTGCGACAACTTGCTAGACACCACCTCGGTGCCATCCGGATCTTGGCGCGTTGTGCTGCCTTCGGCCTATTCGCACATCGGTCCGCTACTGACGCGAACTCACAGGCCAACAGGGCGCCCCACGCCGACTTTCAGCATTGTAGGATGGCCACACCAGTGCTGCAACTTGCTGGACACCACCTCGGTGCCATCCGGATCTTGGCGCGTTGTGTTGCCTTCGGCCTATTCGCACATCGGTCCGCTACTGACGCCGCCTCACGTGCCAACGTATTTTCTCCGCATTTTATACCCTATGCCGCATAACAGGTCATGTGACTTGTTTATAAAACTTTTCATTGGTTCATTTTACTTTTGGTTTCCTAATGATGGAAGGCTTGATCATATGACCTAAAAACAACACTTTTTATTGGATGAAAACTTTTTTTTTTCCCCCAAACGATGAAAGCCCCACCTTGTTTCTGGATGTTTCAGACTGAAGCTGGCGTCACCATGAAAGCACCACCATCTCGTGGCTCCGTCGTAGTCATTCCGCGAGCAATCATGGCAGCCGCTCCCCACCAGAAGCCTGCAGGAGTCGGGGGCCCCCAAAACTTTTGATGAATCCTCAAGGCGGAGGGGACGCTTTCGAGAATGGGGTCCAAGACCTAGCAGACAAGCGTCCGATTTCCAAGGTGTCCCAGGGCCATTTCAGTGGACCAGGCCCAAAAAGGAAAGAGCCTGCCGCCATTTTGAGAGTCCTGTGACAGCCGCCTATCGCTGCACCGCAAGAGTGGGCGCAACTCAGCTGAATTGCGGCTTTTGACACAGTGGACCAAAAGCGGACGGAATGGCAACTGAAACGGTAAAGGGGCGCCCCACTACAACAGACGAGACTCCACCTGGAGAGGCCCGTTCACGCCGCCTCCCCCGGGGCGCCCCACGCCGTTATTCGGAGCAGCATTGTAGGATACCAAAACCAGTGCGGCAACTTACTGGACATCACCTTGGTGCCATCGTTCTGCTGCCTTGGAACTATTCGCACAACAGTTTGCTACTGATGACCCACCCCCCCGCGACGCCCCACGCCGGATTCCGAAATCAGTGAAATCTGGACGTTGTGCTGCGTTGGGATTATTCGCACAGCCGACCGCTACTTTGTTGTTTTTCCCTAAAAATGTTTATATGTTATTACTGTTTTTGTTTTCTTGTATATATTTATAAGTTATTAAAGTTTTATAATCTTACTACTTTGTTGGAGTGCTATATATTTTTAATGTGACACATAATTGTAAAAACTTTGATGTACAAAGAGTCATCCCTGGAATCTTCCGCTTCAGGCTCGGTCCCCTCCCCAATCACAATACAGGATGGTTTTCAGATAATAGGAACGCGTCTGCTGTGACGGATCTCATCGAGTGTGGGCCTTGATCTACTATAACTCCTTTGAAGAGGGGTGATTCTTTACAGCTGGGGCCATAAACTACATCTGCAGGGCTAGCTGATACCCTAGGACCGGCCTGGACAATCGGACACAGAGGAAAAGGAGTGTCAGAGGGTGCGGTAGTGAATAGGGCGAAAGGGAGGTGTCGGGTGGGCACAGGGTGTGATTCTCAGGGAAGAGCAGCGCAGATGGGGGGTGGTTTATTACCCATGCATAAGACAGAGAGCGGGGGTGACCACAGCCTGGGGGAGATGCTTGCGAGGGTGGGGAGCCATGCTAAGGATCGACAGCGTGCAGAGAGTGGGTCTGGTCAAGGCATCTAAAATGACTGCCGTGCACGACAAAAGTGTGGCATTTGAAAAAAGGCAAGATGGCGCAGACAATGTTTTTCAACACTTCCTGATTTCCTTCGAATCGAACGTTAACAGACGTTGGGGCATATTACCAAAGTTAAGCGATATTTATCCCTAACGATGCTTAGCAACGATTTTTTTACCGCTAAGCATCTTCAGAAATTATCGCAGATAAACCTTGCTATTATCAAGGTTTATCGCAAATACGATAAAAAACGACCGCAATGCATTAATATCGCTGAAAACTCAGCGATATTCATGCATTACCGAGCTAATGCTCTTAGCCATGTTATCCACCTCCCATTGGATAACATGGCTAAGAACTGCTCAGGGCAGGTGGTAGCTTTTGGAGATATTCGCGCTTATCGCGAATATTTCCAAAAGTTGGTAATAGGAGATAGCGATGTTAGCGACTGTTTCCAGTCGCTAACATCTTGGCATGCCCACTTTGCATGTCATTAGTGATAAATATCACTCACATGCAAAGTGGGGCCCAAGATGGTCGCTATCTCCTACTAGCCGTCGCTAACTGGTGTTAGCAACAGCTAGGTAATACAGAGATAATTTTATCTCCGCGAAGCGGAGCGCTGTTACAGATATATATCTTGTTTTTGAACGTTAATTTCTCAAAATCCACTGAAGCACATATATTGAGACCTAGCAAAGGCACATCGAGCTACCAGTCCCTACAATTTTGCCAAGTTTCATGCAAATCCATTCAGCCGTTCGATTATTATTATTATTATTTTTTTTGCCCCACGGGGCCCTTTTAAAACCTCCACATCAAACCAAAGAGGTCAAGGAGGATCTACTATGCCCCCTTATGGTCATTTGCCCCTTCGCTTTGGCCTCCTCTTGTCTCTCGATCCTACCGAGAGACAAGATGGCGGCCGCTACGGACTGTTTGCAATGTTTAGAGACGCCGGAGAACCAATCAGCTTCGCAAACCTCCGTTACGCGAAGCGGAGTGCTGTTACAGATATATATCTTTTTTTGAACGTTAATTTCTCAAAATCCACTGGAGCACATATATTGAGACCTAGCAAAGGCACATCGGGCTACCAGTCCCTAATATTTTACCAAGTTTCGTGCAAATCCATTCAGCCGTTTGATTATTATTATTATTATTTTTTTTTGCCCCGCGGGGCCCTTTTAAAACCTCCACATCAAACCTAGGGGGTCAGCGAGGATCTACTATGCCCCCTTATGGTCATTTGCCCCTTCGCTTTGGCCTCCTCTTGTCTCTCGATCCTACCGAGAGACAAGATGGCGGCCGCTACGAACTGTTTGGAATGTTCACAGACGCCGGAGAACCAATCAGCTTCACTTCACAAAGCTCCGTACCGCGAAAAGTCCGCGAACCGGAGCGCTGCCCGGTCCGCTGTTACAGATATATATCTTTTTTTGAACGTTAATTTCTCAAAATCCACTGAAGCACATATATTGAGACCTAGCAAAGGCACATCGGGCTACCAGTCCCTACAATTTTGCCAAGTTTCGTGCAAATCCATTCAGCCGTTCGGGCTAAAAGTGAGGCCAACCGCCCTATGGAAAACTCAATGTTAAAAACACGTTTTGGGACCCCCCTTTTTTCTAGGCCCCCCCTTGACAAACCCCCCCCAAATTTTCAAGGGCTGCTCAGAAACAAAATGTGCCATTTTCCTGAAAATTTCAGCCAATTCCGTCCACAAACGCCAAAGTTATTAGACATAGAATTTTCAAAAATCCCATAGAGAAAAAATCCTAACTATATATACCTACTGGCGACCGCCAGTAGGTAATATATACATACACATATATATATATATATATATACATACACATATATATATATATATATATATATACATACACATATAAGGACAGAGAAACTCTAACGTGCAAGACTGAGTATTAGTAGTACACCCGACATCCCCCTTTCATCAAACCCACTTGGGATGTTATTGGCGTCACAAAGAATAGCAGCAAACACCCACTGTGGATTCATTCAAGTAGAGACTACAAAGACCAGAAGGCAATGCAGCCGACGCCCATGGGGGCGGGAGCATACGCCCACAAGGGCTGGACTCTGATAATAAAGTATAGGTGCTCTCTACTCAAGTTTGCTGTTCTTTCTTGCTGGGTGGCTTGTGAACAAGGATGCAAATCTGAAACGCGTAAAGCCTGAAGCCTGTTATGTGTGAGGAAGTGGTATGCGGATGTTTCTGCTGTCTACACCGAAAGAGGTATTTCTCCGTGAGGGCGTCCTCACTCAGGGCAACCTTTGAATTTTGATATACATACACATACACATATATATATATACATACATATATATACATACATATACATACATACACATATATATATACATACATACACATATATATACATACATATACATATATATACATACATATACATACATATACATACATATACATATATATACATACATATACATATACATATATACATATATACATATACATATATACATATATATATATACATACATATACATACACATACATACACATACATATACATACACATACATACACATACATATACACATATACATACATACATATATACACATACACATACATACATACACACATATATATATACATATATACATACATACATACAGGTTATATATATATATATATATATATACACACACTCACAGGTTTGTGTTACACTTTTCGTCTTTTGGATAATCTCCGTATATATTATTTTTTTTTTATATGAATTCCTCACAAAAGAGTTAATAAGCCTTTTACATATAACATGAACGATGTAAGTTAATAAAGAGTAAAGAGGGTTATAACATTGGTTCCTTAAATTACACCAAAACCACAAAGAAAGTGACACTGTAGATATGGTCAGAAGACTTCTCCAAAATACCTAATTCAATTTACAGGTGACAGAAGGAAATCTACTTTAGGATTGGTACATTAAGCGTCATCTCCAGCAGTGTTTAAAAGGCACCCCATACGATTGAGGGACTGTGTGGTTGTATTTATTTTATAATCATAGCTGTAAACTTAGATATAGTTAGGTAGGAGTGAGTATCCTAAAGGGTTAATGCCAAAGATATAGTAAGAAGGGCAGGAGCATCATCCCACAAGCAAAAGAACTGGGATTACCCCGCGAAGTAGTAGGTACGCACAGAAGTGCAGAGAAATAGTCCCATGTTGAAAACCACATTAGATTAGGATTGTTGGCAAATGAAAAAGGTAGCACTTCGATGTCCACATTAAGTTAATCAATTCCTTTTCCAACAGTTAGTGCTAACTGTATGCTATGCTATGCTATCTATGAATATTCCGTTTTCTCTTCCCACTTGACGGTCTGCTACTGGTCCGTCCAACTCTGTATTTCTGATCTCACAGTCTTGGTGCCAGTCTCCAATGTCATTGTTATTCACGCAGTAGTGCTGGTAGTAATTCTTGGTACTTGTAGTTCTTTCTAGGAGTGGTGATCTGTAGTTACTGCTCTCTGCGCAGCAACTCATTACCAGTGTAACTATTAGGGTGAGACTTAAATCCTTTCAAGAAGCCTTTATTCAACACAGCAATGCAGATCGCAAGATGTAATGGACAGCTAGTGCTCAGTACTCACTTGCCAACATTGTACATAACAGCAATAGTGTAACTTTAAACAGTGCGAACCTCCTATGAAGACAATGGAGTGGATGAGAATTAATAGGTTAGTCTAGAACAAGGATGTCCACGTGCTACCAGGAGGGTCTGGTGCACAACAGAGTTTCAGTATAAGCGTCTTTAAATTATTAACATCCAATTGGATTACGAGTATGTAAAGTTGTTGTATAGATACAGAAAATCTGATATTTATTTTGGCCCTCCTGGGCTTACGCTGGACAACTTCAACTCCATAATTCCAATACTGGTCTTTCCGTTTCTCCCCGTTAAACTTACAACATCTACCCTCAGTGGTAGGACTGTTGTAACAGCGTTCTACTCTTCGGTCTTTAACTATACTTGTTGTTAAAGACCTTCTTCTCTACACAGTGCCTCCTACCAGTAGCCAAGTTAGATATTCAATTTCACAGGCAGATTGGAAACGGGAGGTGGGTGTCAATAGCTCTGTTTTTTCCCCCCATTTGTTTTCTACAGCTTCCCAGTTTCCTTATTTTTCCAGTGGCTTCATTTGATATTACATGGTGATAGCAGGACACAAAGGCCTATTTGTTTCAGACTCCACGAACACTCCATGAAATCCGGACACATTCTTCGGTCCCTTAACTTTGAAACAATCATACTGTGATCCAGATGTTGTTTGAAGCACGGACCTCCATCTTGTATGCATCTGTCCTCAGAGTTGTGCGGGCTGCCCACTCGAGTTTAACAGTACCTTTTACGCGTTGGCCTTCTTACAGTCACTTCGTGAAAGCCTTGTGTTGGGAATAGAACTATGTTTCTATAAATAATATTATCACGTCCTCACCACCTGCAGCTAAGTAAACGCTGTGAATTGTTTCTGGCAGACACCAAACATGCTTTACAACCTATTAACCTGGCATACACAGTTTACTCACCACACACCTCGGCAAATCTGAATCCGGATTCAGTCAATAATGGTAGGATTTGGAAGGTTTTCTCCTGGACTACTGACATACACGGCAATGCCACACTGACGGCCGCCTGTGCTGTGGCAGTGCCACTTAATAATAACCAATGTTGCTTCCATGCATAACTTTGTTGTAGGCGATATTGTGTTTCTCTTTTATAAATGTGTTCAAAGCTAGTGATAGTTGTGGGAGAAGTAACTACCCCATGCATGCGATGCGATATTACACAAGCCAGGCGAGTCGGGTCTCCAATTTTCTTCCCAATAGGAAAACTGATTTTACTGAATAGCAGATTCCTGAAGCTCCTGTTAGTGTTGGTCAACAACCAAAGGTTGATGGGCTCAAGCGCCTGTTAGTGTTTGTCAACAACTAAAGATTGAGCGGTAACATCATATCAGACCCCAGGCTGTTTCTGCCATCAAACTAAGTTGATCACTGTACCTATACTTAACACATCAGAAGTAGAGGTGTTGGTTTTCGCGGAGTTGATAGTTTATTATTCTGTTTCAGGATCAGGGAATCACTGAAACAACCAAAACAATGTCCCTTCTAGATTAATTGGGATAAAGAGTATTTAGCACTGACATAACCTGCCTTTAACGTTTCTAAGGATTCCTCCATATTGGGTGTGTCCTCGTTTTGCTAAAGCCATGCAAGATAATTATTTGCAGTAGCGGATACCTTAATTTAAAATATTGTATAAAAATGTGCGTTAAAGGATATGCCATGTGTTTTAAAAGTATGATTGGAGTTAATGTATTCATTTGAAAAGATGGTACTTAGGATTAAGGTCTTCGATATTTCAGCCAGAGTAACATGGCTAAGTGGAGTTTCATCCACGGCAATGTGAGGCTGTCCGCCTCACAACATACTTTCCAACAGAGACTAAAATTAACCTTGTTTAGTTCTTGCTACCCAAGCCATGCCCAGACATAATTATATTCAACAGTCCACTGGTCAAAACGGAGTGTATAATTTTGTTCTGAGAGAGCACTGTGCCAGCTTGAGGGGTTTTCAACATAGACTTGTGTATTTTGACGTCAATAGCAAACATGCGGATTAGTATTTGTTTGCAAGATCTTGAATTATTGCCACTAGTTAGTTACATGCCGTAAGGCCAATTATTTTCTTAAACGTAAGAGGGTTTTTAAAGCAAAATTCTCACATATTTGCAGGACTCCATTCTAAGGACAAGTACTCCGGGTATAGAATCATAGCGAATGAAGGGATTTTACCCATTATTCCCTGCTTGTATATAATCCAAGAATATTTTAAATGTAATGGTGCAGCAAGCAACATGCATGGTTTAAGGTATGAAAATGTGATTAGCATTACAGGCTAATTATACACACTTTCCTCATTGATTGAAAATAGGGAAGAATTTTGTCTGATTAAACTGGTGAGTTGATTTCGAATTGTTCGTTAAATAGGTCCTCATATGCTTCAAATGCAGTCACATTGTGACCGATTCATACTAATGAGTGTCCAAAGAGAATGGTTTAAAACCTCTAGGACCACGTTATACATCACAACAGAAATTTCTCAGTTTGCCATTGGAAGAAAGTGAAGCTGCCTGGAAAAATCAATGCTTCTGTATCTAGGAAAATTTGAGCCATGAAAGTATAAGTATACAAGAGGCTAGAGTAATTCCAGAAGAACTACGATAAAGTGCTATGAAGATGGCACGTCACAGACATCAATGTAGTTCTAGGTGCAGTATTACAAATTGTGACTCAAGGATTATAGTTTTTCCTAGGAAACAGTCAGAACACCGCGGTCTGAACGACGCATATGCGTGGTTAAGGCAGTGCGCGGTCTAGCTACAGGAAGACCGAAGCAGGAGGACGCCGCGGTGAGGTAAGTGGGACTGGTTTTAATTTTAAGGGCTGGAAGGGGGTTAGGGTAGGTTTCAGGGCAGTGGAAGGGGTAGTTTAAGGCACAGCGCAGGAGGTGTAGAGTTTTAGGCCAATAAGGCAGTGGGAGGAGACTGGTTAGTTAGGTTAGTTTTTAGGACGGTGGGGTCGGGGAAGGTTTTAGGGGCCGTGGTTGGGGTAGTTTAAGGGACAGCATGGGGGGTGGGAGGGCGGGTTAGTGTGTGTTTTAGCCCTTAAGGCAGTGGAGGGGAATGGGTAGTTTTTAGCGCTGGGAGGGGATCAGGGTAGGTTTTAGGGCAGTGGAAGAGTTTGAGGTAGTTAAAGGGTGAACACGAGGGTACGGGGTGGTCGGAGGGAGGCGGGGTAGTGGCGACCTTAGCCACACATATCCCTTTACCATTCATGCCTATACCACAAACTTTTGTGGTAAAGGCATGCGTGGTAAAGGAACGCATGATTAAGACACATTTGTGGTTGGGCTGCATGGTAGAGGCACACGTGGTCAAACTATTCGTGCTTCTATCATAAATTTGTTTTTCCCTTCTAAAAGACTGAGGAGCTGTATTCCAGTATTCCAATATAGAGAGTGAAGTATCCGCCATTCGGTGCTGTAACATGCATATCAGAATTTATACATGGGGGCTTCCACTTAAAATAAGGACCCATCATAAGCCACTCACCTGAATGTTTAGATATGGGTACAAAATTGATGGGAGTGGGACTCCCAGAATTTTAAGAGGGTAGATAGGGGGAATGGAACATAATTCATAATTTATTGTCTATTGGGATTATCGATAAAGTGGAAGATGACTTCAAAGGTCATAAGGAGCAGAGGTTAGTCATGATGGTAAAAAAAGAACTTGCTCTAGGAAAAGGTGATTGAAAAGAACCAATGAAGGATGACTTGCTTATGAAATATGCAAAAGAAATGTAGAGTTACTGGTGGGGTTGATCAGAGAAATCAATGCTTAGAAGGAAATGAATTTTTTAGAGTAAAAATCAATTAAACATACATAAAGGCAAGGTTTGGAGTAGAGAATAAATTGTGTCACCTGTGAAAATTAAGCTGAAGCTTATTTATATTGTCAGCACATGAAGGTTATCCCGGCCATTATGAAAAAAGAGTAAGGCAATCTTTCTGTTGACCTGATAAGGACAATCAGAGTAGAGTGAAAGATCACTATGTTATTCCTTTATATCAACAGTGACCATATTAAAATCATGAGTCAAGCACCTTGGTCTCAGTACAGTTATAAGAGAACCAGGGGAGAAGTTAACTTTATATTTCCTTGGCTCAGTGCCACACTGGTAGACTAGTAATCCAGCAGAGATGCCTACAAGGGATATTATTTGAAAAAATAATAAGATTCCTTTTAAAAACGACTTGTGAATGCTCTAGAAATAGCATAAAAAATATAACATTTTAACCAAATTTAAATATTAAAAAATTAATCAATCTGATATAACAAAGAAAAATAGACTGGTGTATTGCTTTTGCATATCCATTTATGACTAAATACTGCAATTCTAGCGTACATACAAATCTCATACATACAAGGGTGACAAAAAAACCTGCATGTGCCAAGGCATGTGTTTTCATGTAATATGTGGAATGCACAAGATAAAACAAAAATAGCCCTTGATTTCTGCCCTTTAGTAACACTTTGGCAAAATATAACAGCGGTTTTGCTTTTACAGATAAGTTGAGGGGTAAGAAGTAATACAGACAGAGAGGCGGGTGTGTGAGGGGTAAAGCAGAGGAAGAGAGCTAGAAAACGGACGCATTCATGGAATACTGATCATAAAAGAAAAAAATTGTGCAAGTCATCTAATCAAAAGTATGGTAAAGACGCTATGCTCCAGGGGAGGGACAAACAAGAAGAAAGTAAGCCAGAGAACAAGCAAGCAAATTAGTTAAAGACAATGCTAGGCAGGGAGAGGGCTGTAAGTTTTTGATTTGGTCCACGATGGTATCTTTCATAACCACCAGCTAAAAGGTATTTGGTATGTGGTGCCTCAATCCAATCAATTTTTTCACCACTCAAAAAACTACAGTATGCTAAGCGTTGTGTGTATTGTAAAGATATCGAATTCGAATTACAATTTTATAGCAGTGCTGTTTACAGATATGTTTACAGTGCACATTTGAGAGCTTCTCTCAACATATAACACCAACCCGTCAATTATTTAATAAAACCCCATTTGGCCCAAACACCTCTAAACTGTGGTATTCGTTCATACTAATGACAGTTACCATCTAGGGACGTGGATTCAACTGATGCATAATTCATAATTAAGGCCTCAAGTTACATAGCAGCATCGAGGGGTCGCTGTCTATTACCTAACAAACCATCTTGTCAGCTTTAACCTCAAGTTCAAGGGTTTCGTACTGCTAAGTAGAAAACGAAGGGCGACATACAGCTTGAGCAAGAATGAGGAAAACGGGAGAAGGGAATTACTTGTTCAGCAAAATTGGCATCTGGCTTCCAAAGAGCACTGCCAAGCTGAAGGAATTTAGTACAGGCAGCTTGTTTGCGCAGCCCTGCACACCAGCTGCATGTCTTTTTTAAAAACATGTTTTCACGCCGATTCCAATTGCCATATTTTGAGGAAATATATTCAAATTCCACCTTGCAGACCCCAGCAAAGTACACACTGCCTCTTGCATCATTCAAAACACGGACTTTATATGTACTTCTATTTTATACATACACATTATAAAAATGGTTATACAATTACTTTAACGATAATATGGTATCTTAATTTTGTTATATCGCAGGGTTCAATGCAATCAATTACAACATGGCATGCTGAATTAGCTAATAGAAATGTAACAAGGTGAGAACAATGTTTGTGATGTACTAAAAAGGCAGTAAACCTTGCCCGGTGGTTAAACCATGCAGCCTACACACATACACTCCTTCGATTGTAACAAGGCTAAACCAGGGTTCATCATGAAAACAGCAAATGGAAAGCACGGAGGTTTTTAGGTCGAGCCTGGCCACCGCATCCGCATCTGTCAGGCACGCTGTACTTGAAGCTCCGACCACTGTCCACCCATATTTTTCATTGGCTTGTGTCCACTGTAAACTGTGGGTGTTCATTGGTCAATATGCTTGGTAGTCCCTCCTTAGTACTGCCTTGTCTTATTTTGTAACCTCCAATGGCAACACCCCGTTACCCATGTTGTTACTCTGTAGGCTTTAATTACAGCCTCCGAGTACTATTTTCTCAAATTGCTTTGCCCTGCCTGCTGTTGCAGGCAAGACATGCTCGCTGACACTTGATAAAACCATTTTATAGCACTAATGCATTTACAATAGGTCTCGCATTTTCAAGAGTTCAAGCTATTGGCATTGTAAATGACAATGCCTTTTATTTATCTGTTTTAAAAACAACACAAATAAAAGGCATTGTCATTTACAATACCAATAGCTCAAACTCCCTATTGTATTGCAAATGCTTGTTTCTTTTGTATGTCACTTGGTCACTTCCATGTTCCGATGCTTTGTCTGGTCATGGTTCCGAGTCTGATATCCTGGGGTGTCTCAGAATTGGGAGTACTGGTTGAAACTAGAAGCTACCCAAGAACTAAGCTGGTCACACCCTATTCCATTAGGGTTATTAAGTTGTATACTTGATTACCTCACTTCCATCCCGACTTTTCTGCGAATAAATACTACCATATATGTACCTGTTCCATGTTTGTGATCTCTGACCATGGCTGCCATTAATCTTTGTAACAATGCCTATAAGGTACATTCTGGCCATAGGATACATTCAGAATATCTTGCATGGCTGCCCAACAGATGTGCTCAAGTTGTTACCTTAATTTTAGTGTAAATGTAACCCACCGAGGACAGTTGAGTAACCAATCACTGGCAAAAGCAGATGGTTTCACATTTGAATGACGTTAAGAGATCTTTTAGGTTTGCCAAAACTTGTTGTTACCATATATGTGCAAGTATGAGCCATGACACTGCAGAAGTAACTTTCTTTACTTTTGATTTACAGACCTATGATGTGGAATGTATATTTAGATAGGTAAAATGAAAAAAAGAATCTGAAAGTACAAACTATAGGGAAAGGATCGGCAGGCATCAAATTGCAGCTGGCAGGTCCTCCAAAAAAAAATTTTTAAAAAATAACAGAGGTAGGAGGAGAAAAGCAACAGAGTAGTGCGAGTATTAGTAAATGCCACCAAGTAACAAAGAGCAACATAAAAGCTGGGGCAGAGGAGGAGGGGAAAGAAAGCCTGGTAGAACAGGGTGGGATGGGGGCTAATATGTGAGCTGGGAAGGAGCATGGGGAAGCAGCACACAAGGAGAGAGCAAGAAACCATGCAATCTCCTATGGATTGTTGGAACAAAATGAAAAGTACTTCCCTGATATCATCCTTGGAAGGATACAAGAAATCCACAAATAAGATGGTAAAAAAGCTATCCTCCAGGAGACAGACAAGCAAGAAGCGGAAGGAAAGCTACCAAATAAAAAGGAGATTGCCAAGAAGGCCAACCAATGATATCTAAATTACCGAACCAAAGCGGACTCCAAGTAATGGTAATATACACAAAAGATCTTTACCAGCATATGGCTAATATCTGTCTGTAGGCGAGGACTAAAAATGAAACGCTCAATTCTCCAAGTGACTGAAGCTTTGAGGAAAAGTGCTGGAGGAATTAACGTTTATAACAACTTATAACTTTCAAAAGCTAACAGCGGCGGACCATTGGTGTTGCACCTCAATCCAGTATTTCAAAATTAAATGTCCTGTGTATAAAACTTCCAGCACCTGCGCCGTTGAGTGCCTCTGGAAACAAGAGACAGGAAAATCTTCAAAAGGAAGGTGCCCCAGGAAATAAGTTCAATTTCGCAAAGTTAAATCCCTCATCTTCATGTATTATTCATTTATATTGTACACATTTAAATTCCAGCCAAAAAGGTAGTCTCATTCAGTGCGGTGGAACGCATTTTCAGCCTCTAGGGAGAGGGCCATCGCATCAACCAAAAGGTCCTTGGCCATCCAAAGGGTTTGGGCCAGGGTGCGGAGGTGGTTCCTGGAGGAGCGAGCAGGCACAAAGCTAATCTGCATGTGTTGAATCAGGGAGGGCATGACCTTGCCCAGGCGTGATGCCAAGACGCTGACCAGAATTTTAATATTGTAGTTTAACAATTAGATGGGCCTGCAGCGGTCACAGGAGTGGGTCTCATTTAGGTAGAACCGCGATCACCGCCTCGTTAGAGAGGGAACCCAGGGAAGTCACCTGCTCCTCTTCCCGAAAGGCGGCTTGGAGGGTGTCAATCACCTAGTGAATTCCTTTTTGAGGGCTCAGGGGTTGTGTTCCACTGAGGATATTCGCATTTCTACTTCTGTCATTTGGTCTGCCACTTTACGGAGGTCCTGCCATAGAAGGGTGACCTCAGATCTGACCCCCTTTCTCCTGGCCTTCTGTGCTATCCTTATTTCATCTGTTTTGGATTGGGGTATTCGGAGTGTGGCGAGCGTTCAGTCAGTGGGGTAAGATGGTATAAAGGGAACAAATATTGTCCCACCTCAAGACCAAATTCCAATAAACAGCAACAATAACCTGCAGTCTACATTTGAACGCGTCGGCTGGATTTTAAATCTGTACAATACAAATGATCAATAAATGAAGTTAGATTTAACTTTGCGAAATTGAACTTCTTTCCTGGTGCATCTTCCTTTTGAAGAACTTATCACTTTCGAGTTGAAACACACATTAAAGTGATACAAGAGTGTGGAAGTACAGGTGGGGCAATCAGGAGAACAAAGTATGCTCTGTAGAATGAAGTGACACTACAAAACTTAATACTGCCTGTCACAAGTTTTTACAAGAAGCTGTGCATGAATTGTGGAAGTGGCTGACCACAGAGGCATGTATCAGCCACATGCATCTAAGGCTGAGACATTAATCTGTGTCAAAGAAATGTAGCAAATGCATGCACCCCAAGTTGATTCTGCATCCTGGAGGTATCTGCTCTGTATAGTTCAATATGAGATTGCAGTCTAGTCTAAGACTGCTCTTATGAACTCCACATCCCCCACTCCCGCAATTGGTGTTACCTAGTATTTGGGATCCCATATAAGCTATGACACATGGGACTGGTCAAAGCGGGAAGTGAATTGCTGAGGAGCCCGAAAGTCTTTAATGGTAAAGTCGGATTTTAGACACAATTCCTATAGTGCCACTTTTAGAAAATAATCACTTTGTGCCTGCAGCCCGTTTCCTGGGTCGAATGTCTAGGTATAGTTGGCAACTGCCCTTTGTGTATTCCTTCCAGACAGTCACACATTATGGGGACTAGGTCTTGGCAGGATGGGCCATCCTGACAGGAGGGAGCTGTGCAGAGTCTCACTTGCACCTCAAAGAAGCTGCTTCAGCTCAAACACAAATAACGTCACACTAGCCTTTTGTGTTCCAAGACATCCTTGGATCGGGGAGGAAGGAAATTCCAATACCATCTGTGTGTGTGCGTGTGGGGTGGGGGGGTTTAGACATTGCTCCCATTTCAAAGCTGGCACCAGGTATGAAATTAGGATCCTCAAACCCACTCTTTACTTCTCTTCAGGACCTGCGGGAGACTCTCAGAGAACTGACCTACTGGCTGTAGCCTGCTGTTACCATAAGAGGACGGCTGTCCTGGTACACCAAGAGGACTGCCCTACTGCCTGAAGTCTGCCCTGTGTCTTCAGAGGACTACCCTGCTGCTTGAGACCTGATTTTCTGCTTGAAACCATTGGCTACCACAGGGACTTCAAGGGCTAGTTGGCTGGCCTCCTAATAAGAGCCTTAGGGATAGATAAGGCTCCAACCATCTTGAACCTGCAAGCGGTATTGCATCCTTGGAAGTGGTGCTAAAGGGGGCCCTGATGGCCAAATCTAAAACCTTGGACTTTTTCAGCCCAAAAGTGCTCAGATACCACAGAGGACCCCAGGACCTATCTGCTTGCTGATACGCCCAAGGTGCATTGCCAGTCGGATTGACTTGGAGGTAACTCCTGTTAGGTTCTTCTCCGCAGTAGCAAATCCTGTTCGGAGGCTCCTCACAGAAGGGGTATCCCACCTCATGGAGCCCTCACCGGTTACAGCCGGCAGCTTTGTTTTGCTGGAGATTTTCAACTTCCAAAAAAGAGACTAAGTCCGAAAGTAGAAATCATCTCTACGACTTCGTCCAGTGGCTCCCAGATTATGCCACCTCCTCCTCAGACACCACCAGGGGCTGCCTTACTCTGCTGAACTTTACCTTTTCAGACATTTTTCTCCAAAAGTTCTTCTAAACCCGAATGTAAGTGGAGACATGGATCAATCCACTTTGTGTATCCGAACCACGCTCGTAAAGTTTCAACTTTACTCTGGTCTCGCACAACTAGGTGCCCACGGTTGGCGCTTTGATATTTTTGGTGCTATTTTTAAAATTAACCTTTAACAATTCATAACTCCAGTTCTACTAATTGGAGCCTTGTCACTTTAGTGTCAAATACTTTATTACATTTTGCTCTTTGTTTCTAAATCTAAATCAGTGTATGATTTTTCCTGTGAAGTGTCTTTACTTTATTACTGTTTGTGTGCTGCATTACACATTGCCTTAAAGTTTAGCCTGACTGAAATTCTTTTAGCTCTCGGGAAGCAGTCTCTGTCTCTAGAAGCTTCCTTGCACATTTGGACATTGAAGATCTGACGTCTGCAAATGCACACCAGGAGGGGCCATACTATATGTGGAATTTACCTTGTGCGAATAATCAAGCTGAGTCACAGCCACTGACTGCAGTGCTCAATGTAGCAGCACCTCAATTAGGGGGACTAGAGGTGGGCGGGTAGAATTATCCACAAATTAACTTATCAATTGTTCGTAGTGGCTTCAGTCAAGTGTGTGGCTATAGACAGACTTGAGTGGTGTACATGGCCAAGTATGGAGGTTGCAGCAGTCTTGTATGTTAATTATCTGTAGAGTCAGATAGTGCAGATGTCGAATAAACAAGCAAATAATTATGGACAGTATTGTATGAATTTGCATTTGATTTTATGTGCAGTACCTTTCAGGACTGAAGAATGTGGCACCAGACTTGTACATGTGGAGAATCATCTACATTTAATGTTGGATCCAGAAGATTTTCAAGCTGTACCAGACAGATGGGAAAATGTGTAGCAAACCACTTATGTTCAGGACTGAATTTCAATATTCACCAGTTCTTAAGCGAGAAACCAGACCCAAAGACAAAGGATATGGATAATTTCACACTCCAGCCTGTCCAATGTGAACGGCTGTTATGTAATTATTGCTGGAACCCTAGAATAAGCCTCATGTGAAAAGTCAAGGATTGCTCCTGTGCACCCTCTAATCTTCAGGCCCACCAGAGTGAGATCTCCTTATAAACAAGAGGTTTTGGATGGCCGTAGAGGATCCATGCAAAGTCCTTGAAACTGATGAAACGCAGATCATAGAATATGTGAACGATTGCAGAAGAAACTGAAACCATGAATGCATACTCTACAATTAACTTTTAGCTTGTTTTCAAAATCAGCACGAAAGTCTTGTACATCCAATTCCTCTGTGCAGGAAAAATACATCAATTATGGAAACCGAGGTATGGCCAAGAAAGTCTCTATATTTAAACTGCTTTTATTTTTTGCATTTTATCTAGGAGTATGTGTAAATCATGTAATTCTGTGTAGCGTGATCATATAGAATTACCTAAGAATTCTGCAAGATTAGTTTTAAATTATGAAGAAGAGTAATTTGGTGTTTAGCGCTATTTCCTAGCATAAAAATGCCATCCAAAATGGACGCAAGGATACATGTTCCACTAAGAATAGTGCTAAATGCAAAAGAAAACGAATAACAAGCATGAGCAGCTGCTCACACTCGCTAAATGTGCTCTTGGGCTAGAATTCCCCCACCCTCCCCCGCTCCCAACTTACTACCGGCACCAACTGCTATTTTGCTTAACGCAAAGTGCACCCTTGCACCCACAACAGACGCAAGGGTGCCTAATTTGCACTAAGAAACAGCACTAAATATAGCAGACCACAAGTAGCAAGCCTGAGCATCTGCTTGCTAAATGTCCACTTTAATTACTCAAAGAGAAGTAATCTTGTAATTATTGGCAATTCCACGTAAAGAGTAACCCTGAATTTCCAAAATTTCTCTGATTACTCCAGCATATTCGAAATTCTGCCCAGACCTAATTATATCCCTCTATATTTTTACACATCCTTAGTTTGAACAACTTTTTTGGTTTACAAAGTGTCAACTCAACTGCATAGCTGATTAAAGATACCTATGGGTCCACACATTCAAAATGGGAAATAAGGAAAAATAAATGCTATGAGAAAGGGATAGACCTAGATTACGAAAAAAGAGAGAAATAAGTCTTTTAAAACAGAGGCTATTTCAACTTTTTAATTATTTTTTTCTTCCAAAAAGATGATGGCTCTGAAAGCCAGTGTGTTTTTAGCTCAAAGGGAGCAAAATTGTTCACTACAAGTAGATCTCACGTCCGCATATCACCAAGTCCTTTTGCATCCGCAAAGTCATTGGATCACAGCATTCACTACATGTTTTGTGTATTTTCAATTTGTTCATGTACCATTTGGGTTAGCATCAGCTGTTGCGATGTTTCAACGATTAATGTTCAAACTTTTTAAACATGTCAAAAAAGTAATCTTTCAAGATGATATCCTAGTCATGGGAAAGACTAGAGAGGAATACGATTTGAAACTCGAGGAAGTTTTAAACATCCTAAACAATAAAGGGCTAACAACACACTTTTCCAAATGGAAATTTGGAAAAAATTCAGTCTATTATTACTTAGGGCATTCAATTAGTGAAAAGGGTGTTGAATCTAAGGCAGCTTTAGTTGAGGCCATTAGGGATGCCACCTTCCCCTACCAATAAAGATAAGGTCAAAACATTCTTAGGGATGGCCGAATTCTATTCCAAAGTTGTCCCTAACTTTTTGACCTTTCCAATCAGACAACTTTGAAGGATAAGTGTGCTTTCAATTGGTCTGAAGATTGTCGACATGCATTTCAAACCATTAAAAACAACATCAGCTCTACTCCTGCTTTACAAGGATTCGATCCAGTTCAGAAAAGCATTGTTACAGCTGATGCCAGCTGCAAGGGATTAGGAGCAGTTCTCACACAAATTGATTTAGACCGCAATGAGAGTGTTATCACTTTTGCTTCGTCCCCATCACTCCTACTGAAAACAAATATTCGGTAATAGAGAGGGAGGCTCTAGCGTATGTATGGAGTGTTGAACATTTCAGGTCTTATATCTGGGGAGCACGTTCCACTCTCAGGAGCGATCACAAACCTTTGACCAAAGTCCTCACTACAAGAGGGTTATCCACTGCTTCTCCTAGTCTTACTCGCATGTCAGGCAAGCTTTCAGACTATAATTATGATGTCTGTTACATTCCAGGTGTTAAGAACAAAACGAATTTCCTGAGTAGTTTACTTCAACAAAATACTAACACATGTTGTGCCTAGCTGCCTGGCAAAGTTTCTCCTTCGAAATAAACCTTTCATTCATCAGTAACATGGCTCCTGTGCCATTGTTACCACGTTGTTTATAGCGACAAGCACATTTGAAGCAACCCCTTGACAGAGCCTAAGCGTATCGGGTGGCTGTGAAGAGGATTTCCCTCTTAGTATCTGCTGGCCTGGGCAAATTCCTGAGGTGCCAGGAGAAATTGCCACCCTTGACTCATTGAGAGGCAACAGGAAATGGACGACTATGATTACCAGGTGACATCCTTCCGTAAGGGGACCACAGCGCAAGCGGATGAGTCGCGGGGGGGGAGGAGGAGGGGGGGTGACAGGTTCAGCGTTGGACACACCCAGAGGTGGACTTGAGCGAAGCAGTCTAATGCAGTTGGCCGGATGGGTTCTGCTTAAACTAATGCAATGATCCACTGTGCCCGTCACTTTGTTTTTTTCCTTAAAAAAGGACCAATCAGGCATAGCACATAGGCCACTCATACTGCAGTGAGTGTAAGAGCCATTTCAATTTAAAGAAATGTGCGACCGCTTTACTGCATGAGATCCTTAAAGCCACTGGTTCATCTTGTAAAGGCAGTTGGCCCCTTTACATAATTGATAAGCATGGGGAATAAGCATGGGGAAAAATACAGTACAGCAGGTTACCACATTTTGCTTTGTTTTCGCTGCACACTGTGATGTGCACCCCAATTTCAACAGCAGTTACACTCTTATATGAACAGCGCTAAAAAGTACTGTGAACATGTTTCGACATAAGGAACTCTACATTATTTGCACATGGTGATGGGCAACCCAGTTTTGGAAGTGGAACGCTTTTTATCTCATTCTGATTGTATTTGGTTTCATCTGTACCGCTGTCAAGGGCACTGCAAAGCACGTTTGTCTAATTTCTTCTTTTTTGCGCTTAGCAAGGTTGTCCTTTTCTACGTGCTTTTGGGGAAATTACCTGCCTTATACCTCAAGTACCACTGCATTGGCACCCGGTGATGTGCACACTATTTGCACAAGGTGATGTGCATACCCTTCGCACACAGTGATGTGCACAACTTTCTATAGTGACAAAATCTATTTTTCTTTTTTAGGTGCCTAACTACAGTATAATAGCAGAGAACTTAGGAGAGGTTTTTCACCTTTGGGTCGCATCTATCATAGAAAAGTTCAGTTTCAGTGATTAGGGCAATCAGTTTTAACACCACCTCAATTTCTAGACACTCCTTGGGAACTACCTGTTTCATGGAGGCAGTGGTTTAATGCCTTCGAAACGTATCTAGGGGCAACTGGTGCTATGAGACTCAGACCTGAGAGGAAGAAAAATGTACTGCTTCGTTCCTTAGGATTTGAGGGTAGATCTATGCACAAACATCAACCACATCTGCCAGTCCAGAGAGATGAAGAAGTGGATGATTACCAAGAGGCTGTCAAATTAATAAACATATTTGATGTTCCTCCGACTTCGGTGGGTTCCAGATAGTAGTTCTTCAGAGGTCCCAAAAAACACTGAGGATGTGGACACAGATCTTGGCTTTACGGAAACTGGTGGCCTAAAATAGTCTGCAAGGAGCCACACTGGAGCTATGCTAAGCCAGATACATAAATAAAGGCATCTGTGTAATAAAGGACACATGCAGCCAACATATAATATGGTGTTGATTTAGTTGAGGTGGTGACCCTTCACTTACTGAAGTGAACTCTTCATGAATAAAGTGAGGCATATAAAGGAAATCTTTGTATTATAAAAAATAACACCCAGAAGACCCTAACACGCCTAAGATGTGCACAGTTGGCCACCGTTGCCCCCAGTTGACCATTTGCACCCCGATAACCCTGCGACTGGAGTGCGTCATTCATCTTACGTTCCTAGTACCGTGCAGCTCTCATACATATGTAATCTGGCTTTACAAAGTCAACAGAAGTTATTTGGGGCACTAGAGAGGGCACATCACATCGTAGTGCATACCCCTTAAGACACGATGTTTATTTGTAAAAGACTGGTTTTTGATTTTGTTGTGGCATTTCTGTCAGAGTGCTTGCAGCCTGTAAGTATGCACTCAAGCGCTATATGACACCATTAAACCAAGAAACAGTCGCATGTGGAAGGTTTTATGTGCTTTTGTTTGTGCAGTGGGGCCTGTTGACCTCTACACCTGGGCCTTGCTTTACACCCCTTGCTGCGGGGGTAATTCCCCCATTGTGTGGGGGGTGAGCACCGCCCCGCAGTGCTCGTGACGAGACCAGCCCGTCATGAGTCACGGTGGAGCTCTGCTCATGACGAGCTGGTCTTGTCACTACCCCGCCCACTGATTAATTCGCCCGCACAGGCGGGGAAATAATCGCGTGTGGGCGGCGCGGAGCCGATATGACGAGACCAGCTCGTCATGAGCATAGCTCCACCATGACTCATGACGAGCTGGAGAACAAGGTGTTAAAGGAAACGCTAATTATTAGGTGTCGCTGCATAGGAAGACCTTTAGTAATTGATTCAGTTTGTGTCCCCAAAACGTGCACGCGTTGCATTGCTTTCAAAGGCAGCGCATGCACGTTTGGCGATTCCCTTGCGGGAGCGAGCTTTACAACCACCTGTTTGTAATTAACAGATGGTTCTTGCTCGCTCCCACAAGGGAAACAGGCGCAGGCCTGCTCCTCTCTCCCCTACCCCTACTGCCTCTCGTCAAACTTTTTTCTTTTTTTTTTTTTTACTTTGAGCGCGAGGCGCGCGCGCTTTGATAATCTTTTTCTCATTCTCGTGCTCTGCTGGCTCTCTGCTCTTCCATCTCCCGAGCTTGCATCTTGTACTAAACCTTGCATATTCTTCCTCCCTTGGTCCTTCACCCTCTGCCCCTTTCCTCCTTCGTCCTAACCTCCGTTTCATTCTTTATCTCGCTTTACTTTTCTCTTTCCTCCCTTCATCTATACATATCCCTATTAATTTCTTTTTTTTGGCCTTGCTCTCAATCCTCTCCATTTTGCCGATGGTAGTTTCGTGAACACAGAATACATACAGGATGTCAAGGAAGATATGCACGGGGTTCTGTGCAATACATTTCTTCCGTTACATTCCCTCTAACCGAATTAATCAGAGCTGTGGGGGGGAGGTTAGCACGCATTTCCCTGCGAAGTTTGGCAGATTCGCTATCACAAACAATTGTGGCACAGTAGACCTGAAAAAAACTCAGCAGTCGGTGCCAGTCATTCAAGCCGGATGAAGCAGTCACCGACAGCTCCACGAGGTGTCGAGGGCGGCAGTTTCTTTTCCTCGTTGCTGGTCAGCCTGGGACCGCAGGCCGACTCGGATAAACAACTGTCAGTCTTTCGCTCAGCCTCTCTATAGAGTAGACTCACTGGTGCCGGTGGGGAGCTCGCCATTAACATAGCAGCGGGCGCTCCTGCCAGAGATTAGTCAACCAGGAGTCTTGATTTTATGTCCATGGTGAGTGACGGTGCCAAGTAACGCAGGTCTCCCGCTTCTCGCCTGGCACCACCCAAGTGCGTATCGATGACGGCTCGCGTTTTGTGAACAGTTCCGCAATTGGAAGACAATGACTTGTTTACTAAAATATACTGGCCCACTCTGACAGCCAGGGATCTGAATACGTCATTTCCTAGAGAGTCAAAAAATGATTTCCACATAAAACGTTTTTAATTTTAATTAGAGATTCACATCATTGGTGGGCTAGCTGCCCCGTGTGCAACCATTTCTAAATATTGGGGCAGCATGAAGGTGCTAAAACAACTAACATTTCCTGGGACTGGGTGACAAAAAAATGCACTTGTGATGATGCAATTTTGCACCCTCATTCTTAGACTACAACGATTGAACTGGTGCAATGTTCTAATGGCGATGATTTGCACTGAGTAGTCATTGAAAAGACTACATTTTGCACCTGTCAGTTAGTCTTAACTTCAGTGAAATTAAACTGTCCAGCCAGTTCGTTGCATGTAACTGCAAAACATTGGTGCAAAAATCAGGAACGAAACCAACGTAATCCTGGCTTGAAAATCTGTGCCATTCTGAAAATACCACGGCAACTGATACTTCCCCAGTCAGGAGCCTTGCACCCAGTACTGTCTGGTCAGACTTTGTCACGACTTAAAAGAGCTGTGCCAAGGCCATTTTTGTAAAAAAAATATCTAAAAAGCTAATTTCTGAAACGATGCTTTAGGAATGTTTCTCCATAGGTAGAAAGAATGAAAAATGAATGAAAGCTGAATATTCACATAAGCCCATTACAATAAAAACAAGCATTGGCTTAGCCAATAAGTCTCGCCTTTGGGACCTTATAAGTGTTTAGTTATCCAGCACAATATACTTGGTGCAACATCAAGTGTTGCATGGCTAAACGCTTATAAGGTCCCAAAGGTGAGACCAATTGGCTATGCCAATGCTTGTTTTTTTTATTATTGTGAATGTAACTGGCGCTCATGTAAAGCGCTGCCTATTGTCAGATCGAGTTTGTGCTTTGTAAATACAATAAACATTTGTAGCAGCATCATGATTCATCTAATGCTTGTGACAACAAAAATGTATCCTAT
This sequence comes from Lissotriton helveticus, assembly GCF_964261635.1. NCBI lineage: Eukaryota > Metazoa > Chordata > Amphibia > Caudata > Salamandridae > Lissotriton > Lissotriton helveticus. The sequence continues at coordinate 422,959,056 of NC_136061.1, read as the reverse complement.
GAATGCCTCACCATTTTTGAGAGACACCAGCCACTACTGGTGGTCAAACCTTCAGATTATTGTTTCCGTCATGGTGCTCGGAGGTGGCTGCTATGCTGCGGAAGGAGACAGAGCGAAGGCCACCCCAGGAACTTACAACACTAACAAGGGTGGTAGGAATAGTGTTGCTGGAGGCGAACATCCCGACTGTGAGCGTTCGAGATGTTGAGCCACTTTCAGCCTGCCAAAAATACTTCTTTAATTGCGCTCAGACAATGCTCTCTGCAGGCCTCTGGCACCAATTAATGTATGTTTCTGCACTTTGCAAATGCGGTATTTGTTGCATGTTTGCACAGAAACAATGGGGCTTTGCGGGGGGTGGCCGACCGGAGGGAGGCTCGCCCCCCCGGGGATTTTGGGGCTCCGGGAGGAAGGGGAGGGGAAACCTTATAGGAGGACACAGGAAGGGACTGGGCAGTTGGGCTTGTCGGCGGTTTTGGGCTTCTTTTGGGCTGGGTGGGGATAAAAGCGGCCATTTTGGGTCACTGGTCACCATTTTGATGGGACAGTGACCCAGCAGCCGGGGAGGTGAAGGGGTTTTTTGTTGAATCTTCAGTATTAGTGCGTACTTGGAGGGCGATTGTGTTTTTGTCCGGCTTTGCAGGACAGCGGCGGTGTGTGGAGTGGTACGGGTGGTTTCCTGTCGGTTTCCGGCGCAGTGACGGGCTGTGGTGCGAGGAGGCGGCGGTTTGACGAGAGATACCTGTAATGGCGGCGGACGCGTTCGGTGATCCCAGGGTGCAGGAGGCGCTGCGCCTACTTGAAGAGGCGGGCCGGACCGACCTACTCTGCAGCGGAGTGCGGGTAAGGCCACCGCGGCGCGCTGCTGATGGCGCCGCGGCGGCTGTGGTTGCATGTGACCCGCCGAGGTCACGTGCGCGCAAGGGGGAGGGGGCGGGAGCGGGGAAGAGGGCGGCGCGCGGTAGCGGCCTACAGGCGGCTGGTGCGCCGAAGCGCAGGAAAGCTCCGGGGAAGAAGCGCGGTCCAGGCAGGAAGGCGCCCCTGGTGTTTGTGGGGGATGTCGTGGGACTGGGGGAGGTTGGGCATGACGGGATGGGCGGGGGGGGAGGGCCCAGGAGGATCGGTTGTGCACACGGAGGACGCGAATGTGGGGGTGGAGGGAGGGCACGAGGGGGGAGGGGCCGGGGGGTTGGGGCAGACGGTGGTTGAGGCGGGGGGGGGTTGGAGGGGGAAGGGGGTGAGGGGCTTCTGGAGGGGGCGCAAGGGGGACCAGGGGGGCCGTGCAGGGGGTGTTGAAGGGGCTGGGGGGGTGTCCCCACTGTTGATTGAGGATACTGAGGGGGAGGAGGAGGAGGAGGGGGGAGTTGGGGGGGGGAGTGGGCAGGAGGTGGAGGAATCTGAGGAGGAGCAGTATAACCCGTCAGGCGGTAGGAGTTCCCCGCGGGGTGGGGGGTGATGGGGGGAGGGGGTGCACAAGGGGGCAGGAGGGTGCAGGTGGGGGGTTGGGGGATGCGACGGGGGTGGGGGCGGACGGAGGTGGGGGGAGGTTTCTTGGGGGACCCAGCGGAGAGGATGGTAGTTTTGAGGGTGCGGGTGGGAGCAGGGGGGGAGAGTTGCGTGGTTGGGGTGGGTGGGGGGTATGGGAGGGGGCGCGTGGGGCGGTCCGGGCGGGGTAGGAAGCTGGGGGTGGGAGGAGGGTGGGTGGGGGGGTCGTCCGGCGTGGCGGGGAGGACATTCTGCGGCGGGGGGGAGAGGCGGTTGGGGAGGTAGTGGAGATGGTTTTGCCCCGGCTTGCTGGACTTCCCCGTTTTTCTCTTGGCAGGAGCAGTGGGGGAGGGGCTCGGGTGAGCAGCATGCGGCTCCACCCCGCCGAGTGGATGGGCCGGCTCTGCCTAGTACGGGCGGTCGCGCTCCAACGAGGGACCTGGGGTGGTCCGAAAGAAGATGGATGGACAGTAGCTCTCCAGCGCCCCCCTCCCGATGGGTCGATCCGGCCGCCGGGGGACGGGGATGGAGCAACGAGGCAGCGGTTTCTTCTTACCAACATGAGGGTAGACGGAGAGTGAGTGTGGACCTAGGGGCCTTGATGACGGAGTGTAGGGCCAGAGCAGGGTTGAGCAGGGTATCTACTAGTGGGATTGTGGTAGAAGGGGCAGGGAGTGCGGAGCTGGAGTCGGAGGAAGAAGGGGAGTTGCGGGAGGCCGGGGAGGTTTGTAACGTTGTTGCCAGTGTTTTGCAGGAATGCCCCCGGCAAGTGGTGCCGCGAGTGACGGCCCCCCCTGAGGATCTGGTTAGGCGGCGGGATCCGGTGAGGACGCCAGCCTTGACGCCAGGTAAGACCAGTACGGGGTCGGGGAGTGGCTTGGGCACGCCTCAAGGAGGCAAGGCGGGAGGAGGTGGTGTTGGAGGACACCACGTGTCGGTTGGGACGGATGCGGAGGGTGGGGATGCAGTGAGACTGGTGAAAGGTAGGTATGTGATGGATGCCGGTGTGTGTACTGAGGCGGTTTGCGGGTCGGCGGGGAGTGCGGGGTCGAGCGGGTCCTCTAGCGAGTTAGTGGCGGCGAGTGTCGGAGTGAAAGGGAGCGGTGAGGGTCCGGTTGCGAACGCGGCGGTGGGGACCGCTGGGACGGACGGGGCGTTAGGTGGTGCGGCTGCGTCGAGTTCCGGGGCGAAAGAGAGCTGCGACGTTCCGGTTAAAAAACTGCCGTACATGGGTGTGGCGAAGCCGTTGGGGGCTCATTTGTCATTGGCGACCAGGGAGAAAATATGGAAGGGGGAGTATGTCGAGATCTTTAGGTTGCTTCACCGGGAGTTGATGGCCAAGGAGGGGTCGAAGGAGGAAGAACAGGAATTGGCGCGGCGGCCGAGGGTGCCGGTTACTATTGAGAAATGGTCGGCGGCGTTCTTAATCTATGCGAGCGTATACTGCGAGAAGTACCCAGACAGGGCAGTCGCGCTGTTCAAGTACATGGACGTAGTGCGGAGGGCGCAAGTGACTTACGGTGGCAATGCGTGGTCACATTATGATGAGGAGTTTAGGGCGCGTATGGCGTCGGATCCGGAGGCTAAGTGGGGGGAGTTGGATGCGGACCTTTATCAGCAGACAATGAGTGGGGCGAAATTTGGCCGCACTATTTACACGGCCAGTGGTTTGCCACTGGCTTCCACACCCTTTTCGGCTCGCCCCACCCGTGGGGGGGTGGGTCCGGGGGGAGCCGGGAGCTTACAGAGTGGGGGGGCCTGCTGGGATTTTAACAGGGGTTCCTGTCTCCGGCAGACGTGCAGATTTAGGCACGAGTGCTCCTCTTGTGGAAAACGACATCCAGAATCGCGTTGCTGGGGGCTTTGGGGAGGCCCCTCACAGGGTCAATTCCCGGCTCCAGGGCCCGGTAGGGGTAGAGGGGGGGGAAGGGGGGGTGCGAGTACCTTGGGAAAAGGCTCGTACTCCGGTTAGGCTGGATCGGTTGGAACCTCTCTTGGAGGTTTATCCGCGGGCGGATGATGCGTCGGTGCTGCGTCGGGGTTTCAGGGAGGGTTTCCGGTTGGGGTACGAGGGTCCGCGGATTGCTCGTTGGGCGGAGAACCTGAAGTCTGTGAACGCACACAAGGGCATCGTCCGGGAGAAGCTTTTCAAAGAAGTGCGAGAGGGGAGGATGGTGGGACCTTTTGAGGTGGCTCCTTTGGAGGATCTGATCATTTCACCCATTGGTGTGGTCCCGAAGAAAGAGCAGGGTCAATTTCGCTTGATTCAACATCTCTCGTGGCCGGAGGGCGCGTCGGTGAACGATTTTATATCGGCAGACTTGGCGTCGGTGTCCTACTCGTCCGTGGACGTTGCGAGAAAATTGGTGACGACGGCGGGACGGGGGGCGCTCATGGCAAAATGCGATGTAAAATCGGCATTCAGGTTGCTGCCGGTTCACCCAGAGGATCATCAGTTGCTGGGAATACAGCTGGACGGGTTGATTTTTGTGGACAGAGCGCTTCCGATGGGGTGCTCCGTGTCATGTGCCTTGTTCGAGCGATTCAGTTCTTTCTTGCAGTGGGCTTTTTCCTGGCGCACAGGCTCTGAGGCGATTACGCATTATCTGGACGACTTCTTCCTGGTGGGTAGCCCCGGTTCAACGGACTGCCAGCAACAGCTGAGTAGTTTTATGGACCTAATGAATTACCTGGGGGTGCCTTTGGCGCCAGAGAAGACACAAGGGCCCAGCACGGTGCTGTCGTTCCTCGGGATAGAGCTCGACTCAGCGGCCATGGAAGCACGCCTGCCGGAGGACAAGAGGTCGGCGATGGTGATTCTGGTGAGGGACATGTTGGCAAAAAGGACGGTGTTGGTGCGAGAGGTACAGGTGTTGCTGGGGCACTTGAATTTCGCGTGCCGAGTGGTGCGGGCGGGGCGGACTTTTTGTCGACGGTTGGGATTGGCTTTGTCTGGGCTGTCAATGCCTCATCACCACGTTCGGTTGCCGGCGGGCGCGAGAGAAGATCTGTGCATGTGGTTGGCTTTCTTGGAGAGATTCAACGGTGTTCCCATGGCGCCGCCGGAGGAGTGGGAGTGGGACGTGACCATGTCATCGGACGCGGCAGGAGTCGGCGGTTTTGGACTCTACTGGGCGGGCCGGTGGTGCGCGGAGCAGTGGCCGGAGCAGTGGCAGGCGGGGGGGAGAAGCATTGCTTTCTTGGAGTTGTTCCCGCTGGTGGTGGCTGTGACTGTGTGGGCGCGTGAGTTGGCGCACAGGCGCGTGTTGTTCAAGGTGGACAATATGTCGGTGGTACAGGTGGTGAATCGGCAGTCTGCGCGGGAACCTCAGGTGCTGAAGCTGATGCGCGTGTTCGTGTTGAGGTGCCTGGACAACAATATCTTGTTTCGGGCGCAACATGTGCCGGGAGTGGACAATGACATTACGGATGCTTTGTCTCGTCAACAGTGGCAGAGATTCCATGGGCTAGCCGCGGAGGCGGTCAAGACGGAGGTGCCGGAGGAGATGTGGTTAGTGGGAGAGCGCGGGTCGTTCGATTGGTGAGGTCGTCCGTGGCGGTGTCCACATGGAAGAGTTACGAACAGGCCTGGCTGGAGTTTCTGCGTTTTGGAGCGGTAAGGCAGCGGGACAAGTGGCGACGGGAGGAACAGGTGGTGCAATTCATGTTGGGGTTGATGGACAGAGGTCTGGCGAGGGTGACTATTGCGGGTAAGCTGGCGGGTGTGGCGTTTATAGGCAAGCTTTGGTGGGGCTATGCTCCCTCGGCGGGGGAATTGGGAGGGCGTCTCCTGGAGGGTTGGGAGAGAGAGAAGGGGGCCCGAATGCGGCAGAGACGGCCCATTACGGAAGCAATGTTGGAGGGGTTGTTGAGTCGGTTGCCGGTGGTGTGTAGAGATCAGGAGGAGGCGGTGCGGTTCTCTGCTTTGATGTCGTGGTTGTATTTCAGGGCCTTTCGGGTGTCAGAGTTGGTGGGTTTGAAAGGGCAGGCGGGATTGCTGTGGGGGGACGTGGAGTTTCGGGGAAGGGAGGTTGCTGTGCGGCTCCGACGTTCCAAGACCGACCAGCGGGAGAGGGGCACGTGGGTGGTACTGGGTCCGGGGGCCAAGGTGGCGGTGTGTCCGGTGGAGTGGGGGAGGCGTTTGGCGGCCGGTGGAGCGCAGGCGGGTGCGGAGGTCTTTGACAGGGGAGAGGCGGGACGTGTGACGGCCGCGCAGTTGTTATGGGTCCTGCGGCACGCCCTGCGGTCTATGGGTGAGGATCCAAAAGACTTCGGGACGCATTCTTTCCGCATAGGGGCGGCGACGGAGGCGGCGCGCCGGGGTTGGGGGAAGGAGGACATAAAGCGGTTGGGGCGCTGGAAATCGGATTGTTTTAAGACATACGTCAGGTTGAGAGGGGTAGTGGGGGAATGACAAGGTGTGGTCTTGTTGCTTACATGCGTCTCTTTTCAGGTGCAGTGGCAGGGCCTACGGCGGCGGCGGTGTCCATTTATGTGGTGGGACATTCTTTTGTTAAAAGAGCTGAAAAGGCCGAATGGGAGAAATGCAAGAGCCTTAACCTGGAATTAGATGAACAGTTGTTTAAATGCCATTGGAGAGGAAAGGGGGGAATGCGTTGGCACGAGTTGGTGCCGGTTTTAAATAATGTTGTTCGGGGAGGGGTGTGCCCGGATGTTTTGGTGGTTCATCTGGGTGAAAACGACCTGGTGCAATGTAAGGGTTTGGCCCTGGTAAAGCAAATGCAGAGGGATATATTGGAGATTAAGAGGCAGTGGGCAGGGTGTCACATTATCTGGTCTGAGTTCATTCCGAGGAGATGTTGGAGGGGGGCAGTGAGGCCGGGGGCGATTGACAGAACCAGGAGGAAGATCAACAGGGAAATGAGGGCCTTTTGTGAGAAGGAAGGGGTGGGCAGGATGGAACACCCGGAGCTGACGTATGGAGCTATATATTTTTTCTTGGAGGATGGTGTCCATTTGTCTAGATACGGGATGGAACTTTATGTGGTGCAGTTGAAGGAGGCGTTGGACAGGGCGATAGGGGTAAAGCGATATCCGAAGGTACAGAGGTCCTAGGGGGGGGGGTCGAAAGCGGTAAAGGCTTTCGAGTGGCGCTTTTCCCTAGTATAATGGGGGGGGTAGGATAGGAGGAAGAAGCTTGACTGGTTGGAAGGGAAGGAGTGTACAGAGGGCAGAGATTAAAACATTGAGCCAGGAGTTTGTGTAAATGATAAGGAGTTTTATGAGGTTGTTGGGGAACTGTTTAGGGGTGGGGGTGGGGGGATTGACAGATATGTGCATATTTAGTTAGGCCTAGTTTTGTGCGGCAAAGGCCAAGGTTGGGGTATGTTCAGGATGCACCTGTTTCCAATAAAAGCGGCCTTTAACACACTATATACCTGTGTCCGGTCGGTTCTTCCCCTCCCCGTCTCCCGATGGGCCCCAATGGGGCTTTGCGGGGGGTGGCCGACCGGAGGGAGGCTCGCCCCCCCGGGGATTTTGGGGCTCCGGGAGGAAGGGGAGGGGAAACCTTATAGGAGGACACAGGAAGGGACTGGGCAGTTGGGCTTGTCGGCGGTTTTGGGCTTCTTTTGGGCTGGGTGGGGATAAAAGCGGCCATTTTGGGTCACTGGTCACCATTTTGATGGAACAGTGACCCAGCAGCCGGGGAGGTGAAGGGGTTTTTTGTCCCACCCACCCTCCCTGTTTTATGCTAGTTAGGGTTGGGGGGATAAAGTAAGGGTTTTTGTTGGTTTCAGGTGCTTTCTGTGGTAGGGTTGTCGAGTGTGTCGCTAGGAGCAGGTGCGGGGGTGGTTTTCTTTGGGTTGGCGCTTTTCCCTAGTATAATGGGGGGGGGGTAGGATAGGAGGAAGGAGCTTGACTGGTTGGAAGGGAAGGAGTGTACAGAGGGCAGAGATTAAAACATTGAGCCAGGAGTTTGTGTAAATGATAAGGAGTTTTATGAGGTTGTTGGGGAACTGTTTAGGGGTGGGGGTGGGGGGGATTGACAGATATGTGCATATTTAGTTAGGCCTAGTTTTGTGCGGCAAAGGCCAAGGTTGGGGTATGTTCAGGATGCACCTGATTCCAATAAAAGCGGCCTTTAACACACTATATACCTGTGTCCGGTCGGTTCTTCCCCTCCCCGTCTCCCGATGGGCCCCAATCTGTGATAGAGAAGCAGGGGCGCAGGTCCTGTGCCACGCATCCCGGGAGAAACGTGACCCGATAAAGTTCAAAAAGCTTATCAAAGCCATTTCAATACGATTTATATGTTTTTAACCAAGGAGCAGGAAGGGAGCCGGTCTGCCGCAAACAGTGCAGGAACAGAATTTGTGTGTTAAGGTACACAGTTAGAGGGTGGAAGATAAGCTAGCAAGGAGGGAAAGACAAACTACCAAATAACGAAGGTCCAGGCATAGCCCAGCCAAAAACACAAAAGACACAATTAGTCAGTAATTAACTTGATGGAAACTTAAAAATATTAGACACGATTAGTGGAGTAAAACGGTAACGAGTACAAAAGCCTTTCCGATCCAGGAGAACATTTCTGAAAACAATAACAGTCTCTAGTGCTGCGGACCCATGTGCCTCGAGCTGTGAAGAGGTGGGAATCCTTCCAACACTCATCAGCCTGCTTGGGATCATGCTCGGATGTGAAAAGATAGGAAACAAGCATTGGCAAAGTCAATAGGTGTGGCTTGCTTTCTGTGCACCTATTTCAACATTTTTAAATGTCTGCTGCAATGAAAAAACTATTTGTATGTGTACAATGCATCCATAATATAAAGAATGCACCGTGTAATAAGTCAGCTTACTTTGGTGTTGTAAAGCAGTATCTCATGATATATTACTGCAACAACAAATATGACGTGAGAGAAAAATACTTCTCTAGATAAAGCCAAGCCCCACACAACGTATATTTTAAAGAATTGTTACGAATAGGCGAAGACAGATGCACTGACCGAATACAAATGAAGTGTTTGTGAGAAAGGGCCTTGCTAACACAACTAAGGTCCTCACTCTTATAACGGCTAGCCTCTTTTCCAGCGCACCTGCTTAACGAGTCTCAGGCGTAAACCAGGCCTCCAAGCAAGGTCCATCTGCGTGGCGGCGGCATAAATAGGCGACATGTTTTTTTTCACCATTAAATTTCCTTTACAGCTTTGGGCGGGGTAGGCAGTAGTCAACGCCTCTGCGTCCGTGCACCAACACTTGGTCACTAACAGTCAAATTCAAGGAAACGGGCATTGTTCTTTCATAAAATTAATGGGTGTAGAAAAATGAAAGTGCAAAACTGTAGTCTAACTGTAGGCGGTGTTGAATATGTAAGAAAATAAATATTTGCTGATAAATATTTGCGAGGAATTTCTTCCCTTCTCATTTTTGTCTCCGCAGATTGCATGCTTATGTACAAACATGTACAATCATGTCTAAGGTGTAACAAGCATTTGCAATGCAATAGGTCTCACAGCATTAAAGTTTGAGTTACTGGCATTGTAAATGACAATGCTTTGCATTAATTTTTTTTTAAATTTGCAATTGGTATATAAACATTGTTTGTGAGTGGTTAGCTTATGCTAAGCTAAGTTGGCAGTAATATAGAGTGCTAGTCTTGCTTGTTATAAGCATGCTGATTTAAAGCGCTCTGATACCTGCGGGTAAAGTTTGCGCTATATAAAAGTGAAAACTAATAAATAAATAAAAAACAGCCTACCTGTACCACGTCCGTTCTTATGACAGAAGCATGCACAAAGAGAGAAGGGATAGAGGTGTGCACACACAAGGAAGCAGGGATGTGCACACATGAAACAATGGAAGCGCAGAGGTACGCATAAACGCGGGGCACGGGGAGGCAGGGGGATGCACACAAGAGAAGCTGAGAGGTGCAAGCGGGGATGGGGAGGCACATGGATGCGCACAGCACGAAAGAGACAGGGAGTGTACAGGTGCACAGAGGAATGCATAGGAAGGCGCAGAGGTGCACAGAGCGGTAGGCAGAGAGGAGTGCACACAAGCGAGGCTAAGAGGTGCAGCAGGAGGGGTAGATTCTTGTACATAGAGGTGAGGACACAGGGGTGTAAGGGTGGACACTGGAGGGCATAGGGAGGCACAGAGATGCGTACAGCACCATGAGTCAAAGCGTGCCTGTAGTAGAAGCTCGCTGGTCAGAGGGTAATCCTAGGGGCTGTTGCCAAAAATATTTGCATGATTACATTTGACATTGAAAATGCTCTCCCCTGCTGCATCGTGGAGCTCTTTTAAGGATGGACCTTCTCAGTTATCCAAGGGGGAAGAAGGCTCTTTGGATCACTGTGCCAACCACGGGGGAGATGCGTAGGTCACTGGTAAGGTGTGGCAGCAGTGGGGGGGGAAGGAAGATGTGAGGTTTATATTCAAGAGCATAGTAGTTAACTTGTGCTCGTGGGGCTGGCTGGCCCCACCAGCACTCATTTGTGGGGAACAGGACTCTTTGGAGTTCTCCAGCGGGCGGGAAACCACTGAAAAGCTTCATTGGGAGGCTGGTGTGTAGCCTTCATAGTTCTTCCAGGCGCACTTAAGACATGTTGCGCTGGTGGTGATACATAATAATTGGAGTGGATAGGTTGTCTAGCCTGGATCAGCAGAAATGAATCAGCAGTAATGGAAAGGGACTGCCAGGTAAGAACCAAGACTGCAGACCCTGTACGTGACAGACGGGGAGCAGAGCGGTTATACTCAACAGTACAGTCAAGCAAGAGCCAGTCTGTGTGTGTTTCCATTTACATGGGTCATTTTATAGTTGCACATATGAAAACATGTGTCTGTCCAGGTCGGACCAGGACACTAAGCTCACATAAAGGGTCCTTGGTCCTTGGAGCTACATGTCCTGATCCTGAAAGGATCGCCAGGGTCTAGGTGAAAACGTGCTTGCAAATGTAGCACACGTCCTCCTTATGCAGGCCCTACATAATTTTAAGAAGTTCAATCTCTGAGTTTAGCACCAAAAAAAGTGAAACCATTTGGCAAAGGACCTTTCTGAAAGGAGGGTGCAAAAAACAAACCGAGGAAGTACTGTCAAAAACAACAATTGATACAAAACGGGAAGGGGACATATGGGATTGTGAGAATGAGGCCACCAGGCATAAAAATGCGAGACCGGTTGCATTGAAAATGCTTTGTTTTTTTTGGCGGTTTTATAAAGCGCAAACTCAACCGGAAGGTATTGGAGCGCTTTACATGACCCCTTCTGTGTGCGCACTAGGACCTGCAACCCCTGTAGTCTCTATACAGGACTCTATGGTTCTGCTCTTCCTGCATATGCCCATCACAAGAGTGGGTAATTTGCTAGGCCCCGCTGCTCATGCTGCAACATTTATTTAGATATTCTAAAGCAAACACGCTGTATATAATAATTGCGAAGCAGCTAATATGATTAATACCACTAGATGGAGCCGGAAGCTACATCAGCTCTGTTCCCGTTCCTTGAAGGACTATTTTTTAAACAAAGAAATGCAAACCTTTTCTGGGGCTCACAAAGTTTTCCGACATGCCCCACTGTGCCCATTATGGCGGACTCCGTGTCACTGGTTGTGCACGTTGTAGGCACGCCATGAGCGTGCAGATCGGCGTGTCCTGCGGTTCGTGCCCAGTGTGGCACCTGCGTCTTCACCGCTGTGTTTGAGGAGTGCTGCTCTTTCTGCTGCGCAACCCTTACGCGCCAGTGTATGGGCACAGACATCCTTCCATCAGCAAAAAAAAAACATTGCCATAGCCCATAGGGCTCGACTTTGGGACCTTATAAGTGTTTAACCACGCAATGGTTGATGTCGTTGCACCAAGGATATTGTGCTGGATAACTAAACACTTATAAGGTCCCAAAGGCAACATCTATTGGCTTTCTAATGTTTGTTGTGCTTTCGCCGCTGCATTCTCTCTAATTACTTTGGTTCCGATGTTCCCACTTCACTGACGCCCCCCCTCACACTCATCACTGGCTGTCAATTTTGCCTCCAGTGAAATAATATATTTCATAATTGTAGTATAGTGTATGCAGTTCATGTGCAGCTTGTAATCTGTGCCTGAGCTGCACCGCATACCTCGTGTCATGTTTACCTTTAAAGTGACTGGTGCTGTATTTATAACTATGTTTTATAGCGCATGCTGCCAACTAACTAATTGCCTCTTGGCACATTACTGACAACTAGTCAGTCCAATTAGCCGAAGGTTATCAATTTTAGGACTCATTTGCTGTCCTTCTGACCAAACATATAAACTTCAGAATGCACGCACGCTTCCTAGGTAGCTGGTCTGCTCACCATGCCTTTTTAAGGACCTTGTGGCTATGATTCTTTTAGGGTCGTCGGGGGGGAGGCATTGCTACTAGCCCTCTTTACCACCATCTGTTTGTGGTAACCTTGTGGGTAAGTTGTTTATTAGCAGGCCATGCTGTTACAAGACAAGATGGCAGAGGTGAGGGTGAGACTGCAAGTGTCTGCCTACTTAGGCACCGACAGCCATTAAAAAAACGGTAGCTAATAAGGGTAATTTATTCTGCTTCTCGGCACAGCAGGATGTGACATTGTGCCGCGTTGCCATCTTTCCCAACATGCCATCTCCCCCCTGGGCCTCATTGATACCGGGTGTCCCGCCCCCTAGCTTACCTGCTTCAGATGGGCGGCACAGAGGGGTACGCAGAGGCAGAGGTGTTTCTTTGCCGGAGACAATCTTGTGCGGCTGCAGATGGCACTGCTTGGCAGCAGGCTTTGCTCCCTGACACCCCGTCACACTCCGAGTAGTGCTGGCAGGGAGGGGCCCCTTCCCATCCTCTTTAAACATGCCGTTCTTCTTTTCTAATTTTTTTCTTTAAGTGCAAAGGAAACTAGAATTCTGGCTGACTCGAACAGGGCTCATGTTGTCGGCTTACTCAAAGGTTTTTGGCCAGGATGGTTTCCAGCTACGTCGCACACTGTGCTATGGTTTGGCATATTGCAGTAACTGTTTTCAAGTATGGTGGGGACACTCACAGGGTTTTTTTAATGAAACCCGTCATGTGATAGAAAACTTCCAGTTGATACGGCACCGAGGGGGAAGGTTCGGGGCAGGACCGGAGTCTACTGCTCTCTTCTCAGCAGGGCCTTCACGACAGGCGGATTTGAAGCATCAGGTGCTCCAGTGTGAAACAGGTTCAGCCAATCGGCTGCAAGCACCTGCTAGAAAGCCAGGGATTGATTGACCGATGGTCATTTCGTATGTACTGGAAGTTTTCAATCATGTTTCACAACCCGCATTCTGCCGCACACGACACTACATACTTGTATTATTATTGCTGTCTTTAAACATTCACACGTTGATCCCAAATTTCTATCACAAGACCGGTTTCATTAAAAAAAGTTAGCGGTATCTGTCCACCGGGCCCTCGCCACAAGAAACACAGAACAAGCCCCTAGACCCTAGGAATGAGGGATCCGACTTCGGGAGCAGCCCAGGGCCAGTGAAAAGAAACTGAAAGTGCGCGGCACAATAGCTGCTCGTGCACACACGCTTACGGGCACTGAGCATGCGTGCTGCCACCTTGCCTGGGACATGGGCGGGGATGGAGTGCGCGGCAGTCCGGGTCTCCCGTGAGCTGAGGGAGCCCCGTGTGGAGCGCACCCCGCAGAGGAGACTGAGGAAGTCCGTAGTGACGGTGAGTGGGGCTTAGTTGGAGGGGGGCGCGGCGGGGGGGGTCTTGGTGCGCTTGTGTGTGTGTGTGTGTGTGTGTGTGCGACAGCAGGGGGTGTCTCTGTATGTGTGCGTGCATGTGCGCTCGTGTGTGCGTATGCGTGTGTGAAAGCAGGGGGATGTGTGGCTGTGTGTGTGTTGGAGCTTCCCAGGAGACAGGAGATGGCCACAGCGCGCGCGTTCGCGCGCGCATGGCCCGCTCCGATCGCCATGCGCGTGGCCAGATCGTGTCTCCTGGAAAGCTGTGGCCAGGTCCTGTCTCCTGTAAAGCTGTGTCGCTAACAATAGGTCTCTGGCGAGACCGCCCTTTCGCGCGGTTAACGCCACGAGACCTAAAAATGGCAACCACATCCCGGTCATTACACTATATAAAAAAAACGGGAGCCAACTTCGGAGATAAGGACATTTGTTAAGGTTACAAGTACATTACCTTCAAGGAGGTTTTCCTTTGACACAATCCTGAGGTCCACCTTTTTTTAAGTACACGTTGGCTCTAACACTATATTTGCTTACTTTTTAATCACAATGCATTGCCGCAGTCTTTCAAGTACGGTCTCTCCTACGATAAATTACATTCCAATCGTTATTTATTTAATATATGTTCACATACAACAGTTTAATGCAGCGGAATCCTCAGGTGTAGGCACATTAGCATTACAATGACGGAATATTTTTTTTTAAACATGTTAAACGGTATGGGTTTTTTCCTATGACAAGAGCAACACACACGAGAATTTATCAAAATGAAAATGGTGTCATACAGCGGCCAATAGCAACATACATGAGGGCAATTGCGTTGTAAAGGAAAGTGGGACAGAGGCAGGTAGGTGATAGCTGGATACGGAGAGGCTGTGATACGAGTCATTTCAAATACTTTACCCAGAAGGGAATTTAAATATTTTATAGCATGCATGAAAAAAAAAATCAAATACATTAAGGACAAGGAAGCAAGGATTATGCTGTCTCCAGTTTTCGATTGTTAACCACAAGTCTTTGGTTAAAAAACATTATTTTACCTATAGTTTTTTAGGAAAATATCAAAAGCAGACTTATTTCCAAAAATAAAATCATCATCTTCCATATTCAGGTCTTCCTGAAGATCTGTGGGATTTTTATGTGATATTCCAAGTCTGTGTGAAGACTAATCAGGCAGTATCAACTCAAGCCCCAAATAACTTCCCTCAATCTATGGAGAAAAACTATCTCACTGCCAGAAAAGGAACTGTTTAATAAGAACAGCAAGTAAAATTGGTCATGGGTGTACACACACACACATATATATTCTCTTTCTCTCTCATTCTCTCTTTCTCTCTCACTTATTCTTCTCTCTCTCTCTCTCTCTCTCTCTCTCATGGATGTACACACACACACACATATATATTCTCTTTCTCTCTCACTCATTCTCTCTCTCATTCTATATCTCTCTCATTCTCATTCTCTCTTTCTCTCGCTCTCTCTCATTCTCTCTCTCTCTCTCATTATTGCAACCTTGTTTTGTATCAAGGCATCGGATTGGAAATTAATAATAATAATAATATTAATAATACAGCATTTTATAGAGCGCGAACAGCTACCTCACTCGGAGGTGTCCCGGCGCTAAAAGAACAGTATTGACCACGAGGACTGGTGTAGTAACACCTAGCGCGGTTGGGTGAAAAGCCAGGTCTTAATCATCTGCTTAAAGCAGAGCTCGGAGGGGGCTTGCTGAATCACTGGGGGCAGAGTGTTCCAGAGTGTCACAACATTAGCCGAGAAAGTACGTCCTCCCAACCGAGCCCTTTTTGCTCGTTGGGCGGCAAGCAGAACGCGGCAGTTGGATCGGAGAGAGCGGGCCTGGGCATATCTCGGAAGCCTAGTTTTCAAGTAGTTAGGACAGGTGCCAAACAGAGATCTAAAGGCCAGCGTGAGTGCCTTGAATTCGATTCTGCTGGCTACTGGTAACCAATGAAGTGACAGAAGATACGGAGAGACTGAATGCTTAAAAGGGATCCGCATTAGCAGTCTCGCAGCCGCATTTTGGACCAGTTGTAGTCTTTGGATTAAATATTTTGGTAAGCCCAGATAAAGGCCGTTGGCGTAATCCAGCCTAGATGTCACTGTGGCATGGATTACTGTTTTTCGACAGCCCTCTGGTAGAAGTCGCAAAATCTTTCGGAGATTCCTCAGCTTACTCAAACAGCAGCCAACTACTTGCTGAATGTGCGAGGTAAAAGACAAGCTGACATCCCACCGCACTCCCAGATTTTTTGCCGATTGGCTGGGTGAGGGAGCTTGTCCCATCTCTGCTGGCCACCACAGCTCTGAGGGTGGAGGGAGGCCTTTACCAAAAAAGATCACTTCCGTTTTGTTTGCGTTGAGTTTTAATTTGTTCGTGTTCATCCAATGTGCTACATCTTGGAGACAGCCCTTGAAACTTGAGAAGCCCGTTTCCGACACTTCTGAATATGGAAATACCAATTGGGTGTCGTCGGCATAAGAAATTGCCTTAAACCCCCAATTGGCAATCAACGTAAAAAGTGGAGCTAGCACCTTCTGAGATCTCTGGGTCAGATACGATTGTAACCACCCATGGGCTTGGTCCTGGATTCCTATCTCAGTCAGTCGCATCAGGAGTCTAGCGTGGTCAACCGTATCAAAAGCCGCCAACAGATCCAGGAGCACCAGCATTGCTGAGCTTCCTGAATCCATCGACCACCTCACTGAATCTGCTACCTCAATTAGTGCTGTCTCCGTGCTAAAGCCGGGTCTAAAGCCTGATTGCGTCTCATGCAGTATCTTATCTTCAATGAATTTGCTCAGCTGGCGCTGGATAATTTTCTCAAACATTTTGCCCGGAGCTGCTAGCAGTGAAATCGGCCGAAGATTGCTGAGGTCCTTAGGATCCCCATTTGGTTTTTTCTTGAGCGGGAGGAGAGTGGCATGTTTCCATATGTTAGGGAACACCCCGGAGGGGATAGACATATTCCATATCTGGTGAAGTATGGGGGCCACAAATTCAGCTATGGAGCTCCATTAATTGGATATTAAGAGCTTCATATTTTTCCTTTAGGCTGTCCTAACGGGCTTGAAAGCTAAAAAGGCAGTGACCAAGGCGGTTACAAACGTGAATGGGTTTGAATTGCATAGGGATGAGGGGGAGCAGTGACAGCGTCATAGGGTGTGAGAGACATTGCAGAAACAAGGGCATAATATAAAAAGAAAAAAATGGGGTTACGCCCAGACAACCAGAGAAAAGGGGAGAGGCAAATGTATCTTTGGAAAATCTGCTTATTAAGGCTGATTTATAGAGGATTACTCACAACTGCTGAGTTCGAGAGAAATATAAAGAATTTAAAATGTTGGCACTGTGAGTAATGAGGAAATAGGCAGGGAATGAGAACACTTATCTGAGCCCCTGAGCAACAAAGAAGAGCGAGATTGTTAGTGAACATTTTATTATATATGACTATCTGGGCTCTGATTGGCTATTGTGTTGGACTATTTGGTATTGTGGTTTTATGTATTCACGCGATTTGTAGCTCTTCCTAAATACTCTGTGTTAAGTTATTCCGTTGTTTTGGGCTGCTGAGAAAATAAAGCAAAGTTGAGAATGCATAATCCAAAACCTCTGGTCCTGAAAGCATAATCAGATCAGTCAACACAGAAGCATGTAAAATCAGGACAGTCAAAACCCCACCACATTCTAAAAAAATATATATATTAACCGCAGCCACTGCTGACCCTACTAAGACAGAAAACAGACTCAAGTCTGTGACGAAAACTTCCAACCTTCAGCATGAAGGTGCCCAAACCCAACAATGCTACGTGGTCCTACTAATCGCAATGCAGTGCTATGCAAATCTTAGTTGACATAAAATAACGTAAATCACAGTATGGCTCTAGCCAGTGGCCAGGCAGTTTTAGCTATTTGTCAATGTATTTTCAAGAATTCATACAGTGTACAAAGCGAAGCTAGAAGAGGGGTCAACACCGTAGTTACAGTGGTGACATAGTAACAAGGTCTGAGGACAAACAGGATTTGACAGCTTTCTAAAAGTACTTTGGGGAAACCAAGGCAGCACACGACAATCTGCCGAATGGTAATCTGAGTCCCGCTCTCTTGATCGTTTGTGCACCCACATGTACTGTGAGGCAGCCACAGCTTGGGCACGGCTGGGAGAGCATGGTGGACCTGTTAGGGCCACTGCAGGGGTGTAGCCAGAGAGCTGAGCTATGCAGTTACTAGAGCTGGCTGCGGCACACGCTGCAGGCTGCCTGCTGAGTAATACATGAGAGGTGGACTGGGGAGCATCATACATTTAGGAGGGGAAGGGAGATCAGAAAGAGTGAGCTAGCTGGAGGACATGGTGTAATCGAAGCCATGTAGAGAAGGTGACAGTGTTCAGGAAGGTGAGCTGGGAGGAACAAGCCAGGGAAACGGAGCGAAGTTGCTAGTAGTCCACATCCTTCACGACATGGGGGTCAGCATGACCAGATTTCAACAGTACTTCTGGAGGTCCTGTCTGGTTCCTGGTGCCCGGTTACAAACCGCCTTCCTGTCCTTGGCAACGCTCCCACCTTTTTTTGCTATGAAGAGGTAGCAAGGGGCAGACCGGTGCTGTACACATTCTGCAGTCCTTTGTTCGATGCACTGACATTAGCCATGGTGGGAAGACAATGAGAAAGAGTAGTTTGTAATGCTTCATGGTATGGCATCTAGAAGTGGTCTGAGGTAGAGCCCCACTGGAAGATATGGCAGCGAACAGAGTGGTGTTCCTCTCAGTGCATTGCGCAAGGACGTGTGAGAGAAAATCAGTACAACTGAAGCAACTGCAAGAAATCTATGGGCCTATTTGTAGGGTTATGACTGTAGGGTGCAGACTACTGAGAGGAAAGTGTGAACTCTGTATAGGCAAGTAATGGAGACTGCCACAGGACTGCGGAAGACATCTACCTTTCAATCCAATGCAGAGGATACCAAAGTGAAACTCGAGAGAGAGGATTGAGTTCCTTGATATTGTGCAAAGGGGCACCTACCTCAGGGTACTACCAAGCCCCAGGGTGCTCCTTTGGGAAGGGGCAGGAGGTGTAGAGAAACGGGTACTTGTTTTGATAGCAATAAGCAGTATAGAATGTGCAGATATGTTCAGGGACTTTAAGTTTTTCTTAAACGCACAAGACTGACTCGTTTTGATTCCACCACATGCCTCTTTCTTCCACCGCTTGCTCCATGATCGGTAACCGATAGCCCTGAATGAATCAGACTGCTGTCCCCAACCTGTCTCTCGATCGTGTACATCTAACACACGAAAGCATTAAAAGTCGCACCCTCTCTGGCAAATCAGGGTTAACATTTGACCCCTGTTCAAGTTATATCCCTCACATGACCACAAATCCATTACTCGTGCGTTGACTAAGCCCTACAACTTATCTTTGGTTCAAGGAAGGGTGCCTGCTATTTGGACAGAAGCAATAGTTTTACCCTTGCTTAAAAAGACACTGCCGATGAGTAAGCCTTCAGCAATTGTGGCACCTTTTCCAAACAAAATCCTTGAAAAGAAAATTAATGTAAAACTATCATCCTTTATATGAAGCTGTGAGGTTCTCAAACTTGCTCAGTCAGCCTTTCACCCACGTTATAGTAAGGTGATTCACCCGATTTACAGGGCATTTGTCCTACCCAACCTCTCATCAGCATTCGATACTGTGCCCCACGAAATTCTTCTTGCTTGTCTTTCCCATATGGAGGTTCAAGGAAAAGCCTTGCCCTAGATTTTCTTCTACTTTCAAGTTCGTACCCAAGCTCTTTACATTCCAAATTTAGGAAACTCAAGCAGAAAGTTCCAGAGCGCACCTTCTAAGCCCAATATTTTTCAATGTATATGTCTACCCTTCAGCACAAAGTATTGATACATATTGTTTATCTTTGATTCACATGGACAATGCAAATACATTTTAGGCTCAGGTCTTTTCTCTCAACTTTATGCCTTAATTTTCAAAACGTTGCTACTACTGCTGTATCCGTCATAAAAGTCTTTCTTAAAATCAAGACAAGACCGAAGTTGCACTGCTGGGGAAACTGGTGGCCACAGAAATGGAGTACCTCCCCCTACTCTTGTCATTGAAGTTTGTAATTTAGGATTCCGTACAGACAAAAATTGTTCTCTAATGACTCAAGTCAGCAAAATCTCTTTGGGATGATTCTACCAACTTCCCCCCAAAATCCTTTCTCATCTTACCTTTGTCATCAGGCGGATAGTATTCCCGACCCCGATCTCATCCAGATTGCACTACTGTAATACTTTATTTGGGAGTGCATATTAAGTTCCTTTCTGAACGTCAACATATTAATACAAGGCAGGATGACTTAGGTTTAATCTTTCTCAAGATTCTCTAAAAACTTTGCCTTTATGGCAACCTTTCAATGACTTCTGATGGCTAAATGTATCATCTTCAAGACCCTTTTCTTGGTTCATTGTACCTTTCATATTTGTGGTCCACTTTGGCTCGAAGATAATTTGGTCTCACACTTGCCTACTAGCCCTAGCCTACTAGGTCTCTCAGATGGGTTTCACTCCAGTAGCTCCAGGTCCCATGTATTCGGTATCAGACAACTGGAGGAAGTATATTCTCATGCCTGCTACTAAACTCTGGTGTTTACTTTCACTGAATTACTGTTTGGCCTTCAACCACCTAACCTTTGAGAAGGCCATCAAAACATGGCTCTACGCTTCTTAACCATGCGCGTCATGTCGAAGTGCTTTCTTTAGCAATCCTTTCAGTGCAAAGATATCCTTTTGGGCTTCTGTCACACTATTCAAAAAGCAATAGAGGAACCAATCAATTATCCAGCTTTCAAAACTTCTGAGCCAACGTCATTGCAGTGGTTTCCTCAAATGTGTAGACCTATTTAAATTGAAACCGAGCAATATTTAAACCTGGATTAGTCAACCTTCTTCAATAAAGTTATAAAACAATATATATTTTCTGCTTCCTGGCACCGTTGTTAAACCCCATCTTACCCCAGTGGCTATTAAATAAACTGCAATGATCTATCTAATAATATAAATATTGTACGCCCTTAACTTTAGAAGAGATAGTATGTCAATTGTTAACTTTGGGGATCTCTTTCAAGAGGTTGGGTAAACTATATTGTGGGTGATCTAACTGAGGAATGTGCTGTACAGTCTGTCTTTTTTAGGTCGAGCCTATACAGCATGTGCGCCGTCAGGATGATCTGTTGTAAGTTCTTACGTGGGCTTGAACTTCTCCCATTGCTTTCATATGTCTAATCAGTTGTCTTTTCAAAATCCCTGCTTACCAGTAGAGAATTTGTTTTCCTTGTCCTTCCTTTTTGCAAGTCATTCACTGCCCTGAAGTATCGCCCCAGGACGTGTCTGCTTCTGCTTTTTTCTATTTTACTTTAGGCTAAGGAACTTTTTTATAAATTCAGAACAGCTCCTCACATATGCAAACGCTCGCTCCCTCTCCTCGTACAGCAGCTGCCTCCTCCTCCTTCCTGCTTGTTGGGCTCTTTTCTCCCCTGCAGCCCGCGTGGCACTGCTGATCCCCCTCCCCTTGTTTCTACTTGCTGTTGCTGTTTTTTCTCCTACAGCAGTAGCAATGTAGCGAATACATCTGTTTCCTTGATGGGTCGTACACAAAATAGATCCTGTTTCTGGTTAGTTTATTTAGATCTATGATTAGTTTACCTAATTGAAAAGCTGAAGGCGGGGAGCAGGGTATGTCCACAGCCGGATAACCATCAATCATTCTACATCTGCCCTGCTGGACTCTTAGAATTCACCAGATAGATATAGAAGGAGGATTTAAGCAAGTTGATCTTTTGTAGGGGATTCCTTTTGAAAGTAGAAGATGCAGCCATTTCAGAACTTAAGCCTTCCGTATCTAATAAAAAAGATTTTGTAGGACAATAACCATTATATTTTGTACTGGAAATACTGTTTAAAGATATAAAATATGTATAATTTAATAGTGTATTATTTGATAATTATTCTCCGGCCCTTAAAATGTTTTTAAAAAAACAGATATTTTATGAATATTGAAAGTATGGCAATTTATTTGTACATTTTAATGCCTGCGTTGCATTTTTTTTTTAAAGAAAAACAGAAGACTCACAACTTAAGATGGCAATGTGTACTAACCACTGGTTCTAGGAGTGTTTAGCTATCAGGAAAATATTTGTTCTTGTTTTTGAAGCTCTGCCTGGGAGTGCATGTTTTCTAGCATGGTATGCTTCTCTCACCCATCCTTGCTCTTGTACCAAGCACTTCTGTGGGCCCCCCCCTTCGCCCCGCGCTGCTTAACACCATCCTGCCTGTGTTACGGACAGTCGCCCTCATTGCCGTTTCTCGCCTGTGTAGTTCTCTAACACGCCCCTCCAGGTACCCTTTTGTCGTAGTTTGTTCAAAAAACAAAATGCTTTCAATTTTTTCTTGTCTACTGTTCCATCTCTGATCGGTTAATGACAAAAATACATAGGAGTGATGACACGGCCAATATATCTTTATGGCAAGACCTTTTAATTTCCCCAATACTTGTTTCACAACAGCAAGTGAGCTTCCTGCGGAGGGACGTGTAGTAGGACTAGTTGCACAGAAAGAGAACAAGAAGCTAACTTTAAATGACTGCCCCTTGTGGTTTCACTTTTGCAGCCGTAGTTGTATGTGTGCGCATGCGGGTGTCTCGGATTGGCCCAGGGGTGAACTTTTAACTTCAACATTTTTGTATGCCTGCACAGTGTGCCTCCTCCGAGTGGCATCTCAGCAACTAGCACAACACACATCTATAGTTTGACAGGAATGTTCCCATTGCTGTCTGCAAGGTAACTGCCCCATTTCCTTTGATGGGAGAGGAAATCTTGAGGTGATTTTCCACCGAAGCGTGCACTCCGATATCCCGCTGCTTATTTTTCTTGCGAGAAGAAACACTAGCACCAGGAATTCCAGGTACTAAAAAAAATTGTTTTTTGCTTTCATGCTAAAAGAATAGCAATTGTTCCTGCTCCTATCCAGGACTGTGCCTACAACTCCGGTTCGGAAAGGGGATGAGACGGCTTGATAACATTTCATTGCATGCCTTTTTTTCCTTTTTCTCATTAATCCTTATTGAAAAACAGACTTGCACACATTGATGCAGACCTTGGTAAATCGGGCACATTTCATAGCACATTAACAGATTTGCAGATTACAAGTGGGACCTAAGGTTTGTGGGTAAAGTGGGGCCGGAAGGGATTACGGACTAGGTAATGACAACAGTATAAACAGCGAAAGGATTATAAACATTGCCGTTCAAGAAGCTATCCAGTTCATTAATTTGATCAGTAGCACAGGGGAAACGGCCACTACAACGCGGCCGTTTCCACGAGTAGCCATAACCACGCATGCATTACAACGCATGCGTGGTTACACAAAAAGCTTTTACCACGCATGCGTTTACTACGAGATACGTAGTAAAGGCATGTGTGCAAAAGGTAACAAAAAAAAGAGGGGGGGCTTGGGAGGGGGTCTCCCCCCCACCACAAAAAAACTACGTGGGTTTAATAGAGGGGGGTTGGGGGTCTCCCCCCCCACAAAAAAAAAGAAACTCACCTGCTTCAGAAAGATGAAAAAAATGAAGAAAAGAAATGTGGAGGCAATCGGCGTCGTTAGAGGAAACGGAAAGACATTTCCGTTTCCTCTTAATGACGTGAAACGTCACCGCGGCAGGGATTGGAAAGAAGAGGACGTGGAGAGGTAAGGAGGAATGAGGGCGTAGTTTCATAGGGGAAAAATATAAGGGATAATTTACAGTGATAGGAGATATCCTTTAACATAAAAATGCCAATAACATGCATAGTTTCACAACGAAAAACGTTGTAAAAACGTGCGTGTTAAAGACATTTTCGTGGTAAAAGATGCGTGGGAAAGGAATTCCGTTGTAACGCATGCGTGGTAAAGGCATGCGTTGCAACGGAATTCGTTGTAACATCATACAACAGTAGCACAGTCCATGTTCTACTACTACACCACTACCAAGAGACAATCTAAGGAAAATCAGCAAAATGATCCTCGTGATCAGAATCATCCGCATACAACATATTGAGATGTGAGAAAATGTGGAATAGGTCAGATTATTCAATAGGCCTACAATCAAAACTATTGTTTGGCAAAAACAGATTGTACTTGGGAGAAGTTTGTTTTCACCAGAGGGGTGCAATACTGATAACCCGGCATGAGGAAGAAGTGAGGATTCATCTATTAAAATATTTGGAATGGAGGTTGCGTTATGCTCCTAAAAAAGAAGCACTTACTAATTTGTGTGGCATATTTTTGCTATCTCACTTTGTACTTCCTATTTTGTAATGTGGGTTGTGCTTAATTTAGGACAAGGTGGTCTCTTGGGGTGCTTTATTACCTTCTGCTCCGTACAGCAACGCCAAAATGCACTATGAATAACGCGCAAAATATGAATGTGTTTATACGGTGGTGGAGGTCCTAGCACTGATCTACTTGTTTGCAAGGCTTACAAGCAGAGTCCACTGTGTCCACAGGGAGGGAAATCCGCGGATCGCCCAGTAGGTTACTTGAACATTTCAAACCAGTTGATGAACATGATCTTATTTATTTTCGCAGCAGCTCCAACAAAAGCTATGTAAATAGGATATTAAATATTTTTAATATGGTAATGCAAGTCACACAGGACGATTAAAGTGGTTACATTTAAAATTACACATATGGAATTTAGGGTGATCATGATGGAATGTTTAATTGCCCCCAGGAGGATCACAGGCCTTCAACCATTCCATATAACAGACATTATCCGCGAACCCTATGTCTCCCACCACCCCCCCGTCCCTAACAAACAAAAGCAACTTTCCCTGGAGTGGGTTCAGATACAAACTGCCATGTAAAGGTGGCCAAGACCTTATACTGTCTTGGAATTATTGCCAGATGTATCATAGGGTACTAGCACAAACCAGAGATCGATACATTATAGTACAGTGGCAAAGGGAGAATCTTCAAGCTGAGGAAGCCCACTTGTGACAGTTACTCTGAAGCTGTAACCAATAATTGGCAGATAATCAGGGTGTTCCAGTACTAGGGAAAAAGGACCTGGAGGAGGGGTAGGAATAATAATATGTGGTCAAGTGAAGTTGAGTTATAGTCAAAGTGGATCTTCGAGGGGGTGAAAGGCTGCATTTAAACAACAGTAGCAAAGATGTCAAGGACATAGACAAAAACCAACACATATGAGCAAAATGTACACACTTGTGATGCATTGAGAAAAACCTGCTAGCGATCTGTAAGTGGAAGTGAAGGGTGGCCTAGAGAGTTTATACAGGAAAATGGGTGTCAACGCTGAAGGATTTGAGAAGGGTATGGAAAGAGTAGTTTATCTCAGTGGCTCTTAGCCGTTTGATTTCTGTGACTCACACTTAAAAATTATACTTGAACCCAGAGCCCCGGCTGAATCATTATTTGAATCCGGGGACCCTTACTGAGTCATTACTGAAAGCCCAGCATCAGCAATTTTGATGATCTGAGCGCAAAATACACAATAAAATACAGACACCTGCATGACTAAGTTTTTACCCTAAGACAATATATCTGTGCCTATGGAAATGCATCCATAATAACTTCTCTATGATGACTGACCATCTTATTACTGACTATAATGGAGATCAAGCTCTTTACTTCCATATATGTTTGTCACTCGCGCATGTGTCTTTTTGTTTACCAGTCCAATTGATACCCTACTTCCCGTCATGTAAAGCGCTCCGATACCCACTAGGGTCATGTTCGCGCTATACAAACCTTTATAAATAAATAAAATCAATTCAAACAAATACACAAACAATGAAATATTTAATTCAATTGTCAAATATAAATAATAAATACATTTTATGGGAAGAATTGAGCTTTTATAACTTCAATTTAGGCCACTCATCATCTACACTATATTCGGTTTGATACTGATGCACTTGCACTGCTCCCACGAGTCAATCTGAGGATACTAACTCAATTTTTAGCCTCCATTTACACAACTTTTAAAGATTTTTAACTTCACATGTTGCTTCTTTATTTTTATACACTTTATTAATTTGTCAATATTATTACATTTTCTAAGTAGTCGCGGATACCCTTCTGGGAAGGCTTGGTGGACCCCAAGGGGACCTCGGACCACAGGTAAAGACCCACTAGTCTAGTTCATTAAAGAGACCTTCCAGGGTAGAGAAAAACACATCTTTACCCACCAGCCCTCCATCTCAAGCCATCGGCAACAATAAGCATTCCAGAATTTTGTTATGTTCGATGACGTCAGGCGGGTTTCAGAAATGTCTTCTAATCATTCAATTGGCCTTTTAATGGTGAAGTGCCTGCTCTGGGACTAGACAAGGTGAGGACAGTGGTGCTTCTCTTACACATGTCGTGAGATTTCACAGTTGAGATGATTACGGCATAGTGATTTGTTCCAAACTTTAAAACACAGCGATTCATAAAACTGCATCAGTAAATGTCAGGTTAACTGGTACGTAGTGGCACTCTTTGGGTCTCATGGAGATAATCCTCCAAACCTGATTTAAAAAAAAATGCACGAATATAAGCATTTTTGCTAAATTTTTAGTTTACAGATATGAAATTGTAGCGCCGAAGAATAGAATTCACTTCCAATACACCCTTTTATCAGGTAAACTCAAAGGTATTGTATTGTATTGTAATTTATATAGCGCTTACTACCCCTGACGAGGTGTCGAAGCGCTGTTTCGGCGAGTCGCACGCTACTTCGGGACCCATAGAGGATTAGTGTTGAATTAGTATATTGAAACATGCAAGTACATTTTAAGTGGTGGATAGGTTAGTCAGTTATTGGGATGTGGAATGATAGCAGAAGGATAGCGGAGAAAAAAAGGTTTGTATTTATATAGCGTTTTTTACCCCTAATGGGGTGTTGAAGCACGCTATTCAGGAAGCCCATAAAGGATTAGTGGTGAATCAATATGGTGAAATATGAAAAGTATTTCAGTGGTGGATATTAGTCAGTTATTTGGAGTGAGAAGGATAGCAGAGGGATAAAAGGGGAAGAAAGGTTTGCATTCATATAGCACTTGTTACACCCCTGATGGATGTTGAAGCGCTTTTCTGGCGAGTATCACGCCACTATGGAACCCATAAAGGATTAGTGTTGAAAATTAGTATAGTAAAATATGAAGTAATTTGAGTAGTGGATATATTATTCAGTTATTTGTGTAGAGAAGGGTAGGTGGCAGGATAGTGAAGGGAGAGAGGTTTGTATTTATATAGCGCTTGCTACCCCTGATGGGGTTTTGAAGCGCAAGTAGCAAGCTACTCTGGAACCCATCAGGATTAGTGTACTTTATAGAGCTAAACCAACAGCGCAGCGCTTTGCGCGAGAGCATAATGCTTGCCATCTCTGCTGGAAACTCCAGACCATGAGGAAGTAACATAAATCCTGTGTTTCTTTCTTGCGTAGAAGCAGGAGGGTGAAAGAGTAAAACGTGAAGTGTGCCAGTGAGACAGAGTGATGTAAACAAGCAACACTTGTAAGAGGGAGGAAATGCAAGTAATAACAGGAGGGAGAATGGTGTGCAAACAACGAGGATGGGCAGAAGGGGCACGGGGTAATCAGCAACAGGGAGCAGGAGTAAGTCATAACAGAGGGTAGGAGGCAGACTGCAAACACCAAATTAAAATTAAAAATGTATAAAAACGGGCTATGTAGGGAGCAGCAGGCAGCATGAGGGGGAAGAAATAGTACCTGAACCACGTTGGTAGCAGCGGACGGGCACCTATTAAGTTGAATCAATCAGTGATTGGTTACTGTCCTACAGCAAGCATCAGAAGTGACATTTTGGCTGCATTACCTAATTAAGACGTCTGCAAAGATAAGTGATACTGAAGCAGAGCAACGAGTGGGCTCCAAGCCCTTTTGGGAACAGAGTTCCAGAAGTGAGACGCATCTTGCAGGCTCGGCCCTAAAATCAAAACAAAATAGCAGCCCAATTCTTAATGTATGCTATACGGGGAATAATGAAACTTTTAAAATGGCCAAGCACACCTCTACGCCCCAGGATACTTACACAGTACCTCGATAATTAGGTCACCTAGCAAACTTTATTTTCTTTTTTTTAATGCTCATTCAAATCACAAGAGAAACATTCAAAAGTGGACTTTTTTACTCTACCTTCAATCTGACATGATATTCAACTTAGTCCACACTAGTGAGCCTTACTGCAGCAACTGTAATAAGAAAACGAGTTACTTACCTGTAACTACGGTTATCCAGTATTGGTATCTTTCATAGATTCACATGCCTGAATCATTCCCCGTCGTCGAGGCGGGAGTCCCACGGTAAATAAAATATATAATAGCAGTGCCTAAAATTTCTTGTAGTAGGCTGGAAAAGCCTAAAGGCCTAACTAGGCCTCAAAACTTAGCAGCCTATCTACATCATTATGTAAAAAGACCTGAAATATTAGCCTCAGCCAATCAGCTGTCCTCACCCTCTAGAACCTTCCCAGCTCAGGCAGTTCTCCTCAGATTTTCCCAGCACAAGTGAGAAGTAGTATCCATAGCCAGAACTGCCCTACCGGGGAGGAGGGTGGGTGCATGTGAATCTATGAAAGATACCAATACTGGATAACCGTAGTTACAGGTAAGTAACTCGTTTTCTTATCCAGTATTAGGGTATCTTTCATAGATTCACATGCCTGAATCAGAATAGCAAGCAGTAACATCATGTCTGTCGATAGAGGAAGGTGGGAGACAAAGAAAATATAAATCAATCCCCACACAACCAGGAAGGTAATAGAGTACAAAACATGTTAACATAACATATGCATCAAAACCTTCAAATATAACAGATAGGACAGCATTATAAATATGTGAGGTTTAAAATATATAATCTTTCCAACCTTAGTGAAGAAGATGCTGCAGCACTGCATCACCAACAGCTGTGTCATCTTGAACTGCCGACTGCAGACAGTAATGTTCGGTAAAAGTGTGCACACTTTTCCAAGTAGCAGCTCGGCAAATGTTCTCTAGAGTCACTCCAGCGAAAAGGGCCGTAGATGTCGACACTGTTCTTGTGGAATGAGCTTTGACCTTCCTTGATAAAGGCCTATTGGCCTTGTCGTGACAGAAGGTAATTGTGGAGGACAACCACCTGGCAATAGTTGCTTTTGTGACAGCTTGACCGAAGGTGGGTCTTCCATAGGCAACAAACAGTTGTGTAGATTTACGTATGTCTTTTGTCTTTTGCAGATAGAATTTCAGACATCTTTTGACATCGAGAGAATGTAAAACCCTCTCTGCAGGAGTTTTCGGATCCGGGAAAAATGTTCTGAGTTTGACCGGTTGATTAATGTGGAATTGAGTTGGCACTTTAGGAATGAATTTAGGGTTGGTCCTAAGTGTAACAAAGTCCTTAGAGAACTGCAGAAAAGGGGGAGTAATAGTGAACGCCTGTATTTCACTAACTCTGAGAGCAGAAGTAAGAGCCAACAGGATTGCAACTTTCCAAGTCAGGAACTTCAGTTCCGCTTTATGGATTGGTTCAAAGGGCCTTTTAAGAAGTTGGGAAAGAACTACATTAAGATCCCATTCCGGAGGAGGAGGACGAACTGGAGGAAAAACTCTGAAGAGTCCTTTAAGGAATTGTTTGATCAAGGAGGAAGAACATAAGGATGGTTTGTTGGAGTTCTTCCTGAATCTGGAGATTGCTGCCAGATGTACTTTAATAGAAGAAAAGGCTAGACCTGATTTAGCCAGAGAAAGCAGGTATGGAAGGATGGCTTCAGGAGGAGCCTGCAGCGGATGAACGTCATTATCTCCACACCATGAACAAAACCTCTTCCACTTGAAACGGTATGTTTTGATGGTACTTTGCGCACGTGCTTGCGACAATATTTTCCTGCATTCCGAGGGAATGTTTAGGTCTTTGAACTCTAGGAAATCAGGAGCCAAGCGTGCAAGTGCAGCGATTGAGGATCTGGATGTTGGATCTGACCGCCCTCTCTTGTCAGCATCGACATTGTCGGTTTGAGCCGAAACGGAGACTGTTGAGACAGCAGGAGAAGCTCTTGAAACCAAAATTGTCTTGGCCAACGTGGAGCAATGAGAATGAGAGTGCAGTGTTCCCTCTTCATCTTTTGCAGGACTTTCGGAATGAGCGGAATCGGAGGATAAGCGTACGCAAACATTCCGGTCCATCTCATGAGGAGGGCGTTTCCTCTTGACCCCCGTCCTGGGAACCTGCTGGCATAAAACAGGCACTTACTGTTTTGCTGTGTGGCAAACAAATCCAGCGTTGGTCTCCCCCAAAGGCGAAAAACTGTGTCTACTTGATGTTGTTCGAGTTCCCATTCGTGACAGTCCACAAACGTTCTGCTGAGACTGTCTGCTAGAGAGTTTCGAACCCCTTGAACATGCTCTGCTTTGAGGGATATGTTGTGCTGTAAGGCCCATTCCCACATTTCCTGAGCTTGCAGTGACAGGGTAAGAGATTTCGTTCCTCCCTGTTTGTTTATGTAGAACATGCTGGTGGTATTGTCCGTGCGCACCAGGACGGACGAATTCACGATCCTCGGTAGAAAAGCTTGCAGGGAAAGAAAAATGGCCCTGAGTTCCAATATGTTGATGTGCATCTGTTGGTACTGATGAGACCATCTTCCCTGGATTTGGAAGTCCTGAAGGTGACCTCCCCAACCTTCCATGGACGCATCCGTAGTCAGAGTGTAGTCCGGAATCTCTTGGAGGAAGTTGAGGCCCGGCGATAAGTTGTGCGTCTTCGACCACCAGAGAAGAGCCTGTTTCATTTTGACAGTGACTTTGATGCGGTCGTCGAATGATCCTTCGACCTGCTTCCACTGACGAAGCAACTCTTCCTGCAACGGTCTCATTCTGAGTCTTGCCATAGGAATGAGATTGATCGCAGATGAACACATCCCCAGAAGGGAAGCATATATCCGAACTGAAAGTGACTTTTTGCGGATATTTGTTTTGCCAGTTTGACAAGCTTGTTTTGACGCTCCTGTGTCAAGTATGCCTTGCACTGGCATGTGTCCAAGACTGCACCCAGAAAAGTCAGTCGTTGATGAGGTTGGAGCTGAGATTTTTGAGAATTGAGGGTCAGTCCTAGATTCGAGAACAGTGAAAGTGTTTTGTTGACTGCCTCCATGGTCGAGTGACTGGTGGGACCCTTTAACAGCCAGTCGTCGAGGTATGGGAATACCTGGAGTCCCAGGGACCTCAACATTGCAGCCACTGGAGCCAGGCATTTCGTGAAGATTCTGGGGGCCGATTTGAGGCCGAATGGGAGGACTTTGAATTGAAAATGGACGCCGGCCACTTGAAACCTTAGGAATTTGCGGTGGTTGGGGTGAATAGGGATGTGAAAATATGCGTCTTGCATATCCAGAGAAGCCAGAAAGTCTCCTTCGTTGAGACAATTCAGAATGTCCTTCAACGTTACCATGCGGAAACTCTGTTTCTTTAGATATTTGTTGAGTTTGCGCAGATCCAATATTGGACGCCACTCTTCTGAATTTTTCTCCACAAGGAAGAAACGTGAATAAAAGCCCAGCCCTTTCTGAGAAGGATGGACTAGTTCTATTGCGTTCTTGCGTAGCATCTTTAAGGCTTCTTTGAAGAGTAAGCGCAGGCGAGGGGGAGGGGGACCCCTGGGCGGCGTTGTGGGAGGCTTTTGTAAAAACTCCAAAGTGTGTCCCTTGCTGACCAAATCCAGGACCCACTGATCTGAAGTTATCTTCCTCCATTGATGGTAAAAGGCGGAAATCTTGGCGCCCACGGGAAGGGAAAGAGGAGTGGTCGACATCCGGCAAAGCTCATTGGCGCTTGTTAGAATCTCTCCCTTGATTGCCTGAGCGCCGTTTCCCTCCTTGCCGAGAGAAAGAACCAGAAGCAGCCTGCCGGTTAGAAGATTGGTAGTAGGGTTTGTTGTATGAAGATTGATACTGTCGATTTTGCTGGTTTGAATAATTCCCTCTGGAGGAGTAACCACGACCTCTTGCACCTCTAAAGGACCCCCTCTTGTATTGCAGGGTCCCCAGAGATTTCGCTGTATCGGTATCGGTTTTAATAGCCAATAAAGCGTCAACAATGTGCTTTCCAAACAAGGACTCACCATCGAAAGACATGTCCAAGATTTTGGTTTGGACCTCAGGTCTAAAAGTGGTAGCCTTGAGCCAACCTTGACGTCTAAGGACAATTGCTCCGGCCAATTGTCTAAAGTTGGTATTAGAAATGTCTAGGGCGCAATCAATAATTTCTGAGGCCGCCCTTTCACCTTCCTGCAGAATTCTGCGTACATCCATCTGTTGATCCTCCGGGATCAGCTCAAGATATTCCGAGAGCTCAGACCACATTTGCCTGTCATATCGAGCCAGGATAGCTAAGGAGTTAGCCGCTTTAATGGATGCTGCTGCGTTTGCTGAAAATTTCTTCCCAATGGCGTCAAGCCTCCTTCCCTCCTTGTCAGGTGGCGTTGAGATGGGTGCAGAAGGATTCTTGGACTTTTGCTGCGCAGCCTGAGAAATGACCGAATCCGGTCGAGGATGGCCGATTAAACAAGCAGGAGTATCGGATGGTGCTCGATACTTTTTATCTATCCTCTGTAAAACTGCTGGAATGGAAGCTGGTGTTTTCATTATATTGAGACCTTCCTTCCATATATAGTCAATAATAGGTATGGCTCTGATCACTCTCCGATACCCTTCCTTAAAGTCATGTAAAAAGCAGTCCGACTGCTCAACTGTGACAACCAATTGAAATCTATTAGCAGCTCTCTGCATAATATTGTGAAAACCCCCAATATCTTCAGGCGGAGAGTCTGAAGGACGGGGAGGAGGCGGAGAAGGTGTAGGAATGACATAATCCTCCCAAGGGTCCACTGGAGTGTTATCCGGTAAAATTCTCCCTCCTCTCTACTTTCATCACCATCAGAGGACGAACTGTCCACAACCTGAGGAATTGGCGAAGTACGTGGTTGTGGAGACAAAGGAGCTCTTGGCGACGGAGGTCGTGGCACAGGAGCCGGAGCAGATGACCCAGCGGGCGCACCCTCATTGGGTGGAAATCTCTGGCGATAATCTGCCAACATCGCTTGCAAGTCCTGTATTAAGGAAGTTGGCAAATGTGTTGTGTCCTCAGACCGAGGAAGTCTAGAATGAGGTGACTGATATGGAGTGGAGTAGACGTCATGCGTATATTGCTCCTGAACCTCCTCTTCATCATCCTCTTGAAGTTTAATATGCAATTGAGAAGGGTGACAGGCAATCCCAAAGGGGTCATCATCCTCTTCTCCTTCATCTGACTCTCCTTGCATGTATGTCTCCAAAATGTGCGATGGCAAGAGCGGAGAAATATGTGAATAATCCTGCCTTTTGTAAGTTTTCATTTGAAAATGAGTGAATTGTATCTTTGCTGGCGGGGAACCGTGCAGCCGATGAGCAGAAGTCCCAGTAAACGGATTTTCCGTCGACGGCGCTGCCAATGCTAAAGATTTTGCCGTCGACGAGGTCGTCAAAGGTATTGTCATTGACGAGTCCTTCGATGTTGAGATCGTTGATAACGCCGTCACCGACGAGGCCGTCCTCGGCGGGTCCCTCGTCGTCGAGACCGTCGCCGGCGTCTTCGTCGACGAGTCCCTCGTCGACGGGACCGTCGATGGTATCTTCGTCGACGGGTCCCTCGTCGACGGGACCGTCGATGGTGTCTTCTTCGACGAGTCCCTCGTCGACGGGACCGTCGATGGTGTCTTCGTCGACGAGTCCCTCGTCGACGGGACCGTCGATGGTGTCTTCGTCGACGATCCCTTCGTCGTCGGGGTCGTCGATGGTGTTCTCGTCGACGACGCCTTCGTCGACGTGTCCGATGTTGGTGTCTTCGTCGACGAAATCTTCGTCGACGAGGTCGTCGATGATGTCTTTGACGACGAATCTTTTGGAGACAATGTCTTCGTCGACGACGGTCGTGATAGCTGAAGTGGTAACCACAGAAGTAGAAGAGGAGGTAGAAGTCCAAGTAGTAGTAGGTACAGACACCAGAGATAAAGTTTTGGTCTGTGTAGTACTCACATGTGAAGAAGCCGATGCACTCTTAGAGGGTTCTGAAGCTTTCTGAGAGGATTTCAACATTTTCTTTCTCTCAGGAGAAGCATTGTCCGTGGATCTAGCTCTCTTGCTAGAAGTTGAGGCTTTGTCCTCCTCATCAGTGTATGAAGACTTTAGCCACAAAAGAACCCTTGCCTCCCTATCCCTGATGGTTTTCTGAGGGAAGGTACGGCAAATTCTACATTCCTTCACCACATGTGAAGGGTGTAGGCAATAAATACAATCCGAGTGCTTGTCATCCACATGGACTCTCTTCTTGAAGCAGGTTCCACAAGGTTTGAAAAGAGCTTTCCTTTCAGACATTTTAAGCTTGAAAATCCCAAAAACTGAGTAGGCACTCAGGGAGACTCCCTTACACACGAAGTGCGGTGAAAATCTGAGGAGAACTGCCTGAGCTGGGAAGGTTCTAGAGGGTGAGGACAGCTGATTGGCTGAGGCTAATATTTCAGGTCTTTTTACATAATGATGTAGATAGGCTGCTAAGTTTTGAGGCCTAGTTAGGCCTTTAGGCTTTTCCAGCCTACTACAAGAAATTTTAGGCACTGCTATTATATATTTTATTTACCGTGGGACTCCCGCCTCGACGACGGGGAATGATTCAGGCATGTGAATCTATGAAAGATACCCTAATACTGGATAACACCTACAAGTTACCTGAAAGGTACTGATCATTGCCTCACACTAATTTCCAAGATGGTTTTCAAACTAAGCAGAAATGACCTCATTGTAAAATAAAATATGGATCTTTAAGATGGCCAAAGCTACTGATCATTCACAAATGTTTCAGGTGAAATACACCAAAAATTGTAGGCAAGTAAGCACTTTGCGATCAACACTATAAACCAAACTGGCTCAGTTTCTGTGTGTGCGCAAAACAGCAAAGTGTTACCAGTATGCAAAACCAATCAGGAAAACCCGTAAAAAAAAAATGATTAAACTTTCGTCAAATTGCAGTATACTTTGTCACATGTACATGAGCGTTAACAATACATACAGATCTTGGGGGCGTGGTCTGGGCGCCGATGGTGGAGGCCGCCTAGACGCTGTGCTCCGTGATCGAGCCTGCATTTATCCTGCAGAACAGATTCTGGGGACCCCCCACCCACTCTGCCAACCGGGGGAAGGGAGTCCATCACAGCGGACCTGCACAACGGTGCTGGATACTCCCGGCGGGCTCGGGACGGGTCGGCGGAGTGTCGCCCGGGGGGGCTCCGGTGGCAGCACTCAAGATGGCGGCCAGGGGGAAGAGTTAGACCCCGACTGCCTGCGGCTGTGTAACGCCCTGTGGGACCCGAAACGCTCTGCTTCCAAAACTGGTGAGGCGCACCGGGCCCAGCGAGGGGAAGCTACTCGGGGAGCCACGCACTGAGGAGCGGAGGACCGGAACCGGCGGCCCCGTATCTACGGACCAAGCTGAGGCACGGAGAGTGATCGCCCGGAGGGCGGAGCGGTTGGACCCTCCCCACCGGGTCCCGTCTAGCACGAAGGCCTGGAACAGTTAACGTAAAGAATAAAAGTGCCGTTAACGAGGGACTG
Source organism: Lissotriton helveticus (assembly GCF_964261635.1). Taxonomy (NCBI): domain Eukaryota; kingdom Metazoa; phylum Chordata; class Amphibia; order Caudata; family Salamandridae; genus Lissotriton; species Lissotriton helveticus. Next base: position 422,924,201 of record NC_136061.1, on the reverse strand, counting down.
TCTGCACAGTGCCTGAAGCACTCGAGGACCTGTGGGGCAGGGCGACGGGAGGTGACGGGAGCCATAATCCCTTCGGACCCCGCCCCGACGGATGGTCGGAACGAGGCGCATGGTGAGCCCGCGATCCTCTCCAGCGCTCCGGAGCTGGGATTATTGAGTCGTGCTCCGGCTGGGGCCAGGACGAGCCGACTGAGGGATCGGTGCAGGGAACCACCATACACGGCCTCCGCGGACCCCCCTGGAGTGACTGCTGAGCTACCCTGGCTTGCTGAGGGACCGCACCGGAGGAGTGCGTCACCGCACAAGTGGGGCCTCCCCCTGACCAGCCGGACAGGATTGTGGCGAGGGGCCCACCATCGAGAGCGCAGACGGCACCTGAGGCCCTGAAGCCTGGCCGCAAGCGGGGATCCTACCAGAACTCGGAGGTGAGGCGGCGCGGCTGTGAGTCGGGGCCTCAGTGAGTGACCGCTGGGGTGGCCTGGCCATCAGGAGTGTGACACCAAATGTTGCCCCGAGTGCCCCGGCTGCTGTCGCGCAGCGGGGCAGGACGAGACGGAGTCCCTGAAACGCCCGTGGCTACGACCAGGTGCAATGGAAGGGCGACTACTGCTCATACAACGGTGGAATTCCTTTGGGGGGAGCCGCAAACTGGGCACCGGGACACCCAATTGTGCACGCAGTGGCTCCCTCGCCGCCTCCCCCCATGGGCACACAGCCTCTGGCCTACTCCTGGACCTCCGGGGGATGAGCGCACTACGTGATCCTGCGTGACAAGGCCCTAACGAAGACTGTTGTAAGTAAGAACTAACTGCTGGGCAGAGTCTGGAGGGTATACGCGACTTGGGCCTGCGGGGAGGGGGCGAGCCCGGGATAGGCGTTGCGCCAAAAGAGAACTCATTGCTGAGCCTAAGTGCAGGGCTGGACAACTCCCTACACCACACGGACCTGCTGAGACGCGGCTCGACCTGCCTGGCCGCGGTAGCGACCAGTGGGAGTGAGACCTTGCCTGCTGCCTCCTGGGGACGCTACGCCACGCAGTTTCAAGAGACTAAAACGGGCGGAGCGCCTCGATAGCGCCTCGAACGGTTGCTGGATTACAAACCCAAGAGCGTTGGTTGGGTGGAGCGCCCGGGCCCTGGGCAGAATCTCCCTACTCTGTACAGGTGCGACGGACAACTCAACACAGTCATGGGGAAGCCCAAAGGAATCAAAGGAGGTGCTCAGCCCGCGTCGGACACCGAGACATCGGCCAAAGGAGATCACCTAACCCCGGCCACTCGCGGGACCCCCAACTACATTTGCAACTGGACAAAATCCTGACAGCAATAGCGGATACCCGCACGGCGTTGCAGCAAGACATCGCACAGGTGGCTACAGGTCTGGGACTTCTACGAGCCGATCATGGCAAACTGGCAGACAGGGTTAAGCTGATGGAGACCACAATCCAAACCCTGGAACCGGCGCAAAAAGATCTTACATCCACAATGGCCAATGTGCTGGATCGTATGGACGCGCTGGAGAGAAGGGCTGAGGAGGCAGAAGGGCGCAATCGCCAGAACAACATCCGAATAGTAGGCCTACCGGAGAAAGTGGAGGGCCGAGACATGGTTCGCTACCTGGAAGAGTGGCTTCAGAAGGTGGTGGCGCCGGAAGGCCTGTCCTCTTTCTACACACTGGAGTGGGCACATAGGGTCCCAGCCAAACCGCCACAACAAGGTCGTCCCCCGCACCCAGTAGTGGCTAGACTGCTACACTACCGGGACAGAGATCGGCTGCTTCAGAATGCAAGAACTAATGGCCCGTATCAGGTGGAGAACAGCAAAGTTAAAATTTTCCCGGATAATACTTCCGAAACGCAGCGCCGACAGACCTCTTTTCTGGCAGTCAAAAGAGAATTGAGAGCAGAGGGACTCCAATATTCCTTGCTCTTCCCAGCCAGGCTGCGTGTGATAGTAGACGATACCACTAGGTTCTGTGACACACCAGATGATGCCTGCGCCTGGCTTGAACTGTACAAATCCGGCAAGGTTGTCCTTGCCCTTCGACCGCGGCTGGACTCTGAGGGACTGCCGCAACGGAAGTCGCGGTGACTTCGCAGTAGGCGAAGAGGGGTAAGGAGGCCATCACTTTCGGAAACGGCGGCAGAGAGTGCTGGAAGCAATGAATGCTCTAGCAGGACGACCGGGGTCTCCATCACAGACAGAAGCAGGATCGGAAAAAGGTGATGATCACTCGGACACTGAGCGATGCGAGACAGACAGTGTGCCTTTGCCTGTGGTCACTCCAGCGACGGCAGGAATACTAGACGAAGGCTAGAGGCACCCGGTGAGCTGTACGAGTTCAGCATACGGACTTTGATGGGACGCTTTTTCTGTTATCGGGAGGGAGTGTATGTTTGTTTATGGGAGGTGGGTGGCCATTGAATGCTTCTTACCTAAGGCTCGGTCATACGATAGAGGGCCTGGAGTTTGGGTGGCTGCCCGTTGGCGACCGACCCCCCCCTTACTGCCCTTAAGGCATACCCACAGTGGCTATTGTTGGGTTTAGACAAATGTTGCTATTTGGGGATGTTTGGACGTGAGCTAGATAGAAACTGCTAGGCCCTGTTCTGGGGGGCATGGGGGGCATGGGAAGTTCTGGGATGTTGAAGGGAGGGCTCATCATTGATGTCGACGACTTACCACACTTAAGGCTCTTGGGGAGCAGTGGGGGTGGACTACACAGGACATTGTGGGACAATGGGTGAACTGGCCAATGTGAAATGTATAACCTGGAATGTGAGGGGACTACACACCATGTTACGTCGCCATAAAGTTCATGCCTATCTGCAAAGGAGGGGGGTGTAGGTCGCCCTACTGCAAGAAACACACCTGACAAAGACGGAAGGGATAGCATTGCAGCGTAGATGGAGGGGCCAGGTATTTAACACCACATACTCAGCATTCGCCAGGGGGGCTCTAATTTGGATCAGGGCTGGAGTTCCTTTTCAGCTCACCAAGCAAATCACAGACCCGGAGGGGAGGTTTGTAGCTATAGCTGGAAAATTACAGGGCAATGACATTACCTTTTGCAGTATATACGCACCAAATGTAGATCAAGTGGCCTTCCTGGTAAAGTTATCAGGGTCCTTAGCGCAATTCCTTGAGGGGCCAGCCATACTGGGAGGGGATTTCAACTCAGTCCTGGATGTTTCCCTTGATAGGTCACACCCCCCTTTGGCGGATTCTCCAACGCACCGCATGGCTAGAGGTAGAATGGAATGGCAAACTAGGTGGGGACATAGATGCCTGGCGCGCACAACACCCACAGGTCCGAGATTATTACTATTTCTCTGGCATGCACAAACTCCATGTGAGGTTGGACACCGTATTATGCTCCTCTATATTGCTGCCTGTAATCCTGAAGACTGAATACCTAGCGAGAACAATATCCGACCACAACCCTCTGTTAATTGCTCTGCAATGGTCTCCTAGCGCCTCGTGCGTCCCCACCTGGAGGCTACGCCCTGAAACTTTGGAGGACCCTCTCTTTCAAGCTGCGCTGGAGGAGGGGATTACTCAATACTTTGAGGACAATACCGGCACAACCGAGACAAGAGAAACGGAGTGGGACGCCTTCAAGGTTGTTATGCGTGGGCTTTGCGTTGGGAAATATGTGGGGGTACGGAAAGTGCTACTGACAGAACTAGATAAGGCGGAGAAAGCACTCCGCGAGGTGGAGCTCTTACGGCCTGGCCACCCCGACCTTCAAGGATGGGTCAGTGAAGCAAAGGAGACGGTGGCGGCGGAAACAGAGCGCTTACGCAGTATCGACTATAAGGCATATACTGCGGACCCATGCAGAGGGCGACAAAGCTGGGACCCTGTTGGCCTGGCTTGCCAACCCCATGAAGAGAGGCTCCCCAATAGTGGCAATGCACACGACGAATGGAGAGGAAGTCTATACCCAACCCGAGATCCTGCGGTGCTTTACGGATTACTATGAAACCCTATATAAACGGACGCTGACGGATAGCTCCCCAGCCATAGATTTCTTTCTGGAGGGGCTCTGTTTCCCTGAATTGGATCACGAACAAGCGAAGTACCTGGGCAGAAATATCGAGCTCGAGGAAATACCTTGTGCCATCAAGCATATGGCGCGAAATAAAACCCCGGGCCTAGACGGACTACCCATAGAATTCTACGGAAAATATGTTGACCTTTTAGCACCCAGACTGCTTGAGGTCTATAAGGAAGCGAAACAACTGGGACGGTTGCCACACTCTAAGAGAGAAGCTCTGGTGATACCATTACTGAAGCCGGGGAGGGAGAGCAGAGACACAGCATCGTACAGACCACTGTCGATGCTAACTACGGATTACAAAATACTGAGCAGCATCTTAGCGTCTCGAACACATGACCACACTGGTCCACAAAGACCAGGCCGGATTTATTCCAACGCGAAATACGACCACGAATATACGCCGGTTGTTACGCATACTAGAGAGCGACCATCATGAAAACCGCCACCCAATGGTTTTATCGGTGGACATAGAGAAGGCGTTTGACAGCCTCGAATGGGAGTACCTCTATGCAGTGCTGTGGCACTTCGGAGCGGGAGAAGGCTACCTGCGTTGGACATCGGTCCTTTACACCTCAGCGGTGGCTAGAGTTAAAACAGGCATGCAGATATCATCGCAATACCCAGTTGAGAGAGGCACGAGACAGGGATGCTCACTGTCTCCATTGCTGTTTGCTCTGGCGGTGGAGCCTCTCACGATGACGATTCGAACAGGTCACCACTTTCGGGGGTTGCGCAGCCGAACTGGACAGCAATACATCTCGTTATACGCCGATGACCTACTTTTTCTCGAAGACGCTGACGAGGCAATGCAGAGCGCGAAGACTCTCCTAACGCGCTTCGGTGAGATATCCGGACTGAAGGTGAACTGGTCCAAAACGTGCTTGTTTCCTGTACGTCAGGGGGAAACCCAAGCCCGCACGATCGGAGAAGTACGATGGGAGCCCAGATGCCTGAAATACTTGGGCGTGCACATCTATCATACGTCGACTGATTTATTAGAGGGTAACATCAACCGCAGTCTGAGAGCACTGAAGAGCAGCACGTCCTTTTGGGCCACTCTTCCACTGTCAGTGGCAGGCCGCATAGCCTTGCTAAAAATGGTGGCGCTCCCGAGGCTCCTTTATTATTTCAGGACGTTACCAGTATGGATCCCCGCTGCAACCTTCCGACTCCTGAAGTCCATGATAGTATCCTTTCTTTGGGGAGCGGGGCGACGAAGAGTGGCTATGACCACCCTATTAAGACCCAAATCAGAGGGAGGATTGGCGGTACCCGATTTCGAACTATACTATTTCGCTGCCCAGCTACAGATATACACGCAAGAAATAGCACGAGAATTCCTGGGTCCGGAACAAAAGAGGGGTATGGGTATATACCTCGCCATGTCCTTTCCTTCATAGCGCTCCAGTAGAAATTGGACATTCGAGATCTCACGCAGGAAGAAACAAGCATTTACAATGCAACGGTTTCGCCTTTAATAACAATATAGTTATTATGGACCACACCAAAGTGGCATCCAATGAGCATTGAGCAGACTACAGGAATATAGTGCAGCAAATTCTCTTACCATCAACCCGGACAAGACACAAATACTTGTAGTCGGTCGCTGTAAAAATAAACGAGACCTATTGGCTATGCCAATGCTTTTTTTTATTGGGCTGATGAGTATTATAAACTCAGGTCGAAAAACATAATGAGAAAGAACAGCAGTGGAGTCTGGAATGTTGTCCCTTCTGAAACTTACTCTAAAACAGAAAATGCTAAGAAATCACATAAAGTATTTCAGAGTTGTCTAAATCATTTCTGAATGATTATTAGAGCAAACACAGGGATAATGGCAATGTAACACACATTCTTTTTAACGTTTAACCACCCTTGTTCCAGAATTGTAAAACGTAAACAAGTGGACACTAGACTATTTTTTTCTAAAATAGGAGACAAACCTAGAAGATCCCGGTTTGTATTTTCTAGGATTTAATACTGAATCTAAGTGTGATTTGACTATAAATGCAGCACAGCCTCGTTGTGGTAATCTTTTCTGAATATATTTGTTTTATTATATACTAAACCGATCGCCTGTATTTTAGTTCGCTAGAGGGACCACGATTTAACTGCAAAGTAAACGTTTTCAGCAGTGTAGCATACCGTGGTTTAAGGGGCATGTTTTTTTTAGCCAATAATTTAGTAAATCCTTAACCATTCTTTAAAGTTTCTCTTAAAGTTTCTCGGACCGCTGGTGGCAATTTATGTATTTTGTGCCCTGAGTTCTTTTGTAATGGGCATTTTACGTGATTCGTGAACTGATGTTTTTGGACCGCTTTGCTGAGCGCTCTCACCCAGGCGGTGCTAATCCCAGTGTAATAAAACCATCAACTGACAGCCATCACAATGCTAATTACTGCCAGTCTGAATTATTTTCTGCAAGCTCAGAAGGATCGTGATGGCGAGTTATCATTATAATTGCAAGTTATTATTTGTCATTCTTTAAAAAATCTCAGGTAATGAACTTGCATTTGGCTGGTGTTCAAGGAAGCGTGTCGTAGAATACAATCAACAACAACCACACACACAGGAAGACCTTACACACACACAGAGATATACATGCACACACACAAACAAATATTGTGTCTCTCACACACACACGCACGCACCCAGGAATACCTTACATACTCACACAGATATACATGCACATACACAAACAAATATTCGGTCTCTCTCACACACACACATGCACGCACCCACACACAAGCATTCAAACACACAGATTCATCCACACCCATGTACACGGGCAGCACTGCTGTGAAATCACGGGTCTCTCGTTCAGAGTACACAAGCCCTTCCGAGAAGATGTCTGGATGTCAGACTGGCACGTTTTTGGAGGGGGTAGCGGCGAGAGAGGTTTCGGGCGCTCCCTCCCACATTTACCGAGATAGCTGATGAGAGCGTATACCCCGCATAGCTCTGCATCGGAGTATTAATTGCCTGGGTCCTGGTGTGGAAACACGCTTTTCTTCTATAGTGCTATTGGTTCTGTCACAGCTGCGATAATGTAGAGTAAAGCTTTATGCATTTTAAAATGGCTTTCCCGATATGTCCCTTGTGTCTTACTTAAGGTCATGCAACAGCAGAGACAAGAAAAGGGCGGGTGCCCCCTCGCTCCCAAGTGCTTGTGGAAAGATGGCTGCCCTGTACCACCGTGGGCGCTGCTTCCTGTGGGGCTGTTTGCATTGGGTGTTTGTGCGGCCTTGTACTCTGCACCTGAAGAGAAGTAACCCACAGTGCCAGTAAGTGTTTGCTGCTGAGAAGTGCCTGTACTCCCTGCTAGTCCTGCAACCTTTCTGGCCTTCTCCCTTTGAATGGTAGAAGTGCAGGTAGCCAGGGCCTGGCAGCGTTGTGCTTGGTTTATGCTCCTGTGCTTTGCAGCAGAAGTCTAAGGAAAGGCGTAGCTCCTTGCAGTGCAGGCCAGGCGCTAGGCGCTGGCACAGAGCGGGGAACGGATCTTCTGTTAAGAGAGTGCATTCTCTTGCCCAGTCAGACCCTCGCACCCTGTAAACATCACAAAGAATAGTAAATGTCCCACGGCTGAATATTCCAAATCTCGCTGTGAGAGGCATACAGCCGCCATGTTTTGCATACATCAAGTGTGTTCAAACCACCTTTCCATTTAAAAGAGGGCGCCGGCTCTGAAAATGCAGATCTTGGTAGCACTGCGCGATGCCTGCATTCGAGCAAGTAGACATTGTATGTGATAAACCTATGCTAACTCCAACAGGCGTGTCTTTCTGGTGTGGAAACGCACTTTTCTTCTGTTCTGTCACAGCTACGATAATGTAAAACAACACCATCATATTTAAGTAAAGTTACTGAAACAGTTTGTTATCTTTTGAATTTAAATACACAAATCCCCGCTGATGACGTATCAACCACAAGTCGTAAATGCGGGCAACTGAATATTTGCCGTCACTATTTGACCCATATTGCTCAGAACTGCTCCTCGTTACACTGTGCACACGCAGGAGTGGTCGGGGTGCACCACAGAACAACACTGTACTACAGACCAATTATGGCCCGGCAAATAAGGCCCGTTAAATACACCGCATAACCCCGGACAGATGTGCGCGGTGCGGGCTTTGAAGTCGGGCTGCTCCTTTCCTGCAGCTGCGTTTCCCGCCTCAACCGAGACTGTTGCATTAATGTTCAGACGTATATTCTACGGGGGCCTTAAGTCACCCTTTCTGTGAGGTCCGGTGCTGTGCAGGACATGAAGTACAGAAAGTGGGCGAGAAGCGTCTGCGATTCTTAAAGGCGCCTGAAAGCGCAGCCCAGAGCAGAGATGGTTCCGCTTGGTGCCTACATTGGGTTCTTTTTCACTGTGAGCTTTTCCGTGGTATTACTTCCACTTCCAATGAGTGTGCCCACCGCAAGGCTTTACGCGCGCAGCTTCGGTTTGAGCCGCGATTAGTGGGTTGTGACTGCTTGATACATGTTTGCAGTCAGAGAACATCCGTGCTTTACAGATTTAGATGTAGACCGAAAACGGACTTTTCGCTGTTTTTTCCTCCTTTTGCATATTTTGGCTCCGCCTGATTTGCGCTTCAAGCTGTCTGTGGCACATCTCGTCCAAGATTAAGACCATCTGATTGCAAGTCTCTTGCAGCTATCTGCGAAAGCTGTGACTGATAAACCCTTACCTTTGTGTGAGTTACACTTGTGTGCAGACTCCGTCCTTTCTGCCACACAATACCAATCTTTATGGACTGCTGCGAGTCGGTAGCGTTTCAAAATGGCGGAGAGCTCTTTGTATTAACTCTTTTCTGTATTTCACGGGCTCTTAAAATAAGGTGTAAAGTGGAGGTGCTAGCTGGATTTGTGTATATTCTCAATGCAAGCAACATTCTTCTTGTATAGACATTTAACTGAGCGATCGTGAATATTGTCTTACAAAACGCAAGGTAAATAAAAACAAGTCAGGTCCCGGGCCGGCCAGCCAATCACAGCGCGGCCCGGGGAATGACGTCACGGGGGTGTCCCGGGCCGGCAGCCAATCACAGCGCGGCCCGGGACAAAGGGGCGGGACTTAAAAAAAGCCAGAGAAACGCCCCCGAATCGCGTTTTCCCCGAGAAAGCGTGATTGACAGCCTCTGTCTCCCAATGGCTAGCCTCCATTTATGGAGCTAGCCAATGAGAGACAGAGGCGGGTCATCGATCCCACATACAACTCAAAAGGTTTTTTAGCGCATGCGCACTACGTGCGCACTTGCAGGCAAAACCTAAAAACGATCAGGTTGTGCTGGAATCGATCACAGCGCAGAGCAAAAGTACTCCACCCATACGCCCCCGAAATTCCACTGGGGATGCTGACAGCGCTACCTCATGGTGGCGATTGGTCGCAGCTCCAAAATTGGGAGGAGGCGGGAATCCAGGTGATAGGCGATTTATTTGAAGATGGTACATTGTTACCTTATCTGACACTTCAAGAACGATTCGACCTACCAGGGGGTGACTTCCTACTACATGCAGCACTGACGCGAGCAATACAGAGGCACTGGAAGGAGGGACCAACGGAACCAAAGACGACAATGGCTTGCCAATATGTCATAATGGCGGCGGGGACTTTCAAGGCGGTCAATTGCCTCTATTCCAGAATGATCAATGAGGGGCTGCAACCGCTAGTGGCGCTGAAGCTCAAATGGGAAAACAATATAGGGAAGGATATCCCCGAAACGGTGTGGGCTCAGATACTGAGGAGGGCCTGGAAAAGCACGCGCAACGCCAGATTCCAACTGGTACATTTCTATATCCTTCACCGGGTGTATTTAACGCCAGGAAAGATCAAACAATACTTTAATGTGGACACCACAGCATGTCCTCGCTATACGGAGTTAGGAGTGGAGTTGGATCATATGCTTTGGACGTGCCCCAACCTGGAGCTTTATTGGAAGGAGGTGGGTGACAGTCTTAACACAGTAACAGAAAGGGGGTTGGTGTTTGATATGGCGGTGGGTGTCCTACACTGGTTTCCCCATACCCCCAGGAACAAGATCACCAGTAAGTTTATAGATATGGGGCTCATACTAGCAAAGCGAGAAATCACACGGCACGGCAGGACCTAATGGCACCAGGTGGAGAAATGCGTTTCTTAAATGGACTAATGGCGAAAGTGTGCTGAGATTTCAAAATGCGCGAAGACAGAGCAATGACAAGGCGTTAGAAGCAGCACAGGCATGGGATGCTTTAGTACAATCACTTGGCGACTATGACACAGACGACGAACCAGCAGAGTAGCGACACTCTAAAAGACCATCCCTGAGGCATGACAGGCATACTACATTGAGCACTCATTAACAGCTCCTGTGCACACACACTACCACGAATGTAATCGACTGTGGACATCGATGATGGGATCCAGGGAGGAGGGTGGGCAGTTGGGGGATGCGTTAGTTTATTTACCGGGGATACACTGAGAGCCATTTTATTAGGACTCATGGACCTGCACTAGTTCTCATCCTGACCCTTGCCCTGAACTTGTTACCAAGGGGGTTTCCTTAAGGGGGTTAGACAGTGTGGGTCATATAATTGCTGCTATATGCTGTGTGAATAAAACCCAATAAAATTTTGTTTAAAAAACCCAAAAAAAACAATACATACAGATCTTACATTTTTATATATAGCTGGTTATACAACATTTACTCTGGACCATGTCCCATTTGAAGATACATATGGTTTACATTAGTATTAGTTTGCTTAGTAGTTTCTTGTATGTCCTCTTCCTCCCTTCCCCCATACCTTTCAGATTCCCGTATATTCCACCTATTTGTTCCATATTTTCCCCCATTTCCGGGGGCATCCTCTACTTTTGTAGACCACCTTTTCTGTTACGCTGCACCAATCCAGGTCTGTCTTCCTCTGCTCTACCCTCGGGGGGGGGTAGGGGGGATACCCACCCCTTAGGTCCTGGCAATGTTTCACTTTGCCACCATTGCTGCCACCATTAGCCACAGCTTGACACTTTTGCCATGTCTGCTCTTCAGTCACCCACAAAATGTGCCATCTAGCTTCCAGGGGGATTTCCTGTCCCAGCACCTCAGACATAACTCGTACCAATCTTTCCCAGTATTTCTGTACAGTTGGGCATCCACAAATGATATGAAAAAAATGACCCTTTGTACAGCCCCTTGCACACAGGTCTGTGGAGCTACGTCCCAACTTGTACATCAGTGTCCCTGTACCATAAGACCTCCTGCAGGCATTAGAATGAAATTATGACCAATCCCGTCCACACATCTCCCAAGTGTGCTAAAGCTAATAGTTTCCATTTACTAAATCCCTATAGATTACTCACTTCTTTTAACATGTCACTGTCCCAGAGTAGGGTTGGCTCCGTTGGTCTGTATGCCCAGCCTAGAGATTGGATGGCCCTATCCCATGTGCTTATTACTGCTTGTGTGTGGGATGGCATTTGTTTTCCAGTGCTTTTCTTGTATAACGCACCCGGGTAACCCCTTGGCCCCATCGCCAGGTGTTCCACTCTATACGACGGTTCATCTCTGCCAGCAAAGAGCCAGTCGTTAATTGTTACCATCCGGAATGCCCAGTAGTATTTTTTAACGTCAGGGATTGCAGGGCCTCCTTCGTATACACCTCTTTGGAGTTTGACCAAACCGATCCATGAGCCTCCCCCATCCCAAAAGAGCTTCCTCAATTCGCGGTCTACTTCCCGGAAAAGCCAGGACAACAAGTTTAACATTGCTAAAGTGCGGAAACGCCACAATGTGGTGTAAACTAATTTTCATGGAAAAAATATCCAATCAAATCTTGGGTACACTATATAAAAAAAGAAAAAGGGTTCAGAACTTCACACAATTCCTACAACATTAGGAATTGTAAGAAATAAAGCCTTATAAAAATACAGCACTGGAGTTAGGACGTTATCAAAAAAACACATTGCTCCTTCTTTTTTTACTCTTATTTCAACCACAACCTAAACAGGGGAAATACCATGCATCAAAGAAAGGGTATCAGAGGAAGAAAGGCATCAAGGATTAGAATAAAAAATTTGGATTGCTGGAGAATTAGAAAAAAAAGAACAGGAACCATGGAGGAAGTGCAGAAAAGGGAGCGAGGAGGAGACCATGAGAAGGGAGTCTGTACTGGGGTCACCCCAATTAGAAATAAAACAGAAATTGGGGAAATTAAGAGATGCAAATGAGACATGCATGTCTCCCTCCAAATAAGCACAACAAAAAAAAAGCAAGTGCACGAACGGTGATGTAGGATAAAACAAAGAATATTAAACAGGGCAACAAAAGAGAAAAGAGGCAGCAGGTCGGAGCTGCGTTATATTTAATAAGCACAGAAACAGATCAGAACCTGCCACTAGCATGGTATCGCAGTACCTTTATCAACATTCAAAAAAACACAAAAAAACATTGCAAGTTTCTCTACACGTCCCCCAGGAAAGATGGACTCAACATTGTGGCAAAAATTTATTATTCAGAAGAAAATGGGGAACAACTGATTTCTTCAAATCATTTATGACCAATCACAAAGAGATATGAGAAAACCCTGGGTGGAACCCTGCATGAAATGCGGAGACTGGTCCAGTCTATCAGTCTGCTTAGAACAAGCAGCACTGTTTGCTTGCATTCTAATTTCAATGAGTTTGTGAGAGAAAAAGGAGCAGGACGACTCGTGTGTCCACTGAATGTTGGATGACATTAAAGCAAGGTATGCCAAAATACTTGTTGCTCACACTTGATGTTTAGCAGCTATTCATTTCCAACTCTCCTCATTAATCTTCGTCGCCTTCGATTCACGGTGACAATAGCATGGTAGGCAACTAACAAAAGTTAAACATCCTTTGCTGAGAACAATAACCACTAATAGTTCTAAGTCGGGGGCAATACGGTTTAATAACACTTTTCTCTGTTCTAGACTATTAGAAGCAGAAACATCGCTCAGTGGATTACTTCAACGAAGTTCCTTCAAGACTGTTGACTAAACAGGAACTGCTTAAAATTCTAAAATAAGAGGTGGTCACAGAATTTCACCTTCTACTAGAGACCCTTCAAATGTATCTGATTTAATCGGAGTGCATTGTTCTGTGCTTTGGAGTGGCTTAAAGATCAGTGATCTCCCCAAACATTTGCATCAGTCATTTATAGCCACTGGAAAATATAGCAGACTATCATGTAGTTTCTCCTGCTTCCCCGCTACACAGGTGGCTTTCTAAAATGTATGGCGATCCTTTCAAAAAGAAAGCTTCATTTCTTAAGTGCTTATATAGGATAATACTATACATGCCCCTTATAGCATGATGCTAATACTGTATAGCATGATCCTTTGCCCCTTGGGGGACTGTACAGTCATCATGACAGGATGATTTAATGATAACTGTACTTGTAGCAAACGTCAAACATATAAAGATGCTTGTAATAATACTGTCAAAACAACACCATATGACAAGAAAAGATTGAAAACTAAAGTAATAAAACATCAGACCTCCAATTATTTAGATGAGTAAGTAATCAAATAGGCCTTCACCACAGATTTCTTAATGTTGCTTGGAACAGGGACTGCAAAACTGAATAAGTTATGCTGACAGGCTATCTGTTTATATAAATCATGCAGTGAGGCAACGATCATTAAATAGGGTGAGGGAAAAGAAATTAACTAATGTCTATTCAAATAGGGCACAATGTCTAATGTCCTAAAGGAAAAGCATAATGTATATTGTAAAACTGCTCTATTAAAGGAAGTATTAATGTTCGATGTTACTGCTAAGCAATTGGGTGAATAAGTGCTAAAACTTGCTCGAATACTCGCTGAGCTCCTCAAATAGAAAGGGATTTATTCCTAGAGTAAAACCGGTTGACTATTGCAGTGAAGGCAAGTACGATTTTGAGAGTTAGATACTTTTTTAGCCCTAGCCTTTACAATATATCTATCTTCTCCATCATAGCAGCTAGTCTCGTAATTGCTCCTGCGCCACTCTCCGTCAGCCCGTTCTACATTCCACTTTACACTTATATACTCTACCATTACTCCACACATTCTACCATTCCCTCACCACACATCTTCCCCCTTAAATAGAAAACCACAAAAACTTGACTAATGCAGAATAATTTTTTTATGTACGGACATAAAAATTGCAAATATATTGTGTCAAGATTCAAAACTCTAAAAGATAACTAACACTATGTAGATTTCCCACACGCAATAATAAACAGTTGCTCATGTACAAAAGAATTCCTCGTATTTTTACAGGTTTACAAATTGTTCCTTTATATCTTGCCTGGAACACATTTGTTGCAACATCCTTGGGTTGCTTATTCAACCTGACACTCAAGTGAGCCACTTCATCCACCTGAACACCAACCTAAGCTTCTCCTCTCTTTTCATTACAAGTCCCATCAGCCTTCTTTTCCATCTCATTCTCATCCATCCAATCATAATTGCTTTCATTGATCGCACTTCCTTTGATCTTATCACCTTCATTAACAGAAACTTGGATTTTGCCAATCTGCTTAAATGCCACACCTTGCCATCACTCAATAATGCAGAATTACAAAACAAAATATTGATCTTCAAAAATCCAGAAAACATACTTTCCCCTCTTTAGGTCTCGCCTAGCGTGCAGCGCATTCGCTGCACGCAAAGCGAGACATATTGGGGTAGAGGGGTTTTAAGAAAAGGACTTGAAATCCCGCCCATGCTTTCTATTGGGCAACGTCAATATTTATTTAAAACATTGCGTTCTGATTGCTCTGCAGGGTTTTTTGTTACCGCCCTGTGGCTTTTCTGTGCACGCCCTTGGGACACCAAGTCTACGGCTTCCTTCAGTTTTATGGTTTTTCTCTGATCTGATGAGGCGTGTCAAGGGAAGGTTCAGGGAGAGTTCAGCACAGCATCTGCTTTCCAGGCCGTCACGCACCTCTTCTGTTTCCTCCCTCCCTTCACTACTCTACCTCCGCCCCACTCTCTCTGCAGTGCCTCCCCATCCCTCCAGTGCTTTGTGGGGCTCAAGGGCAACAGCTTGTTCACTTACATCAGTGCTTTATCACAGCATAGCAGCCGATTGGGAAGGCAGTGTGCCTTTCTTTTTTTCCTGCACTCCGTCCACACCAAAAAAAGAGCAGGCTGCCTAAAATGGCTTCCATCTGCTGCTTTTACTTTTAATTTACAGCCGCCCTTCATCACAGGGGGGGTCTCATCTGCACCAAGGGCGTTGCGTTTAATGCCGTTGTAGCCCCCTACTGGGAAATCCACTGAGGTAACAAACCTGAAAGTGAGCCTAGCCTGTCCTTGCCCCCAAGTGAATGACATCACCAGAAGCGCTTTTATCACTGGCCCCTCCTCACGTCTTCCCGCACATGGGTTTCCCACAGAAGGGTCAGGCCTACCCACACACTATCCAGTCCCGGATGGGCTGTACCTGGGGGCACTAGTCCACCAACTCTGAAGGCTCCAAACGCCACAGAAAGCAGTGGCCAGGTGACTACTACACCCTGGACTAAGTGACCACATCCCCCACCCATCTAGGCTCCCACTGGCTACCCCAGGCCAGATGCGCCTGCACCGGGCTCTCTGCACTGCCCACAGGGCCACCTAGGACGCTGATGCGTTTATCTTTCAAGTGCAGCTTCAAACATACAAGCAGCCGGACACAGAGCATCTCTCTGGTCATCACACACGACACAAAGAAACTTCCCACACAACGCACTCTGTGAGCCCACACTCTCCCAACCACACAGAACCACTACACACACACTGTGAACCTCCTTAAAATTTCCACCCACCAAACAAACACCAGAGACCACCCGGTACTCAGCAGGAGTATAACACAACACAACAAAACATAACGTGTATTTGTAAAGCACATGTTCACCCAGAAGGATGTCTTGGCGCTGAATAACAGATGTTTGTTGTACATTTAAATAGTTGTCTCTCCCTAACAGATTACACCCGACCGAAAAGAAACACAATTCTGACCTTATCAACCACACCAAAGTTATAGGCATGACCCGAAAGGCTCCCTGGGTCCTCCCTCCAGGCTCTCCCTGCGCTGAAGCACAGGTACACACCGCAGCCATAAAAAGAGCATCTCTGGTCATCACAAACCGCAATAAAACACTCCCACACGATGCACTCTGTACTCCCACTCTTCCAACCACACACAGCCGTGAAGTACCATTCTGCAGTCCTCAGAAGCATCGCAGCGCCTCACCAGGGCTTCGAAGCACTAATGAATTCACTACCAGCCTAAGAAAGAGGAAGGCTGTGTTGTCCTCCTTCCCTCCTCGTCGTCCCCCTCCCCCATCGGTTCGTGTGCCAGCAGCATGCCTCCAGGACAAGAGAAGCAGCAGATCTTGGATTTTGGCGGCACATTAATCAAGTGCATCAGATGGCTTAGAGCTTTAAGCTGAAACAAGCATTGAAAATGCAATAGGTCTCGCAATAGAAGAGTTTGACGTTTTTCGTTTTGCAAATGGATGAGTGGCGTTGCGTGGATGAGTGGCGTTGCGTGGATGAGTGGCGTTGCGTGGATGAGTGGCGTTGCGTGGATGAGTGGCGTTGCGTGGATGAGTGGCGTTGCGTGGATGAGTGGCGTTGCGTGGATGAGTGGCGTTGCGTGGATGAGTGGGGTTGCGTGGATGCGTTGCGTGTGTGAGTGGCGTTGCGTGTGTGAGTGGCGTTGCGTGTGTGAGTGGCGTTGCGTGTGTGAGTGGTGTTGCGTGTGTGAGTGGTGTTGCGTGGGGGGATGGATGGATGGATGGAGTGGGGGATGGATGGATGGAGTGGGGGGATGGATGGATGGAGTGGGATGGATGGATGGAGTGGGATGGATGGATGGAGTGGGGGGATGGATGGATGGAGTGGGGGGATGGATGGATGGAGTGGGGGATGGATGGATGGATGGATGGATGGAGTGGGGGATGGATGGAGTGGGGGATGGATGGATGGATGGATGGATGGAGTGGGATGGATGGATGGATGGAGTGGGATGGATGGATGGATGAAGTGGGATGGATGGATGGATGGAGTGGGGAATGGATGGATGGATGGAGTGGGGGGATGGATGGATGGAGTGGGGGGATGTATGGATGGAGTGGGGGGATGTATGGATGGAGTGGGGGATGGATGGAGTGGGGGATTGATGGATGGAGTGGGGGATTGATGGATGGATGGATGGAGTGGGATGGATGGATGGATGGAGTGGGGGGATGGATGGAGTGGGGGGATGGATGGAGTGGGGGGATGGATGGAGTGGGGGGATGAATGGATGGAGTGGGGGGGATGATGGAGTGGGGGGAGGGATGGATGGAGTGGAAACCGGGCGGCAAGGGCTGTGATTTATAATGTGTTATGTTTAGTAGTAAACGGGCGTACGACATAGCAGGTATGTCCATTTTTAATGAATATGTAGGGCACAAATGACGTGATAAACAGAAGAGGCGCAGATTGGTGGTTGAAGAGCCCAGAGAGTAGTAAAAACAATAACAAAAGATGCAGCAAAGGCTTCAAAGTTAAGAAAAGATGCAGGCACTGCTTTGGTATTGTGAGGAGGAGGACATGTAACCGGAAATACAATGTTTATAATGTAAAAGTTTAAATCAACAGGAAACATGAGAAATTACCTGGCTGCAGTGGAAATTAAAGAGAAACATGCAGACAAAGGTTTTATGCCGGAGGACACAAATGAACCAGGACGGGAAAGCAAATATTTATGATGTAAAACTATATTAACAGCAAACCTGCGAAACCATGTGGGGAAGGAGGATATTTAATAAACAGAGAGGTAGGTGAAAACATAAAAGAAACAGGCAGGCAAATCTTTCTGATTCTATAGAGGTTAAAACGCACGGGGAAGCTTTAATTTGTAATTTAAAACGTTAATGTAGCAGGAGTTTAGAAGTGTAGATAGTTTAAAAGATTAAATAAACAGGAGTAAGCAGGCAATGAAACATAACAAGTGAGACGGAAAGCCAGAGGCCAGCATCAAACGGACAATACAGATGGTCTGTTGCTTGTGTGCTCAGCCGTGACCTGCGCCAAGGAGCTGAGAGCGTTGGGAGAAGGGGGTGTAGTGCACGCGCTGGGAAGAGCAGCAGCAGGGAGGGGGTGGCAAATGGTTCTTTGCTTTGGGCGCTCTGTAGTGGGGAAGGGGGATGGGGCACGTATAGGAGGTGGCAGGAAAAACAGGGACAGGGTAGAAGAAACAGTAAGGGGATGGGATAAGTTAAACAAGTGAAAAATGAGTGAGCCCCTTCATGGTTGTGTGTGACAGACACCTCCTTTATGCTGCAGTAATATCGGGGAATTCAGAAGTAACAAGGAGTGGGGGAAAGGAGCGGTGGGAGCGAGAGGAGACAAGATGCCAGCAGAGCCGAGGATGGGAACCCAGAGGCGGCCCTAAGGCTGGCAGCAGAGAGGGGAAGTCGGAGAGGCTGTGTGCGGGGAGAGAGGAACAGATGGCTGTGAAGCAGGGGGTGTGAAGGATGGGGGTGGGTGGGGAGCGTAGGGACGGCTCAGATGCCTGAGGCAGAGCGCACGCTTTAATTTGTAATTTAAAACGTTAATGTAGCAGGAGTTTAGAAGTGTAGATAGTTTAAAAGATTAAATAAACAGGAGTAAGCAGGCAATGAAACATAACAAGTGAGACGGAAAGCCAGAGGCCAGCATCAAACGGACAATACAGAGGGTCTGTTGCTTGTGTGCTCAGCCGTGACCTGCGCCAAGGAGCTGAGAGCGTTGGGAGAAGGGGGTGTAGTGCACGCGCTGGGAAGAGCAGCAGCAGGGAGGGGGTGGCAAATGGTTCTTTGCTTTGGGCGCTCTGTAGTGGGGAAGGGGGATGGGGCACGTATAGGAGGTGGCAGGAAAAACAGGGACAGGGTAGAAGAAACAGTAAGGGGATGGGATAAGTTAAACAAGAGGCTGGGAAACATAGAACGTGTAGCTGGAGGGGGCGGGATGGATTACAGAGAAGGAAGACGGGTGGGAGAAATGTTCGAAAAACAAGTAAACGAGTAAAACAAGAGCACTTACAGGGGGCGGAGCAGGGAGAGCGGCCTTTGAAGTGCACTTTACACGGCCGGCCGGCAGTGAAACTGAAAGCATGGCCGGCCGCCGTGAAAGCCTTTGATGACGCAGCAGGGGGAACAGACGGCGAGAGGGTGTGAAAGCAGCAGGGGCAGGCAGGCGGCTGGGGGCATGTGCACGCGCTTTTAAGCGCATGCGCATTCAGCTTCAATTTCACTGGCACTGCAAGGAATCGCCACGATTCCTTGCAAGTTGGTTAAAGACTGTTTAAGCCCCAATAGTCTCGCAAGCTCGATGCGCATGCGCATCGACAGGCGAGACCTAAAAACAGGTACTTGTGTAGGGTCTGGACATTGTTGATATTTGATTTCCGCTAGGGAAGGCTGTTGATTAAGTTATTGGAGTTGGCAATTGTTACCAGCCACATTAGGAGATCTCCTCAGCATCTGTCATCTAGAAATTGTTATTTCATTTTTTTTTATTTTTTTTTTATTAAAGAACCAGTATCAGCATAAGACAATCCAATTAAATTTGAAACATTGAGTAAGGTATATACAAGGGGAACAGATGATATGATGAAAGAATCTTAGAAGCAATAATATAGAAATAATAACAGAAGATAAAAAGAAAGACAATAAAAGCCAGTTAACACCAAAATGGGTAAGATGTCTTATAAATACATTATAAAATTATGAAGAAAAATGACAACAATAAATTCAATCAAAGAGTTTCGTTAGTCTCAGCCAATTCGCCTGGAAATTAAACCTGCTTTCCAAGTCGAAACTGGGCGCCATAGCTCTTCGCCTCGCAGCTTTGCTTTAATGCCTCTAGTGGCAAATATTGCCGATTCATAACTATAAACCGCAAGAAAGCGAGCTAGCCACATTTGAAAACTAGGAGATGAATCTTCCTTCCAACGGGCAGACAAAATTAATCTCAGTACAGCTGTACCAATAAAAATTAATTTTTGTTCAGATGTAGATAGTTTCAAAGAGTCATCAAAGCCTAGAACAAATAGGGTGTCGGACTCTGGGAGTTTGTGGAAGAAGATTTTCTCCCAAAATGAAGCAATCATGGTTTTTATGACAAGGAGTTCCGAACAGTTGCTAAACATATGAATTAGGGTCGCTGGACCCTGTGAGCAACGTGGGCATCGATCGGTCTCTCTTTTACCTCACGCGAAGAGTTTGGCCGGGGTAAAGTAAAGATCGAATAATGTTTTAAACAATTGAGCCTTTAAATTGCTGGCCATGAACAGATTATTACTCATGTCGAGGATTCTATCTATATCAACATCAGGGTTGTTGAGTTTCAACGCCCATTTAGTTTCTATTTGCTCAATATCGTCATTTATGTTAGTTAAAAGTATATCATAGAATGTTCCTATCCTAGTTTTTTAGGTGGTGAATGCTTCAATTAAGTCAATTTTTGAGAGACTGATAGTCACTTTTTGCTTTTAGTTTGGTGTGCAGTTGAGCAAATTTAAGAAAATCCCCTTCAGAAAGACCAAATTTTGTTTTTACATCATGAAAAACAATGTGTGAGCCATTTATCCAGATATCCTTAACTGTTTTATCGCCCAACCTTTGCCATTTATTTGCCGTGTAGTCGAAGTCAAGACCAGATGTAATAGTGGATTGAAGCAAAGGTGTATACCGGGTGATTTTACCTATCTGCATATGTTTTAGTACCTTATTCCAAATTATCCAGGCACTTTTTAAAATGTCACCCTTGTATTTCTTATAATGACTAACTTCAGTCTTTCTTAGTAATAGGCCGATGGCTTCTTGGCCTAGTACAAGCTCATATATTGAGGGGATTGGGATGGTATCTATTCCAGTAGCAAGAGATGGCTCTAAAACCATTGGTTTTAAATGTTTTAGGAAAGCTGCCCAGTGATACAACATAATATTTGGTGCCGTAAGCCCGCCCCTATTTAAAGGCATGGATAAATAGGAAAGTGAACGTCTGATTTTCCCGAGTTGCCAGACAAATTTAGACATAAGTTTGTTGATCAACATAAGTATTTTAGGATCAACTAATAAAGGAATTGTTCGAAAAAGATATAAACATCTCGGCAATATGTTCATTTTCAAAAAGTTCACCCTGCCGATAATGGATAGGTACAAACCATTCACTCTATCCAAGTCTGTCTTAATCTTATCTAGGAGTGGATCAAAATTATTTTTAACTAGGGTCGTGGTATTAGTGGAGATAATCACTCCGAGATAAGTAGCAGTTTTGGCTCTTCTTTGGTCTGGACAGAGAGTGTTATCAGTGCATAAGATAATGGTCTTTCCTCTATTGAGAGAATAACCCGACTAAGTGCCAAATTGTAAAGACAGTCCTTCAATTTCATGCATTGCCTCGGTCGGGTGGGATGTTAACACCGCGATGTCATCAGCGTAGGCTAAAACTTTTGTTTCATATTGGTTACAGAGAATTGGCTTAATATCGTCACTTTCCCAAAATTTAAGAATTAGGGGATTAATGTAAAGAGCGAAGAGGAGGGGCGAGCAAGGACACCCCTGTCTTGTACCTCTTGCAATATTAGTATAGCCAGACTCTGAGCCTAACAATAAAAGTTTTGCTTTGGGATGTTGATACATGGATTTTATGGATTTAAGAAATTTAGGGCCGAAATTAAGACGTGTCATGGCTACCCACAAAAAGTTCCATGAGACACGATCAAAGGCTTTCTCAGCGTCAAGCAGGATCATAGACATCTGGCCCCCCGTGACAGACATGGCATCAAATAGGGCAATAGCCAGACGGGTATGATCAGTGGTCCCTTTTCCTGGAACGAAGCCATGCTGCCACGGCGAAACCAGATTCCCAATGATCCTGCGGAGTCTGAGAGCCATCTCTTTTGCATATAATTTGGAGTCCAAATTAATCAAAGATATGGGGCGATAAGAAGTCAGTTGCTCGGGTGATTTTCCCTTTTTAGGAAATACTATAATACTAGCCTCATCCCAAGAGCATGGAGGAATGCCGTTATATTGAACCCCCAAAAATAAATCCAATAACAGGGGACTTAATTGTTGGCTAAGAATTTTATAAATTTCAATCTGCAGTTTGTCTAGGCCGGCTGCTTTGCCCGATGATAACAGTGATAGAGCAGACTCTACTTCAGCCAATGTGATCTCGGCTTCAAGTTCTTCTCTTGCTATATCATCTAGTAGACTAGCGGCTGTCGGATTGTTAAGAAAGTCCGCCAGAAAATTATCAATATCTTCATCAGAAGTGATTACTTCTTCAGAATATAATTTTTGATAATATCGTTGAAATTGAAGGATAATATCAGCAGGTTGGACATAAGTCTGCCCACCATCTACAATTGTTGAAATATTATTTGATGCATTTTTTTGACGGGTTCGAAGTGCCAACTGTTCACCTACTTTTTCACCGCTTTCACATGCTTTCTTTCTGTAAGCTCTATAAGTTTGAGCGGCTTTCTGGCTGAGATTAGTGTTGAGTTCAGCTTTTAAAACTGCTACCTGAAGCCATTGATTACTAGCGTCTTTGCCCTGTACAATCAGGGAGGTGTGCTCCAATTCAGCTTTGGCCAGCTCGGATAATTTTGCTTCATAATGGTTTCTTATTTTAGTTCGTGCAGCATATTGAAAGCTAGAAATCTCTCCTCTTAAAGCGGATTTATATGTGTCCCATACTATATTTCTAGAGGCACTGAACCGATTTATATTAAAAAACTCTTCGGTCCAATTTTTGATGTAGGATATAAATTCATTATTAGACAGAAGTTTCCTGTCAAACGACCAGGACCGCTGTTGGGTAAATTGTGGGTTGACTGTAATTCCAAGAATTAATGCATTGTGGTCTGATATTATTCTTGGGATTTTGTTAACACTTGCTTGTGAAGCAAGTTCTCGAGTAACAAACATGTAATCGATTCGAACTTGCTTTTGGTGAGGATGAGAGAAGTAGTTAAATCCTAAAATTTATGAGTGTTGTTTTGTAGCCAAACATCAATTAGTCCAAAATTAGCTATAAGCCTCCTGACGGCTTTATACACTCTGGGTTTACGACCATTATATTTAAATTTGGAGGAGAAATTGGACAGTGGTGGTGTTAGTGAAATATTGAAATCACCACACAAAACTAGCGGGCCTTGCCAAGTGGCCAATTCGGCCTCTAATGTTTCGAGAATTGTGGGATCATCTTGATTTGAACCATATATGGTACATATAGTTACTCCACAAGCAAGTTTAACAATAGCCCATCTACCATGAGGGTCTGAAAGATGACGTAGCCCTAACCCAAGATAAGTTTTGGCTAATATTACGACCCACCTTATATTCGAGGATTGTGTAGAGGCCACCAGTAGGTTATACCCATTCAATTTTAGCCACGATTTCTTAGTCCATGGTACATGGGTTTCTTGAAGACAGAGTATATGTCTACTGGATTAAGTTTCAGCAGCTCAGCCAAGCGTCTTCGTTTATCCCCTGTTAACAACCCTCCAACATTCCAAGTTTGAACACTTAATCTACCCATTGTTTATAGGAAAGAGTTGTAAGGTCATCTTAAGCAAATAAAGCTTTGTTTTAAAACACATATCTAATTTGATTTCTGTTTCTTTTAGTATCCACTTGGGTAAGTCTAACTGAAAATTCTTGTTTTTTTTTTATTTTGTGTTTTCACCCCCCTTAGTAACCCCCCCGTGCCCATCCCTAACGACCCCCCCACCCTTCCCTTGAACCCCCCATAAGAACCCCCCTCCCCCCCCCCAGTTTGGTAGGCAATCAGACTCAATCAGAGTCTGGGTGATGCAGTCACAGCACAACATCTAAGCTACCGCCTTTTAGAGTGCTTAAATAATGAAGAATAATGAGAAAGGAAAGCCAAAAGTTGAAGATTAGTATTAAAAACGGAATCTATAGTAGTACCCAATCAACTTTAAGCAAAGATTCGACATTCCAATATTGAAGCAATGTAACATCGAGTACGATGCGTTAAACCATCAAGTTAAATTGTGACAGTAGTTCCTTTCATAGCATAGTTAAACAAATTACAACATATTTAGAGATGGACGGATACCATTAATGTTCTCAAGTCTATGAGATTTCATCTAGGTAAGCCTTCGCTTTAATTTCAGACTGAAAACATTTTGTGAGGCCACCGTGTACAATTTTTAACTTCGCGGGGTTATTCAGGTAAGCTTGTGCGCCTTTTTCTTGGAATGGTTTAATCAGAGAGCGAAGCCGCCAACGCCTCTCCACAGTGACGTGGCAGAAGTCCGGTCATGAAAAATAGGAAAAGTCATTAGAAAGTACCTTTTGGTCAGGTCTAGCTTTATCCGCCACAGTCTGTCGTACCAAAAAGTTCCCAAAATAAATTAAGATAGCTCTGGGATATATCCCGGGCTTTAAAGGCATATTAAAAGGCATCCGATGGGCACGCTGGATTTCTGCCTCCAAGTTCCAGTCTTTAAGGTCGGGAAGGGACTCCCTAAGCAATTTAACTACAAAAGCTCGGGTGTCGGCCCCCTCCAGTTTCTCCGGGACACCCAGAATGCGGAGATTATTACGGCGCTGCCAATTTTCAAACTCCTTAAATTTCCATTTGATACCAACAAGTTCAGCTTCCTGAAGCTTGACTCGCTCAGCATTCAAGGTGGTCTCTCTCTCGTTTGTCACAACCCTGGCTTCGATCTCAGTGACTCTTTCGCCTATCAAATTACAGGATTTAGAGAGTTTCCTGACAACTCCTTGCATTTTGCGAAGTGCAGCCCGGTATCTCTTACTGTCTAGTGCTGTCTCTTCCCTATGAGCCGCAATGGCCTGCAGGATAGTCTCTACTGCTGATTGAGATATCTCTGAAGTTGCTGGGTTATTTGGAATCCCAACTGAGTGTGGCAGTGAGTTAGGGACCGTATGATTTTCCGTTTGGCCCTTTTGAATAATCCTGGTTGTAGGTTTAGGTTTGGCTCTGATCGTATTAACATTTGAGTTGCTCATCGGAACTATCACCATAAGAGCTGAGCACAGGTTCTGACTGGGATTCTGCATCTAATGAGCCCGCCAAAGAGTCAGTTTCATCCGACCACTCCTCCTGAACATTAATGCCATTCTCATCGGAAAAAGAGTAGAACTCACTTGGCTCCTTGTCTTTTTCTTCTAGCAGGTGAGTTTTTAAAGTACTTTCCTCTGACACTGTTTGATCTGATAATCGATTCCCAACCAACACATCAGAACTGTCAGCAAGTTGTTGGGAAGGGGGTGCGTTCAAAAGCCCAGTTGATCTAGTTGGTAGCGGTAATGGTGTTATATGGAGCCCGGTAGGAAGCATCTGAGTGGGTTGAGCTGTCCCAAGGGGGGTTGGATCATTTTGTACTCCCAAAACATTTTCCCCAGCCCCTGAAAATGACATACATCGTCCCTCTGGCTCTTGAACCTGAGCGGTATTATTCGGAGCATCAGATGAAGCAAGGAGGGGAGTATGAGCTGTAACTTCAATGCTACTTACAGTTTCGGTGTCCATTGGGAGGGGCTGTCCTGGAGCAGGGGTTGCAAAAATGGAGATGAGGATATCACCAGTTGTAGAAGTCGGCGTGTTCTTTGAAAATTGCTCCAATTCAGGCTCTAGTACCTTGGTAGGGGACATGGTATCATTGTTTTCTTCATTAGATGAATTGTGCACTATATAATTGGCAGTCTTTTTTGTCAAGTTTTTCTGGGTCCCGCTCTGCAGACCTTTTTTAAGAAATAGATCCAAAACAGTGCCGGTCTAGTTTAATTTCCTTCGGGCAGCATGTAGGTCCTGTCTTGCTGTTTGGTCGGCGATATTTTGTTGTTTTCGCATCTTAGATTTGCCAGAGTTAGATATTGCGTGAGCTCCTTCCACTTCTTCAAGCAGTTCCTCTAATTGATCGTGTTGATGACGCTCGGCCTCTTTGCGGAGTATTCGAGCCGCTTTAGCAACCCGCGCTCTGGTAGCAGCAGCAGAGGCAGCGGTCTTCGCCGGCATATTTTCAAGAAGACCTGACCCAAGCTCCAGTGCCTTCGCCTCGCGTGCTGGTGTCGGAGGCAAGATGGCGGTCTGCCCGTAGACCGCGAAAGCAGCACCACCTCTGAGCTCCGCATACTAACGAAGCAATAGAGGGAGAGCTACAACTTCTGCCATTTTACACGCAGTCCCAAGCTCCTACTTTACAAGCTGGTCGGGGGGAAAGAAACTACTTATGTTACTTTTCGAATTTCATGAACTTTGCGAGCAACTCCCGCATTCTTCCAGCACTCCGGGAGACTCGCTTACCCTGCTGGGCTACGCCGCGGAACCTCGAGTGCTCGCTCCTGCAATTTCAATCCCAGCTGCAGCCGGCATCACAGGTTCAACACTGCAGGGCGGGGCTCACCTTCAACTCCGGACTCCGCTGTTGAATCACCTACGCTCGGCACTTACAGAAGTAATCGACCAAAGCTACATTGTTACTTCAGATTGTTCCCTCGACTGATTCATCGATCCCTCAGCAGCGGAACTCCGCGGAACAGCCTTCCTGACTCTGACCCCGACGTCCATTTCGGTAGAAATTGTTATTTCAAATGTGATTTAATCGAGCACTGCTTTTGAAGTGCTAGTGCTGTCCCGTTTAAAGCTAACTGTGCTAAAAATTGCCAGCCGTTACATTAAAAGTAAAGTATCACCCGCTAAAGGACTTGTGCCATGGAAGTATAGCGAGCGAGCTTTGATCTGCGGCATTGTAAAATTAAAGGTACTGGGGCAGGGCCGGCTTTAAGGAGGGGCATGTACTGATTTTGGTGTGGGCGCTGTCTTTAACAAGAATTTGCAATGCAATAGGTCTCCCATTTAAGCAAGTTTAAGTTATTGGCATTGTAAATTACAATGCCTTTTATTTAGGTTTTAAAAACAGAAACAAAAATAAAAGGCATTGTCATTTGCAATGTCAATAGCTCAAACTCGCGTAAATGCGAGACCTATTGCATTGCAAATGCTTGTTTGAATTGTCTCAATTTTCACTTTCACGCAATCACCAGAACCAGTTTCACACCTTGCAGTTTCTGATACTCTTTGTAAGTTTGTTTAGCTACCATCATATATATATTTATTTTTTTAACATTTTCAGGTTACCACTCTACCTGCCTAGACACTGACATCCAAGCTGTGTCCTTACTTAAAGGTTCTCTCCCTCTCAACTACAAACGGGCTTTCGTCAGTACTAGTATTAGGCGTAATCCTATACGCCCACAGCATTTTAAACACATCAAATTATCAGTTCCGTTTATTACTTACAGCTATGTGTATAGAGCAATTAATCACTATATTGAAATGATCCACAAGACCTTTCCCTGCAGGATGATAGACATATGTAGTCTTATGTGTAATCCCATTCCTCACCAAAAACATCTAAACAGATACGACACAAATTGTGATCCATTTTCAGAGATAAGATGTTTAGGTAAGCCTTCCTTTAAAAACATTTTTTTCAAAGTATTTTAATTCTTTTTATTTAAAAATGTTATAACGTGATCTGAATCTGCTTTCCTGACAATTTCTATTTCCGGCTATTTGGAGAATTGATCAATAGCCACAATAATGTATTTCTTTTCAGCTATCTCATTCTCAATGGGACCCATGTTATCTAGTCCAATTTTCTGCCATGATATATTATGTCAAGAAATGGGCAACAAAGGTTGACAGAAAGTTCTGAGTGCCTTATGAAAACTATTGCACTCCATACACTCTAACTAAACTATTGGTAGGTCAATGTCCAAACTAGGCCACCAATCTACAATTTTGATTCTTTGCTTGGTTTTTGTAATGCCTAAATGCCCTTCATGATCAATTTCAGAAATATTCTTCCTCAACCCGCATGGTAGAACAATCTACCACAACTGAGTATAACTCCATCCTCTTCACTTCATTCATTTCGAATTTCCAAAAGTGCTCGAATAACTATTCACATTATTTTTTTCCAGCCAACTTTCATTCACGTTTTAACACCAATTGTACACTGTGATTTATTTATTTATGTGCTTGTATAGCGCCTGAATAGATCCCCGAAGGGATATCTCTGCGCTTTAAGATGGAACAAGAGTGCTTAACCCCGGGCTAGTCAAGGGCAAAAAGGTAAAACACAGACTGATTAAGTGGTGGTGAAGAGGTGGGTTTTGAGGTTTTTACGAAAGGCTAAGTGATTGGTGATGAGTTTGAGTTGAAGGGGAAGGGCATTCCAAAGGGTGGGTCCTGCGTATGCCAGAGCGCGACCTCCCTGACGGGATTTTTTTATTTTAGGGACCTGTAATAGGTACAGATTACTCGATCGAAGTGATCGGCCTGGCACGTAGGGAAGAAAAGCTTTTGTCAGATATTTAGGACCTTTTCCTATCAGAGACCTGTGAATGGTGCACAGAATTTTGAACTTTGTACGTTGCCGCACTGGCAACCAGTGAAGTTTAGCTAGTAAAGGGCGGGAGGGTGTTCTAGATGGAAGGTTGAGAACTAGCCTCGCCGCCGTATTTTGGACTACTTGTATTTTTTTTAATTGGCCTTCATTGGTTGACAAAAGAAGGCCATTACAGTAGTCCAATCTACTGATCACCAGTGCCTGGACAAGGGTTTTCCTGTGAACGTCGGGTATGTAAGGAAACACCCTTTTCAAAAGTCCAATGGCTCTAAAGCAGGTGCCAGCAACTTGGTCGACATGATGTTTAAAAGTCAGGGCTTGATCGAAAAACACCCCCAAGTTTTTGACCGTCTGCTTTGGGATCGGAACAGGTCCTAATTCTGTGGGCCACCAGTCTCCAGACCAGAGTGTTGCTGCCTCCCCAAACAGTAACACCTCTGTTTTTCCCACATTGCATTGCAAGCAATTTTCAGCCATCCAACATGACACAGCTCTCATGCCTTCCGCGAAGGATTTTTGCAGGGCAGGTGAGAAGATTTTGAAAGGGAACATCAGCTGGGTGTCATCAGCGTAGGATATCGGGGTAAACCCATATGGCCTCACTAAGTCGGCCAGGGGAGCCACGTACACATTAAATAATGTGGGGCTAAGACATGGGCCCTGTGGCACACCCCTGTCCAAGTTAATTTGATCCATCCACTCCTCTATTAATGCCCATCTTTCCTTACTCAAATATACCTGCAACACATCTGTCAAATAAAAAACAAAACGGTCCTCAGCTAGTATAAGCATACGACTCAAGAAATCAGCAATCCTGTTGTTGACACCTGGAATGTATTTTACTCCAAAAGTAAAATCCAGTAGTTTGATAGAAATATGTGCCAACCGAGGTGAAGCTCTTTGTAATCCAATGGTGGTAAGAATTTTTTTAAGGGTTTGTGATCAGTGTTAAGTGTAACATTGTGACCCCGTACAAATTGTAAATATTTTTATTTCACTTGTTATGGTTTATTAACAGGATTGTGAAAAGGTGTGAACCATCTATACATTTCATCACGTCCAGTCTGCGATATTATTTATGCTTTATGAGGGTGTCCTTTAACATTTAGCCTTTGGTAACAAACTTAAGATGGCCGCCATTGATTACGGCGTTTACACCGCAGGTTAAGGCTTGGTCCTAAATTTATGTTTATTCTTGGTGAACCTGCGATTTAATGCACGCCGCAAAACCAGATTTCAAACCACGAGGAGTCTTGGAGCAGGTCTTTAACACCACCTGAGTGAGTAGACTTCATGGGCACGTAATATTCAACATATAGGGTGCTTTTCCCTAACAAACAGTGCTTTTCTTTTGGGCACTTTGAACTCCTTTCTACTAATCCTGATGGTGGTCGGGCTGTATCCTTGTATTTGTAACACTCGAGATTATAAAGGTAGCGGTAACATTTCAGCGATTCACTTTGCTGTCGGTAATTGTGGCATGTTCACCCTTCCGGTTTACTTTGGTTGTTCCTATCTTCGCACCGAACACGCAACTTTTTGCCAGAGAGATTGAAGAAAGACTGTCATATGTGTAGAATCTGTTTATTCACCAGTGTTATTTCGGTTTTCCTATCTTGGTAATTTCTGAGGAAGAGCTCTAAGAGAGATTTTCACATTTGTGGTGTAGCATGACTATACGCTGTATGTTGAAACTTTTCCCATTACATTTGGGTTTCCTCATTGTATTATTTCGTTTTACTTCTATAGATTTATCCCCTGATGAAGGGCGGAATGCTTGAAACGCATTGGGACTATTGATTTTGAAATGTGTTGAACTCACTTTCATTACTGAACATTATGCAACAAAGCATTCTGGATATTGTAGTCATCTGGTGTTGAAACCATGATCTGACTTGAAAAATTATTTCATGTCTTATGATGAATAAACAAGCAAAATACTTCAAGATTACAGTCGCTATTGAAAAGAAGCAATCAGTGGGAATCCTTTTTCTGGGAATTGATTTGTGCCCATGAGGACATACCCAAGGTTCATGGGGGTGATATTATTTTGATTATTAATCCACGCTCCGGTCCAGAGAGCGATACCCAGGGAGCACGTCATACACTTGTTTAAAATGATACGTTCATTGAATTTATTTATAATCAGTTGTGCACGGACTTCAACTTTATTGATATTTCACCTTACCAATGTTTAAATAAAGAGCAACAAATCGAATATTTCCGAGCAAAGTTTCAATTCTATTAAAGACACAGAGGCGAGGATTAGGCTCATACCCTTTTTATTCCTTTCAAGCAGCTACGACAAACAAGGGAAAAAACTAACCTTCTCATAATGCACACAGTAAACGTCAACTTATAGTCCAGCAATAGGCAGTTCAGGGTATCCCCAAAGGCGTACTCCCCTTGGAAGGCTTCCTCTTTCCTGACTGCGACCAAATCAGGCATGAATTTCCATTACTCTGTCTTTGAATTATCAGAGTGAGAATGAATGAAACTGGACTCGGTCAATCCAATGCAAACCAGATTTTCAAGCATATCAAATTACGCAAACATCCACCATCAAACTATTCTAAGGTAGAGAAACTCTGCCAAAATCTAAACCAGGTAGAAGGACAAGTGTGATCACATCATTAAAAGAAGAAACAAGAGATATTTATTTCATATGGCTGAATGGAGTACAGTCAGTACTTAATAAGAAGCTTCCCAGGGTTGGGACAAGGATCTCAGGAGCCTTGGGGCAGGATTAATCCTCGCCTCTGTGTCCTTAATAGAAATGAAACTTTCCTTTAGGGTTATTAGGACAATTTTTATTCTATTTCAGGACCAGAGCCGAGGATTATGTTCGTTCGCAGCTTGTCCATCCCCAATAATGCCATGTCAGCAACTGGCTTAAAATAGAATCTTTTGAACATAGAATCTAAAGTCCAGTCTGCTGCATTTATAGTATCTTCCAGACAAGCGCCATGGGCGAAAGCTTTAGAGACCATCGCACCTCTAACAGAATGGGTGCCAAATTGCAATACATTGATGCCCAATTGTTGCATCCATCGGGCTAAGGTGGGAGGAGTAATCGCTTTGAAAGGTTTCCTGAGAGAGATCAACAAGTGACGTTCCCCCAGAGGGCGAGGTTCCTCTGTCACACCCTTGTATTCTTTAAGACAATGGACCACACATAATTTTGGAGGCTTGACAAAGACTGGATAGGACACCACTATGAAATTGGACTTGGTTCTACAAACAATATGGAAGGTTACCCCTTGCGGGGTAAACACCCATCCGAAATATCCAAAGCACGTATGTCAGATACCCACTGACATGACAAACACAGCAACATGGCTAATTTCACGACAAATGCTTTCAGGACAATTAGCTATTGGCTGGCCAAGAGCAGAATAAACAAAGGAACTTGTTAACATCACACAATGTAATATCTGGGTTCTGGGGAATTGTCAAGTGGCTCCCCTGCATTAATTTGCAAATAGGCTGATGTTCGCCGACAGGAGCACCTTGAACTGGGATATAGCCTGCCGAAATCACCGATCTATAGGAGCTGATCATACAATATGCCAATCCTTGAGATGCCAAAGAGGCCAAATCATTCATGATGGGGACCACCTCGCACCCCATGTGATCTTGGTTGTTTCGTACACACCAACTTACCCATCTGGTCCATGCCAATCAATTACGTTTGTTCGTACTATCGGCCCATGCCTGCCAGTAGTTGTCCAGCTAAGCCCGATAGGCCCGGGACTCACCAGTGATGCCTAAAATCTGCCATGCCATAGAGGTATGAGATCTTGCAAGATCAGAGTGTAAGAGTTGCCTTGGGATCCTGCAGGAGAGTTGGATGAAGGGGTAAAAGGATCGGAGAATCACAAAAAAGTTCCAGTAGAACTGGAAACCACACTTGCAACCTCCATTAAGGCGTGATCACCACTACCTTTGCCTTCTGTCTGCAGCCATGCACTGTGAGTCTCATTATCATTGCAAATGGTGGGAAAGCGTACCCGGCCCCCTGGGACCAGTCCTGTAGGAACACATTTGTCACCAAAGCAGGAGGGTCCGGCTTCTAACTGAAGAACCGGGGCAGTTGGTGATCCAGCCGTGCTGCAAAAAGGTCTGCTGAGAAGGGCCCCCAGAAGACATTTAACCTCTGGAAAAGCAGAGGGTGCAGCTGCCACAGACTCATGTCTGACCATGCTCTGGAGCACCAGTCTGCTACCACATTGGAGGCTCCCGGGAGCTACTGTCACCAAGATATGATGGGAGAGGCATAAAGTCCAAAGGTCCTTGGCAAGATCTGCCAAGGTCTTGGATATGGTCCCCCAAAAGGTGGTTTATAAAGCGCGCTGCCGAAACATTGTCCATGTTTAGAAGGCATCACAAGAAACCTTATCTTTCATCCAACACTGACTGGCAAAGGACCTGGCCATCAGTTCCACGCAGTTGATATGAAGGTGGCGCTCTTCTGTGGACTATTTTCCTCCGGTAAAGGAGTCGCCACATCAAGCCCCCTGCCGGACCCGCTGGCATTAGATCTATCACGATATCGGAGTCTGAGACAAAGATGGGCCGCCCGATCCATGCCTCCATGTGGTCCAGCCACCATCTCATCGCTACTTTTACCTATTCTGTTAGGGTATCTGATCCGCTTATTGTAACCCCCAGCGAAGGTGCCGCAAAGCCCTGTAATGGAGCGGGCTGGGTAGATCGCTTGTATTGATGATGACAGAAGACCTACCATCAGAGCCACCTGTCGTAACGAAGCAGTGGAGCATGACAGCATCCGTTTAAGCTCCTTGCGGATTTTTCACGACTTTCCAAGATGGAAGACTTAACGTCTGCTCTATCGATTCTATGACGAATATGACTAAGGTAGTCTGCTTGGACGGCACCAGGATGTCCTTTTTGGCATGGATTATGAAACCTAAACCCTGCAGTAGATCTATCGCCACCTGTAACTACTGGGACAGTCTCCTTGGGCACTGATTCAAAAGCAGGAGGTTGTCTAGGTAAATGAGGAGTCGGAAACCACTCGCTCGCAAGGTCTCCACCACAAGTTTGAGGAACTTTTGAAACACCAGGAGGCAGAGGACTGAACAAAAGGAAGGGTGGTGAAGTCAAACACTTGGTCTTTCCACTTTAACTGCAAAAAACGCTGAAGCGAGGCAAAAATGTGTGCTTTCAGATATGCTTTTTTAAGTCCAAACGCACCATCAAGTCGTGGGGCTGGAGGAGATCCCGCAGGAGATGGATTCTTCCATCATGAAGGGGCGGTAAACCCTCAACTGGCTGAATTTCCGGAGATTTATTCCCGGAAGTTAACCATCATCAGTCTTGTTCACAAGAAAAATGTTGCTGAGGAAAGCTCTGGAGTGGAGGCAGGAGTGAACAATTGTGCCTTTTTGCTGCAAATCGGTCACCACCTGTTCTATCAAGGAGACTTGGTCTTCTGCAAACACCAGGGGATGAGGTCGGTGTACCTTGGGTCAGAGACATGTAGAATTCTATATGAAAATCGTTGATGGTCTGAAGAACCCACGCATCGGAAGAAATGTTCTCCCAAATGTGTACAAAGTATGCCAACCCACCACCTACTTTAAAAAAAAAAAGGAGGGGGAAAGGCTCACCTGGTGTAGCATGGAACTGTCCTCTGGAGGCACCTCCACCACCATGGACTCGATTGCCCCTTCGTGTCTGGAAGAATTCTCCTTGTTTCTGTGTGTTCTGAACTTCCTGGATCCTCTCTGAGGGCGTTGTGTAAAGAAACAGCCAGCCGAGCGCCATGTGCCATGGCCGGCCCCAACAAAAAAAATTTGAGAGTGAAAAGACTTCTTGATTGAGGCCTGTGCCTTACCCAAGGAGGTAGATGTGGCTACAAATGTGCTCAGCTCCTTGATGAACGGTTGCCTGAAGAGCCCGCCCCGAGCTACTGCACCAGCCTCGGAGGAAGCCAGGTCCCCCAGTTTGGGGTTTAGCTTCAGAAGAAGGGTGCGACGCCTCTCGGTTGAGAGGGCGCAATTAGCATTGCAGAGAAAAACAACAGTGCGACGCACCCAGCTAGAGATATGCTCTGGGGAAAGTATTTATTTTATTTATTTATTTATTTGCGGGTTTATATCGCGCTTGAATCAACTCCCGGAGGAGTATCTCCGCGCCCTAAGAACACCACAAGCACAATCAGAGAGGAAAGTGCCAGATGCCTTGGACTCTTCCACCAGTTCCAGGATCTTTGTAATAGGGCCAGATATAGCTAACAATTTATACTGGCAAGATTTCCAGGCATGGTCAAAGCTTTTTTTGGGTCCCTAAGATACTTCTGGAGGTAAGTCGCCATTCTAGGATCTATTTCTGGAGTTACCGCCACCTTACCTGGTAGGGCGGGGAGAGGGCATTCCACCTGCAGACATGCTCCAACCTCCTTTTCCAGGGGTCTTATGTAGGCGTCCTGCCACAAACGTATAGTCTTTATTGGAAGGGGCCCACTCTGCTGAGCGGGGGTACAACAGATCTCAGGGACCCACATGTCAGAGAAGTCTTATGGGTCGTTCCCTGGACATGCAGGGGTTGGTATCAGGGTGAGGCACCACGGCCTGGAGGGACCGGCCTCATCATTTGAGTCCCCCGAGGACTAGTAGTTCTCCGTGTAAAGACATTGTGGGGAGAGATACATCCTCCACATCTAACAGAGCGTCATACACTTCTGCGTCTGGACGGGACAGGAAAGCCTTCTTCAGGTGCTCAAAGGCTCCCAGGTCTATCCCAGAGTCTCTCTTACGCTTGGAGAGGAACTTCATGAGGTTCATAAATGTTGGGAGGGACTGGGAATTCCGACAGGCATATGCAACCTCCACAATGCAGCGCGTAAAGGGCCCCATGGCCGCCGCTACTGCTTGAAAAATGAAAGAGTCTACCGCTTCATAAAAATCATCATCTAAGAGCAGGACCTGCAGAGATTCTTCCTCTGCATATTCCTCCTTCCTGGTAGCAGAGGGTAAAACTAATAAACTTAGGCAAAGACTACAGACAAAGAAGACTCCGAGCAAGTAATTAGGAATCCTTTCACTAAGGGTTAAAGTTTATGGCAGCCACAGACTTGCATTCACAGGGCACAATGTGCTGTAATCGCTCTGGACAAGGGTGAGGTTCGATTTGGCAACACAAGAGTTAAGGGTTTTGGTGTGCTGAGCGCAAGTAACAAAGGTCCTCTGCCCTGTGGCGACTCACCCTGCTCCGGTCGGACTCGGAAAACACCTCGCCCGGCCCCGTAAGCCGAGAGCAAAGTCGCTAATTTCGCCGTACAGGCGTTCCGATATGAAAACAGACCTGTGTGTGAGCATGTGTCCGGCTGAGCAATTTCTAATTACAGACCCGTACCCTATGGGAGCCTGACTCCACACTTCTCCAGCAGAGCTGGACTGCGGGCTCTGCGTGTTGGAGCACTCGCTGTTGAAACTGACAGCACGCTCCTGCTCGGACCAGCAAGACGCGACACATGCACCCACTAGACAACTCCAGTGTGCACCACACCAAGGCGCTTCAGACTTATTTCCTCTTTGGCAAACATG
This sequence comes from Lissotriton helveticus, assembly GCF_964261635.1. Classification (NCBI taxonomy): domain Eukaryota; kingdom Metazoa; phylum Chordata; class Amphibia; order Caudata; family Salamandridae; genus Lissotriton; species Lissotriton helveticus. Next base: position 422,888,141 of record NC_136061.1, on the reverse strand, counting down.
CATTTCCCAAATTCCACAGTGAGGCCTTTCTGTTCCAATATTATCAGAACATGTCTTAACGTATTCATCATGTTCTACTTCAGTCCAACCCATTATCAGGATGTTGTCCTGGAAGAACATAACTTTTCCAATTCTTTAACTTAAAAAAAGTTACCCATGAGTCTCTGAAACATGGCAGCTGATGACGCAAGTCCAAATGAGACTCCCAAAAACTGGAAACACCCATTTGGTGATATGAATGTGGTTAATTTCCTACATTCCGGATGCAATTGCAACTGGTGGTGGGCAGACTATACGTCCCAAGTTGAAAACAAAGGTGCACCACTGGTATTTAACAACATCTTGTTAACCCTGGGAACAGGATACTGATTGATCAAAATGTTTTTATTTAATTATCTAAGGTCCACACATAACCTGACCTTCTCGTGGGATTTTCTGCAACCACCAAGTGTGAAACCCATTCTGCTGAATCAACATTGTTCAATTGCCCCATTCTTATCTAGTTCCTTTAACTCTTGTGTGCCCTCATCCCTAATGGCAAATAGTATGAATCTCACTTTGTAGACACACAGTCTAGCTGCAGATTTTAATTCTATTTTATGGCTGAAATGGTTTACTTTACCTACTTTTCTAGAGAAAACACCAGGAAATCCTCCTAAAATTATTTTGCAAATGTTCTTTTTCTATTGAATAGTAAGCACCGTTTCTATGTTATTGGGAACCAGTAAAATGCCCAACTCTTCCTATCAGACCACCCCAGTACAGATGGACCCTTTTCTGAAACAAACTTAGTAGGTTGCTTTCCTTCCCTTAAAATTGATCTCCCACAATTTAAAACCTATTAAATCAATGTTCTCTCCTGTGTAAATTATCACTCTTAGTTCCAGCTTCACAAATGTATGAATTGGGACATTCCCAAACAATTCTGCCCACACAACTCGGCTGTTAATAAAGGTAAACTGAGAACCTGAATCTGCTACTGCACCCACTATAACTCAATCAACACTCAACTCGCATATCTGTTTCTTTCTAACAGTATGATCAACATTTAGAACATCATACTCTATCGAGAATACACTGTTGGTGTCCGAATCTTCTCCTTTTCCATCAGGTTCTCACTCCTCTTCTTTTTAAATAAACTTCACATTACTGTCTTTTTTCCATTTACACAGTTTAGCGTAGAGGCAAAAAATGCCACACGTAGCACACTTTTGATGACGCACTGGGCATTTTTTTTTTAATACTCTAAATGTTCTATACTGCTGCACCTATAAAACTTCATGACATCTTATTCACTCTTCTTCTTGTCAGATTTACTAGTGGATGTAGAAGTGTTTTGTCCAACCTTATTAGAAGTGGATACGCTACTTTTACTCTTCTTTATTGCTGTCACAATATTAACCATTTTATTTTCACCTTAAGCCTCCTCTACAACAGCTTTGGCACATCTACCTGTGAGTTCCGCTTTTTTTTTATTTATTTTTTTTAACCAGTGCTACAACCTCCTTTAAGGGGGCCTCCCCATTCACCCATAATTTGTCCTGTATACTGGCATTGCTGCCATGCATAATAATCTGGTCACAAATCAACTCTTCATGCAAAGCCCCAAATCTGTAAATCAAGGCCAAATGCTTAAACGCTGCAACATATTAATCTACATTCTCACTTTTGCCTTGCTTGCGTTGAAAGAACATGAATCGGTGAATGAGCAACAAGATTGTCCAGCACATGTGTGAAAACATCACAAGTAACCCCATTGTCTGACCATTTTCTCAATTTATTGTATGTTTTGACACATTCCAGACTTAAACAATGCAATAGCTTTTTTTTTTTCTTCTTTTCAGGTGTAAATTCTTCTTCTTTAAAAGAATCTAGGTAGTTACAAAAGTACTCCTTCCGGTCTTGCCATCACATTGAGGGGTTACCATTAGCTGGAAGAAATGCTTGCAGCGTGGATAAATTACATGAACTTAACATGACTCACCACTTGTAGAATTATCATTTACCAGCATTGGAATATGCAGTTCTAATGAAGCACGGATGGTAAAAAGTGTTTTTTACCAGCTTCCAAGAATAGACAGGTTGACAGATTGGAAAGGTAATGCTTTCCAAATAATAATGGTTACTAAGAAGGAGAAGGAGCAGCTGATAATATGGAGGCAGTGAAAGCCAAGCCCAAACAAGCACTGGCGTTGCCAATAGGTCTCGCAGTAGGAAAGTTGGAGCTATTGGTTTTGTAAATGACAAAGCCCTTTATGTTTTTTAAATGAAAACAAAAATAAAAGGCATTGTTATTTGCAATTGTAATAGCTCCAACTTTCCTAATGCGAGACCTATTGGCAACGCCAGTGCTTGAGCGTGTTTGAGTGGCGTTGCGTGGGTGAGTGGCGTTGCGTGGGTGAGTGGCGTTGCGTGGGTGAGTGGCGTTGCGTGGGTGAGTGGCGTGGCGTGGGTGAGTGGCGTGGCGTGTGTGAGTGGCGTGGCGTTGCGTGTGAGTGGCGTGGCGTTGCGTGTGAGTGGCGTGGCGTTGCGTGTGAGTGGCGTGGCGTTGCGTGGGTGAGTGGCGTTGCGTGGGTGAGTGGCGTTGCGTGGGTGAGTGGCGTTGCGTGGGTGAGTGGCGTTGCGTGGGTGAGTGGCGTGGGTGAGTGGCGTTGCGTGGGTGAGTGGCGTTGCGTGGGTGAGTGGCGTTGCGTGTGTGAGTGGTGTGGCGTTGCGTGGGTGAGTGGCGTTGCGTGGGTGAGTGGCGTTGCGTGGGTGAGTGGCGTTGCGTGGGTGAGTGGCGTTGCGTGGGTGAGTGGCGTTGCGTGGGTGAGTGGCGTTTTGAAAATGCAAAATTGTTGTTTATTTATTTTTGTTTGTGAAATAAAGTTAAATAAAAACAATTGTGCATTTTCAAAACACAAGCAGCTGTAGCCAAGGATGGGGAGCGGGCGTGTACAGTGAGAGCTTTTTGTAAATATGAAGCGGCCAATAAAGCGCGACGTCCAAGCAGCTGTACCCAGACAGTAACGTAGTCTTAATTTTAAAAAAAGTTTGTGTGCCGAGCAAGCACATAATAGCTGAAAGTAAAAATCTGCTAATAAAAAACAAAAATACTAGGCTGTTGGTTAAAAGGCACAAATGTAGCAGGGTTATAATATTTTAGTGCTAATATACTTTGTAATTGTTAATAAGCAACAGAAATGCTGTGTTTGCAGAGCGCAAGAACTGCTAGCAAGCAAGCACCAATGTAAACGGCGGTGGAGATGTAGCTGAAAGTGAAACATTGTGTTGAATGAAATGGGAAAGTAAAGCAATTATCTTTTTAACCCCGCTGCTGAGGTGTATAAGTATAGGATCAATATTGGCATACACAGAGCATCAATGTAAACAGGGGGGGATATCCGAGGGGGGGTCAGTATAGTCAGATGGGACAGAACATGCACGCAGATGAACGTGGCCCCCATCGGCGGACCAGATTCACACGAAGCCTGATGCCAAATATTAAATTGCGTGCCTTATGCAGGAGAGATGCACCTGGTTAGCATAAGCTTGCCCCGTGATGCAGCAGGACGTTGGACTCTTTCTGCCGCCAGCCTTCATGCTTCGGAGGTTGGTAAACTCCGTGCCATTAAATGATGCAATAGTTGCATCTGATGGTTACAGTGCTTAGAAATGACAGAAGCGCATTATGAAGCGCTGTATCAATAAACCTGTTTGTGGAAGGAGCCCGACCGAGGGAGGAGAGCCAAGTACCTGAAATCCATAAAAAAACATAGCCTTGAATCCATAAAAAAACATAGCCTTGAATTAAATGCTGCATATGTGCCACTGGCAATGGAAGCCCATAGGTTTGTGCTAGCGCCGCCGTTGTATTTTTGAAGCTCCGTTAACTGGACATGCACTAATAATGCAGGCAGAGAAATGCCGTTGCGAAAACTGAATTAAAAACACGGCAAAAGCAAAGCATTAGTTATAGTGGAATAAAAGACAATGATAATGCAGAGGAGAAAAGCTGTAGTGAAAACACAATGAAAAATACGTGACAATCAAAGCAGTTGTTATTGCGTAAATAAACGCCAAAGTTAAAAAAAAATTACCTTAGAAGAACCACTAAGTGGGCTGAGAAATGCTGTTGCGCCGACGCAATGAAAAACAATAAAAGCAAAGCAGTTGGGGACAGTTGAAAAACAGTATCCGAAATCTAACCATTGCCTGGAACGAAATGGTTAAGTAAATAAAACATCACCTTATAAGAAATGGTACGGGGTTGACGCACATGCATCGGAGACAAAACGATCAGAAAAAAGCAAAGCCTAAAACGTGAGCGAAATCACATGCTACGGGAAATGCTCTGCTCTGCTATCGATGACAAAACAAACCCTAAAACCAGCATGGGGTGTGAGTGAGGCCAAGTGCGTGCCTCGGAGGTCGGTAAACTCCGTGTCATTAAATGATGCAATAGTTGCATCTGATGGTTACAGTGCTTAGAAATGACAGAAGCGCATTGTGAAGCGCTGTATAAATAAACCTGTTTGTGGAAGGAGCCCAACAGAGGGAGGAGAGCCGAGTACCTGAAACCCATAACAAAACAAGCAGAAACACGAGAGACGGCCTGCGGCCGTCAAAGTGAAGTGGACACGGCGGGCAGGGGGCGGAGCGGGGAGAGCGGCATGAGGGTGTGAAGCAGCAGGGGCCTGAGACGAGGACGCCTTGCCTTTGATGTGGTAATGCCAGGCAAGCGGCTGGTGGCATTGTGCACGCGCTTTCACGTGCACTGGAAGAAATTGCCTGGGAATCGCCTGATCTCGGTAAGCTCTGTTTAAGCCGCAATAGATCGAGCTCCCGCTCTCAATGCGCACATGCGCATTGAGATAGGTCGCTCGACCTAAAACCATACTGTTTGTTAATGCTACTATGCCACCAGAATAAAAATAACCAAATGTAGTGCCACAAACGCCCAAATATCTTGAAGAAAATGACCTGTGACTGCTAATAGTAATTGTTGTAAACCCTGCACAAGGTGCACCGATCCTTCTTCTAAAACGCCAGCCAATATGATGTCTCCCTACACTGCTAGTCCTAAGAAGAGCCGTTTAGCATATTAAAAACATACCCCCAAAATAGCGACATGCAAACGTGCAGTGTGATTTTAGCGTACTTCTCCTCCTGTGCACTGTTAAATGTCAGAGTCAAGCCCCGTGTCTCTACTGAGTGTGAAGTATAGCGGTGAGGCCGTTCAACTGCCACCACCTGAACTGCCTTGAAAATCCGGCAAAATGTCATATGAAACTTGACGGTAGCCTTAATAACAGCACCCGTGCCACTATACAGACAGATCCAGCCACTTATCAGTAAACTGGCATCAGATCACTTCGCTGGGGCTGAACCGTCTTTTCTTCTCCTTGTCTTTCTACTGTGCTTCTTCCTCACACGTCTTGTTTGGTTCCAGCTAGTCACCAATATCACAATGAAGGCAAGTACGCTTCCATGAGTTAGATACTTTATTACCATTACCTCACACATTCTACCATTACCTCACTGCAGTGGCAGTCTGGTTACTCTTTTACAGGATGAGAGGGTGGAGCAAACATTGAAGCATTCTACTTGCACAGATCATATCCCCAATAAAACGGGTGTCTTTGAACCAGACCCTGGAGCACTGTCTGCACTCATGTGACCATGTTTTTGTACAATACCCTTAATATACAGTACTACTTTTACAAATGCACTTCAGAGTGCAGGATTCGTCTGTTACAACAAGCTCTGCTACTGTGATCATCATTGGCCAGGATGCAATTTGCGGAATTTAAAATCCTTCGGTGAAATGAAATCTCGCTAGCTACAGTAATTCTCTACTGACTTGTTTTACAATGACTTTCCAACCAGTTGAAATGAGAATTACATTGAGCTTGTTTCCACAGAACTCCCGGGGCAGACAGACTGCCACTCTCCAAAATTCATCTTAAAGTAATAAATAAAATACGTACAAAAAGCATTTACTCAAGAAAATTATCCTGCCAAATTCCCTCCTCTCTTACCAATAAAAACATCACTACCTCCGCCGGAATTCAACACATGCATGTAACATCACGTTGGTTAAGGACACCATCAGATAAATGAAAAGGGGGGGCCCTCGGCCCCCCCGCACGCATGGCGGCGCGGCGACCGCCTCACCTCCTCTCCCCTCGGGTCCTTCGACGGTGGGGGCGTGCCCCGGGGGCGCGGCCCACCGCCGATTGGCCGGCGCCCCTCCTGACCCGGATTCAATGGACTGGTTCCGGGTCGGGGGGGGCGGGCGTTAGGAGGGGCCACCCGGCCCCTCGGGAATAAGAGGTAGGGAGCGCCCAGGAGACCCCCTTGTCCCTGGACGCTCCCTCGCTGAACGTTGTGCCCCGCGTTCGGGGCTTCTTTGTTTGGTAATTTCTTTCCTTTCTTTTTCAGCTGAAGCGGATCTGGAGACTATCACCGAGGGCGCGAGGCGACGTGAGGCGGCTGACGGGGAGCGTGTATTGTTTTATTTTTCTTTCAGAAGCAAGGGCCAGCCGCGTGTGATCATCGGCCCAGCCGCGTTGAACCAGGCCGCCAAGGAGAGCAGCGTGTAAGGGACACGGGCCAGCAGACTGAGGCGCCGGCGGAGGTGTTTGCGTGAGGATTCCCAGGCCGGGTTGTAGTCTCGGAAGCGGCGCGTACGGTGACCGCACAAGGTATTTGTGGCGCGGGGGCAGAGACTTGCAGCGGGCCGGCTGCAAGTAATCGAGGGGTGCTCCGTAGCGCCAAAAGAGCGCGGAACAGCGAGGGAACAAGGGTGAGGTTTCATGTAAGCGCGGGACAAGAAGGAACTGTGGTTTCGCCCGCATCTACGATAATAAGGCGAGATACGCGTGTGGTAGGAGCCCAGCGAGAGCGGGCAGGGAATTAGCAAGGTTTTAGACACCGAGTGTAGCTCATTGGTAGAGCGCGTGCTTCTAATGTATGAGGCCCCTGGTTCAATCCTCTCCAGTTATTTAACGAGGTGATCATTAAGGATTAGGTAATTCGTGGTTCATCAAGTGACACAAGGTGTACAATTGTAGGGTGAAACAAGGGGGCCATTTCTGACAAGGTTAGGATTGGTTATTAAGTGATTTATGATTAATGTCATTGCACGAAGAACATCTATGTAATTGTTTTTCACGCTACACTGCAGTGTTTTTATAATTCATGTTACTGGATGTGACACAAAGGGTGCAATTTCTTGAAAACGAGGTGATAATTTTAAAAGGTTTTCACTAATGTGATTTCGATTATTCAGTGATTTATTGTCATATCCTTACAGTTCTGGGGTGTACGGGTCCAGATTTGTCCTGGCCTTGGACGGAGTGTTATTTTGAATATCGCTTATACACGGTGATAACACAAGTTTTTAATTCCAGGCAATTTAACGACGTTATTGGGGCCATTCACTAGCGGACAGGACGTAAGAGCATCCAGCACGCAACGTGGTGTGAGCAGGGGCCGCAGATCATTATCGCAGGCGAGGACGAGTGACTGGTCGGTAAGAGGGGTACGGGGGGCTAGCATTCATCGCTCCTGGTGGCCGCCGGGTGGGTCTACATTAGGTTTACTCACCCCCTAGTGTTGCGGTCGCCGTTGCATGGTGCTGAAAGCCCCCTGGTGACCCTCCATCTGAAAGGTACACACAGTTGACCTGTTGGGAACTAAGTAGGCAGCGGGTGTTTTTGTTTTTGAGGGTAAGTGTCATGCCAGGTCCAAGGGGTGGAAAAAGGGGGTCCAACATGGAGGCTATGATGCGGGCTATGATGCGGGAGATGAGCGACATTAAGCAACAGCTAGGACAAATTAAGGAGCGGGAAGCTCGGTTGGAGGATAGAGAGGGCGAGGCACCGGGCCCGTCCGGGAGACCGATCCGCAAAAGGGTGGCACCAGTGCCAAGAGGGGAATTTGTCACCCCGCAAGGGAAACCTAGGTCCAAAAGACCCAAGGAGGCGGTCCCCACCCCAGGCCCAGTAGATCCGTTACCCGCCGCACCGCCCGCGGTGGTCCCACCCCCGCATGTGCCTACACCCATTGCCCCTGTGGTGCCGGTGCCGGCAGGTCAACCAGTCGACGCTGGGTCTGCTCCCGCACCGGTGCCCACAATCCCGGGTACAGGCGGGCCACACCCGGCGCCCGCCCTGCCAGCTGTGCCAGGACCACTGGGCATAACCCCAGTGGTACCTGTTGTCCCGGGGGGTAATGTAGATTCAATGCCGCCCGAATTGTTATCTCAGCTAACGGCCATGATGTCATGGCTCCAGAAAGGGGGAGCCTTCCCGAATTCTGCAGACCATGCGGCAGAGGCGGCAAGGTTTGTAGAAAAAATCAGATCGACACCGGTCGCCGACAGTGTTGCATTGCCAATTTCTTCTCCCCTTGCAGGTCTAAGTGTTCCCCAGCTGGATGGAGTAAAAGGGCAGCCGCCCCCGGTGCCCGCACTTGGTAAGGAAGTGGCATTGCCGCTCTTGGGGGACGGTGTGATACCTTCCAGGAGCGAAAATCTAGCTCAGCATGTGTCATTAGCTGTGAAAGAAATGATTTGGGCTGATAAATACGTGTACATTTATTCTTTATTGTTGGATAATAGGGAAATGGAGCAGGCAAAAGCACTAAAAGAGTGGATGCTCCCGAGTGAATGGAGGGCGCAGTGTACTAGGTTCAGGGTTGAGGAAAACCTCAATAATTGGATGCAAGCATGGGCTGTTTTCACCGCAATTAAGGCTGAGCGTCCTCCAGATCTGCAGGCTGCATTGGCTTGCTACTCGAGCAGGATTGTGGGGTGGAGTCAACAGTATTCTGGGGATGCATGGAAGGGTTATGATGTCAATTTTAGGAAGGCATTGGAATTCAATAGATCGTTGCCATGGGACTCGGTAGATTCCTTGGCTTGGCACAAACAGTTCTCTGACACTGCACCTCCCCCTCAGTTCGGTGCGGCCAAGGTGTTCACTAGACCGCAGCAGCCCTTTCGGCCCCCCCAAACGAGTGAAGTACCTGGGAAATTTAGGGCAGGTGGGCCAGAGAAGAAAGGGGTGTGCTGGGATTTTAATAGGCGTACCTGCACAAGGGCCGCATGTAAGTTTAGGCATGCATGTGCCTCCTGTGGGCACCCCTCTCATCCAGAAACTACCTGTAGGTCCAAGCAAGGTAACACGGGACAGAGGGGTAGGGGAAAGCCACTATAAGTCAGACAGGTCACGCCCCCCCACTCCAGTGGATGTGGTGGCAATGATTCCATTGTTGAACAGATACCCTGACCACAAAGCGGCCACCCTACTCCAGGAAGGTTTTTCTAAAGGTTTTAGGATCCCGGCCGGGGGATACACAGGCAGTGCGCACTGTAGAAATCAATTATCAGTCACACACAATCCGGCTGTTGTGGCCGCCAAAATTGACAAGGAGCTTTCCTTAGGCAGGATATCTGGCCCTTTTTCTGCAGTGCCAGTACCCAATTTTGTGTGTTCCCCACTGGGAGTTGTCCCCAAGAAAGAGAAGGGGCAATTCAGATTGATTCATAACCTGTCAGCGCCAAAGGGGGCCTCACTGAATGATGCCATTGACGAAGGTATCTGTAGTGTTAAGTACGCCTCTTTTGATCAGGCTGTTACCTTATTGCAGGCCACTGGACCCGGGGCGCTGATGGCGAAATCAGACATAGAGTCCGCCTTCCGCCTCCTCCCAGTCCACCCGGCGGACCAGCATCTTTTAGGTTTCACCTTTAGGGATAGGTTCTACATGGACAAATGCATGCCTATGGGTTGTTCTATTTCTTGCGCCTACTTTGAGATGTTTAGTTCATTTCTTGAATGGGCCATGAGACAAGTGACGGGCCATCAAAGGGTCATGCATTACTTAGATGATTTCCTCTTCCTCGGTACAGCGGGTTCTCAGGAGTGCGCACTGGCATTGCAGGAATTTTGCGTGCTCATGCGGGCTTTTGGGGTCCCGCTTGCGCCTGGGAAGACGGTGGGCCCGACCACCTGCTTGGAATTTCTGGGCATCGAGATTGACTCAATGGAGAGATGTTTTAGACTACCTAAGGACAAGGTGTGCAAGTTCAAGACATCGCTACAGTTATGCCTCCGGAAGGAGAAGGTCACTTTGCAGCAATTACAGGAGGTGGTGGGGCAACTGAATTTCGCACTAAGAATCATCCCAATGGCTCGCCCCTTCTCTCGCTCCATCGCGCACGCGATGAAGGGGCTGAGGGAAAAGCACCACCGCACGCGCCTATAGTCTGAAATTCGCCAGGATATGCTTATTTGGATGGCATTCCTGGAGGATTTTAACGGTAGGGTGGTCTGGCCCGACCCGCTCACGACATCAGCGGAGTTGGGACTATGGACTGATGCGGCCGGTAGTGTGGGCTTTGGTGCCATCCTAGGGAATAGGTGGGTCGCCCAACAATGGCCAGAAGAATGGAACACATGGGGTTTGCTCAGCAACATTGGCTTCCTGGAACTTTTTCCAATATGGGTGGCACTGATGGTTTGGCCCGAACACCTATGTAACCAATCAGTGGTGTTTTGGTCAGATAACATGACAGTGGTGGAATGTATCAATCAGCAGGGGGCGCGGTGTCCTTTCATACTTCGTTTGATCAAAGAAATTGTTCTGCGGTGCCTTAAACTGAATGCTAATTTTAGAGCCAAACATGTCCCTGGTGTTTTAAACAATGCTGCTGACTCCCTTTCTCGCTTCAAAATGCAGGTTTTCAGGGAACATCTCCCCACAGCAGACCCCTCGCCAGCACACTTCCCAGCAGTACTTTGGCAGATTGGTGCCCCAGATTACAAGACCTCGTGGTCGCTAGCCTAGCCCCCAGGACCAAGACGGCTTACGAAGGGGCGTTTCTGTCTTATTGTTCTTTCTTGGGGCCACAGTGGGAAGTGCTTTGGGCGAAGGAGGATGGGTTTGCAGCCTATTTAGAATGGATGCACAAAGAGGGGCGCTCAGTAGCAGCGGCAACCAGACATAGGGCAGCAGTGTCATTCTTCGCTCAAGCTAGGGGCTTCCGGGATCCCACTAATACCTTTATGATACGCAAGGCGTTAAGGGGATGGCGCCGTATTCAGGGACACCAGAAGGATAAGAGGAAGCCCATGGGGTTGGCCCGGCTAACAGCCTTACTGGGCGTGCTGGAGAGTGTTTGTAACTCGGAGTGGGAAGTGCTTCTTTTTAGGGCGGCATTCTCCCTGGCATTTTATGGGGCACTGAGAATTAGTGAACTTGTGGCAGGATCCAAGTCTGACATACTAGGTGGCTTGCAGAAGGCTGGGGTGACGATAAGGGGTGACACCATGTGGGTGATTATCCAGAAATCAAAGACCGATCAAGAAGCTAGGGGTCACACCATAGTTCTGCAACGGGCCCCCGCCAACCCGTGCTGCCCGGTGAGGCACGTAGAATCACTCATGGGACTATTGGTCGGTTCAGCGGGCAGGGCGTTGCTCTGTCACGCCGACGGGAGCCCCTTGACCAGGTATCAATTCAGGAGAGTGTTCGGGGCTTCTTTGTTTCCCACCCACCATCCCTTGGTACAAAGTTTAAGCAGCGTTATGTCCGGTTTAATGGTAAGTTTCAAATGCATGGACCGCGGGAGAGAGTAGGCTGTTGTTGTATTTTGTCATCTGTTGTCAGGACTTTTTTCCCTTTGTAGAAAAGTGATGTGTGAAGTGAACTGTATGTGAAGATATGTGTCTTTAGGCCTTTTTTCCCTTTGTAGATATACGTTGATATTGTGATTTTGAGTAACATGCGTGAACCGAATTGTAATTTTATGCCATGTGTCGTTAGGCCTTTTTTCCCCTTTAGCTATGCGTGGATACTGTTATTTATTAGCCAGTGTAGTTGTCCTTTAGAATTTTTTCCATAGGTCGTCGTATTTATTAGGTATGGGGCATGCGGTAAGGTCATTATCGGTGAGCACATATTTGAGGTCTGAGGGGGCGGGCATCATCCTATGGAGGTTCCCGCCCGGGGGGAGGGGCCTGCGGGCCACTCCCAGTACTCCAGGGGCAAGGTAATATGCAAAGGAGCGCGGGTAGGAGTAGTTCACGCTTTCCTTAGGCTGGTAGCCACCCCGCGCGCGTGGACTCATGACGCCATCGGCGCAGAGTAAGGGCCCTCCTTTAGTGGGTAAATGGAGTTTGGGGCGTAGACCGGGCAATTCCCGGGGTAACACTGCGCATGCGCACTTCTATGGGGGAGGCGCAGCTTGTAGGACCTGACACCGGTAGTGACCCTGCCATATGGCCAGAAATGTACAAAAATCAAGGTAGGATGTTTAGTTTAAGCTAGGAACAACTTGTATTAGAGTTTTGTTAAGGTCAGGCTCTCAAACTTGTTGATAACGATTGTATAACTGAATATCCTGCTGATTTTTGTATTCATTGTTGATTATGCAATTAAAACCTTTTTTAATTTCATACTTTAATAAATACGGCCGGGCGACTAGCGCCCGCCTTCCAAAAAGTAAAACGCGTCTCGTGTCCACGTTCCTGGGTGTTGGGTGCCGGATTGGGGGGGAGGCGGCAGCTAGTCGCTGACCATGATAAATGTTCATGACCATCAAAAATTGCCATGAAGCGCTCACTCTCACCCATGATGGCACAATGCAGGGAGCAGTGTCCTGCATGTCATTTCTAACCAGTGGGACAAACGAATATCAGCCTTGAAGAGCGAACCCAGTAGCGACACCAGACCTGCTAGATACTGAACTCAGACTGCAAAAATGTGGTCATGCATTTATTTACCAACATGACATGATTGGGCCCCATTCCGAGGCCCCCAACCTGGTCCTACCACAATTATATCGGATATGTTTTCTTTGCAACAAGGTTGGTGTCACCCTTATTGTACAGTAATGTGTATTATAGGTATTTTTCCTGAGAGTGGAACAAGAATATAGTTATATTTTATTACTTTTCGAATTTTTTTTAAATCATTTTTAAACCTATGTTCCGATTTTTTTTATTTATTTTGTAGTCATTCATATGGTACCCGTTCATGCAGAAGACCAACAAAGCCCATGTTAGGACTTGAAATCCTAGCAAAGGAATTATACTACTTAAACCATTGCATTGACTGAAATATAGATGCTATTATCTGTGATATACATTGACGGTTCCAGTAATATTTGGAGGCAGATGATTAACACAGTTGTAATATGATTATAAATATAATAAAGATTATGTTTAAGAAAATATTACACTCCCACCACATACACTCCTTTTACACACAGAATTTGTCAGAGCCTGTGGCTCCATATGCGACAGCAATAATAGGTCCTGTCTTTTGAACTGCTCTGCTGGCAAAATTTAACAATGCAAAAGGATCAATGAGAATGTCACTGAAATGTATTCTCATTATATGAAAGTCCTGAAACATTAGAATAGGTTGCCCCACTCACTGTGCTTATGCAAACAACCTAAAGACTGTGGCAAGGGACCAGGGGAAAAGAAATCAACCATATAGTTCATTACTAAATAAAATACACCAACCTTCTATTCTGATTGGAACCCGGGTTAATTTAATTCAATAGATCCTGTGGTTCTACTGTGTGATGTGCACAAATAGAACTTTTACATAAAAGCTTAAGTGAACTTAGTGATCTATTTCATGTATTAACTGTAGGAAGGTAGATCCCTGACTATGGTTGCCCCCAACTTTTTGCCTGGTGTTTTGCTGGTTTTCTGACTTAGTTGACCTGGGGCCCTGCTATTCAGGACCCCAGGCCTACTGCTCTCTCTGTAAAATGGATTCCATGTACCTTAGGTACATATCTAATTGGATACTGAGTCACCTTATCAGTCCCTGTACAGAGTACCTTAGGTACCCAGGGCATAGGTGTACCCAGGGCCTACCAGGGGCTGCAGCATGTATTATGCCACCCCTGGCTGGCCATCCAAATCTGACACAACTGGCTGCACGACAGCTGGGGCAAGGTGGTGTAATCACCCTTTGCTTTAGATATAGTATTCCTATATCTAACCCTAAAATGGGCACACAGATCTCCTATCAGTCACTCCTATGGCAGGCCTTGACAATCCTGAAGGCAGAGTGCTTGGAATCGTGTGAGATAGTGCTCTGGCATGAGCTGAGCCTGTCTGCGGCTTTCGGGATCCATCCCTTAGCCGTTTCCATGATATCGCATACCATATACTCTTAAGTGCATTATAATCCTCGCGGTTATGTGCCAACTCTGGTATCGCTTTATCAAAACATGTCGAGTAAGGTGTCATACGAATTGGAATACTAACCCCTCGCCAATTCTGGCGACGGGGTTAGCATTCCACCCTTCTAGAGGGACACGACATGTGTGTAACCTGTAACCCCGGTTAAAGTCAGACAGAGCCTTAGCTCCACAAAATGGATGCTGCCACCGAGACACAAGTCTGCCCTCCTGCTGCTGGGAGTCCTCCCAGCCCAGGAGGCAAGGACAAAGGGTTTCCTGCCAGGGGCGGTGCCAGCACCGTCCCAGACAGGATTTTGTGTATCCTAGGTAGGCAGGGCTTTAGAGGAAGGTGACTGCAAGTGGCACCCCGGTGCTCACTGTGCATAGGCCGGCTGGAACCAGTTCCAGGGGCACTCCAGCCCCTGATCTGGGGAAAGCCCGCCAAAGGAGAGGGGTGTAACCACCCCCCTCCTAGTCCCACCCATAGGGCAGGACTTAGTCGCGTGCCAGCCCCTTTTTGCAGGATAAAGGTAGGAACTGGCCCCCTTCCAGATCAGATCATCTTTGAATCCTGAAACTACTTTCCACGAAAGGAACTCAAGACTTCTTCCCAAGATTCTCCCTTGTGACTAAGGAGTAGTCACCCTGCAGCAGCAGGCACCAACCAAGCATCGCGGTTTGTTGCCAGTCTCTCCTTCGGATCAAGACTGCTCCAGCACGACGAGAACCGGCTTCCCTGGCACCTCTGACCTCAACCTACATCAGCCCAGCTGTGATCCGTGGGTGTGACGAGACCTCGAGGGACCGGCCATCTTCAGAACTGCACGACGCTTGTCCAGCACGACCACCGAGTGACCCTCGACTGAGTGCTTTGGGGTAAGAGAAGCCCTGACCCTGAGCAGCTCCAGCACTGAAGTTCAGCCCCCCTGCATCCACGAGATCTGCGTGGGGCCCTTCTGCTCTTTGCTGCCAACCGCGTTGTCCAGGTCGCTTGCCCGTTGGCTAGTGGCCCTCTCACGACGCTCCACGACGACAAACACTGCTGGTCTGGTTGCTCCAGACTAGCCCTTGCTCCCCTCCAAAAGAGGAGCACCCTGGACCCTCCTGGTCCACTCAAGACGCCATTTTAGGTCCACCGCGTGGGCCTTGCATTTGCCAAAACTTGTTGCCCAATCCTGGGTCCAGCGACGTCGACAGCAAGAACCTTCGTGGGACAGCTCGCACCTCCATCCTGGTCGCCGACAACGCCTCCTGGTCCGAGAGACTGCAGAGCCCAGCAGCGCCCACTCACCTGGCTGAGGTGACTTCGTCCGGTGCCATCCTGGTGCCCACTCAAATCACTGGCTAGTGAGTCAGAACTTGGTCCCCTCTGCTTACAGGTTTCTTCTTCCCTGATCCAGGCTTGGATCACCTCGAACTTCTTCACTGGTCGCCTGCCAGCAACTTCTTTCTTCAGGCTCCTGGATCTTCAACGAGGGTTTCCGACGCAACTTGAACCCTATGCAGCCGCAGCCCCTGGGCTAGGTAAACCAAGTACTCCGGTGCTTCAGCATAGTCCAACACTCTAAGTGTTCGGATCCACCCTTGTTTTCGACCCACCTAGTCGGGTTCGCCCGAGAACAGTAACTTTGTCTTTGCTAGCCTCCATAGACTTTTTCCCGCCTTACGCGTGAGAGTTCCCACTCTGCACACGACGTCCACAGGTCTCCTGCTACTAATCTAAGGGTTTAGTATTGTAGGCCTAGCGTTTCTAAAGTCTATGAGAATAGCTACTTACCTGCTAGTAATTCGCATTCCACTTCTTGTGTATATGGTTTTTCGTGCCCCTCGGGCATTTGTGTAAATTGTGCGACTTTCAGTAATTCTTTAAGAGTTTTTGTTGTGTGCTTAGCTCCCTGTCTCATAAAGAGCCAGGGTAGTCTTGTTATAAATAAATACACTTTATTTTTGATAACAACTTGTGTGGTGTCCTTTCACTTGGTGTTCAAGGGGTAATGTGATGGTAAAACAGCTGGCTTAACACGCCCTCTAGAGTCTTAGCCTTAGACTGCTCGTATCCATGCTACTAGGATAGCTGGTCTATAAGGTTGACTTACAACCAATCATCAATAAGGGTTGTTTGGACTGATACAAAGTGCTCACTAGAATAGTGAACATTATATATCAGGCCAACTTCTCACATTAACAGTCTGCATATGCATCAGCAAGGCACAGACTGCAATATACAACAAACCATTTTAGGTATATAACAAAGTATACAATACTAACCAAGAATGTGGGCAAAGCAATGGTCAGTGCTTCACCAACAAAGTTTAAGTGATAAATAGTAAAGAATCAACCAAAAATTGATTCTGGCCTGTTTATAGACATGTGGTGAGACTTTTGAACAGTTTTGGTCATTTCTGTGATCCTCTTTTGATCAAGAAGTCAACTAGTGCTGTGTTGGTGTTTTGACTCTGGTGAGCCACTCAAAGGGTCTTCATCAGGAGAAGGACACGAGAATGCTTGGAACCAGGCAGGAGGCACTCAGGAGTCCCAAAATACAGACAATTGTGATAAATTGTAATGCAAGTATGCTTAAAGCTTTGTTAAGATATCTGAACAGACAGCACAGAGCAGTAAGTTACAAACGTGGGGCCATCTGCAGATTAGCTTAAAATGAGCAAGCAAATATAGGTAATGATCTCTTTCAGAGACATGCCCCTGGAGTGTATCACTTCCTGAGGGAGTTGCCCTGTTTAGTTAGCTCGCTTTCTACTGATTTGCTATGGATTGCTCCATGCGACCTGCTCAAAATACACATAACAAATTTCAGAACATATGTTCCTCCAATAATAGAACTTTTGACTGATCAAAATAAAACCACAGTAATGGCAACAATACAACAACCACTAAGAGTGCGATCACTTCCTTCGGTTAAACGAATGGTATTGTAACTAAACAACAAGTAATGTTTTCAGTGTCATACTTCAGAAGCAAATCTATCCTAAAAGGTCAACATCCGAGCAAATGCTTTGTTAACAACTGTCATCATATTACACATCATAACCAAAACAATATACGACAATGCTGCTGCCAGGCTTAAGAAATTGAAAATGATTTATTTATATCAGTAGCAACATCTTTACTGCACAAAACTACCCCACTGCGTGTCTACAAATCACAAGTTAACATGCAACCCTATCAATATACAAACATCTAAATAATATTAGAAAATCAAAGAAATGACCTATGTCAAAATGATTAATCAGCAGTGATTAAGGCTGTATGGAATAGTAGGTTAGGCACACAAACATGCTAAAATGAAAGGATCATGGTAAAGTGGAACTCAAAGAATTAACAAGCTCTATTATAAAATTCTTTAGACCTTAATGGAGCAGGCTACTTGGTAGAATTTTCTGAGTCGACACATAGCTTTTTATGCGGGCACATGCAATAGGTATGGCCTCTTTCAAAAGAAGTTTTACTTTATTAGATATTAGTCTGCTTCAACATTTAGAACCTTTTTGATGGGTTTGAATTGTGAAAAATGCTGTTAAAAATAATCGAACTCAAAAGTTGCATAAGTAAATGAAACATTTGCACACACAATGAAATGGGAAATCTAACCTGGACTTTCAGAACTAGAATGAGTAGGAATATACAAAATTAATGATTTTCTTAAAGCAAGTATAGGATGGGTGCATCAAAAATGGTCTCCAATCTACATTAGAGAAAAAAAACAAAATGTTTAACATGACCTTACATTACAAGCGCAGCTGCAATGGCGAGCAAGTACTAATTCACTGCTCAGAACAGTACTCGGAAGAAACGTCATGCGGTAATGTGCACTGAAAGCAGACTATTATAAATGTATATTAAGAAAATGTTGGTTTGTTCACCAGGACATCTTCTGGTCTGTAATTTCAATAAAGTAACCATCTATGGAAATTTAACTGAAAAAAACAAATAACTGCTATTACGAGAATGAGCAAAGACCAGTGCTGGACTGTAAATAATAATACATATGTAACATGATAAGAACTTTCAAGTTGTACGACATAACACTTCTTTTGATAATTATTTTTTTGTAGCTGTGGCACATTCACTCATCATAGCATTGTTGCACTCACATTACATAGTAGGGCATAGTGTTTACTACACTAAAAAATCCTCTCTTTTTAGGATGTTTTTACTTTGGCTACATGTACTCTTAAATGCAAAAATAAAGTAGCAAGACTGCAAAAGCACTAATGCAGTATTTAGAGGTAATAAATTGTATAGTTATGGTGTACTTGTATGCGACTATTGTTTGCATTTTTTCAGAATTACAAAATGCATGTATACTTACATTGGAAAATGTTCTATCACCTCCCTCTCAATTATATTTGCCGTTAACAGCAATCCCCATGAAAAAGGACAGTTACTATTATTAAAACAGGTTTCAAATTCTATCCACAAATCCTTAGCATAGGTAAAGATCTCATGAAACCTGTCAAGCAGGAATAAAAATTCCAAAGTAGATCAAAGAGGACTGAATCGAATATTGATACCTCTAGGTAATGGGAACGCAGGGATGCAGATCAAGTCACTCAAAATTATTATGACCGTTAATAACTCATTTATAAACAAACAATGCAATCAAGACATTACAATTTTAATGGAAGATTGTGCCACACTTTTAGAGACACATTTCAAAAACCATTTTAAAGTGTGAACTATGGATCCATGGTTTCACCGGAGGGGCGCGTCATTCATTGTTTACAAGAAAAGCGTTCAAGATAAATGAAAGCGACTGATATAATTTTAGTGACCAGAATATCCTTCAACAACTTTTACGCTATAGCACCAAGAAGTTTACAATGATTTTAAATAGTAATCACTGAGCAACACCGTGAGATATAGATGGTTTGGCACGCCTTCTAGGTTACAGTCCAAAACAAAAGCAGACAGTTGTTTATAAAGGGACCATTCTCAAAAGCCCTTCCAACTGTTTCCTGAATTATGTTAACATATGACTAGTGACAGGTACAACTGGCCTGCACAAAGTCAAATAAAAAAACTCCAGGTAAGCCTAGAAAAAGAAAAAGCAGGAAACAATATCCATACTGCCACCAAGAGATAGAGCCTAAAAAATAAACTGTGGCTGTCAAACGGCTATGGGTTGTGCATCAGCTTTAATAATGGGTTTGTATTTTTATATCACACATTTTGAAGATGCGAGATATTTTGACTAAACGTACACGCATCAGAATAGAGGTCCGTATGGCATGATCAAATGTACACCAACAATCATTCAATGTAGATAAAGTTTGTCTCTGCAGTACGTATGATCAAAACGTTTCTACCTGTGAAAATTCAACAACAATGCATTACATAATGTGAAGTATCCAATGTTGCAGATGTTGCATACCCTGGTTTAGGATACATTATGCCATGGAAATGCCCCCGCATGTCATTTGTGGCGAGTTAACCATCAAGACTTATTTTGGAAATTGTGGCCTTTAAACTGTGGTGGCTACACTTCATTTAAATAGGCCTCGGAAGAACCCTTAAACACAAAATGCAAACATCAAATAAGAAACATTTTCATAATTGGGTTAAAATTAAACTTCAACGATACTAGTTCTTTCAGAAAAAAAACCTCTCCACCCTTAGCTTTCTTGTAGCATCAATCATGCATCAAATGTATTATGGTCAAGCTCCAGTTTGGTTTTAACTTCTAATGAAAACAACTTCTAAGGGTGCAGTAAGCATTTTTCAACAATAGGCCACCATGGAAATGGAAAATAATTTTTCTACATGGGTTACAATGTACCTTCGACACCTCGAGCTGCTATGAAATGTAGCAAGAGACACACGGCATGCAAAAACAGAACGTAATTAGCATTCGCTCCAAGCCATACAATCTTTCCTCGTGGAGAATGTCTGCACCTGCAGCCCTTGCGTGCTTCCTATGCCTGAAATGGGAGTACCCTAGCAAAGCATCCTCTGGTACTGCCTTCCCCGACCTGTTTTTTTCTACCGAAGCAAAACAACAGCACGATGTCATCGCACTGCTGCCAAATGTAACAGAAACATTCCTGCTGCAACCTTGAGCCAGATATGTCGGGGGATTCATGGCCGCATTCCAGAGACAGCTGGTAATTGTTTAACTGAAACCGGAGAACCCACGTTTATGGAAAATAGCACATTGGACAAATCGCATGCGCCCATCAGGCATCATCGTCAACGTGGACAAGAAGGCAGCCCTCCTTCGCAACGTGCATGGAAGCTGGCATTGCAAATGCAAAATGTCCACATCAAAACGCAAGCATATGACTTATGCTATCAAAAAAGGAAAGTGTTAGCATAACCACAAAGCCAAATCTTTTTTTTTCAAGGACACAGCCGACTCGATGTTGTCAATACCGTTATAAAACACTGGGCAAAAAATGACAACAAATATACTACGCAACGTACATTTTTAAAATATATTTGACACGTGTCAGTAAGAAATGAAGAAAGAAGGGGCCGGGCACATTAGTAAGTTCAGAACAGATAGCGTTATTTTTTTTAATTAACAAAATGCAAATAATGTGGAGAGATTTCGAATAATTCAGGAATGGGCGCCCGTCAACACTAGCTGTAACGCTTTTCCCCTATAAATGGGGTGATTTTTCGATCCAATAAGTTAAATACTTTTCAATCAGCTGTATTTTTTTTGTAGCCGGTACCTCGTAGGAGAAGGTACCTGCAATATTATCAACAATATCATGCAAATATAGATATGTACTTCTTTACGGGCACAGGTGGATGTTTATCTAGGAACTACCACCCGTAAGCCTCGCGTTTCATTATCTATTTTTGAAGTCAATTGTTTGAACAATTAGCAGCATTATTGCAAGAAGATTATTAACAACTATTGCTTGTGTAAACACAATTCTGTACTCCTTGTCCCAGACAAACATCATGGTTCATGTTCCCCCACCAACAGAATTTTGCAACCAGCGCACATGGTGGTGGTGATGGGAGAGGTTGAGATAGCTTTGAGACAGTGAAGCACCGATATATAAAGTATTTAAATCAGATCACAGATTTTGATCAAACTTTGGTTTCAACAGTGATCCTGCCAGGTCATCTGTCATCTTAAATGACAAATGACCTGTGACCCTATTTTAATGAGAAGAATGGGCCATTTCTCTTGCCTCCCCTACATTCTTTGGCCGTGGAAGTCTTGGTCCTCACATGTATCTCCTAATGAGAAGGGTTATTGCTGCCATCCCCCTAAGGAGTGGGTTGAAGTCTGTTCTTTTGATGAGTGGTCCTTCTGCTCTTTCATTAGTCATTTCGGGGTGGGAAAGGACCCCTGTGTTCAACCTATTGCTGAAGTCAAAAGAGGTTCTCTGCGTTGTTTTATCCCAGGGGCTTGCCGGATTGGGTGGATAACTGTGTTGCCTCCTTTTCCTGAGCATAAGTCTCTACCACTTCACACCAAGTAGGAGCTAAGAATTGTTCATATACTATTACCCATTCATTGTTGAAAAGTGTCTATACATTCTTACATTTCTGTGGCCGAGACTGTCCAGGGTCCTTTCTCAATGAACATCTTTATGTTTCCCTTTGAGTGTATACTCCCTCGAATTGTTTCTGCAATTCCGTTTGGGGTATCCGCCCACCTATCCAAATGTATACTTTCACCCAACCTGAAGAAAACACTTCTCACTATGGCACACTGTTTCACCTGCCATAGGAATAGTCATTCCCCTTATATCCGGATGATCTTTCTACAGTACCTTTAGGGGTAATATAATATAAATAAAAGTAATATACATAATATAACCATAATGTAATAATATGTTGTCTCCCCAAATGGCTTTCCTTATACTAAGGAATGGCTCTCCCTCCTCCCGTCCTGAGAAAATCTGCCTGAGGAGGGCTTCCAATTTCGAGAAGAGTTATTTACACCTAACTTGGTGAGCCCCTTCTTCTCGGAACCCAATTAGGAGCATCCAACGCAAAAGGGAGGACCTCCGACTCCATCCATTCATTCATGATAGCGCCACCCTCTCTACAGAGAGAGCAGTTTGCTGAGGAATCCTGTCTTCCTTCTTGATTCGAAGATTGCAATCATCTCAACTGAGAAAAGATTCCTTACTCTTCCAGCACAAGTGGAAGTGGTTGTTCCTATCCGATCTTATCCAGGTCAACATTTTAAAGCAGTAACTATCTACGAATCTTTCTCAGACACGACCGTGAATCCGTCATTTCCAGTAGTTTATTCCTTACATAAAATTGTTTTAGAAGGGTCATGTGAGGAGGTTGTCGAATTTAAAGGAAACACTGAAGATCAAGACCAAACTCTCCAAATCGATATAGTATTGCTTTTCCTTGGTTGGGGCTGATGTCCAATAGTGAGAAGACTGCACAGCTTCCAATCATTTCGCGCTCACGCCCCTTTTTTGGGTTACGAGTTAAGACTACTCCTTCTCTGAATGCTTCCCACCATCCTAGGATGCACTGCAACCCCCAGCCTGATCGCCCCTAAAATGTTACTAGGGGGATTCGCCCTAAAATCCCAGGAGGCACACTGCCCCCTTATTTTCTGGAGGAATTACCTTATTAATCAGACCTATTGCCCTACCACAACGTGAAATCTCGCTTTCCTATCACGCTCATGGGCTTTCCTCCTTGAAGGCGGCCACTGCACTTTCGTTCCCGAGCTACAATTCCCCCTCTCCCCCACCCCTCTCCTCAGGACACATGTATGACGGAAGGGGCAGTGTGGATGTAACATTTCAGCCCGACAGTAGTTAGTCTCCTCAGATCAGCTTACCCTTTCCTACTAGAGTACGCCTGCCCGCCTATCATGAGACGAGCTCCGGGTTCCCTCTCCCACCCTGGTCCGCCCGCAGGGGTATTCGCGTTGTACATTTTACAACACATGCGTTTCCCCCTCACCTGCACATAGTTGTTTTCGCAGTAGTCTGCCACCCGCTCCAGGTTAGTGTAGCTATCCAGCAGGGCCCGCCGCCCGCCGGGGATCTCCTCCTCCAAGAGCATCTGCAGCTCCGCCATCTTCACATCCTGGGGACCGCTACCAGACTGCGGCGGCCGCGCGAGCCTGAGACCAGGCTGGAAGAAGGCAGGAGCGGCCGAGCGCCACCAGGGGGCGTGCTACAAAATCACAGGAAGGCTGCGAGGCTGCGGCAGCGCCGCTAGAGGGTCTGGAAAAATAGATCGCAAGCACCACTGCGCATGCCCAGAAGACGCGCGACGAACGGGATTAAAACTGGAGGCCCCATGCCACTTTAACACCCCATTCAGGACTTTTCCTGCGCCAAATCGCGCATGTGCAGTCACAGAACGTCAGAGCGATGGCCATGCTATGATCAGGCAAGTAGCTCCATTGTATTACATAGTTCGAAGGGAGGAGTAGTTTTTTTATTTTATTTATGCAGTTTTATATAGCGCGGACTTTACCAGAAGGTGTCAGAGCGCTTCACAAAATTGCCTGATCCAACATACCCGCTGCTCGGAGCACGGAAAGCAGACACGCGCAGTAGGGCTTGCAACAGATCAATTGAATCGACTGTGTTTGCGGGTGGTGTAGCTGGGTTAAGCCCTACCCACGCATTGCCCACCTCTTTGTTGCCAAGCAACAAGAAACAGTCATGCTGGCGCTGTACACTGGTCTTCTAGCCAATCTTTGTAATATTAACGGGATGACAAGTGCGGAATGATCTATCAAGTCGCTTAAATCGCGCTTATTTGTAGGGCGACCCTCTCAACGACATCGTCTTCACTGTACTGATATGCACACCGCCTGCAATTGAATAACAAGTGATCATCAATACCTGAAAACTGACATGATCACACATGTTAATATACATATATAAGTCAAACAGGATTTATAAAGTTACACATTTCCAGAGGAGCACAGGTCCAATAGTATCATTACAAGAGTCCCATACACTTAGATAATAAGGCATATATCTCAAAATTCTAAATAGAAATATCTTGTTATCATGTGAGACAACACAATTATTTCTTTTTATCAAGATCAAAACAGTAAGTATGTATTTTTATTTGCACAATTAATTAAAATCGTTGCAATTCATGCAAAACACGGTTAAAAACACTGTCCATATTATGCTTTTTTAGGTTTCGCCTGTCGATGCGCATGCGCATCGAGCTTGTGAGACTATTGGGGCTTAAACAGTCTTTAACCAACTTGCAAGGAATCGTGGCGATTCCTTGCAGTGCCCGTGAAAATCAAGCTTAATGCGCATGCGCTTAAAAGCGTGTGCACATGCCCCCAGCCGCCTGCCTGCATCTGCTGCTTTCACACCCTCTCGCCGTCTGTTCCCCCTGCTGCGTCATCAAAGGCTTTCACGGCCGGCCTGACGTGCTTTCAGTTTCACTGCCGGCCGGCCGTGTAAAGTGCACTTCAAAGGCCGCTCTCCCTGCTCCGCCCCCTGTAAGTGCTCTGCTTCTTCAACTAGGAATCCAAGAATAAACGCCTTCATAAAATCACCAGCTTTCCTTAAAGCACTGACATCTTTCCACGTTTCTTGTATTCAGGTTGAATCGGACTTGAAGCTGCAAGTGTTCTACAATTGCAAAAATATTTTCATCCAGTTCTCTTTTAACGGGGTGTACCTATGTGCGGGCACAGGAACTTTACTCATTTAATCTTTGTGGCCCATGAGACAATCCCCGCTGCTCGTAGGAAAGTCGGGTCTCTTGCAGGGCCTGGGTTGGTTGCTCATGTCCATAGTGGCTCCCAAATCCCACTTTCTTTTACAATTGCCGCTGCTCTTGCGAGTTAAGCTGATGAATTCCTCACCGGTGCTGCCTTTTCTGTTGTGCACCTCCATGGAACCCACGGCCTCCATCCTCAGCCGCATGAGCTCTGTTTGTTGTTTGTGGGTGCTTGCTTATTTTAAAATATTCAGTGATAACCCCTAATGCGCTCTGTAAATTGTTTTAAGTTGTATACTTCAGCGCTAACACCCGATGCGGTCTGAAAATGCTTTGTTGCTTGTATTGGGATGAAGTATTAATATTATTTTTGTGGGTGCTTGCTTATTTTAAATGCTTTGGCGATAACTCCCCTATGTGGTTGGAAAATGTTTTTTGTTAAATGCTTTGGCGCTAACTCCCGATGCGGTCTAAAATGCTTTGTTGCTCCTATTGGGATCAAGTATTCATCTTGGAAATGTTTTGTTTGTATGTGCTTTCTTATTTTAAATGCTTCACACTAATCCCCGATGCGGTCAGAAAATGAAATGCTTCGGAGCTAACCCCGATGCGTTTTATTTGCCTTCTTCAAACAAACAGCATACAAACTATCAAAAGAAACAGCGGATGTGGTTTAAAAAACAAATGCTAACGTATTATCTTGCAACCTATGTTCCACTCTCCAATTTGTATTACATTTCCCCAACTCCATGTGTATGTGCGCACAAACAGCAATTAATCACCACTTGCTTTTAAAAACATTTTGGCACGCTTTTTGTACTGATATATTAAACTGGAATACTGCACAGCTCGTGTGGCATTGATAAGTTTAATTGTAAACTTTTAAATACTTGTAACAGTGTGTTCTGTTTCTTACAGTTTGTTTTTCTAGCTTTTACCTGTAACCTACACTTGGTTCCGCTACTTGTGCATCCTGCTGCTTCTTTGTCTCAACTACTGACCTGCTTTTCGCATATGGTGCAGACGATGCCAGAGCTTCCCCCGGCCCCCTCCGCGCAATGCCAGAGCTTTTCACTCCAAAACATCACACTAAGCTTGCCCACCTTGGCCCCTCCGCCCTCAGCAGACAGACAGCAATATAAGACCTACAGATAGTGCTCGTGTGTTTTCACACCCTCTCGCCGTCTGTTCCCCCTGCTGCGTCATCAAAGGCTTTCACGGCCGGCCGGACGTGCTTTCAGTTTCACTGCCGGCCGGCCGTGTAAAGTGCACTTCAAAGGCCGCTCTCCCTGCTCCGCCCCCTGTAAGTGCTCTGCTTCTTCAACTAGGAATCCAAGAATAAACGCCTTCATAAAATCACCAGCTTTCCTTAAAGCACTGACATCTTTCCACGTTTCTTGTATTCAGGTTGAATCGGACTTGAAGCTGCAAGTGTTCTACAATTGTAAAAATATTTTCATCCAGTTCTCTTTTAACGGGGTGTACCTATGTGCGGGCACAGGAACTTATCTCATTTAATCTTTGTGGCCCATGAGACAATCCCCGCTGCTCGTAGGAAAGTCGGGTCTCTTGCAGGGCCTGGGTTGGTTGCTCATGTCCATAGTGGCTCCCAAATCCCATTTTCTTTTACAATTGCCGCTGCTCTTGCGAGTTAAGCTGATGAATTCCTCACCGGTGCTGCCTTTTCTGTTGTGCACCTCCATGGAACCCACGGCCTCCATCCTCCGCCGCATGAGCTCTGTTTGTTGTTTGTGGGTGCTTGCTTATTTTAAAATATTCAGTGATAACCCCTAATGCGCTCTGTAAATTGTTTTAAGTTGTATACTTCAGCGCTAACACCCGATGCGGTCGGAAAATGCTTTGTTGCTTGTATTGGGATGAAGTATTAATATTATTTTTGTGGGTGCTTGCTTATTTTAAATGCTTCAGCGATAACTCCCCCCACTCATCCACGCAACGCCACTCACACACGCAACGCCACTCACACACGCAACGCCACTCACACACGCAACGCCACTCACACACGCAATGCCACTCACACACGCAACGCCACTCACACACGCAACGCCACTCACACACGCAACGCCACTCATCGACGCAACGCCACTCACACACGCAACGGCACTCACACACGCAACGCCACTCACACACACAACCCACTCACACACGCCACTCATCCACGCAATGCCACTCATCCACGCAACGCCACTCATCCACGCAACGCCACTCATCCACGCAATGCCACTCATCCACGCAACGCCACTCATCCACGCAACGCCACTCATCCATTTGCAAAACAAAAAAGGTCAAACTCTTCTATTGCGAGACCTATTGCATTTTCAATGCTTGTTTTTAAAGGTATTAATGGGAGCAAGGTGGTTCATAGCTGGTAGGGCAAAGGTTCTTAGTGATTGTCTTCTGTTAACAGGAAATTAATCTCAGTCATGAATTTTACAAAGCGGGCGGCCATCTGAGATGAGTACCCCCTCATACACTCCTCTAGAGCTTCTTGGCATGTCCGGACGTTTAGGGTCCGCCAAATTGGACGTAACAAAAAGGTTCGTAAAGGAAGTAAGGTTCTACAGATGCACAGGACGTGGATTACATTTTCTTCCCTGCTCTTACAGAAACGGCACTGTGTGGACACATCTTCCTTGAATCTCCTGCCATACTTATACGCCCTCAGCGGGATTAGGCCAAAGCGTAATCTCATTAGATGGTGTTTACCTTGTGGTTTCATGGATGACGACAAATAGTGTGGTGGAGTTTTAGGGCCATATAGTTTTGAGGCCCAAGTGCCATGGGAGAGATTTTTCACGGTTAGAGCATCATGTTTGAGTGACAAGATCTTTGCTTGTTTGCTCAAGATTTTTGTGATTGGCCCTATAGGCAGCAAACTTGTCCATATGTCTTGAGCCTCTAGTGCATCCAGGCAAAATGTTAAAAATTGGTTCCAGGGAGTGCTAGGATTGTTTAACAGAGACCATATGCAGCTCTTTAGTGTAAGATCATGGGCTTTTTTGGTTTTTTAACAATAGGCAATGATTCTTGCTTTCATTATCCAATGTTGGGGTGACAAAAATAACACCATGCGGATTTGGGCATGAGAGGTCGAGTTGGGTAGATGAAACACTCTGGGAAAGCACATTGACTGGGCTCTGTCAAGCCAGGTGAGCATTTTGTCTTTAAAGGTTATGGCGCCAAAGGCTATTGTCGGCAAAATTTGGCGCCTATCACCCTAATTAGCAGTGAAAAGTCTGGAGAGTGAAGGGCTTTCTTGGTTCTTGCAAAAGCTCTCTCCAAGCTGCGGGCCACTCCCTGCATTGCAGTGATATGCTGCTCTGGTCTCCCTTTGTGATCTATCCAAATTCCCAGATACTTGTAGGCGGTCACTATCTCTATTGGCTTCAATGTACCAGGAGAGCTTTCCGGCTCATGAGCGCGAAACTATAATTGCCTTAGTTTTGGTGATGTTGATCTCCAAAGCGTTTGTTTTGCAATACTGGGCCTAAGAATCGAAAAGTCTTTGAAGTCCCTCCTGGGTGTGATCGAGGAGGATCGTGTCGTCAGCATATTGCATTGATTGAAATTTGGTAGGTTCAATTCTTGGTGGAAATGCTCGGGATAGGGCCAGGCACTCGGGCAGGTCTGCTAAATATAGATTAAAAAGTAAAGGAGCCAATATGCATCCCTGCTTTAAGCCTCTGTTAGTCATGATTTTATTGGTGGTTGACCATCTTGAGGAAACTCTTATTTTTACTCAGGTGTCGGTATGTAGGGCTATGAGAGCTTTCAGAAGGTCAAAACAATTGATGTCCTTATTTATTCTTCTGTTCTGTTATTATTTGTTTGTTCTTGATTCATTATCCAAAGAAACATGAAATGTCAAAAAAGTACAGCGTATGCGCTTCGCCCCAAACACCACGGAACTTCTTCAGGGCAATAATCGTATATGAAATTGTCCCAAAAACTCTAGGCAAGAAAATTCTGCTCTTGTGGGAGAGGGCGCGTCAATCCATCAAGGGCGTGTCCTAGTTAATACTTAGAAGACAAATATTCCTAGAAAAAGTCGTTTACAATGTAGCCACTGAATCTTGTCATAATGCAGCCACAAAAGTTTAAAAGTCAGTTGCCCAATTCGTTCGATTTTCAATTTTGTTAAGCCAGCCAAAATGTGTAATTTTGTTAATATTGGGCTTTGGTAGCGGTTGGCCCGAAGAGTGAGCACTTTTCGAACAATTGGACAAACAGAATGCGGAGAGTACAGGCCTTAACCGTTCTTTCTATTGCCTTGGATTTATAAAGCACGTAAATCACCCTCGAGGGTATCCAGTCACTATACCAGCAATTAGGGTCTTCTAGGAGAGATGCCCGTAAAAGAAGCGGAAATAATTATTTTTCCCATTAAAACTTGTCATACTTGCTTGCCAGCATTTGAGGACCAAAATGACATAGGAATATTCAAATTTCATATTTCATATCAGGTTATGTTTACAACTACCCTGTGTGGTTCTATCTTGTTGGGTTGGATCTTGGAGGTGTATAAGTCATTTTGCTTTCTTGGGGGCTACTTCTTGTGATGAGTAAAGCCTATCTGCACCTGACGCATGTGGGATCAATGAACCGACATAGCAGGATCTGGCTGATGGTTGGGAGCCGACTTTGGTCATGTGCTGGTACCATGGTTTATGCAAAATGGCACTACAGTGCATGTGGAATGCTGGTGTTCTGTTTGATGTAATTGTAGGTCCGTTTGAGAGGTCCCTATGCAGACGCTGTAGTTCCCATTTAGTGAATCTACTTTGACTCAGCAGTTCCTCGGTTGCACTCAAGTGTGGACTCCCCATAGTAGGTAGATCATACATAACCATATAAATATACATAACTTATGTCGTCACACTGCAGTTCTTGGTATGGGTCTCCTGGAAGTCATCTGTGCTTCTCCAGTGCATGTGGTCCTTTTGACCAGTGCATGAATGTTCGCTGATTTTTAGTTCCAGAGGGACATCGCCATGGAAGGGCTTGACTGCACATTGGAATGGTGCGCCTACGCACTTTCCCCTCCTCTTTGAAGATTGTGGGTGTTAAACAGACCCCTCACTGAGGGCCTGTGGTTTTTCTCCTCCTTCCATTGGCACAGGTTCAGTAATATTCCTTTTCTCTTTGGGTCGGGGGGGTTAATGACAAGTCGGCGTTGGTGCACTTTGTTGTCCTATGGCTACCTGTTTTTGAAAGAAATTTGTTGACTGTTAATTCAGCTAGTTACAACCGCTCCGTTTTCAATGGTTTTTGAGAACTTTTTCCAGGAGAGTGACCCTATTAACCTACCATTCTCAATCTGATGAGGTATCGGAAGGTGGCACCTGTTGGATACATTTTTTGGTGATTAGGGGAGTAAGGGTGATTGCTATACCAGTATTTATGAGACAGATCTTATTTATATAAGCAGTTGAGTCCATCCCTTATACTACTAGGATGTTTTCAGACCATCTCTGACATTTTGGTTCTGGGTGTCCAGATCAGTATTATGTATGTTGAAGAGTGGTCCCATGGTTTCAGGGAGGAATAGGATTGGTTTTAGGAAGGTGTAGGAAAGTTGGATCTGCTTTCATGGGTAACCCCACATTTTGCTGGTGTCATTCTGTTTTCTGACTAGTCTGACTGGGATCCTGCTAATCAGGACCCTAGTCTCTGTGCTTCCTCCCTAAATTGGACCATGATGAATACTTAGGTACCCCCCATATTGGCTACTGATGTACCCTTGTAAGTCCCTAGTATATGGTACTAAGATATGTAGGGCATAGTACACAGTGGGCCCCCATGGGGTGAAGCATGTGTTATGCCACCCATGGGAGACCACTCAAATTGTGACTACAGAACTGCCATTGCAGCCCATGTAAGCTGGTGCTAGCAGCACCTACGACAGATATACATTTTCTTATCTCTACACTTAAAACCTATAAGTCACCCCTAAGGCAGGCCTTTCAATCCTGAAGGCAGGCTGCTTGGTTATGCTTGTGAGGGTGCCCCTGCATGAGCAGGACACCCCTACAAACCCCGTAGTCCATTCTCCAGGTGTTGTAAGTGCATCAGCCATTACAATACATATAGTGGCCATGCGTCATTACGCGATGGATAACTATAAACTGGCTGTAACGAACTCTGGCATATTTAATATCAAACATTTTTGGAATCATACCCCAACAGCATAAACAGTGTTGGGATATGATTCTATGCACGGTGGGGCTCCTCTGGGAAGCCCCTTGTGCTCCCGGTACCAGTCTTCCAGAGTCTGACAGCAAGCTTGGGCTGATGCCGACCACAGACAGGATTCTGCCCTCCTGCTGTTGAGCCAAACTCAAGCAGGGGAAGGTAGATCAATAGGTTTCCTGTCACAGGGAGGTGTGATTACCTCCCAGGCAGGACTTAGTGTATTAGGCTGGGGTTGGGGTGGTTGCCAGCGCCACCAGACTGCTTTGAAGGGCACATTTGATGCCCTCCTTGCATACTCTAGTTGGAACCAGCTCAACGAGCTGTTGGCTCCCGCTCTGGTCTTAAACTGGACAAAGGACTTGGGTGTTTCCTCCCAACTGAGCAGCACCTCCTCTCGGAGGGACCCCTGAATCGTCCCAACACTTTTCTTAGGCTACTTTGGGGCTTACCTGTGGGTGGCGTTTCATATTTGTCATGGGACAAGAACCCCTTCATCTTCAACTGTCTGGGCACTTTTACTTTGTTGGACTTTGCTTTGGGAACCGAGACTGCATCTGGAAGACTTCTGCTGCTCCTGGTCTCGTCGTCCTGCCAGTCTTCTGCGTCATCTGTGCCTGTGCTCCAACCAGGTTCTTCTTAAGGCCCGTGGGCATCAAACACACCAAAGGAATCTCCCTTGGAGTGAAGGAGTCACTCTCCTGCATCTGCAGGCACCACAACAAAGCTGACCGGTCTGCTGTCCTGAGCTCCCATGGACTCCAAAAAGTTCAGCAACACAGGTGGTGGTTCTGCAACTCCTTCGAAGGCCTGCACTGTCTTCACAGCAAGTTTGAAGCTAGTATCCCTCGTCGAACTGCTGGAGCAGTACCCCTGTGCACCGTGCCGACTTCCCATTGCCAAGTCTTTTTGACTCTTTTCTCCAGAGATCTTCGGGCTCCAAGAAGCTCCAGCCTCCAGCATCGCTTGCTACCAAGATCTTCGTCCACACTGTATCCTCTACATCGTGGGCCTGCATCATTGGAGAGCTGCTCGAGTTCCTCTTACGGCCTGTGGGTCCTCTTAAAGGTCTTCATTGGCTCCAGTGGACTTCCCTACCTGCTCCGGACCTACTCTGACTTACCTGCCTTTGGTGAGTACCTTGGCCCTTGCTGGTCCCGACACTGCACCTTTTTCGTTTGCCACGTTTTGTTGCCGCTGCCAAGGCTTGTTGGTTCTCACACCGGAGGCCGATCCTTGACCCCCCTGGCTCTTGACATCAGACATGGGACTGCTAATGAGCATCTCCTGAGCTTCCACAGTGCGTCCTGGTCCGCACAGCTGCAGCGCCAAGGTCACCATCAACTCTCCTGCATCTTCCGACATCGGTGAGCATTCGTCTTCCATGCCTCCTGGTCACTCCTGATTGACATAGACTCTGTCCCCTCTGCTTGCAGCTACCTCTCTTACTGAATCCACCCATGGATTCCACCAAACTGTTTCACCTTCTTCGCCAGCTGCATCTTTTCTGAAGTCATCTATTGTGGTCTACAGCGTTTTCCGACATCACTTCGCACTTATGCACTTTGTGCTAGTTACCTGTTCTATTTCTGAAGTATTGTTATTAAATCTCCGGGGAGGAGATATTGCAATGTGTTAGTGAGTGTTTATAATAAATACACCTTTTTATACCTACACTGTGTGGTTTTTTTCCACCTAACCTACACTGTATGATTAGCACTGGTAAAACAAGCTGCTTCACACTCCTATTACACCCAGCTCCGCCCTGTACCTGGCTCCACTTTCCTCATGAAAAAAGCCTGTTGTCCTGTACTCGTACTCTAACTCCCGGTTGCGTGCCCTTTCTCTCTTTCGAGCATCAGCCCACGCCTCTCTTCCTCGCCAGTCTCTTTTGCTCTGAGCTATGGACTGCTTTCATTAGCCTGGCTTCACCTTCAAATTCGCTCTCCATTTCCTCTTTGGCTACCTGGGCAAACTCTGTAGCCCCACCCTCATCATCTGCTGCCAGGGGGCTGGTGCTCCCTTCATCTCCCAAGGTCGCTGAGTCGCTATTGAGAACCTCCACAGACTATCCTGACACTGGTCTACGCTCGCCTGTACCAGTGGGAGTGTATGTTTTACGTGCCTTTGAGGTCTCACATGTTGAGCGTGGTGGACGGGGAGTTGAGGTTTGGCTTGGACTTGGTACTTGGGCTTTGCTGGAGTTATCTGGACTCGCTTGCTTTTGTTTTTCTCGGGCTTAGATCTAAGTGTCCTTTGTTTCAGTGGGGGACTCGTCGGCTTCTACTATTATTGATTTTAATTATCCTAATTCAGGGGGAGCAGGCGTGAGTACATCCATGCCTGCATAGGGTTGGGGAGGTGCCGACACCTTGCTCACTATTGGCATTGGGGGGCTATTGGTTTTAACTTCTTCAAATATTGCCTATAATTCTAACACTGACTCACTTTTGCCTTTCTTATGTCCTGCATATTTAGTCTTTATATGTGTTTTAGTATGTTCAATTATATGTGTGTGTGCCTTTGTGTGTAATTGTCACTTTTGGCAAAACATATTAATTCTCTCTGTCTTTTTAGGGAACCTAGTTTCCATATGCTTCAATGGGGATTCCATGGCAATTTTAGTAATTTGGATCAATTTAACTCAAATGACGTTTTGTAGTTTGGTTTCTCTAATCGTAGGGGCAATCGTATGTGGTGCACTCTTGCAAATTACGTCCTAGGAGTTCAGCGCTTAATATTTGCATCAAACAGTGTGGCTGAACATTTTCAATAAAAACAAGTTAAAAATGCATATGCAGTATTACACCATTGGGCAGATATGCGATATATTAGAATAGTTTTTTTCACACAATACAGTTTTCAATCAATGCAATATCATAACATACATAATACAGTTCAACAATGGTTCACAGAAATAATTACTTTGTCCCAAAAAATGTGTATGTTCTCATCACATTTTATTCTCTAGCAAGAGAAGACTAGCGTGGAACACGTTCCTATGTGAGCTGTATAGTCTACCAATATCCGCTCCTAGACAAAGGTGGTAATCATAGAAACCATATTGTAATAATTTGAGAATCCCCAGCTACTCTTGGCAACAGACAAGTTATGCCCAGTTTCCTGGGTCCAATTTGTTTGCTATATCCAAATTCCGCCCTGTAACGCCCAGGGTCAAGAAAGATGTACCTCTCACACTCCTTCCATATACTAAGGGTGTTAAGAAACCTCACTGGGTAACATTGAACTATAAAACTATGAGACTGAGGTATCAACTCCGGCCAATCAGGATAGCTATATCAAAAAAATCTGCGTACTGGGAGTCATCAAGGGCTCTTCACCTTAGCTAGCATACTCAGTTATCGAACAAAGGTGAATTCTGCGGGAACTGCTCCAAGGCTGCCTTACGGCTGATTCAGTTAGGATATATAAAATAATAGGCCAGACTCTGTTGGTGCAGGGTGCTTAGGTTGTCTTTTTAAGTGTCTCCCTAATTTACTATACGCCAAATGCTTTAGACCATGTTTTAGGTTCGGATGTAGTCTCTTACCCTCTGTGATGGCTGCTTCAGGATGGACCTCCACCCTGGAGATTCAGCAGTACTTTCAATCAATTGTGGTTCTGCCCACCTTCCTTGTTGCGCAATCGTGAATCCGTCTGGGCGGGGTCCCCTTCCTTTGGGCTTCCTTCAGGCTGCAGTCTTGTACAAGGTCTAAATCCCTCCTTTGATGACACCAAAATGTTGCTTGAGTTAGAATCCTTTACAAAACAGAACACCAGAGACATTTGGGAAAATAGGAACAGTTTGTTTAATTAAACATTACAGCTGGGAGAACAGTTACAGGCATGTGGTCTGAGCACTGTCTCACTTTACAATTGGTTTGTGTCCTTCTTTTTTACAAAATAAGATGCGTTATTAAAGTTTACAGCGTACCATGTATGGTGAGGAATGTTGGTTGCTGCCTTTGGAGTCATGTGGTCAGTGGATAACGTGTCCAAATGTCCAGCATGGTAGGTGCGTGATCATTGCGTGTTCTAGGTCCTGATTGGCTATGTGTTGCTAACTCATGTGGTATTAGATTTTTAAAAATGTTTTTAGGAGTGCACGTACCATGTGTGCTTTATTGGGGCAGTCTCACTTGACCATTGTAATGTTGATGCGCCTATCTGTGGGATTGATCAAGTGTTACCTGCCTGAGTGTTTGACTAACTATTTAGTTCCCTGCCACCTGTGGCTTATCAATCAGCAATTCCAGATTTGACTACATATTTGTGAATCGAGGTTGATGTTGATTTCATAATGAGGTGATTCTGTCAATAAGGAAGAGATTTCATTTTTATCAATTAATGCATTCATTTCCATATTAGCACGGGATGGCGTTGGAGGGGCAAGCAACAACACGGGATGGGGTGCGAGGGTGGTAGTGAGCAAACAACAATCCAGGATGGAGGGGGCACAACGTGGGATTAGAGGGCAAGCAACAATATGGGACGGAGTGAGATCGGAGGGGGAAAGCAACGGGACGGAACAGGGTAAAAGGGGGAAGTAACAACACAGGTGGGGGGGCATGCAACGGCAGGAGAAGGTGGGAAGCGCAAGAAACAATACAAACAGGGACAGGAAGGTGCGAGCAACAAACCAGGGTGTGAGGGGGAGGCAACAACTTAGAGTGGGATGGGAGGCTGTGAGAGGTCAAGCAACAACACAGAGAGGGATGGGAGGGACAAGTAACAACACTGAGAGGGAAACCAACAACACAGAGAGGGGTGGGTGGGTGGTAGCAAGCAGCAACATGGAGAGGAGAAAGAGAGGGTAAGCAACAACACAGAGAGAGATGTGAGGGTGGGAGGAGGCAAGCAATAACACAGAGTAGGGCAGGGGTATAATCAAATGAGGGAGATGGCCTGCAAAAACACATGCACTCTTACGGAGTGCTTTAACTAAAATAAAAAAGTAGCTCCAAAACAAAGAGCAGTGGAAGGATTCAAATACTTGGACCATGCTCAACGAGAGCCGAAAATCTCAAAAAGGAATTAAAGCCAGAACTCGCTGACCAAAGAGAAACATTGAAACGAGAGTGGCGATAATGCCATCCAATGGGAAGCAATTGGTTGGCATTGGATCTAAGCCCACTGTAACCTTACAAAATGTCTTGCAGGCAACAGCTCATACACTGTCTCAGGCAATATCTAAAAATGGTTGTAGAATTTCTGACCAAGATGCTGTTATGAAATGTCATCTTTCTATTTTTACCTTTCTCCCAATTATGTTCTCTTTGTCTCTCTCCTCTCCTGTTCCTTTTATTACTTTCTCTCCCTCCCTTGGTTTTTCTGACTTTTTCCACACCTCCTTCTCTTCCCAGGTTCTCTTTCCAGTCTCACTTTTAATATCTTTTTTTTCTTCTATTACCCTCCCTCTGCACAGCCCTGCAATCCCCGCTCTCAGGGGGTTTCTCTTTACCCCCTTTCTCTTTTTTATCTCTATCTCACTCTGTCTTCCTCCCACTCCGACCCGTCTCCTATTATTTTTCTTTTTCTCCCTTGGCTTTTTCGTTCTCCTTCCCTTCACCTCTTCCAATGCCATCTCTACTATCTCTCTTCTGCTTTTCTAAATTCTTTATGAATTTACAGTAATAATTTGCCAGACCCAACACGCTTAGTCTTTTCTTTACTGAAGAAAGAATGGGCCAATCCAGAATGGCTTGAACCTTTCAAGAGTCCATTGCCATTCCATCAAAAGAGAAAACATGGCCTAAATAGTCTACCAAACCCTTGCCAAAGAGACACTTTCTTGGTTTGACCATAATTTATTCCCCCTCAGACGTTGCAAGACTTGTTTGACATGAAGATGGGTGGTCTGCGCAATGTTTAAAAAAAATACTGATGCCATCTAGATGACCACCGTCTGGACAATCAAATCTGACTGCATTCATGAAACGCTGGAAAACAGGAGGGGAATTACAAGAGTCAAATGGCATCACACAGTATTTGTAAAGACCAAAAGGTGTTCTCAATGTTGTCTTCCACTCATCACCTGATCGTATTCAGATCAGGAAATACAACCCTCTCAGATCCAATTTTATAAAGATGTTAGCCCCTTGGACAGTCTCCAGAATTTTTTGAAATGAGAGGGGATGTATGACGATTCAACGCAAACAAGCACAACGCACACCATTACATCGCA
The DNA here is from genome assembly GCF_964261635.1 of Lissotriton helveticus. Classification (NCBI taxonomy): domain Eukaryota; kingdom Metazoa; phylum Chordata; class Amphibia; order Caudata; family Salamandridae; genus Lissotriton; species Lissotriton helveticus. The sequence continues at coordinate 422,850,891 of NC_136061.1, read as the reverse complement.
TTCCTCACATCGCACACACCATTACATCGCACGCATTCACCACGCAAACCATGACATCGTACTTGCATTCACACGCATGCAAATGACTTTTTGATCGCACACTATGACTACGCATTCAATCACACCACAAAAACCTCCCTTACGGCCCCACAAAGCAATCTCATAAAAAAGAGCAACCAAACAATATTCGACTCCTAACCCTAAGCCCTAGCCCCCAAGCCTAAAAGAACCCCATATTCGACTCCTAACCCTAAGCCCTAGTCCTAAAACCTAAAACACCCCCATATTCCACTCCTAACCCTAAGCCCTAGCCCAAAACACCCCCATATTCCACTCCTAACCCTAAGCCCTAGCCCTAAACCCTAAAACACCCCCATATTCCACTCCTAACCCTAAGCCCTAGCCCTAAAGCCTAAAACACCCCCATATTCCACTCCTAACCCTAAGCCCTAGCCCAAAAGCCTAAAACACCCCCTCCACTAAATTTCACCGTACCTGTCTCTCGACGTGTCCCGCCGTCCCTGCGTTGTAAAAGCCCCCGCGATGTGATGGTGCCCGCGATGTAGCGTCGTGCGTCGTGAATGCAGGAGTCATAACGTCGCGTGCGCTGTGACATCATGCGACGTATACGCCTGCGATGCTACGCATGCGATGGGTGTTCACCATGAGAGGTAATGGATAGCAGTCCTTGAGGGTTACTATGTTTAAACCCCTATAATCGATACAGCACCGGTGTTTTGCTTCTTGGGCACAAAACATAAAGAGGCTTGAGCAAAAGAATTAGAAGGTGTACTCAGACCATTCTCTAGATTAGTGTTAAGGTATACTCTCGGGCTTACCACTCCAAGGGAGATAAGGAAACGATGTGCCCAAAGGAAGATATTGCCTCAGGAAAGATTTGGATAATGCGAATGAAAGGCCGATGAGGAAGCAACTTCTTAGTAGTTGACTCTTAAAAACATACAGGTAATTGTGACAGGTTTCTGGGAGTTCAGATAACTGTGCCACCAAGAAAGACTTTAGAACTTTCAGTAAATGATGATTGTCTAAGTACGGGAGACACAAAACCCTGTGCCCAAGAACAAAGTTTTTGCAAGCCAGTTCATGTATGTATTATGCTGGGCTAATCAGCTGATGCCCGAAATAAGAGGATATCGAGGAGAGGAAATAAAATGAAAGGGGTGTTTCTCATAATGAGCAGTGATCCAAAATCTAAGTTTCTTCAATGACTAGGCTAGAGGCTACTAGAGTTCGACCAACAGCTTCTACAGCAACTGAAACGTCTTTCTCTCGAACACGAATATGATAATTAGAGACCCACCGAATATCCATATAGACATCGGAGGCTCTGCAATCCACAAGAAAAGGGCAGGGTCTGAAGTTCCCCTTGCGGTAGGACAAATCCAGGTGATTTCAGAAGAGGACCCAGCGGTGTCTGATTAACATTTACGCCTAGTCCCTGCACTTGAAGCAAGCTTTCCAGTTTCTGAACTCCTTATACTGATGAGCAGGACATATGGGACAGGAGTTCAGAAGATTCAATTTCTGGCCATAGTGCAAACAGAGCCCTTGCATTTGTGTAAGGATTTTCTCTTTACCTTTGCGTCCAATGCAGGTTCTGCCATGGCGGCTTCCCTCTCTCCCTGCTCACTGCACATGGGTTATTACACAGTTGCTTCCATCTCAGGTGCTGGGCCGGTGAACCTTATTCACAGTGAGGACATGGCTGTATCCTCGCTGAGAAAACCCTGTTTGACTTATGCACTAGTAGGGTTCCCAACCACTCTATGAATTATGTAGGCACGTTTTTTCTCTATGTCAGCTTAGAAGAATTATTTAAAAATAATTGTGCCTAATTTAGACTTTGGAGTACAGATTATACTCCGTAAGGGTGAAGGAGCAAAATACTTTTCCTACCTGTCCTTTGATTTTAGAGTTGTCCACCGGCTCAGCTGACAACTCTAGTCATTGACAGGAACCAAGATTCCTGTGAATGAGTCAAATAAAAAAGAATTTGTAAAGCACTGCTTATCACCCGTGAGGGTATACAGATGCTCGGGGAGGGACGTCAGTCAAATAGCCTGGTTTTTAGATCTCTCCTGAATCCCTGCAGGGAGGGGGCATATTAGGAGGTGATGGGGAAGGCTGTTCCAGGAGTTAGCGGCCAGGTAGGAGAAGGCAAGGCCGCCGCTCCTGCCTCTGTGGATGCGGGGCGAGTGGGCTAGGGAGAGGAATGGGGAGTGCAGTTGTCTAAAAGTATGACGGCAGCCTGCCAAACTTTTAACACGTTTTTGTTCCTTTTAAAACAAATCCCATAGTGGGGATCCCAAAACTAATGACTCCGACAACATAGGAATTTTCTTTCATGGTGTGAAGGACATTTGAACAATTTTATTGTCCATTACTGCAACATTTTTCATTGCAGTAAGGGAGCATAAAAACTGGCCTTCCGACTGCCCACTCTAAATTGGGCCGGCCGTCAAATGGCCAAACCTCTTACACCCCTTCCTTCGTTGGGCCTTCGTTGGGCCATCAGAGAAGTAAGTCTGCAACAGAGACAGAGGATTCTCCATCACTGACATACTTAAGGCCAGCCCAACTGTAAATAAGGCAGACGGACCTTCAGTTTGTTGGCGAGGCTGACATTAAATCACAGCAAGCATTCTGCCAAGGAAAGTAACCATCATGCCATTGATTTCCACAATATGCCAGGAATTATCATTATACAAAAACAAGTAGCATGCTATGGATGGGACCATCATGCCAGGAATGTTAACATTATGCAATAATTACCACCTTTGTGGCAAAGAGAACTTTATTCAAGGAGTGGATGCCATATATGTCCACAAAATGCCATGGAATAAAACCATTATGCCAGTGCCCGCATTATGGTAGGGAGGGGCAAAACCATCATCATTAAAAACCACAGTATTAAAAGAATTGCCACTGTTAAGTCAGGTTAAGAATTACACCACAGTTGGGTATCATCATGGCATGGATGCCCACAATATGCCAGAATTTGCTGCCATCATGCCAGGACAACTTTAAGTTACGTGTGGGCATCCATTATTACATTAATGTCCAGGTCAGTGTCTGACTCAATATGCTAGGCATTGAGGGGCACCTTCACATGTAGATATCCACACACTCTCACACACAAAAACACATGCACACATTTATACTGATGAACACCAACACATGTGCAAGCAAGGTAGGACTGTCTGTACCAGGCATCTGGCGTTTCCCCAGGATGCTGGAAGGATGCGGGGTGATTTTGTTAGTGGGGTCCGGTTTTGTAGCAGTGCAGCAGTTTTAAAAGCACTGCAAAGCTCCTTGTATATTCAGCAGTTTTTGGGCAACAATAAAAGTGTCACACTAATTCTGGTGATTAATCGTAATCTTGCACAGTGAGCTATTGATTGCCATCAAAGAGCTTCATGAAAGCTGCATGGGTATAAATAAATTCTTATTATTAAAGTCAATGCTAACCACTGTGTTATGTTCTGAATCCTAAATGTGTGCCTCTCCATGTCAATCACTCTTAAAAAGGGCCTACCAGTATGAATGGCATGTGAATACTACACCATGAGGTCCCCTATACCATCTGTAACATTTTCCATACCCTGATGTAAACATGTGTGATTAATTGTCTCTGTGTGTATGTATCTGTGTGTGATGTAAAGTTCTCTGACACCCTACACTGGTATAAGAGGTGCTATTAAACAAATATAATACATGTGAGAGAAGAGCTATGGAGAGATTAGAGACACTGTTGGAGGGTGATAGTGAGGGAATCATTGAGGAGCCCCAACAAAGATTGTGGTATCCTGGTGCTCTGCAAGGTCATCATTTACAATGCTTTAAAAGCTAATAAAATTCAATATATATGTTATAGAATGCACCATTTTCCCCAAATTTGCTTGGGGGAGAACCCCCTCCCCAAAAACCCTCCTTGGTAGTGGTCAGGCTTGCTCGCTGCACTCGCTATGCACTCACAGTATGGTGTCTGGTCGGACAAAATTTGCCAGGACAGCTTTGGGCTCCAAGTCCAACCCTGCGTGTCTGTTTGTAAACCCAGGCCAACTCACACCGATCAATAGTGTCTTTTTTTAGTTACTTGTATACCATATAGGCTCTGAGTCTGACTCTGAGAGATGGGCCATATCGGGTTTCTCTAGCTCGTTCTCTGTTTTTGCTGTATAGCTAACCTGTCACTGCACTCACACGCAAAGTGTGATTGATGGCATCAGGCCTGCGTCATGGCCAATCTCCAGGCATACCTTATGTGGCGATAACCAATGATGTATGCTCCCCTTAAGCTGTCAGTCATACTGCAAGTGTGAGTTTGGGGCCGAGGCCTCTAAAACAAGCATTAGCAAAGGCAATAGGTCTTACCTTTAGAACAAGATGCTGTACAGCATGGCGAGAAAAAAAGGTGCAATGTCTCAGTCGCAGCAGTCACATGATTTGGATTTGGTACGCATGCACATGCTCTATCACACATGCATACCTACAAAATGTCACAGGTGCAATTTTTTTAATTTCAAAGATTCAATATCGATCTGTAAATAAAACAAAATATTTGAAGTAGCAAAAAAGCGCTCTTAAGGCGCACAGGCTGTCAGCAATCTCCTGCAACAAAACTCATACATTATTTATGTTGGGGAAAAAAGATTGCGGTGGGGGTAAGCAATAGGGGCGGCTGGGTGATGCAACCCAACTGGCAGGCGGAAGGTGGAAGGAGAAAAGCTGCACTCAAGGGCAAAGGACACAAGTGAGAAAGCAACACTGGGGTTGGTACAGAAGTACACTGGTGAGATAGAGCAAAAAGGGTCTTGGCCTGATGGGGGTAGAGCGAAGGAGACAACTGGGAAACACATAGGGCCTCATTTATGAGAAGTGACGCATCGATGCATAAAAGCAGCGATGCGTCACTTCTCAGTGCGCCCTCCTTGCGACATGAGTGATGCGTCATATTGATTGAATGATGCAACATGTCGCAAGGAGTTACAGATACGTCAGTATTTCTGACGTATCTGTATGGCGCAAAAGTGACGCATTGCTGGAGTGTGTCACAAAAGTGACGCAACTCCAGCAATGTGTCCTTTCACATGGGGCAAGCCCCATGTGAAAGGGTCTGTGTCAGTCTTACGCCTGTTGTGAGGCAGGCGTAAGATATTGACGCATTTGCATCCTAGAAGTGGCGCAGTGAAATCTCATAGATTTCACTCCGTCACTTCTATGACCCTTTCTTGCATCAGAACGCCCCCCCACATACATTATACCTGGCACAGGTATAATGTGGCGCAGGGGGTTACAAAGTGGTGCATCTACCTAGATGCGTCACTTTGTAAATATGGTGCAACAAGGCACATTTTTTACGCCATTGGTGCGTCACAAAAAGTGACGCACCAGCGGCACAAAAGTGACGTACGGTCTCATAAATAAGGCCAAAACACTCTTGTGGAGTTCTTAAGTAAAAAGAAAAAAGTAGTGCGCTCAAGGTAAGCAATGAAAGGACACAAGAGAGCATGCTCAATGGATGGGACAAACACAAGAAAAGTAAGAAAAGCCCACCCAAGCTAATGAATAAAAAGCAACCAAATGAGAGTGACAATAACGGCAACCAATGTAAAGCAATAGGCAGGCTCTAAGCCCACTTTAAGCAGACAATAAGACGTTCACAAATAGACAGCTTGCACTGATTGGTGAGAGCTAAAACGATCTTCGTGGAGAGCAGGCAGTAGATCAGGGGTACAACAATGCTGCAGCTGCATTCTAAAACACAGACCAAAGATGTCAGCTGTCATATTACATCCTTGAGCTCTGCCACTGCCACCCAGAGGCAGAGAGAGTTAAATTAAGAAGTAGAGTTTGTTTTCCCAGTACACCGGTCTCTGCTCCTTCTCCTACAGGGATAGCACACTCCGGTAGCGTTTGTGTAGAATGGCGAGTTGTGTGCAGTTCGATTCAGAAGCTGGTATCTGCAGCTGTCATTTTCATGACTTCTTAAATCTTGTTCGCTTTACGTCCATGTTGCTTACTTCTGTCAGTAGAGCCAGTAATACTTTTTCGCAGTCAGCTGGAATTTTCATCACTGAACCTCTTTGTTATCATGTCTCTATGTTAAATGTGAGTATGAGCTGTAGTACAAGATCGATATGCTATTAAATTATCCTTCAACAGAATGTTATTGCAGAACCGTCGCAGTCGTAGGTTATTACGGAGTGTAAGAAGGTAATTGATGTATGTAGGTGCTATTTGAAATCTTCCTTGTGAGTGTTGGAAGAAGTGAAAAGTGGTTTGTAGCGTTATTCCAGCAGGGAATGACGTCCTCAAAAGCACTCAAAGAAGCAATTTCCTGTTAAGGTTTAATCTTTCAAATAAAGTTTTATTCAAAGTTTTGACTTATTCATTTCATTCGCAATCGCTGATAATTTTTCATCATTTATGACTTGTAATACATAGCCCAATGCATTTTGGGCAATTTGCCCTTCTTCAGGGGCATTGTTATTCTCTCTCTATCCAGCGTCGCCGTTGGATCCTGCTTCCTCCTTCCTGCTTTATTTGAAAGATTAAACCTTAACAGGAAATTGCTTCTTTGAGTGCTTTTGAGGACGTCATTCCCTGCTGGAATAACGCTACAAACCATTAAATTATCCTTAACAGGACCATACACTAACTTGTAATCAAAATCTTGCATGCACATTGAAAGGCTAGCCACCCTAGCAGATGTATTTATCGAACCTTTGGTGGTCAAAATTTTGACTAATGGTTTATGATCACATCAACGAGTAAAGGGTTTTCCCCAAATAAAATATCTGAAATCTTTTAACACCCAAGTACAGAAAAGTGTCTCTTGACAGTGCAGGAGCTTTTTGTATGGTTTCTATGAAACTTAGTTTAACACTTTCTTCGAAAATAATATGTCCCAGAAAACGGCACTTGGAAAATTCAGATATGAGACACTTCTGCTCCAAAACATTCAAAACCTTTCTCAACCTCTGATTGTGCTCCTCCTTATTTTTTCAAAAATTAAAATATCTTGTAAACATTTTCTCACTCACTTCTTTCCAAAAATGTGAAACATCATCCTTTGAAATAAAGCCGCAGTTGAGGCTAATCTAAAAGGCATTCACTTAAGTTGAAAGAGCCCCTTTGTAAGGTATGAAATCCATGTACTCTTTGCATTCAGAATCCAGGGGAAATCTGATTATATCTGAACAGTAAAAGTGCACAGTTGAAAACCACATAGTATCCTTTACCATTCTTAGCATTTCATTGATATGTGGTGATGTAAACCTATCCACTACAATGTTATTACTCAGGGCGAAAAATGCCAGTCTAATTTTGGTGTTGATACATTGTGCAATTACTAAAAGAGATACCCAATCTGATGACTCCATCGGATGTCTGAATTTACCAATATTTCTAGTTCACTAGGAGTGTCGCCCCGCAATAGCATGGGAAGAGAAAGGTGGGGGCCGTCATCGGCCCCGCCGCAGGTATGGCGGGGCACCGACCCCCCCTCCGCCACGCCTGCTATCCATGGTCGGGCACTCCCCCCGCGTCATCATGACGCGGTGGGCGCGCCTCTCCATCGATTGGGCCATGGGGCTGCCCAGTGACCCGGAAGCGATTGGATCGCTTCCGGGTCAAAGGGGAGCAGGGGACCTGCCTGACCAAACAGGGTGTTTAAAAGGCCGGGGAGCGCGGGAGGTGTTCTGTTGGTCCCGCACTCCCAGGCCTGCCCTCACAGCCTTCTAGGAGGCTGCAATTTATTTATTTCTTGTTTCCTTTTTAGCAGGCCTGTGCTCGTGACAGGGACGCGGAGACCCGACGATTCGTTTCGGGAGCCTCAGAGGAGGAAGACTCGGAGGAAGACGGCCGGCTTCGATCTTTTTTGTATTCCCCATGCAGGTTCCGTTGTGCGGTGCGGGATTAAACAGGAGGAGCCAGCTCAACAATTCAGAGATCATAGCCAGCGTGCTTTTCCTCGTCCATTGGTCGGGCCTCAGGTACTGTCGGGGAATCGGGTGTGCTGCTGGAGGAAGACAGATTGCCGCGGTGATAGTTGCTGGTATTTTGAATTTGTAAGGTACGGCCGGTTAGCTCAACTAGTTAGAGCGTGATACTTAAGATCGCCACGGTCGTGGGTTCGATCCCCGGAATGACAAGTAGCTTTATTATTTGATGAGGGCATCTGCGGCCAGCACATTAATTGATTTGCAATATACTCCCTTGTACTTCATTTGTTGTAGTTAGTATAAACTGTGCCGCTGGAGTGCCGCTTCTAGGCTGCCCAGAACAAATGAGTTTGGAAGCGCTCTATGCCAAGCCTGGGCTCTGTTCTAGTAGTAGGCAAGTACATTGTGCCTAAATTTGGTGTGAAAGGAGGGCCCATTTGTAGTACAGCACCATGGTTGCTACTTAGGTGAAGTAGCTGGTGCAATTGGTTCCCCCTCTTTTTCCATACTGAGTATTTCAAAGTTGGCAAGAACACTGACATCCTGTGATTCTGGGAAAATCAAGTTTATGATTTTAGACAAACCCTTTACATCGTCCTCAGTTACAGGGGGCATATAAGCAGGGGTTTAAAGTGACATCATATAGAAAGATACCTGTGTGTGGCACCTAAGAATTAATTCTATGAATATCGCAACTGTTTGAGTTGAACCCAAGTTCTATTGTGTGTGTGACCTTAACATACGCTTACCTTATTTTTCATCATAGGAGTACTTAAAGGGTGCTCTTCATACTAGACCAGCAAGAGGCAAGGCAAAGGACATCACTCCAAGGGGACACAGACAGGCCTGCACTTCACTGCTTCTGAGGGCCGCTGGGCTGGAGTGCGCTCGCCCAACACCCAGGCTAGCTGGTGTGGCGCGGTCCCAGTTGCGTGGTGCTTACAGCCAGTTTGTGTACACCCAACGTGCGCATGTAAGGACCTGGATAGGTCCCATTTAGGTAACAAAATAACATTGTGCTCTCGGTGTTATTGCTGATTCAGGTGTAAGTTACCTTGCAATTGTTGGCTCAGGAAATATGGCTAGTAAACGGGGTGCAAAGCATTTCTGCATGGAACATATGTTGGAATCAATGATGCGTAGGATGGCGACATGGGATAGGAGATGTGGAAAAGTAGAGCAAATGGAGCATAGCCTGGCGGAGCTCAGACAGAAGGTAGATGGCCAGAGTGGCCCAGCAGGCAGACCCAAGTGAACAATAGTGCCCCCAAAACCCAGAGGGGAATTGGACCCACTCCCCAGGCGGGCTAGAGCGAGGAAGGGGAAGATCACCAAGGCAGCCTTTAGGGGATATTCTTTCAGGGGAGGGCCCCTCAGGAGTTCTGGTGACACCAGCAAGTGCCATACCTATACCTGTGTTACCGGCAAGTGTCCCAGTGATCCCTGCTCCCTCCCCGCCTGTGCCTGCACCAAGTTCGGGGCCTCCAGCATCAACCCCGGAGGTACCAATGATAATTCCTGTGGTGCCCACACCTAGCCCCACACCATCCCTGTCCTGAACCCAGTGGTCCCTACTCCGGTGGTCCCTTACCGTCTTCAGTGGGCGCAAAGGAGGTAGGGGAGGACACATTAGCAGAGGCGCAGAGAATGGTGGCAAAGATTATGGCTGCCCCAAGCGGGGTGCCAGGCCCAGGGCCAAGAACTTCCAGTTTACCTCAATCTGCGCAACAGGAGAGCGGAGCTGTAAAAGACAAGATGGCAGAGCCAGCGGGAGCTGGGAAAATAGGTAAGGAGGTGGCACTGCCATTGCTAGAAGCAGGTGTACTACCCTCTAGGAGGGAGCATTTAGCAAGGCATGTAATACAGGAGTTGAAGGAACTGATATGGTCTGGTGTTTATGTCAATATGTTTTCTTTGCTTGTAGATAATAGGGAAATGGAGTATGCCAGGAAGCAGAAGGATTGGATGCTTTCTAGTGAATGGCGGGTTAAAATGTCCAGATTCAGGGTGGAGGAGACCCTGAACAATCGGATTAAGGCTTTCTCAGTATTTATGGCCATAATAGCTGAATGTTCACCTAATCTGCAAGCTGAAATGGCATGTTACCAGAGCAAGGTTACTATGACTCATGATAAATATTGGGGTGAAGGTTGGAAAGACTATGATATGAATTTCAGGAAGGCTAAGCAATTTGACCCATCACTTACCTGGGACCGGGTTGACTCAATTTCGTGGTTTGATCAGTTTGGCCCAGGACAGCCGGGCAATGCAGTCCAAAACTGGAACAAGGGTCACACTTCTCAAGCACCTCAGCCCTTTCAGCCACCACAAAGTGGGGGCAAAGCCCCGGATTCAGGGAACGGGGGGGGACGAAAAGGAGTATGCTGGGATTTTAATAGACAGACATGCACCAGAACCCAAGGCACTTGTAAATTCAGACACACATGCTCCATATGTAATCACCCCTCTCACCCAGAAATAAAATGCCTCAAGAAAGGGAACTCATTCTCAGGAAATAGAGGGAGGAAGAAACAGGAATAAAGAGAAGGATCGAATGGTAACACATTCACCCATTGACGTTCTGGCTATGACTCCTTGGTTAAACAGATACCCAGACCATGCCACGGCTAGGATGTTACAGGAAGGTTTTTTGTATGGCTTCAGGAATCCGCAAGTTGACTACACGGGGACTCCAGAATGTAAAAATCAGCTGTCAGGAAGGTCGGGGGTAGCAGCAGTTAAAATTGCAAAAGAACTGCGCGTGGGTAGAATAGCGGGTCCTTTTGATCACATCCCTGTGCCCTACTTTGTTTGCTCAGCCCTGGGAGTGGTCCCAAAGAAGGAGGAAGGGGAGTTCAGGTTGATTCATAATCTTTCAGCCCCTAGAGGCAATCATTAAATGACGCCATCAATGAAGAAATCTGTAGCATGAAATATGCCTCTTTCGACCAGGCAGTGGATATGCTATGGGTCCTGGGACCAGGGGGTTTGCTAGCCAAATCAGATGTTGAATCCGCCTTCTTGCTTCTGCCTGTCCATCCTTTAGATCACCACCTTTTAGGCTTTTAATTTCAGGGCAAATTCTACATGGATATGTGCATTCCCATGGGTTGTTCTGTTTCCTGCGCTTACTTTGAAAAATTCAGTTAATTTTTGGAATGGGTTTTGAGACAGGCAACGGGGCACCAATATGTCATGCTTTATCTGGATGACTTTCTCTTTCTGGGGTCGGCGGGCTCCCGGGAATGCGCTTGGGCATTGCAGGAATTTTGCATGCTCTTGCGTGCTTTTGGGGTCCCCTGGCGCCAGGGAAGACGTGGGTCCAGCAACCACAATAGAATTTTTAGGCATTGAGTTGGACTCTGTACAGGGATGTTTTAGATTACCGAAAGAAAAAATATTGAAATTTAGGGCAGCACTCCAGCAATGCTTGGCAAGAGATAATGTAACCTTACATCAGTTGCAACAATCAGTTGGCCAGTTGAACTTTGCACTAAGGGTAATTCCTATGGCACGTCCATTCTCCCGTTCTATCTCGCAGGCCATGACTGGCCTGAAGGAGAAACACCGTCACACAAGACTGTCGTCTGAGGTTCGCCAGGACATGCGGATTTGGATCGCATTTCTGGAGGCGTTCAAAGGCAGGGTAGTGTGGCCCGCTCCCCCCACTACATCTGCGGAGTTAGGTTTATGGACTGACGCCGCAAGCAGTGTGGGATTTGGGGCCATACTCGGGGACGAATGGGTGGCTCAGCATTGGCCGGCTTGGTGGGCTAAGAGTAGTCTGACAGCCAATATAGGTTTCCTGGAACTCTTTCCCATCTGGGCTGCACTGACTGGCCTCATCAACACCACCACCCTGCTGGACAACCTCGCCAACCTCGGACTCAAGCAACTGGTGAACACCCCCACCCACTACGCCGGCCACACGCTGGGCCCCGTCTTCTCCTCCAGCAAGCACATCTCCTTCAGCCACTCCACCGGACTCCATTGGACAGATCACAGCTGCGTCCACTTCAGTTTCAGAAGAACCACGACCCACCACCACCCGCAACAGGTTCCTCGCAGGAGCTGGAGCAAGATCACCGCCGACCAGCTCACCACCTCCCTCAGCCTGAACCCTCCCGCCAGCGCAACGGACCGCAACGAAGCAGCCCGCAACTTCACACAGTGGCTCACCAACTGCGCTGACGACCTCGCACCACCGAGGAACCCTCCCAGCAGACCCGGCAGCAGGAAAGCCTCCTGGTTCACCGACGAACTCAAAACATCCAAGGAAAACTGCCGCACCCTTGAAAAAGCCTGGCACCACGACCAGACCACAGAAAACATGACTGCCCTCAAGAACGCCACCCGCAAACACCACCAGCTGATCCGCACCACCAAAAGGACAACATTCAAAGAACGACTGGACAACAACACCCACAACAGCAAGGAACTCTTCAGCATCGTCAAAGAGTTCTCCAACCCCAACGCCGGCAACAACGACATCACACCCTCGCAAGACCTCTGCGACTCACTGGCCACCTTCTTCCACCGCAAGATCGCCGACATACACAACAGCTTCGGCGCACAGACCACGCACCCAACCACCGAACCAACGCTCCCCACCACCACCCTCTGCAACCGGACCCCGGTCAGCACCGAAGACATCACCTGCACGATGAACACCATCCACTCTGGATCACCAACCGACCCCTGCCCCCACCACGTCTTCAACAAGGCCGACTTCATCATCGCACCCCAACTCCGGGACATCATCAACATCTCCTTCAACACCGCCACCTTCCCGGAGAGCTGGAAGCACGCCGAGCTCAGCGCCCTCCTGAAGAAACCAACAGCGGACCCCACCGACCTCAAGAACTTCCGCCCCATCTCGCTCCTCCCTTTTCCTGCCAAAGTCATCGAGAAGATCGTCAACAGACAGCTCGCCGCCTTCCTCGAGACAAACGGATCCCTCGACCGTTCGCAGTCCGGCTTCCGAGCCAACCACAGCACCGAGACCACCCTCATCGCAGCCACCGACGACATCAGATCCCTGCTCGACAACGGGGAAACAGCGGCCCTCATCCTCCTGGACCTATCTGTGGCGATCGACACTGTCTGCCACCGCACCCTAGTACAGCGCCTCAGCAACATCGGGATCCAAGGGAAGGCTCTGGAGGGGATCATCTCGTTCCTCGCCGGAAGAACCCAGAGAGTCCGCCTCCCCCCATACAGGTCCGAGGCCACCGAGGTCATCTGCGGCGTACCACAAGGATCCTCACGCAGCCCCACCCTCTTCAACGTCTACATGAGCCCCCTCGCAGCCATCGCACGCCAGCACAACCTCAACATCATCTCCTACGCCGACGACGCCCAGCTGATCCTCTCCCTCACCAATGACCCCGCAACCGCCAGAGCCAGCCTTCACGAAGGGATGAAAGACGTCGCCAAGTGGATGAAGAACAGCCACCTGAAACTGAACTCAGACAAGATGGAAGTCCTCATCCTGGGATCATCGCCCTCCGCCTGGGACGACTCCTGGTGGCCACCTGCCCTGGGCGCCACCCCCAAGCCAACGGACCACGCACGAAACCTGGGCTTCATCCTGGACTCCTCCCTCTCGATGACCAGACAAGTCAACGCCGTATCGTCATCGTACTTCAACACCCTGCGCATGCTCCGTAAGATCTTCCGCTAGATCCCCCTGAAACCAGGAAGACAGTCACCCAGGCACTCGTCACCAGCCGACTGGACTACGGGAACACCCTCTACGTGGGAACCACGGCCAAACTACAGAAAAGACTTCAGCGCATACAGAACGCCTCCGCACAACTCATCCTGGACATCCCTCGCCACATCTCGACCCACCTGAGAGACCTGCACTGGCTCCCCGTCAACAAGAGGATCACGTTCAGACTCCTCACCCACGCACACAAGGCTCTCCACGACATGGGCCCGAAGTACTCAACAGCCGCCTCACCTTCTACACACCCACCCGCCAGCTACGATCGGCCAGCCTCGCCCTCGCCGTCGTACCACGCATTTGCAGAGCCACCGCTGGAGGAAGATCCTTCTCCTACCTGGCGGCCAAGACATGGAACTCCCTCCCCATCCACCTACGGCTGACCCAGGACCACCTCTCCTTCAGGAAGCAACTCAAGACCTGGCTTTTCAAGCAGTAACGGACCCCCCCCCCAGCGCCTTGAGACCCTACTGGGTGAGTAGCGCGCTTTACAAATTGATGATTGATTGATTGATCATTTGCGTAACCAATCGGTGATTTTCTGGTCAAACAACATGACAGTGGTGGAATGCATCAATCAACAGGCTGCCCGGTGTAAAATGATCCTCCGCCTGTTGAAAGAGATAGTGCTGTTGTGTATGAAGCTAAACATACAGTTTAAGGCTAAACATGTCCCGGGGGTGTTAAATAATGCAGCTGATGCACTCTCTCACTTCAAGATGCAGGTTTTCAGGGAACACCTACCATCTGCAGAAGCGACGCCAACACACTTCCCGGAAGCATTCTGGCAGATTGGTGCCCCCAGCTATAGAACCTCGTAACAGCTAGCCTAGCGCCCAGGACCAGGAAGGCTTACGAAGGGGCGTTTTGGTCTTACTGCTCTTTTTTGGGGCAGGATTGGGTGGATAGCTAACATAAGTCAGGGGCATTCCTCCAGTATTTAGACACTTTGAATAAAGAAGGGCGTTTGGCGGCGACAGCCAGGCGGCATGTGGCAGCAGTTTCTTTCTTTGCACAGATCAGGGACACCAGGGACCCCACGAATAGTTTCATGGTGAGGAAGGCTCTAAAGGGATGGCAGCGCCTATAGGGGGCCACCCTAGGCACGAGGCAACCAATAGGTTTAGAGCAGCTGGCATTACTGTAAACTGCCCTGGGTGGCATTTGCAGTTCAACAGGAGAGACATTACTGTTTAGAGCTGCCTTTGCACTAGCTTTCTATGGGGCATTTAGAGTAGGGGAACTGGTGGCACGCAACAAAGAAGATCTGCTAGGTGGCCCCCAGCTGGAGCATGCAAGGATACAGGGAGGCACACTGCTAATAACCATTAAAAAATCTAAAACTGATCAAGTAGCCCGTGGTGAAGGGTTGGTACTTCATCGGGCGCAAGGCAACCCATACTGCCCAGTGATGCACTTAAAAGCCTTCCTCTAGCAGAGTAATAGTGCAGTGGGGGGACACTATTAATGCATGCGGACGGTACCCCGCTCACCACGTTCCAATTTAAAAGGGTATTGGCCATGGCAATTGACAGGACTGGTTTGGATCCAAAAGACTTTGGGACACATTTATTCCGAATAGGGGCTGCCACAGAGGCAACAGCGAGAGGGTTGCACAGCGACAGTGTGAAAAGAATTGGAAGATGGTCTTCTAATTGTTACAAGTGCTATGTTCGGCTGCACATGTTGTGAGGGTGGCAAGACAATTGTAGACTGATGCCTGTCCAGTTTGTTTGCTTATATTTCAGTTTCTCGAACCTCTCACGCAGGGCGGGAACTGCCGCTAGCGCATCACCAGCAAGATTCTTCACAACGGCGGCCACACCAACAGGACAAGGGAACACATGTTGTATGGGTCATTGGTCATTCTTATGTGCGGCGTATGAAATCTGTTTTTCTTGCAGATAATTACAGACTGAGAGCTGAGCAGGATGGTTTCAAGGTATCTTTCCACGGTAAAGGGGGTCTCTACCTCAGTCAGTTTAGGGGTTTTATTACAGAACTGTTGAATAAACACAGTCCGCCACCCACAATAGTTATCTTGCATTTGGGCAGGAACGATTTGGTAAACCTGGGGAGAAGGGTCTTGATAGAGGATATAATCTCTGAAGTAAGCTGGTTAGCTAAGGCATGTCAGGGCTGCACCATAGTTTGGTCCCAGATGATACCCAGATTCAAATGGAGGGGGGGAGACTCTGTGAAAGCGTTGAATCACTCGGTAAAGAGGTTCAACAATAAAATAGAAAAATTGTTCAGGCCCCTCAGTTGCAAAACATAGCGCATGGGTGTGTCATGGGGGAATTGTGCTTCTTAAAAGACGGAGTCCATCTGACTAGATAAGGTAATGAAAGCCTATTGGAAAATAAAATTGGCTTGGCTAGGGAGTGTAGGGGCTGGGCATGACCTATCAGTGTAGGAGGATAGGGGGGCCAGATATTTGTGCAATTACGCTGGCCTGTGGCGGTAAGGTCATGATTGGTGAGCAGTCAATTTAAGGTCCTTAGGGGCGGCGCCATTCTTGAATGGCGTCGCCCAGGGGGAGGGACAAGTGGTCTCTCCTAGAACTCCAGGGGCGGCACATCCAGTTGGCTGGATGGGTGCGGGGGAGGGGGGAGTCATGCTTTCTTTAGGCTGGCTGGCCACCCCGCACGGGCACAATGATATCACTAAACAGCCCAGAGTGCAAGGGCCCCCCCTTTTTCATGGAATTCATGGAGCTTACGGGGGGGGGGGGGAAGTACCCTCTCGGTAAACGAGCCCTCTGTGCATGCGCACTCCTACGCGAGGGCGTGGCTAATTGATAAGGATCTGACACCAGTTAGCGACCTTGATGTAGGCCTAAATAGGATACGCAGAAAAGTCATTAATTTATGATTATGATTCAGATATTAGACTCAAATAGGAAATACTTTGTATTAGAAATATGTTAAGGTTAGCCATCTGATATCTGTACATATGATTTGTAATCAAATGTCAAGTATGTTTTCTGCGTAAAGAATTGTGTAAATATTGTTTATTTTGATTTTATGTTTTAATAAATACGGCCTGGGGGTTGTATGACCCCCCGCCTCCAAAGAAATCCTCTCTCATGTCCAAATTAATAAATGTTGGTTAAACACAAGGCGGGGGAGGGGAATTTTCGGTAGTCCCTGGCCATAGAGAAAGGTGGGGGGCCGTCATCGGCCCACCGCGGGTATGGCGGGGCACCGCCCCCCTCCCCCTCGCCTGCTATCCATGGTCGGGCACGCCCCGCCACGTCATCATGACACATTGGGCGCACCTCTCCATCGATTGGGCCATGGGGCTCCCCAGTGACACGGAAGCGATTGGATCGCTTCCGGGTCAAAGGGGAGCAGGGGTCAGGCCGGTTAGAACCGGCCTGACCAAACAGGGGGATTAAAAGGCCGGGGAGCACGGGAGTTGTTCTCTTGGTCCCGCACTCCCAGGCCTGCCCTCTCAGCCTTCTAGGAGGCTGTAATCTTTTTTCCCCACCCACCATCCCCTAAAAGCAGATAATGGTTACTGTATTATAAGGTTGTTAATATGTTTTTTTTCCAGTGTGACAGGTGTGTCGTACAATTCATTTTTGTTCCTTAGAACTTTTTCCCGTTTGTAGGTTATCAATCGTCATATTTATTGCTATTCCTTGGTCAGGCGGTAAGGTCATGATTGGTGAGCAGTCAATTTAAGGTCCTTAGGGGGTGGCACCATTCTTGAATGGGGTCGCCCAGGGGGAGCGACAAGTGGTCTCTCCTAGAACTCCAGGTGCGGTACATCCGGTTGGCTGGATTGGTGTGGGGGAGGAGGGAGTCACGCTTTCTTTAGGCTGGTTGGCCACCCCGCACGGGCACAATGACGTCACTAAACGGCGCAGAGGGCAAGAGCGCCCCTTTTTAATGGAATTCATGGAGCGTACGGGGGGAAGTACCCTCTCTGTAAACGGGCCCTCTGTGCATGCGCACTCCTACGGGAGGGCGTGGCTAATTGATAATGATCTGACACCAGTTGGATACGCAGAAAAGTCATTAATGTATGATTATGATTCAGATATTAGACTCGGATAGGAAATACTTTGTATTAGAAATATGTTAAGGTTAGCCATCTGATATCTGTACATATGAATTGTAATCAAATGTCAAGTATGTTTTCTGGGTAAAGAATTGTGTAAATATTGTTTATTTCAAATTTTATTTTGATTTTATGTTTTAATAGATACGGCCGGGGTGTTGTATGGCCCCCCGCCTCCAAGGAAATCCTCTTATGTCCAATTTAATAAATGTTGGTTAAACACAAGGCAGGGAGGGGGATGTTCAGTAGTCCCTGGCCATACATTCCTAACCTTGTGAGCTTTAGGCTTCACATCCATCTTTCCCACACTTTTACAAAAACTTTGGGGAGCTCTCTCAACATAGGCATACTTAGGGTCTCCCCTTTGTACACAACAAAAACGTGTTCCTTGCTGTCAGGATCTAATACAATATGCAAGTTCCTATGATCTTGCCCACCCAGTATGGATGGCCCCCTCTTCAAAACGTATAACTTACTGATGGTTCGACGATTCTTAAACATAAAAACCAAGGTCTAGAACCAACCTGAAGCGTGTGAGACTAGGATAAGCGACATGTCTACCTGCGCCACTGCAGAATGAGCAGTGTATCATTGTGAGTGTAGCATCAGCAATGTGTCTGTGTGATTGCAGGGTGAGCGATGTGCCTATGTAATTGCATGATGTGTGGACTACACGTGTAGTTGAAGGAACAGCGGGGTTCCTGTGTTATTGTGGGTTGAGTGGAGTGCTGTGTTTGTGAGTGTTACGTGAGTGGTGTGTTTACCTGTGTCAGTGCGGGTTGAGCAGTGTATGAGTGTAAACTAAATCGAATGACTGACTTTGAGATGCAAACACGTTGAAATGCAGGTATGCACACACGCACCTTCCTTCTTGTTTGCAAGCTCTAGCCCATTAAAGCCAGATTGTCAATGCTTTTTATTTGTTTGAGACTTACCAAGGGATCACTCTTTCTGGGGGCCACTACATGTTGCTTATTTGAATCAAGAGACCTACTCATATACAAACATTGCTTCGCTACTACTTTCGATAGATTAAAGAGGTAGGAAACACATATCCTCTTTCTTTTTCTTTATACAAGTATTCCCTTCCTGGTCTTTGTTTATTTTGCCCATGGCCATGTGACCCTTTTCCTTTTTCACTCCTTTCTTGAGATATATTTGATCCTGATTTCGTTACCTCGGGGTACTGAGCACTAATAAGTAGACTGTAATGTTTCTATCCTATCCTTGACATTGTCATGTACTCTCAGAATAATTTTGGCAATCTGTTCATAGCAGTCACGCAAATACGGCATTATTACTTGTCAGAGAATTTAAAGAAACAGCAGGCAAGATCATTCATTGAATTAGAGAAGAAACATTTACGCTTTAGTAGTTAAGAGTAGATAAATAAGTAAGGAGTTTGACCCGGTAAAGACCAAGCAGCATGGGTCTTGTATAGAAGTGGAAACAGGGGTGTTCTTAGCTTGGCCTACGCATTAATAATTCAATTTCATGAGTACAGGTTTCACAGGCCTTTGTACCCGACAACTGATCCAGTCATTCAGTGTATTTTATGAACCATTATGATTTACAGATAATTGAAACAGAGAAGACTGACAGTATTATAGGTCAGAATCCCTCTTTACATGAAATCTTAAAAATACACAAAGACACTAATGTTGTGATGCGATCACCACCTTGAGGACCATATGCTCAAAACATGAATTTGGTACTAGAATAGAGCAATGCATAACCTTATTGAACCCTTTACATGGCAGCAATCCCGTCACCAGGATGGGAAGAAAGAAAGATACCAAGGGCCTTATTTATGAGGAACTGATGCAGGGCAGCACTGCAAGTCTTTTTGCTGCATTGCCCTATGCCAATGTGAAAGGGCAGGAATGCACCGTATATCTGAAATACAGTGCATTCCTGTCCTTTCCCCTTGCGGTGGTCCAAAATTTACTGCCTAGCACCAACGTAGACACCCTTGCACCATGGTGCATGGGTGCTTGTGTTGCAGGCAGGATTGTTTTTGTGCCGAAGAGTTTTCATCTTTCCATGTGTGCTGCAGAATGAGGAGGCATAAGGTTTTGGCCCTGCCCCAGGTTTACCTGACTAAGTAAATCTGGGGCAGCAACAACATCCACCTACTGCAAATCCCATTGAACACCTCCTTGACGCAGGGTAAGGCAGCGCAGTGACTTGCATTGCTTTGTCTTACTCCATATCTGTGAGGCGATGCAAAGCCACGCATGGTGGCTTTGCGTTGCCTCATAGATATGATTGAGAGGCTTGCGCCGCCTGAGCATCAAAAAAAGTGACGCTTCTGTGGTGCAAACGTCTCATAAATAAGCACCATTGTTCAAAAAGTCCCATTCTCTGGGAAAGCTGTATATGAAGTACCCCTCTTGCAGCAATATACCTTCCTCCCTATGAAATGATAAAGTAGATGCGCACACAACCTCTTTTCCTTGCAAAAAATTTTGAATGGTTCCTTTGAGCCATTGGTTCAAATATTCACTTATTTAGGGGAGTAATAAATAAATGTAAATGCACAATTTTATTTTTATTCATAGTTTCTTATACTGACAACATCATGTGTAGGTATGCTGATGATGTCATCCGTTGTTATTAATTACTCCTAATGTAAAGCTCCGTAGTTGTGATTTGGGCATTATATATTGGTGTTTTACATTACCTCCATCTGTAACTGACATTCTGTCCATTAATCCTTTTGCATTGGGGTGTAACACGCACATTTAGCACATGCCTTGACAAGTGGTAAATGTGTACGGGGGGCTGGTGTAAGGCGAAGGTTGGTGGGAGGGAGGGAAATAAGGAGGGTGGACTCCATTTAGATCAAATAACTCATAATCAGGTGGGTGGGTGAATTGGTTTGTGTGTGTAAAAGTACTTTTTAACAGTACTTTTAAAATATTGATTCTAGCATTGTGAGTTGTGTTCCATGAGTACTCTGGCAGGTTTCTTGAACAGTTAATACAATTATTATTTGCAAAATAGAATGTACCTTCCTCCATTTTATCTTCCTTTCTCACGATTTACAAAGTGTTTCCCCGAGCACATTTCACAATTTGGCAGGCACGTTTGTTGGCAATGACTTTTGCAGCCCACAGTTAATTCAATTTGCTTTAAGAGGAGTCTTTGTTCTCAGAAGTCTTTTTAACCACGTTCATTTTTAAATTAAACAGAGTCTTCTATAAATCAACTATATGACATAACTTTTGAATTTTGAGTTGATGATTTACGTATGATGCAGTGAATAGCGAAATGGACATGCTCCGTATTAATTTCAACAAAGATCCATAATACGACAGCTGATGAACAACAAAACAAATTTATAAAGCACACAGCTGCCAAAAGAGGCTGGAATTTGGTTACAGGGCACATATATAGCCTAATGTTCAAGGTTGAATAACACTGTTTCAAGTTGTTGTTTAAACTGTCAGTGGAAGGTCGCTCCAGGCCTTAGAGGCAGCATACGTCAACCAGCACCCCGCTGGTAATGAGCCTGAACCTGGAAGTCTTCAACAACAGAACATCTGCGGATCTTAAAGCTCTACCTGGTTGAGAGTGAGAAAGTCTGTTACTGAGGTATTTTTGAGAAGTTTCATAAAAAGCAGGATGGGCCATTACCAGAGACTTAAACAGGAAAAGTTTCTTCACTGGCAACCAGTGTAACTCCTTAAAATACTACCTAACCATTTGTCGCGAGGGACCAGCCGCGGCTGGTGTATCTTCTTTCAGCACATCTGTTGCCTCTTTCTACACTTCCCTTGTCTGTTTCTGCAACTCTCTTGCTTCTTTCTGCAGCCTTCTTACCTCTTTCTGTACCCTTCTTCCTTCTTTCTGCACCCCTCTTCCCTCTTCCTGCACCCTTCTTCCCTCTTTGTGCACCTCTCTTGCCTCTTTCTGCACCCCTCTTGCCTTTTTCTGCATCTTTGTTGCTTCTTTCTACACTTCTCTTGCTTCTTTCGGCACCTCTACTGCTTTTTTGTGCACCTCTATTGCTTCTTTTTGCACCCCTGTTCCCTCTGTTCCCTCTTTCTGTACCTCCTTTTCCTGTTTATGCAACTTTCTTGCCTTTTGCTGCAGTTTTCTTGCTTCTTTCTGCACTTCTCTTTCCTCTTTCTGCACCCCTCTTACCTAATTCTGCACCTCCGTTGGTTCTTTCTGCACTTCTCTTACTTTTTTTCCGCACCTCTCTTGCTTCTTTCTGCATCCCTCCTTCCTCTTTCTGCACCCCTCTTTCCTCTTTCTGTACCTCTCCTGCCTCTTTTTGCACCTCTTTGTCTGTTTCTGAACTTCTCTTCCTGCACCTCACTTGCCTCTTTCTGTACTTCTCGTGCTTTTTTCTGCACCTCTCTTGTTTCTTTCCGCAACTCTTGTCTCATTCATCACTTATCCTACTTCTTTCTACACCTCTGTTGCTTCTTTCAACACTTCTCTTGCCTCTTTCTGCACCCCCTTGCCTATTTCTGCACCTCACTTGCCTCTTTCTGCACTTCTCTTTTTTCTGCACCTCTCTTGTTTCTATCTGCAACTCTCTTTTCTCTTTCAACACTTATCTTGCTTCTTTCTACACCTCTGTTGGTCTTCCAGCACTTCTCTTGCCTGTTTCTTCACCTCTCTTGCTTCTTTCTGCATCTCTGTTTGTTAGATCTGTGTACTCCTCGGGGTCCGGTTGATGCAATAAGGGGTCCACCCCTTGACATCCCCAAACTCCAACTGAAAGTTACGGAATTGTAGGGCGATCAAGTGAGGGAAAGGAAAGGAGGGGAACAGCAGGGAGGAGAAACTGTAATACAAATGCAACACAGAGTAAATACACATACACAGTGCTACTCTCATATAATCTCTCTAAATGGGCATAGTCAGTCAAATATCTTTATTCGGTTTATGTGCAAACCATAAAAGCAGTCTAAAAACAGAATATGTCAGCAACTGTAAATCCCTAATGTATAAAACCCAATCGAAGCTCATAAATACATATAAAATCAATGGATGAAAATAGTACAAACTAATTTCATTTTAACACAATGATAAAAATATACATGATTATAAAATATTAAGTTATTTTCCTCAGGGTTCTTACAGCTGCAGATAACAAATTAGCAATGTTAAAAGTTTCCCATACATCTGTCAGCATTTGCAAATAGAGAAGGGCAGGTCTCACTTGCATAAAACCTTTGTTAGTTAAAATTGGAAAAATAAAACATTTCCTAATGACAGTAAGGTGCTCACAGAAAAAAAGAGGTGTATGATATCCTGTCCCGAAAAGCTATCGCAGGTACAGGGCCCAAGATCATCTACCTTCTTCCAACCTTTCTGTTCACCAAGAAGAAAATGAAATTGATTAAGTCTGAATCTGATCAATAAGAAATGGTGATTGTTGTTTGTGACATAGCCTAAATATGGTTCCATGGATAGTGTTGTTTTGCATAGCTGGTTGGCCCTTACTGTCACCTTTACCAGCTCTCTCTCTTCTCTATCCGTGGTAGCTAAGCGCAGATATGTTTCCTTGGACCATTTTATATCTCCCTTCTCTAATGTTTCTGGGGAGTTACATAATTCTGGTCTACCCAGGTTAACTGATAGCTTCTGAACGTATTTGAGCCAGGGTATACACAACCCATGATCGAGTGACATGCAATCTTTCAAGATATCATAGTTTAGCACTAAATCAGGGTTTAGCCAAGTAGCTATCCATTTCTGTAGAGGTGCCACGGCAATTGCGTCTTCAACAAAACCAATTCCACACTCCTGATGGACAATGTAACTGGCTGTTGTACTAGGGACAGTTAAAAGGTTCTTTAAAAACCTGTTTTCGACAATCTGTATAGCCTTCGTGTTTTTAATGCCCCACAGATCGGCCCCATACATG
Source organism: Lissotriton helveticus (assembly GCF_964261635.1). Taxonomy (NCBI): domain Eukaryota; kingdom Metazoa; phylum Chordata; class Amphibia; order Caudata; family Salamandridae; genus Lissotriton; species Lissotriton helveticus. The sequence continues at coordinate 422,827,241 of NC_136061.1, read as the reverse complement.
GCTAGTGATATACACTTTGCTCTGTATATTTGAATTAGGGCCTTCATTGGCCTGGCTCCTAACTTCCTGGCGGAACCCAACACAGCAGATGTGGCTCTGATCAAAACAGTTTTTTTCGCTGTAATTTGGGTTCCCCATGATCCTTGGTTGTCGAATAATACTCCTAGATATGGGAACGACGAGACCCTGGTTAGTATATGTCCCTCGCAATAAAGGGTTTTGACCTTTAGGGATTTCTGACCAATGGCCATTATATGTGATTTTGAAAAGTTTACACTTAAGTCTAGTGACTTCATAAAGGCCGAAAAAGAATCTAACAATGACTGTAGTCCCACTGCCGTTCTCGCTAAGAGGTACAAAAGGGGGTGGTGATGGACGCAGCATCTGAACCAATCAAACACTCACACCCAGTCAAAAGATCTGGGGTGGCAGAGTGGGCTAAAGAACGGTGATGGATTAAACCCAGATCTTTTGACTGGGTGTGAGTGTTTGATTGGTTCGGATGCTCCGTCCATCACCACCCCCTTTTGTCTCGCTAAGAGGGCGTCGTCGTCCGCATATAAAAGTGCGGGAATCAAGCGATTCCCTGCACAGGGAATATCTTTACAGGAGGCAGTTAGGGTGGTATCTAAGTTGTTGATATATAATGTAAAGAGCAGGGGCGCCAAGATGCACCCCTGCCTGACTCCATTTGAAATGGGTATACCTTCCGTACAATTGCCCTGCTGGTCATACCTCACCGTTGCAGATAAATCCCTATGCAGGTCCGCTAAAAAATAGACGATGTTTTTGTCTACGCCTAGGGTTAGAAGATTGGACCACAGCTTTGACCTGTTTACTCGGACAAAAGCCGAGGACAGGTCCATGAAGGCCAAAAATAATGCTCCCTTCTTTGCCACCGTATATTTGACTATCAATAGTTGCAGGTTTAGGCATTGATCTATTGTGCCCATCCCTTTGCTAAAGCCATACTGGGCTACAGAAAGCGTTCCCGTTTCCTTGAGCCATCCAGTCAATTGGCTTAGAACCACCCTGCCAAGTACTTTTACTGAGGAGTCAATTAAGGATATCGGGCGATAGCAACGCGGGTCACCTCTATTCCCTTCCTTATATATTGGTATGATGACAGATCTTGCCCATGTAGGAGGCAGGCCCAAATGACAAGCGTTGACAAAGACATTATACAATATCTTTGTCCAGGTCTTTACATCTGCTTTAAAAAGGTCTGCCGGGACTCCGTCTGGTCCCGGAGCCTTATTACTCATCATTTGCATTATAGCTTGCGTTACCTCTAGCTCTGCAAATGACAGTGAATATTTCTCCATATTTAGGACTGGACCTACCGGCATCCCTTCCCCATCATAGACATGTTTAAAGTGACTGTACTAGCCTTGTTCCTGGATACCACATTCAAGCTCACTGTTGCTTTTGTCCTGGAAAAAGGCTTATTAACCACAGACCAAAATTTTGCGCTATTTTTAATTACATCGATCGATAAAAGCTCATTCCAGGCCTTCTCCCTAATTTCATTTTTCCGCTTTTTTTGTGCCAATGTGTATGAATTCCTAAGGACAGCTACTTCCGCTTCATCAGGAGGGTTGGATTTCAACGCTACCATCAGCTTCCGATGGGCTATTGAACAATTGTGGTCAAACCATTTCTCCCCATTCCTAGATTGCCCCTTAACTACTTTTTTGAGATCACTATCGATCTGGGTGCAAATTCTACTATGGGCCAAAAGGACTTCTTCACCGACTATACCATCTGTTAAACAGGTAGACATATCTTGCCCAACCTTTGCCAGCAAATTGTCCACAAATTCCTTAGGCACCACCCGGCACCATTTCAAGCGTCGTGCTTGATCGGTGGGTCTTAAATCTAACATTCCAGCTGTCAAATTAGTTTTATCTCTTTTCTTTAGGTCATCTATTAATGTCAGCCTTACAGGGTTATGATCACCATATGAGGACTAGGAAACATTATACTGGCAAACCCTATTTGCCACATTTGGGCTGACGAAGATATAATCAATAGTTGACCCTGAGCCTTTGCCTTTAAAAGTTGGAACATCCCCTCTAAGTTGGGTAGGGTAGATCAGATCGTTTCCAGCCACCAATTCTTCTAAATACGATCCCTGCGGGGAATGCTCAAAATGAATGGTATCTTGGTTAGCTGGTCCTAAACTGTCCCAGACATAACAATTACCGTTGCAACAGTGAACATTAAAATCTCCAAGCACTATAACCGAATAACAATTTGTGCTATCAACATTATACAATTCTAAGAAGTCATATAAACTGACTAGATGTTCATTAAAAAAGGCCTTATCAAAGGAGTTGTAGAAATTAACAATGAGCCAGTTACCAGTGGTTTTGGTTAAGAGTTCCACAGTCAAGCAGTATGGTGTACCTGTCTCCACTTTGGTGTAAGTGCCCTCAAGTTTTAGTGAGATAAGGGTTAAGAGTCCGCCCTTCGCCCTCCCCATAGGAGAAGCGACTGCTGGCGACCAAAAAGCCGCATACCCATCCAAAAGAAAGGTATTTTTTGTGTCCCAAGTTTCCTGGAGCCCGATAATATCACAGTCAGAAAGACAGTCCCTCCACTTGGCGTCATTTGCCTTACTGTTTAACCCGGCAATGTTCCAGCTAAGGAACCTGGTTCCTGGACGAGGGACCTTAGCTACCGCCATACCATCACTACAGCCACCTTGTACATCCTCCAGAATGTCTGTGATGTTGTAATTGCCACCCCCACGTACACTCACTGAGTTTCCTACTTTTCCGGCCTCCGCCCCCACAACTGGTAAACTAGCTTCTACACCAGGTGGAGGATGGACCCGGCCAAGTTCGAGTCAATCATTAGAGTCTAGACCACTCAGGGGTTGATAACGGTTGAATGTGGCAACCCCACAGCCAATAGACCCATCAGTGCTGTTACCTCTGCCCCTAAAGGAATCATGAAGGGGCTGCTGGGTTAAATGCCTGTAAAAATATCCCAGTGGTCGAAGTGTAATACCCTGGTCGTTATGGGGTAGAGAGGTGGCTCTTAACAATGCAGTATTGGCAAGATATGGATTTCAAAAATTAATAATGACACAGTCGCCACTAATATTCTTAGGAGATCTGCCTATCCAGGTGACTCTTCTAGTAGTTAAGATCTGGTGTGATAATGCCACTGGAAACCCACACTCTCGATTAAGCCACAACACAGTTTTGTTCTTCAGGGAATTGTGAGATTCTGGCTTGTTTGAGTGGCCAGTCTCTCTTACAGGTGGAACATTAGTTAGGACTGCCACAAACGGTGCAGATTCCGGTGGTAAATCTGGTTGTGAGTTAACCAGGCAACTATTCTTCACTTCTGCTCGTCCTATCTTTCTCTCTGGGCCTGTGGCTGTTGATGGGTTTTTACGCGCAGTTTCCGGGACTACAGGTACTGCTGGTTCAACTGTACGAGATCCCCCATTGGGAAACTTAAAGGTCTCATTATTATTAACCCCAGGACCCTTTTCAGCAGCTTTATCACTTTCAGTTATATCAATGTGGGGTCCCAGAAGGCCACCTAATCTCACTACTTCCGCAGAAATCAGGTCAAGTTTAGCCATTAGAGGTTTAACTAACTTGGCAATTTTTGCGTCTATAATACCAATCAAGAGATCTAATTGCTCCGTGTCTATTTTAACTGTGGCATTGTTAAATGCTGGCTCGGTAGCACTTCCAACACTAATGGGTGGTGATTCTGCTCTTTTATTGTTATGGCCCCCCCGTTTGATTTGTGTGTTCTTACGCGATCTCAGTACTCTCTGTATTCTCGGGGCCGGGGAGAGCTGAGCTGGAGAATCATGAGAAGCACCCGGTTTGTCCTGATTAAGCACTAGTTCTATGAATGGATGGGATGGATCTTCCATATTTAATAAGTCAGATTGATCAGGATCACAACTATCATCTGATGGGTATACAGACTGTAAAATAGGCGATGTAGGCGGTGAGACAGAGGAGGTCCCCCGACCTAACGATTTACGTCGTTCACTATTGATTTTGTTCACAACTTTCACAAGGTATTTGTCTAACGTGGCTGATACAGGGGGGGGTTTTAACAGCTTTAGCTTTCGACATTATTAGTACTGTCAATTATTTCTAAAAAGTTCGGTTATGGGAACAGAAACCGGCACGAAAACCAAACTACAGTAATAAAGGGATTGTTTCAACTCCTTGTCCTATGACCTTATAATTCACACATTAAAACAAGCATACACGAAGTAATTAAAAAGTCTCACTTTGTCGGGGGTGATGGAGCTCAGCTACAATGTCCACAAACCAAAGTCCATGACCCAGCCCAGCCTCGTCCTGCCCCGTGCTGCCACAGACTGTCCTGCCCTTGTCCCGGGCTTCTTCCGGCGACGCCCGCACGCGTCCCGCGACGCGGGGACTGAGCTGGGATTTTGTAGCGCCTCCAGGTGAGTGATTGGCGGCTGGTGGCTGGTCACGATGCCGCTGGGGAGTCTGGGGGAGGTACCCTCCTCCGCTTGGCGGCCGCTATGCTGGAGTGGCGGCGGCGGGAGGGAGAACCCAGAAGCGAGCAGGAAGCAGATAGCAGGTAACAAGCTGTAATGGCCCCCAAAAGTGCTTAGGCAGCCCCCGCTCCACCGGGACTGAGCTGGGATTTTGTAGCGCCTCCAGGTGCGTGATTGGCGGCTGGCGGCTGGTCACGATGCCGCTGGGGAGTCTGGGGGAGGTAGTCCTCTCCTCCGCTCGGTGGCCGCTATGCTGGAGTGGCGGCAGCGGGAGGGAGATTCCCAGAAGCGAGCAGGAAGCAGATAGCAGGTAACAAGCTGTAATGGCCCCCAAAATTGCTTAGGCAGCCCCCCTAAATGGGCATAGATACCGTATCCACCGTAGCACTATAGCAAGTCAGTATAGCCAATGAGAAAAACTAGTCTCTGGGGGTGGATAAGTCTACAAAACATAACACAATTACATGAGATCACACACATATCCAGTTCATACTCCTGCTTGGTGATTAACCCCCAAAACCGGGATACTTCATACTCACCTTAACTAGAAAAAAATGCTACAATGGAAAAGACAAAATAAAATACCAATGTCTTCTATCATGGGCGTCCAAACGAACGCTCAAGATCCTTGTGCAAGACTGGCAATTTGTGTACCCTCTGTTCAGAAACACTATGAAAGTTTTCCAGAAAAGTACTTTCATAGTGCTCCCAGCACTAGATTACCACAAGTTCTTAGTCTAGAAATAAAGTCTGCCTCCAACTACTGATATACAATACCCTTAGTCCAGCAATACCCTTATGCTTTTTGAATAGAGACTTTGCGGTTAACTCACCGTGGTCTCAAACAAAACAGGCTCCAATGGCAACAGCCGAGCTCCGTGGTAAAACTCTACGCCGCTGAACTCAAAGGCGCAATGCCTGAATGCGCTCACTGCCGTGCGCCACGGTTACTTTACCTCTACTTTTTAGACCTCCAACAGGCCTCCAAACGACCTCGTCCTAATTGCCGTTGAGACGCTTCCCAAAGCGATACTCCAGGTTTGGCCTCTGACGTCCTGTTCAGCCAAGAAAAGATCCTGAATAGTACAGTATTATGCAAGTTCGCTGAATGTGCGTTGCGTCTACTTGTAGATGCTGGCTCCGCCCCTCCTGCTACTGGGAAATGTAGTCTTCCGGCTAGGCAGGTACGGAAACACGCAATTCCTGACAGTAGGCCCCTTTGCCTACACCTCCTAGAACCAGACTTGGAGGGATGTCTGCGGTAAAAGGACCTCACTGCCGCGGGGGCATGTACGTTGGAACACGGCTCCCAAGAATCGTCTTCCGCGGTATACCCCTTCCATGAGATGAGGTACCACAGCTTGCCCTTCCGGTACTGAGAGTCCACAATTCTCTTCACCTCGTACTCCAAACCCCCGTCGCAAGAGATCGCCGACGTGCTCCCAAATCTGGCTTCAGGTGAGTGCAATGGAATACCGGGTGAATTCAGAGACTGCCCAGTAACTTCAGCTTGTAGGCCACAGGCTTGATGTCAAAGCCCAGCTCACCTGAGTTTCTGTTCAGTTCTGATGGAGGTTGAAGACAGTCCGACCCCACCCTGAAACTGCTTGTTCCAGCACACTAGTTTTAGACAGTGCACTAAGAACCAGAAGCTCAAGGGAAGGGGGGGAAGTGGATAAAATAAAAAAAGAGAGACAACACCGTTCTTGCGTTTCCACTGTTGAAGTGCTGCTAAAATCTGCGGCCCTCTCTGAATTCTGTAGAAACTGCTGCCTATTCCTGAATGTGTTCCTGACTATCCCTTTATCTATTAGAAATTCTCTTCTAAAAGTACCTCTTGGATCCTGGTCTCTAGCTTCCAGGTTTGGAATGTGTTACTGTTCTGGGATGTGCTTTCTATTACCGTAAAGCTTCTATAAAATTAAACTAATACCATTATCAGAATTACCAATATCAAACATTCACCTTAATATAACTAAAGCCTAAATTCTTAATAGCAAACTCTCTTTTCACACATTTCCAGAATTTTTATAAAACGAATACTGTACTTTTACATCAAAATACAGCAGGTAATTTGTGCAAGTCCTTGATTTACTGTTTGCCTTGCTGTCAATGGTTTCCACTGTTCGATTCTAATGTAAAACAATGTTTATTTCACAAAGTTCCACAAAGTATTCTTGTAACAAAGGGTTTGAATCACAATGTTCGTGGAAGGTATCTTGTTCCAAATTGTTCCAAATTGTCTATACACGAATCCAGAAATCGCTGTCAAAGTTCTTTCAGGTAATAAAAAGTTTTGCACTTACTTGTTGCTGGACAGGGATACTGATCAGTCTAACCTTGTCCTCTTTCTCTTTTGCAGGTCGATTGTATTGGACAGGGGAGGGGCTGAGGCAAGGAGGAGCCAGAAACCGGAAGAAGGAAGAGCCAGCAGCTGCACCCATTGAAGCCGATGAAGGTCTGTAGAGAGCAGGAGTGCCAGCGCCGAAGGATCTGTTCTCAGGTAAGCGGGAGATAGACGAGCACAAGCACTGGGTGAGGCTCGGGGGCTGCCTTTTATAGACAGGGCTGGGTGTGGTTCGAAGAGCTGGGTGTGGTTCGAAGAGCTGGGTGTGGCTCGAAGAGCTGGGTGTGGTTCTCACATGCTGCACATGTTCTTGAAAGGTGTGCAGAGCTTCAGTTATTATGCAAATAAGTTGAATTAACACATGGCCTAGGGGGGGGGTGCTCTAAAGAAGCCTTGGTAAAAGCAAGGTCCAATGTGCAAACAAGACAGCAATGTCCAAACTTGTGAGTACATTGAGCAACATACACAGAAGCCTAAGGGGGGGGCTGAGATAACAAGAAAGACTTGTAATAGTATGTTTAAAAGAGAGCTATTACAGAGACCACTAGTGCAATGAGAGTGGACATGCTCTTTGCTGTGCACAAACCCTAACACTTGACCTGTTTCACCTTTATGTAAGGACCTATGAACCTGGGGCGGAACACGCTACCTAGGTTGAACTTGACATTCCTTGTTGACAAACATATCCGGTCCCCAACCTGATACTGAGGACCGTCAGTCATTTGTACTCCTTTTGAGCTAATAACAGACGTCGTCTAGCTTCCCTATGGATGGAGCGTAGGGACTTAATGTGCGCCTTCACAGAGGGCTGGTTTTCTAAGTCTGCTGGTAAGGCGATGGGCAAGGTCTTCACACAGTACCTATAGTTCGCCAAGAACGAGGATACCCCAATAGAACAGTGAACAGCGTTGTTGTACGATAGCATCCTGAGCACAACACCAGAGATATTTTTTCAGCTTCTGGTTTACTCTTTCGGTCTGTCCATCTGTTTGTGGGTGAAAGCTGGTTGAGACAGACGACTCGATCTTCAAAGCTCTACACCATGTTCTCCAGAAACTTGCAATGAACTGTGGGCCTCTATCGGACACGATGACCCGGGGCAATTTGTGTAGTGGTATAACGTTTTCCATCAGTAGTTGTGCCGTCTGCCCTGCCGTGGGTAGATTCTTACATGGAATGAAGTGACCTATTTTCGTTAGGCTATCCACTATTACCAAAATAGCAGAAAAACCTTGATCCATTGGTAACCCAGTGATAAAATCAAGACTGATATTCTGCCATGGCTGTTGATGAGTCGGCATGGGCTTGAGCATTCCTTTTTTCCTAGTGTTTTCTCCCTTCCGACTTGCACAGTCTTCACATTGCGCAACCCATGAATGTATGTCCTTGTTTAACGAGTTCCACCAAAAATAACATTGGACCAACTGCACTGTTTTACGTATTCCCAGATGGCCGGCCAGGGGAGAAACATGACACCAGCTGCATGCCTTTTTCCGTAATTCTTCTGTAGAGAGATACAGCTTGTCATTCCGAAATGGCAGACCTTGTTTGATGTGGCGATCCACCTCCTCTGTTGCCCAGGTCTCCTGCTAACTGATTGATTTAGTCCTGATTATTTCTTTTAGGAAGGTATCAGCCCAAGAGGATGCATATGACTTGAGCCGGATCGATTATGGCCGCAGGAGCTTGAGTGAGGGGTTCTACGGCTATTTCCTGCCTGGATAATGAATCAGCTTTGCGATTTTCCTTCCCTGGCCGGAGAGTGATGATCAAATCATATTCTGCAAAGAACAATGTACACATCATCTGCCTCTGTGTGAGATGCTGCGCCGTCTTCATGTATTGCAGGTTTCAGTGATCGGAATATACGGTGATAGGAGAGCGGGCCCCCCATAAGTAATGTCGCCATTCCTGGAACACCTTTTTTGCTGGACAACAGTTCATTCTCTGCAATTTTGTAGTTCCTTTCTGCCGCATTACATTTTTTGGAGAGGTAAGCTACGGGATGTAATTGTCCGGTATCTTTGTCTCTCTTGGAGAGAATGGCCCCAATAGCCTCATCCGAAGCGTTGGCTTCCACTATGAAAGGCACCTCCAACAAGGGATATCTGAGTACTGGAGCAGTAGTGAACGCTTGTTTCAAGCAGGTAAAAGCCTCGAATGCCTCCTTAGTCCATAGGAAAGGAACCCCCTTTTGGAGCAGTCTGGTGATGGGGACTGCTATCTGGTAAAAATTCAGGATGAACCTGCGATAGTAGTTCGCAAACCCCAAAAAGCCTGAACGTCTCTCGTGCTCCTGGGAATAGGCCAATCCTGTACTGTCTTTACCTTGCATTCAGCCATGTTCAAACCTTCAGGACACAGCATAACCCCTAGCAATTCGACTTCTTTCACCCCAAATTCACATTTGCTCAATTTGCAAAACAAATGGTACGCCCTCAGTTTCTCCAACACCAAGATGACATGGTTGTTATGTACCTCCGTTGACACAGAATAAAGCAAAATACCATATATATATTCGACAACAAAACGGTCCACATAGTCTTTCAAAACTTAATTCAAGAAAATACTGAAAAACCACTGGGGCGTTGCACAGCCAGAACGGCATCACAGTATATTGTAACAACCCGTAGCGTGTCTTAAAGGCCGTTTTCCACTCATCCCCCTCTCGGATACGTATCAAATGATATGCCCCTATCAAGTCTAATCTAGTGTAAATCATGGCTTCCCGTACTTGAGCCAACAAGACTGAGATAAGCGGCAAGGGATATCGGTTCTGAACTGTATTCTTGTTTAGCATTCTGTAATCACAACCCGCTCTTAGCTGGCCACTAGCTTTAGCTATAAAGAAAAGAGGAGAGGCTCCTGGAGAACGTGAGGGCCTGATAAAATTGATTTCCAGAAAATGATCCAGATAGTCCCTGAGATGCAAAGTCTCTGGATCTGACAAGGCGTAAACTCTACAAACTGGAATGTTCGCTCCCTCAATCAAATCAATCTGGCAATCATACACACGGTGAGGCGGAAGCTGTTCTGCCTGTACCTTGCTGAATACATCCTGAAACTGAGTGTATACTTCAGGCAACACAACCTCCTTCCTGCTGCCGTAGCCACACAAAAAGGGGAAGCGAGAGCTGTAGCTTGTGAGTTATGGTCCTGCATACAGTGTTCTCCGCATTCTTTGGACAGAAACTGTACGGTCTTGGTTTTCCAGTCTATGGTGGGATTGTGGTGCCAGAACCATGGCATTCCCAGTATCACCTCATACTGCGGAGCATCTATGATATTCAAGGCTATCTCTTCCAGATGCTGTCTTTTCCCATCTTCAATTGACTGCCTGCGGTATTCCATTTGCTCAGTGATGAGACATGATTTTAAGGGTTTACCATCCACAGCCAGAACCTCCTTGGGGGTGTCTCGAGGTACACTACCGACTGCTAACTGTCTTACCAACTCACTATCAATGAAATTCCCCGTTGCTCCGGAATCCAACATGGCTAGTACTTGATGCACTTGTTGTTGGTACTTTAACCCCACAGTGTTTCTGTATCTTCTACCCTGTTGATAGACAATGAGGGGATCTTCCACTCTTTCTCTCCCATTATCGCCGAAGGAGTGAGACCTGAAATCCCAGAATCTGTACCCACCATGGACACTGCTGCCTTCTTGTTCCTGTAGGAATAACCTTGTGACTAGGACCTCGAAGGGCAGTCTTGTACTCGCTTACCACAGTACATACACAGCCCTTGTGCATGACGGCTCTCTCTCTCAACTCGCGAGAGTGGTGCCCTAATGGCCCCTACCTCCATGCGTTCACCTCCTGCTACAGTGGACACTGTCTCTTTCCTGGCATACTTGCCCGACCTATAGAAAGACCTATCACCTTTAAGCATCTCTCCACCTCTCTCCGTCATGCGACCATCTAGTCTCAACGTCAGTCTAATTAAATTAGAGCAGGTAACAGGTTGCGGATCAATCTCAGCTATCACAACCTTTAACTCATCGTGCAAACCCTGATAAAACAGAGACATCCTTTTTTCCTCGGGCCATGCCTCTTCCGCTACCAACCGATTAAATGTAGTGAGGTATGTTACTAGATCCTGTCTCCCTTGTCTTAGTTCTAGCACCTCTCTATCGGCATTAAAGGTAGTGATCCTTCTATCGAACACTGTCTTAAAAGTGGCACAAAAAGCATTCCAATCAGACAACACGGGTCATTGTTCCTAACCAATGGAACCGCCCAATTGGCTGCCTCACCTATTAGATATGAAATTGCAAAAGCCACCCGGGAGTGGTTATTCGGAAAGGACGAGGGTTTACAGGAGAAGTGAAGCATGATTTGGGTTAAAAACACCTGAATCTTTAAGAGGTCACCCGCATACATTTCTGGGCTAGCTAACGGTATAGAAGGAGGAACCGTGACCTGTATTTGAGGGATGCTGGAGGCTGATCCATCAAAAGGATTCCTTGCCAACCTGTCTACCCTTTCATGCAAAGCCGCTGTTTCAAGCCTAGAGGCCGCCAGCTGCTGTTGAACTGTGGCCAATGCTTGAACCAGATCATCCATGGACGCCATGTATTGCCACACCCGGACCGGGAGGAGCAACCTACCTTGGGTGCGTAATTCTGTCAGATCTCTGTACTCCTCGGGGTCCGGGTGATGCAATAAGGGATCCACCCCTTGACATCCCCAAACTCCAACTGAAAGTTACGGAGTTGTAGGGCGATCAAGTGAGGGAAAGGAAAGGATGGTAACAACAGGGAGGAGAACCTGTAATACAAAAGCAACACAAAGTAAATATACATACACAATGCTACTCTCATATAATCTCGCTAAATGGACATAGATAACTTATCCATTGTAGCACTACAGCAAGTCGGTTATAGCCAATGAGAACAACCAGCCTCCGGGGGTGGATAAGTCTACAAAACATAACACAATTACATGATATCACACACATATCCGATTCATACGTATGCTTGGTGATTAACCCCCAAAACCATGATCCCTCATGTCCAAATGAACACTCAAAATTCGTGTGCAAGACTGCTAGTTTGTGTACCCTCCGTTCAGAAACACTATGAAAGTTTTCCAGTAAAGTACTAAACGAGAACTGCTCCCAGCACTAGATTACCACAAGTTCGTAGTCTAGAAATAAGGTCTGCTTCGAACTACTGATCTGCAATAGCATTAGTCCAACAATACCCTTATTCTCTTCGAATGGAGACCTCGCGGTTCACTCACCGTGGTCTCAAACAAAAACAGGCTCCAATGGCAACAGCCGAGCTCTGGGGTAAAACTCACCGCCACCGAACCCAACTCCGCGGTGCCCAAATGCGCTCACTGCCGAGCGCCGCGGTTACTTAACCGCTACTTTTTAGAACTCCAAGAAGCCTCTAAATGGCCTCATCCTAATTGCTGTTGAGACGCTTCCCAAAGCGATATTCCTGGTTTGGGCCCGACATCCTGTCGAGCCAAGAAAAGATCCTGAATAGTACAGTGTTACGCACGTTCGCTGAACGTGCGTCGCATCTACTTGTAGACGCTGGCTCCGCCCCTCCTGCTTCTCGGAAATATAGTCTTTTGGCTAGGCAGGCGCGGAAACATGCAATTCCTGACACTGTTGCCTCTTTCTGCACCTCACTTGCTTTTTTCTGCACCCCTCTTGCCTCTCTCTGGACCCCTATTCCCTCTTTCTATACCTCTCTTGCCTCTTTCTGCACCCCTGTTCCCTCTTTCGGCACCTCTCTTGCCTGTTTCTGCACCTCTGTTGTCTCTTTCAGCACTCCTCCCGCCTCTTTCTGCACCTTTATTACTTATTTCTGCACTTCCTTTGCTTCTTTCTGTACCCATCTTACTTCTTTCTGCACCCCTCTTGCCTCCTTCTGCACCCTTCTTCCCTCTTTGTGCGCCTCTCTTGCCTCTTTCTGCAGTTCCCATGCCTCTTTTTACACCTCTTTTGCTTCTTTCTGCACTTCTCTTGCCTCTTTCTGCACCCCTCTTTCTGCATCTGTTGGTTCTTTCTGCACTGCTCTTGCTTCTTTCTGCAACTCTCTTGTACATTTTTGCACCCCTCTTGCCTCTTCCTGCACCTCTCTTAATTCTTTCTGTACCTCTCTTGCTTCTGTCTGCACCACTGTTCCCTCTTTCTGCAGCACCACCTTTGCCTGTTCCAGCAACTCTCTTGCCTCTTTCTGTAATACTCTTACCTCCTTCTGTACCTCTGTTGCTTCTTTCTGCATTTCTCTTGCCTCTTTCTGCACCCCTCTAGCTTCTTTCTTTACCCCTGTTGCTTCATTCTGCACTTCTCTTGCTTCTTTCTGTACTTGTCTTGCTTCTTTCTGCACCCTTCTTGGCTCTTTCTGCACTCCGCTTTCCTCTTTTGCACCTCTCTTGCCTCTTTCTTCACCTCTCTTGCCTCTTTCTGTACTTCTCTTGCCTCTTTCTGCAACTCTGTTGCTTATTTCTACACCTCTCTTGCTTCTTTCTGTACCTCTCTGGCTTCTTTCTGCACCCCTGTTGCCTCTTTTTCCATTTGTCTTCCCTCTTTCTGCATCACGCTTGCCTATTGCTGTACCCTTTTTTGCCTCTTTCTGCATTTCTCTTGCCTCTTTCTGTACATTTGTTACTCTTTCTGCACCTCTCTTGTTTTTTTCTACACTTCTCTTGCTTCTGTTTGTACTTCTCCCACCTCTTTCTGCACTCAAATGGGAAGTGCAAACTGTCAAGTTTAAAGTTCTGCGTGCTCTTGTGACTGAGGTATATGTCTACTTGTATATGTATTCTCATATGTGTTATGCATCTGAATATGGCAGCTTAAAAAGTGGGTAGCTTCTCCTATAGGTAGTTAAATGTTCTCAGTTCTGCTCTGTCATTCAGTTGCACAGGTTGACATGTCTTATGTATATAGGTGTAATATAGCTACTCAAATATACTATTGAATACCCATGTGCCCTGTATTATGAGCAGTAAGAAATATAGATACCGTTTTGTATACATATTTACAGAGTATGCTGTTTGAAACACAGATATTCAAGTATTTGTATGTTGATTTTTATGTAACATGTCACTAGGTAAAAACAGAGACACGCATGCATACCTTCACAAACTTGGTCAGACTTACAACAGTGATATAGTTAGGATTGCTTTTTATATTTGGTAAGCCAACATTCTGAGCAGTTGATTAATAGTGAACCTTCACGAGAAAAAGTGAGGGTTAAGACATCTTGGGAGAAGGATTAGTAATTAGGCTACTTTGTATTAGTCAGTCAAAATACGCATCTTTCTACACCTCTGTAGATTCTTTTTGCACTTCACTTGCTTCTTTCTGTACCTTTCTTCCTTTTTTTGGACTTCTGTTGCCTTTTTCTGCATTTCTCTTGCTTCTTTCTGCGCCTTTCTTTCTCTTTCTGCAAATGTCCTACCTATGTAGGCATAGTTAAAAATTAGCATTTATAAAACCTTCGAAATTCACTGAAAAAAACAGAGGCTTCAGGTACGTCATAGTTAGGAATTAGCAATAAAACCATCGCAATTAGGAGGAGCCAAGCTGGCGACCAAGATGGCCGCTTAGGCTCCCGGCTCCGTAGACCTCCTCATCCGGCTACAAGATCCTGCTAGATATCTTGTGCCTATGCAACGCTCCCGTATAGACGAATCAAAACTACGCCGCACCGTGAGATCCCGAAAGTTCTATCACCATCGAGAACGGAGAAACGTCGTCCTGAAGTTTGCGGCTTACATCGGCCCTGAAGCCGGGACCTCGAGTGGAAATCTAGCCTGCACCTAATTGAACAACATCGGACACAGAAGTTTTGGAGGGGCCGGTCCACCGGAATGGAAGTGAAGTTTTTTTATCCGATCTTCACATTGAACACTCGAACAGATTGGCGCTGTGCAGGAACGCCCCACAGACACTGCGGACGCAAGTTGGGTATTAACTAACGGAGCCAGTGCCATGCATGGCTTTGAAATAGTCGGAAAGGCGACCCTGCGGCTGCAGCCACATCCTGAAAACGACCCTGACTTATCCTGTACGCGATCGGAGCGGGTGTCCCCATCTTTGATTCTAGTTGGTCGGTCCCTATGGGCCCGAGGGATTGACCATGGTGGAAATGTATGACATGGCGACCAATATCGACCGGCGTAAGATTCGTACCCAACCCTCTAAGGGGTCCATGGAACGTCGTACGGATATCTTGGGACGACATATCCTAACCAAGGGTTTTTCGACATCGGACCAGTCTGTCACCAACGAAGGGGAACAATCAGTATCGGTCAGGAGTGAACTCACGCTCGCAACTCTAATGGCGGCTGTCGGTGGTCTTCACCTTTCCCTGAACCGAAGAGTTCAAGCACTGGAACTTCAATTGGATTCTGTTATTTTTGAGATGGGGTGTGTGAAAGAGACCTGTGGTCACTTTCGCGACAGTGTGAAAGTTACAGCGTCCACAGCAACTGGTTTACTCAACGCCAACAACCCTGTGCAGCGAGAGGGGAGTGAGACTCTGATCCGCAAATCAGCTAACGGCGATGTGTCGGATGTCCCTGTTGTGCTGGCATGTTCAGTATTGCCAATGATGGAGAGAAAATCGCGCCGTAAAACACATCTGAGGGCTTATACAATGACTCAGGACTGGCTTGACAAGATACCCCTCTTGCTCTATTCGAACTCAGTTAAATGTGACTGGCAACAATGTCTGGAGTTCCTGACGGAGCGGATGGGACCCAATAATAATGTGATTCACTGTTCCGTAATGTTTCCGGCTCGCTCCTGTGTTCAACACTCTTCCATAATGGCGACTGTTTGGGTGAAGTACACTCGTGTACCTGATCGAACTGGCCAGGGCTGAGACCGGCTTATTCTTCGGGACTTTTGTTCGAGTTGTGGCTTTGTGGGACTCACTTTATAATGTTGATACTGGGAGGCGATGTAGGCGAGTAATGATTCCCCCGATCTTAGCTCGATTGTGTAACTGTTGAATATCCTTACTTAGGGGGAGGCTTAGAGTTATTGGAAGGGGAGAGGCCGGGAGCCTGTACAAAGACCCTCCTCCATTCCTTTCAAGGGGTTTTAGTTCAGATGGGGCGACAGGCACACTGCTAGTTGGGGTTTGGCGTAAGCTGCATGCAGGGGTGCAGGGTGGGGGGTGGGAGGTTCAAGCGCTTCGCGTTTTCCTTTTAGTTTATTCTATTCTCCTTTTCTTATATTTTTAATTATCTTGATTCCTCCTTTTTCAGTATTATGGTGCTAATGCGAGCATTACTGTTTGATCTGGTGTATCTTCTGCATACAAGGGCTGCAATGTATCCTGTTCATGTTCTAAGTATAAATTGATTTCGTGATCGGCGGGGTCGAGTGCCAGCACCCTACGATAGAGCGAACCCGGTTAATTTCATAATCCTGATGGATTAGGAGTGTTGAGTCCCGGTATCCTGTGTCTTATGCCGCTACTATCCTGACTTTTCTATGATTCGATATTTGTATGTACGTAATCACATTGCACCTGATACGTTTTCATTGTTATTACCTTTTTCAAATCAATAAAAAGATTTATTAAAAAAAAAACCTTTGCAATTCACAAAAAAAACCAGAGGTTTTACAGACATTATAGTTAGGAATTAGCATTTAAAAACCTTAGAAATTCACTGAAAAAAACACAGGTTTCAGGGACATTATAGTTAGGCTGATATTCCACTCATACAAAACCAGAGAAATTCTGCTGTTAGCTAACTATAACTCGCGCCCCCGCAATGCACTGCTAATGATGTCACATATTACATCCCTCATGACATAGTCAGTAACATCATTGAATGCATCACTGATGACATCTAAAATGCCATCACTGATGACATCATCCAGTGACTGAGTGTTTCTAAAAAGTTTATGAATGTTAAAAATATATACGCCAAGGTGTACTGAAGAATGAGTGGGTGTATTAGTGTCTGAATGGATGATTTAGTGGGTGTGTGACTGACTGTATAAGTCAGTGATTAAACGTGTCTTAGTGAATGCATGGGTGAATGGCTCTGTGTGAATGTCTGTATCAGTCTGCCATTTGGTGTGAAAGTGGCTGTATGGGTTCATGAGTAGCTACATGAGTCTCTATATGCTCTATATGCGTTAATGATTGATTGTCTGAGTACCTGTATGGGTAGCTGAGTGTCTGTGAGTGTGGGTGGGGAAGGTGTGACTCCCTGCATGGATGTGTGAGTGGGTGATTCACTGGGTGTATGGGTTCATGAGTACATATGCTAGGGACTGCATGGGTGAGTGAGTGTGCGTATGGCTGGGTTGGTGAGTGAATGGATGTCTCAGTGGTATATGTATGAGTAACTACATATGTGAAAGGCAGTATATGTGAGAGTTGGAGTATATAAGTGACTATATGTGAGAGTGGAGGACTGTGAGAGTGGCTGTATGGATGAGTGTGTGTTTGAGTCAGTAATTGTATAAGAGAGTAAGTATGTTTTAGAATCTGTATGAATAACTGAGGTGGTGTGTGTATAACTGTATTGCTGAGTAAATGGCAGTGTGATTGTTTCTTTGGGTGACTGACTAGGTGTGTGAGTAACTCTATGGGTGAGTGGTGGTGTGTGAGTGTCTGTATGGGTATATGAGCGCATATATCAGTGACTGTATTGATGAGTGACTGCATGAATGAGTGACTGTATGGGTGAGTGAGTGGATATGTGTATAGACGTATGAATTAGTGAGTAGGTATGTACTACCTGGTATTGGTGGGTCTATGTTTTCGAGAATAGTAGTCTGTATTTTAGAGTGAGTGTATCAAAGGTTATATTAGGGTGTGAGGAGGTGCATCGGATATTAAGAGGATGATGTCATCAGTGATGCCATTTGAGATGTCATCAGTGATGTCACTGACCATGTCATGAGTGATGTAATATGTGATGTCATCAGCAGTGCATTGCGGGGGCACGAGTTATAGTTAACTCAGCTAACTATAACAGCCAAATTTCTCTGGTTTTGTACAAGTGAAATGTCAGCCTAACTATAACGTCCCTAAATTTTGTGTTTTTTTCAGAGAATATATATATATATATATATATATATATATATATATATATATATATATTCCAGCTCCGAAGTACCCAATGTACAAAGGAGCACCCGGACCTCAGCTGCACACAAGGAGCCTTGAATGGTAAGCACGCCTCCAGCACAACGATATCCTTTAACTGTTCAAACTGCCCAGGATGCCTGACGCATTTCGAAGTGTCCCCACTTCTCTTCAGAGGCTTTGGCAGTTACGAAGGAGCGCTTGAGGGCAGTTTGAACAGTTAAAGGATATCGTTGTGCTGGAGGCGTGCTTACCATTCAAGGCTCCTTGTGTGCAGCTGAGGTCCGGGTGCTCCTTTGTACGTTGGGTACTTCGGAGCTGGAATATTTACGCGGCGACCCATGCCGCGGAAGGAGCACCACCCTGAAAGAACCGGGGGCCATGCGGTCTTCACTACGGGCCGAGAACATGGGACAGCAGCGTATGGATTTTGCATGAATTCCACACAGCCAGGCCCATCTGTGGGCTTGAAAAGTTACCAACTGAACATTAGCGCGACGTGAGGCACTACAAGTCCCATAAGTCCCATCCAGGGCGTGCATCTAAGCAAGAAGGGGTGTGGTGCCTCAAGCACTCCTTCATAACTGCCAAAGCCTCTGAAGAGAAGTGGGGACACTTCGAAACGCGTCAGGCATCCAGGGCAGTTTGAACAGTTAAAGGATATCGTTGTGCTGGAGGCGTGCTTACCATTCAAGGCCCCTTGTGTGCAGCTGAGGTCCGGGTGCTCCTTTGTACGCTGGGTACTTCGGAGCTGGAATATTTACGCGGCGACCCATGCCGCGGAAGGAGCACCACCCTGAAAGAACCGGGGGCCATGCGGTCTTCACTACGGGCCGAGAACATGGGACAGCAGCGTATGGATTTTGCACGAATTCCACACAGCGAGGCCCATCTGTGGGCTTGAAAAGTTACCAACTGAACATTAGCGCGACGTGAGGCACTACAAGTCCCATAAGTCCCATCCAGGGCGTGCATCTAAGGAAGAAGGGGTATGGTGCCTCAAGCGCTCCTTCATAACTGCCAAAGCCTCTGAAGAGAAGTGGGGACACTTCGAAACGCGTCAGGCATCCAGGGCAGTTTGAACAGTTAAAGGATATCGTTGTGCTGGAGGCGTGCTTACCATTCAAGGCTCCTTGTGTGCAGCTGAGGTCCGGGTGCTCCTTTGTACGTTGGGTACTTCGGAGCTGGAATATTTACGCGGCGACCCATGCCGCGGAAGGAGCACCACCCTGAAAGAACCAGGGGCCATGCGGTCTTCACTACGGGCCGAGAACATGGGACAGCAGCGTATGGATTTTGCACGAATTCCACACAGCGAGGCCCATCTGTGGGCTTGAAAAGTTACCAACTGAACATTAGCGCGACGTGAGGCACTACAAGTTCCATAAGTCCCATCCAGGGCGTGCATCTAAGCAAGAAGGGGTGTGGTGCCTCAAGCGCTCCTTCATAACTGCCAAAGCCTCTGAAGAGAAGTGGGGACACTTCGAAACGCGTCAGGCATCCAGGGCAGTTTGAACAGTTAAAGGATATCGTTGTGCTGGAGGCGTGCTTACCATTCAAGGCTCCTTGTGTGCAGCTGAGGTCCGGGTGCTCCTTTGTACGTTGGGTACTTCGGAGCTGGAATATTTACGCGGCGACCCATGCCGCGGAAGGAGCACCACCCTGAAAGAACCAGGGGCCATGCGGTCTTCACTACGGGCCGAGAACATGGGACAGCAGCGTATGGATTTTGCACGAATTCCACACAGCGAGGCCCATCTGTGGGCTTGAAAAGTTACCAACTGAACATTAGCGCGACGTGAGGCACTACAAGTTCCATAAGTCCCATCCAGGGCGTGCATCTAAGCAAGAAGGGGTGTGGTGCCTCAAGCGCTCCTTCATAACTGCCAAAGCCTCTGAAGAGAAGTGGGGACACTTCGAAACGCGTCAGGCATCCAGGGCAGTTTGAACAGTTAAAGGATATCGTTGTGCTGGAGGCGTGCTTACCATTCAAGGCTCCTTGTGTGCAGCTGAGGTCCGGGTGCTCCTTCGTACGTTGGGTACTTCGGAGCTGGAATATATATATATATATATATATATATATATATATATATATATATATATATATATATTCCAACACTAACAGTCCCAACTTCGGGAAAGAGCCAGATGAGACCACCATCTTGTGCAACAGGTACTTTATTCAAAGAACAGCATGCCAGCAAAAAAATCCTTTGAAGGGCCAAACATCATACCAATTAATAGCCAGACGCGTTTCGAGTGTCTCTCTTCTTCAGTGGCTGACTGGAAGTGCAGGGGGAAACTGTTTTACTGGTGTTTCTTATCATGAACGTCTCCCGCCCGGTTGGGCGTGGCTCCGCGGCCTTCTGGGAGATACCTTACTGCATCAGTGCGCGATCATTCTCATCCGCAGGTCGGGGGAGAGAGCCGACCGCTGGTCTGAAGCGGGTCCGCAGCGGCGTCACGAGATGCTGCACAACGCGGATGAGAATGATCACGCACTGATGCAGTAAGGTGTGCGCTCACCTCAGGAAGCACAGCAAAGAAGCAGGGCACAAGATTGTTTGAAGTTGCACCGATATTGTTGGACATTTGGTGCATGTGGAAACGTACCTACATAGGTTTTCAAGTTGGTGTGGACTACGTCTCCCAGAAGGCCGCGGAGCCACGCCCAACCGGGCGGGAGACGTTCATGATAAGAAACACCAGTAAAACAGTTTCCCCCTGCACTTCCAGTCAGCCACTGAAGAAGAGAGACACTCGAAACGCGTCTGGCTATTAATTGGTATGATGTTTGGCCCTTCAAAGGATTCTTTTGCTGGCATGCTGTTCTTTGAATAAAGTACCTGTTGCACAAGATGGTGGTCTCATCTGGCTCTTTCCCGAAGTTGGGACTGTTAGTGTTGGAATTTTTAACCGGCCTGCCCAGGTCGGGGGAGAGAGCCGACCGCTGGTCTGAAGCGGGTCCGCAGCGGCGTCACGAGATGCTGCACAACGCGGATGAGAATGATCGCGCACTGATGCAGTAAGGTGTGCGCTCACCTCAGGAAGCACAGCAAAGAAGCAGGGCACAAGATTGTTTGAAGTTGCACCGATATTGTTGGACATTTGGTGCATGTGGAAACGTACCTACATAGGTTTTCAAGTTGGTGTGGACTACGTCTCCCAGAAGGCCGCGGAGCCACGCCCAACCGGGCGGGAGACGTTCATGATAAGAAACACCAGTAAAACAGTTTCCCCCTGCACTTCCAGTCAGCCACTGAAGAAGAGAGACACTCGAAACGCGTCTGGCTATTAATTGGTATGATGTTTGGCCCTTCAAAGGATTCTTTTGCTGGCATGCTGTTCTTTGAATAAAGTACCTGTTGCACAAGATGGTGGTCTCATCTGGCTCTTTCCCGAAGTTGGGACTGTTAGTGTTGGAATATATATATATATATATTCACTGAAAAAACCATAGGTTATAGATTATATATAGTTAGGAATTAGCATTTACAAAACCTTGAAAATTCACTGAAAAAAACATAGGTTATAGACCATATATAGTTAGGAATTAGCATTTAAAAAACCTTATTTTACTCACACAAAACCATTGAAATTCCATATATAGTTAGTTGCACTAACTATATATCGCGCACCCGCAATCCACTGCTGATGATGTCACATATTACATCATTCATGACATGGTCAGTGACATCACTGATGACATCACTGATGACATCTCAAATGACATCACTGATGATATCTCATTTGACATCAATGGTCACATCAATGATGATATCATTAATGTGACAATACAATGCATCTCCTCACACTTTAATATAACCTCTGTTACAACCCAGTGTTAAATACAGAGTATAATTTTTGAAACCATTGACACACCAATACTAGTTACTACATACGCACTCACTGATTCCTACGTCTACACACACATTCACTCATTCACCCATACAATCATTCATACATACAATCACTCATCTTTACAACACTATCATATGCACTCATACACCTATACAGACACTCACACTCTGCCACTCATCCATGGAGTTACTCACACACCTAGTCAGTCCTGTAAAGAATCAATCACACTTCCATTTTCTAATCTACACAGTTAAACATAGAGTACCTTACATTTTCAGACATATACTAACACATACTTACTCTCTTATAGAATCACTGATACAAGTACACATTGATCTGCACAGAGTCACACACCTCCCAGCCAGCCATACACACACTCAGTCTCCCATACAAATACTTGTGCAACCAATCAATAACCCATATAGCTACTTATATAGCTACTGATCAACACATGCAGCAGCTTGCACAACAACAGACATACTGATGCACACTTTCAGACAGTTTAGTCACTAACCCGTGCATTTAGTAAGACGCATTTAATCACTCACTCATACAGTCAATCACGCACCTACTAAAACCTTCATTCAGACACTTATACATCCACTCATTCTTCAATATGTAAAACATATTTAAACTTTACAGAAACACATAATCACTAGATGTTGTCATCAGTGATGTCATTTGAGATGTCATCAGTGATGTCATCAGTGATGTCACTGACCATGTCATGAATGATGTAATATGTGACATCATCAGCAGTGGATTGCGGGTGCGCGATATATAGTTAGTGCAACTAACTATATATGGAATTTCAATGGTTTTGTGTGAGTAAAATAAGGTTTTTTAAATGCTAATTCCTAACTATATATGGTCTATAACCTATGGTTTTTTCAGTGAATTTTCAAGGTTTTGTAAATGCTAATTCCTAACTATATATAATCTATAACCTATGGTTTTTTCAGTGAATTTCAATGGTTTTTTAATAGCAAATATCTGTAGCTGTAAAATGTATTCTTCTTTAAATCCCAAAATATATTTTATATGTTTATTAATAACTTTTTTTTTTTTTAATTTTTTTTCTTCGTTCCCACTTCGCGAATCGGGAAGCTTCCCGTTAGCTGACCTTGATGCCGCGAAATAGACCGCGAGCCAGTAAACGTTTCTTTACCGCAACTGCCGCGTTAGAAAACAACATCGTGACGCCTCCCGTCCGCATGACGTTTCGCGTTGTCGCGTGATACGTCATATGACGTACTACGTTAGTGAACTGGTACGCTTACCGAGTCGCAAAGCAAAGGTTTCTGGAAGCAACCCGGAAGGCCCTGCAAAGCGTGTAACATAAACACAGCAGGTCATGTGACTTGGTAATAACATTTTTCATTGGTTCATTTCACTTTTGGTTTCCTAATGATGTAAGACTAGGTCATATAATCTAAAATGAACACTTTTCATTGGTTGAGAACTATTGTTTTTCCCAAATGATGAAAATCCCTCTTTCTTTCCTCACTCTGACTTTCATCATTGTGAGAGAAAGACCCTTTGTTACCAGTGAGCAATGGCTTCTTTAGTAGCTTCAGCTGGTGCTTCCCCACCACCTCCACCACATCCAAGGAAGAGTGGACCGATGTGTGAATGTGTTCACTGTATGCAACAACTTTGACACTTACAGAAGCCTCACCTTCTCCATGCCTCCTACACAGTTCTACATGTACATCATAAATGCAAACAGAACAGAATTAATTATACATGTTAAATGGTTTATTTTTGCTGTTCTCAGAATGTATCAAATTTCACTAAAAACAGTGACTTGAAGGTATTCATCATATAACAGCGGGGAAAAAAAAAACACAATCAAAATGATTGTGTTTAAAAAACCCATACAACATAACAAATCAGAATTCAGAACTCCTTAAAGTTAACTTACTTTCCATGACGGCCAAGGATGTCCTATGAACAGCTTACACTCTGTTGTGCTGTTATTACTTTCAACCCGCCACTTTCTGAAAGAAAACCTCCATCGTTTTCAAAAACATGTTACATACAATAAATGACTTCTTGCTCTCTACCACAAGTTTCCACAAGGCCAAATCTTGTCAAAGCCATTTATAACTCTTGGATTTCTTGTAAGCCAATCCCGTCTTTTCGCATTTCCGCAACTTTCAGAATTAAAATGTTGAAGATCATTTACACAATCCTGGACTAGTAATATCTTCCCCTTCTTGCTCAATCATGTTCTACATTTCCTATCACACTGATACTGCTTATTATGAAGCAGACTTACACTACCTTTATGACTAGTACAATTATTTAATTCTCTACATCACTTTTAATCACAAAGCAATGTAAAACAGTAGACAGCATTGCAGACTTACATTCCCTCTACTCCATGTTTTGATTGGCTGCTTCAATTAGCTTATAAAAAGAAATAGTTTTTCTGAACTCATTCAAAGTGCACGTATTTCTCAATGACGTCCAGTGTTATGGTAAAAAGTTATGTCTCTGTACTACACTTATCCTCAAGGCCAAATAGTGTAGGAGCCATGAGAACTTCTTGAAATTCCTCAGAGCACATCCCGAGATTCTTTCCCTAAAATTTTGGTTTTAAAAACACCAGGTAAGAGTTTTTAAGGTCATATGGCAATTTTTTTTTGAAAATTAAAACAGAATCATTGCACAATGACCAGCCATTTCTACACTTTAAATAAGCTGTATAATGTCCTGATGTTATTGAAGGACCATCATGATATATAATTGCTACAGTTACAAAAGTCCTTCCTGATATTGACAACTGTGAAGCCACAAAATTTTTAATTAAAGTTGTCAATTTTGTTCCATCAGGCCTACATCGTTGGAACATTAAAATGACATACTGGCCATATGTTCGTATAAATAATGTGGACATCATTTCAGATTTACATTGCCTACACTCCATATTGTGATCAGCTGCTTTTACTAGCTTATTAAAAGAGACTGATTTACTGTCTGGCAAAGTTAAATATATAAATCTTTCTGAGTCTATACTAGTAGTACTTGATACCCTACAGTTCTCGCAGTCATGCTGCCATTGATAAGAAAGCCCAAACAGGTGATCTACATCTACACCTTCATCATGCAATACATCAAGCATATACATTAAAAACTCCTGACAATCTTGCTGACTATTTTGAGAGAATTGTGTTTGGCCTGAACATCTGTCTAACAGATTTCGAATTTCAGACACACTTTCTATGTTTGTTCTATCAGTGCTACATTTCTCTAACACAGAATTTAACAAACTGCAAAATCTTTGATCAGAATTGACCACAATCTCTTCTTTTACATTTTCTAGAGAAAACAAAACATTAACCACTACATTAGCATAGCAGTTGACACCAGAACTGTTTTCAAATTGAAAACCAACAACATCTTCAACAGAATCCTTTTTGTTTCTGCTTATAATTTCAGGTTCATCGACTTTTCGTCTTTTTGCTACAACCTCCCCAGTATTGGTCACATTTCTTCGTTTCCGGCCTACCACACGTTTCTCAAACAAAGGATACTGAGGCAAATGTGGCGCATACTCTCTTCTCAACCTATTGTATTCCTTAACACAATCTAGATCCGCACAAATGTTTGTGACATCACACTCAATCAAGTACAATCCCGATAAAGTCCTAACTCGTGACAATGCCACATATGCCATACCCTCCTTGAACACAGAACTGCCAATATTCACCAATGCACAGTCTACACTTAAACCTTGCGATTTATGGATTGTCACCGCATATGCAAAGCAAACAGGAAACTGCAAAAATCTAGCAGAACAACGAGCAATTAGCTGTACTTCCTCAATGCCATCAAATTTAATTTTTAAAAATTCAATTCCATCTCTATTTCTGTATTTCACAAAATCAACAACATTACCCATTGATCCATTTACCAGACCTCTTTCAACATGTAAATTCCTTCTTAAAATTATACGGCAGTTCAAGCACACATTCAGAGTCTTTTCAAAACCCGCAGTTTTAGATATACTCTTCTCTAATGAATCCAATTTTGTTTTCAGATTCTCAGACAAAATAATTGTTGATCCCATATGCTCTACTCTGTCAATAGCTTCCAATTTCACAATCTCTTGCTTTTCTAAATGCAACATTTTGTTGTTGAATTTGGCACATTCTGCAAGAGTTGGCATCAAACATATTCCAGATTTTTTCTCAGTAACTTTCTGAAAAATATTCTCAGGCACAACATCTTCGTCTGGATATAAATTTGTCAGTAATCGTGCATGTAAAGCTTCTTTCCCATGCTCGGTCACTTTTCCAATTCTAACATCTTGTAGAATAGTCTTGTAAACTTCATCCTTTGCCTGACGCATATTTTCATGCAGTTCAGCATAATTGAAGTTTAACCATATATTGACGTTGCCAATACTCCCTAAGCACTTCCTGGTATCTTCATGCGTGAGCATTTTGAACACAGGTTGCCCTTTCACTGGTGTCAGCTGCAGAAGATCTCCGAAAACAATGATGTGTTTGCCACCAAATAACACATCATACTCCGTTTTGAGAACTTCTTGCATTCTCAAATGCACAAAGGCAAGCATGACATTGGAAACCATGCTTACTTCGTCAATGATAAGAAGTTTCATTTTCCTCAAGACTCTTGAAACTTCAAAACAAGCATCTCCAGATAGCTTGTGATATTCTAATTTGTTGTCATGCTCCACTGGCAGCATCAGTAAACGATGTAAAGTAATCCCTTTAATGTTATGTGCTGCCAGTCCAGTTGGAGCGGTGACAACACAAGACAGCGATGACTCTGTCCTTTCCTGCAAATAACATGAAATTGCTTTAATAAGGAAACTTTTTCCAGTTCCCGCTTCTCCACTCACGTACAGTCGGACAGGCTTCAACGACGTACATGAGCACTCTTTCTTGTCATGACTTAATCCATGATCAATTTGCATGGTAAGTTCGTCATATATTTTCCTCTGCTCAACGTTGAGTTGTCTTTCCAACTCTTCTAAGTTAACCGCATCCTCCTGAGCATGTGCCATGGCTCTTTCCACTTCATTCATAGCAGTGGCAGCTTCATTTTCGATAAGAGGTCCTCCTAGTGGATCCTGACTCAATGAAGCAGAACTCTGACTGTCCTGAGAACTGTCTCTGGCAATCTCGGCTGCAATCGTTGCTTCCTGCTCAATTTCCACATTCAACATTTCTACATATTTGGGAAAAGCAGGACATTCTATGGTCTCCTTGGCAGCATTGAATGAGTCTTCGTAACAAAGGAAATCTCCAAGCAGTTCCTCTTCTGCACGCCAAGGCTTAAAAAGTTGCAAAAGTGCTAAATAGAAAAACTCCTTTTTTTCAGGAGATTCGCCACTCAATTTTCGATGGTTTATCAAGTGGCATTTTCTTTGCTTGACCAGACATCCCTCACTTCCTATTACAGCATACACTCCTTTCTCAGTATCTTCTTTGATGTTCCTCTTGAATATGTAATTTTGCAGAACCTCATACAGACAAACATTCTCGAGGTGACTGCTTCGATTTGGATAATATGTATCCAACATGTTGCTCTTCAAAATGTCGGTACTGTTTGGCTCCTTTTCCGCCAAATACTCAATTTCCCGCACAGGTTTCAGAACTCGATTACGCGTTGCAGCAAGACCAACACTCGCCCAAACGATACTCCTGGACTTGGCATAGAGACTTGCTGAAGACAACCGGTCAGAACATTCGTAAGCTCCGATTTCTCGATGCGACAACATCTTCAGACTGAAACTGTACAACTTCTTGCTGAGGCTCTTTTCATGGGAAATGTCCTCCCACATATCCTTCAATTCTGTCTTCTCTTTTTTGGTGATGTAAGATGTCACATACCGAGCCACAGCCATACAGTTATCAGCCACAAACTGTATATCCATGTTAGCATTCCACATGGACAAAATCACCGGGTTGTAGTCGTTGATGTACTTAGACTCTTCGTTCCTCTTCAAATTGTATGTGTTTTTAGGTGATTTCTTCATCACATTGTGTCGCAGCGAAGACATCAAACTGTTCACTCTTCCTTTAGAAATCACCGATCGTGGAAAGCCGAAACGACATTTGGTGTAGAACTTGTCTTTGTTCCGGAATTTACGACGACAGTACTTTCCACATCGATGGCTTTGGAAACGTAGAACTTTTTCTCTTAGGCTTTTTTTCTCCTTTGCGTTTGGAACAGCACACGTAGAATACTGTTCTATGAAACTCATCACTGAGTCGTCTGCATCCGTTCCAAATTTAGGTGCATCCTTGATCCACAGCAACATATGTATATGAGGAGCACCTCTTGCTTGGTACTCCTTCCTCCAGAAGAAATCCAACACCTCTCCAAGAGGTGGATTCTTCTTATTCATGATGAAAGACATCATACCTTCAAATCTATGATTGAAGTACCTACATACATTGACTGGATCCAAAGAGCACAGTTCTCCGGGTGTCTTGAATTCGATGTTTTCTACGTTAGCATTTGCCTCTCGTAGAAATTCAAGTAAGTCTTCCCAGCCATACTCAGCACAGCTCAAAGTGAGGAACCATGTGGGAGTTCCTAAGTTCCTCAGCATACATTTTAAATCACCATGACGACGGTACCAGTACTCATTAGTACCACGCTGACACGCCATGAGATTAATCAGGTGAGAATCCAAAATACTGTCTTGGACATTGACTTTATCCATAAAGTCACTTGCCGAGATGTTTTGCATGTGTATACCACTTTTCAAGATGTGGTTCACTGCATATGACAGTCCAGACAGATCGCTTTCAAACAGGAGATGAAACAAATAAGGAATGCATTGTCGAAACCTAGGATCTCCTGCATACAATCGCAAAGTCCGGTATTCAGAAGCAGGAATTTGATGAGGGCGCTCATCATATCTTCCTCCCTGACCTGTTGGAAAAAGCTGTGGGAAACACCGAGCTTCCAAACTTTCCTCCCAAACACTAATGGGACTCCCTTTCGCTTGTTTCATTTGAAACAACTCAATAGCATTCCCCATGACTTCCTTGGAATGCAAAGGATGAACACTATAATGTTCATATATTTCTTCACTAGTACAGGGTTCTACTTTCTCAATTTGACCAGCACACAAATCGCTATCCTCTTCCTCACTTACTTCCTCTTCTGCAACATATACATTTTTATAGTATTTATTATTTTTTTTCAAATACAATGTTGCCCTTTTGACTTTCCTAACATCTACTAAATCTTGCCATATTTTCTTATTCTTTGTCGGAACCCCATTAACTAAGATAACAAGAGGTTCCTCTTCCACTTTTTCTACTCCAATTGTGTTAATGTTTTTCTTCAAATCTAGAGGCAAATAAACAACTCTTCCCTTTAATCCTCTCTGTAAATCTGATGGAGGCAATTTCCCTGTCTTTGGCTCCATTCTTACAATAGCCTGAAAGGGATGGATACTTTGAATCAAAATAGATTCATAAGTATTTAAATCCTTCAATTCAGAAGGAATCTCAACCAATTCCAGATTATTATGAACTGCTCTAGCAGGCATCTGGTTTTGATTTAATTTGTTACAACAATAAGTACACACACGTTGATCCAATCCCAAATCAAAACAATTTTCTACCATCAAGTATGTTGTAAAATCCTTCCATTCACTATTATTTTCCCTTTCACTTTTTCCATATAAATCCACTAACTTAGTCTGATTCTTATAATAAGTGCGTCGACAACACACACAAGTGAAATTTGGCCTCTCACTTGATTTCACCTCAAACGTCGCAATTTCCCTCTGGAAATTATCTGTACTGGAAACCTGTACACTATCTTCCACATTACTCTCTTCTTCTTGGTCAATTTCAACATTCTCCTCTTTACTTCCAAAGTAACAAAACTCAATTTCTTCACATATATTCTTCACATCTATTTCAGAACCATGCAAAAGAGCAGCGCATAATTGTTTAAGCATAATTGCTGGACTCTTAGCATAATACAACATTCTAACTAATTTCCTCACATTATTATGATGCACTGCTAGCATCCTGAAATGATGAAAAACACTCTGACATACTCTCCTGGAAAGACAAGCCAGTGAATGACCATGCAAACCTATCACTTCTCTCACTCTGCAAGGATCTAATTCTTGCAACAACTTCATTTTCTGCTTCAAACTTTTCTTATTAAATGACCGTATAAAATCACAAAGCAAATTGATGGAATCCTGTCGTACACTGCAAATACTACTACACTTCCAGGTGTACACAGGACCCTTAGGACGTCTCCCTAAAACCTTATTACCTAACACCTCTTCTATCTCTGTTCTCACAACTTTTTCTTTTTCAACTGGACAACCATCTTTCACTTCATAAGCTCGACCACTGGTGTCAACTGCATGCACCAAATCATTATCCTGGAAATAACTCTCCTCATTAAAAAATGCCTCAGAGCTTGAACTATGCATCCATTCTCCAGAAAAAACTTCACAAAAATTACTACGATTAACTATTCTCTTCCATCTACTATTTCTTTTGAAATCATAAATTACCTTGTTTAGCTTCCTAATTCTATTGATTGTCAAAATAAATAACTTACGTTTAATTTCAAATGCCTGATCAATAACTTTCTCAACTATTTTTTTTCTCTTATAAAAAAACACTTTCTGTTGACCTTTCTTAATATTTTTTAACAAATTCCCAATTATCCTGTTGCGGAACATTCGTTTACGAATATCCCTAAACTGTTGTTTCCTTCTACTTTCATGCATAGAGTTATCTCTTACTCTAGCAGTAACATTTCTCATTGGCCTTTCCTTACCATTTGAATTGTTTCTCCTTTTCTGGACTGAAACATTTTCTGTAGTAATATTTTTTTTACTACACATATTTCTTATGACTGTTTTTGGACTCTTACCCGGTGCTTTCTTGGTGACTTGACAAATCTTTTTGTTAGAGGACTGCTGCATTATTCCATGGTCCTGCTGTCTTTGACGTTTTGCAGCCTTTCTCACTCTTTCTTTTCTAGGCATCCTAAAATCTTGAAATAATCTGCAGTTGAATCTGTGGTAAAATATAATAAAAAATGTTATTAACCACTATTACCCAACAGTAAATTAATAACAGTCATCAAAAACTTAACACACTACTTAAGTATATAATATACTGAAGCCTATCTCCAATTTTTCACTGAACAGGACTCATCTCTTCTTAACCTTGGATAAACCTCACCTACTCTGTGTCCCCTGCACATAATTAAATGTAAAGGGGCAGATTTATATTAACTAGCACATCCCCAGGGATGCACCAGTTAACGTGCACCGCTGCTCTGCCACCCACGGTGTGCCGCATTTACAATCAGATAGGACAAAGCTACATCAAAACCCTGCGCCTGCTTGAAGCAGGCATAGATCTTGACGCAGGTAGGCTGAAAGCTAAAGCAACAACTAAGTGTCGTGTGCAGAAGTTACAAAAAAGGAAAAATGGCGTTTAAACCAGTAATGAGACCATGCTAACGTAACACAGAGTAAAAATATCCAGGATCTACATCAGTTTGGGGTTCACGAACCTGGCAGGTACAAGGCACTGAGGCTTTCCACCGTGCATGTCTCATCCCAAATCATATGTTGTTTGTGAATGAAACAATTTCCCAGACCAAATGCTTTGGATTGGCTACTTCTAAAAAATTAAACACCCCTACTATCCCGGAGTTAGAGGAATATGATGGTTGGAGTAATTTTACTCGTTGTCCATTAAAGATTTACAGGCCCTACTCCGTAATTCTTCCTTTAACATTTCCAGTATAAATCCAAAAGGTTGACTGCTTTGGCAACGTGCCTTATCCACGGTTTAATAACGCTGCCTTTTGCTTTATATAAGTTTTCAAATTGTATGAAATATATACCAATAGGTCGTTATTAACCTTTAGGTAGTGGTTTTCTTCATGAGGTCTGGTCGCTTCCATACACATACAGATTTTCAAAGATGATCAAGAACTTTATCTGAATGGAGAGGAATGCACTGAGACGCCAGATCATTCACTAATGTGTAGGCACATACAGTTACACGGTTCATGCAACAAACACCGACCAAATATGGCTTGCGTGTTGCAAGGCACACCAGTTCCTGCTATCATCCCCACGTTCAAGTTCTTGGAAAATGGTAGTTATTTGATGCTCAATAATGAAGATTGTTCTGGGTTAATTAAAAGTATTCATTTTATCGTAACAGTAAATGAACGGGTTATTTGCTGCAGAAATGTTCTATTTCCTCCCACACATGAACATAGGGAGTTTTCAATCTGGCCACAAATACCAACCTTGGGAGCACATTTCAACGGCATGGCAAGAATAAGAGCTCTTTTGTCTCAGAGAGAGGTGGCCTTGAGTTCGGCCCGTGAAACTTTCGTGCTTCACATAGCGAACACCCGTACAGAGGTGCAGACCCTTTTAAATACAGATTCGCCTTTCCATTTCAGCAAGATGGTTCGGACTATCTCTAACGCGTCCTCCACAAAGGGCCTGGCGCACTTTTTTAAAGTTGTTACCAGTGGTCTCGTGACTTCATTTGAGAAAATCTTTGGAGTCATCCCTGCTTTCTTTCATTCTATTTTTTCCACTCTGCTTCGTGGATTCCCATTTTTACTTGCATTACCAGCGGACGCTCTTGTGCTTTTTTACATTTTTAAATATGGATGTCCCTCCTGTGCAAGCTCCCGCCCTGCAGCTGCTGACACTGTTCCGCAATCGCATGCTAGAATATTATGGCACAATGCCGTTGGCGATATTAAGCACGGCATATGGATTATCTTTTCGATTCTCCTACTTCACTTGTGTCCAGCCTGTATTTCACTGCCTGACCTGTGATTTCGATTGGGCCATTGATTTGTGTCTCTGCGGACCGGTTTCTCCTGACGTCGACTTTAATCAGCTGATGACTCCTATCATTACTCACGAGTTGGTTTGTCCTGGCGAAAGGATTATGGCTGTGGCATTGATGCATGGACTAATTGGTCCCTGGAATTTACTGGCGGCAACACAGTCTTTCTTGGAACAGACCTTTCTTGAAAACCCACCGAGCTGTCCTCTGATGTTGATAGAGGATCCGGTGCTGGGAGAGCACTTATGTTCTTTTCCGCTTTTAAATTGGATGGCTGAACTCTTTTCGGATGAAGACGGTGACTTCCTATTGGAGGCTGTTGCAGCTTATTTTGCATACACAGTTATGTCATAGACCTTTTTCATGTTTGATATGCTGAGTACTAGCATTTCATTGACAATTCATTGACTTATTTGTCAAGTTTTTATTATTTAGCTTGCCTATTGGCTTAAGACTCGATAAAGTACTTGGCTGTTTTATTTTTCTTTAGCATTAAATTTTCCTAGTTTTTAATGTTTTACCTTGCGGACCGTCCACATATAAAGTTGCAATCTGCTCTCATGAGATGGCACTTCTATTATCTTATTCAGTTCGTTTCCGGATCATGGGGAGGTGTCATCTAGGTCCTGGATATCTTTACACCGTGTTAAGTTAGCATGGACTCATTACCGGTTTAAACGCCATTTTTTCCTTTTTTGCAACTTCTGCACACGACACTTAGTTGTTGCTTTAGCTTTCAACCTAATAGTTCATCGTGATTTACATGAGAATAATATGTTATTGCTCTACTATCTGCTTTACTTCTTAAACTATATCTGTACAGCGAGTGCTGAAGTTTCAAGAACAACACGATACAGAATTGTTATGAGGTCTGATCTCCACGACTTCATACTCATAACATAAGTGCAGCTTCTCCCAATTCTGGGCATGAGGCGGGTTTTATATTGCTTTGCCGAACACACATACACAACACTTGATGCGGTTCACATGAAGAGAGAGCTGGTGTATGCTGATGTGATTCCTTCAAATCTAAGACACTAAAGTATCGGCACGCCCTAAACCAACACAAAGAGACCTTCTTAGCAAATAATATATTATGTGTATTAGGGAGGGTGAGATATAAGCAGCCGCGGGCCGTGGAGGGAGTTACGGTGGGGCAGGGAGGCGGGGAGGGGGAGGGGCAGGGTGGAGCCCTCTCCACCCTGCCCCTCCCCCTCCCCGCCTCCCTGCCCCACCGTAACTCCCTCCACGGCCCGCGGCTGCTGATAAGTGTTGCTAACTCTTATTCATTTACAGCATGTTAACATACTGTCACCATTCGCTTTTTATGTACTACTGACTATGCTGGTAATTTTGCTACTGATAATATGTGTACTTGTATAATCTAAGATACTACGCCTGAGAAGACGGCATTAGTAAATAAACATTTCAAATACACATGTGTTCTTCTTAACTCCATGTTCTGGTTTCTAAGAAATATATAACGACCGACTGTTCATGAGTTCCACGTATCCTGAGGTACTATAAGTTCATATTCTGGATTGTCTAAACATTGAGAGTTTGTTATATCCAATGTGACACTGTACCTAGCTTGCTAAGGGGTTTTGATTACTAAGGTGAGTTTTGGGACACCCTAATTCGCCGAGGTTCCAATCCTCTGTCCACAGTTCTGTGTGAGAACAGAAACCCTGCGACAGGGGCACCCCTCAGCCTTACTGGAGCTTCATCACACTTGCGATACAACTCCAGCAATGCGCCAACTTTACGGCACAAATACGTCACGCATCTGTGCTGTTTTTGCCCCATGATGCGCCGCATTGTAAATGCAGCACACCATAGGTGACGGAACAGCGGCACAGAATGACTAACACATCCCTGGTGATGCGCCAGTCATCATAAATCTATCCCTATGCTTCTTATCTTGTTAGAGATGAACCGCCATATGTATCATCAAAGTTTTTTGAATTTCCTAAATAGCGAACTTTAAGGAATAAATAGCGATTCTTTACCATTCCTAGTTTGCGATGACCTATTTGCTAATTACAAATTACCCATTCATTTCCATGCAGCAGGAGGCCCATAGGAATGAAGGTGCAATTTGCGATTAGCAATTACCTCATCGCAAATTACGAATTTTTCCGACGGTGCAGGGGTGTCTCAAGAACACCCTGCTGCACCCCTGAAAAAGAAATTTGGGGTCATATGGCGCACATAAATTTTGAAAACATTCCTTTACCTCAAAAACGATTTTCAACTCATAATTTGAAAACACTGCACATGGGGAAATGACTTAAAATGTCCTTAAGACACATAAAAGCATTTTTTGATTGCCTTTGCAGCATGTTTCAGTCACCTTTAACATGCCTATGTAACGGAAACATTCAAAATCTAAATTTGCCATGCACAGGTGGGAGCATATTTACAAGCAATTTGCTCCACAGACAAACTTCTTACATTGAAATGGGAAAAATAACATCAGAGACTCTCAATTACCTTATAAAGAAGCAGACACCATTATGTCCTTCTCATCAATATTAAAACCATTGCTTTTTCTCAAAAACGATTTACAAGTCATAATTTGAAAACACTCCACAGCTCCTATGCACATAAAAGCCCTGTCAGTACTAATACTTCACATTTTCTCCAATTACAATTTCTCAAAGAAACAAAATCTATTTGTGAAACACTTGAGACAAAGCAACATTTGAAAAACACAACTTTCTTCATAATTTTCTCCTTAAAGCACACTATTTTCTATCTAAATTAAAGAAATCTTTTCTCACCTTAGCAAATACTTTGAGTTTCAAAACAGTCTCAGAAACACACCAATTTGTCTTCAGCAGAGCAAAAGGTATGCACTCCAGAGTCTGCAGCTATCAAAAGCACAGAAATGCTGTAATTCCTCACACATATCTCTCATGTCACCCAATCAAAACTCTTCCCTCACTTTTTTTCAAAGCAAAACCCTTCCCCCCTCTGCCCCCTCTCTGCTTTTTCTGCATAGCAACCACCTCTTGCAAGACCTCTCACACAACAATGTTGCAATTGAACTCTGAACTCTCAGTGCACCTGCATATCCAGAGCATTCTTTCATTTAATGATTTTTTCTTCGCCTCTCAAAATACATCTTTCAACGAACTCATCCATGCACACTAACTTTCTGTTTTCAGCAATCAAAATCCACCAATCACTCTTACTGCTTCATTAACACAGAAACTCCTCAGTTTTTTTCATTTTACACTCTCATTTTTTCAACTGCCATTTCATTGCCACACTTCATCTGACTGCAGCAGAACCTTCTCTCACCATGTTTTCTGTCTGGATTGTTGGACATAGTTACATCTATTGGGCTCAAAGGTACGCTGAAAACAGGAATTTACCTAACCTCAATTTACAAGATGTGGAAATTAAGTGGTTTGGCCACAGATGATTAAAATGTCACCAATTGATACCATTGGTGAAAACCTTTATGCATTTGCCAAAACCTGACCTGTTAATTGTGCACTGTGGAGGTAATGATTTGGGCACTTTGACTGGGGTAGGTCTGGAAATGCTTTTAAAGGACACCTTTGAGCAATTGATGGCACTTTTTCCTCAGACTGCCTTGGTATATTCAAATATATGCCAAAGACAGAAATGGAGGTGGTCGAACCAATTTTGTCCACAAATTGAGAAATCGAGGAAGCATGTAAACAAATCTGTTTCAGCTTACATGAGAGACCATGGAATGGGCTCCCTGTACAACAATAACTTGCGTTACTACATGCAAGATATCTACAGAGGAGATGGAGTTCACTTCTCAGATGAGGGCAACAGAGTTTTCACTCTGAATTTAAGACTGTGCATTGGTACCTACTTATAAGTACCTAAATGTACCATAAACCCAAAAGCTCTTCTCAGAGCTACCCTACATCTGATCACTCACAATTATTATTTTACTCTAACTTTTTTCACTAATTTTCAAGAAAGTACGCTCCCCAGAACGCTTCCCGGTTCGCGAACCGGGCGCACTCCACGCAAAAAAACTAAAAAAACGGTATATTTTTTTTTTGCCCTGCGAGACCCTTTCAAAGCCTCCACATCAAACCTAGGGGGTCAGGGACGATCTACTATGCCCCCTTATGGTCATTTGCCCCTTCGCTTTGGCCTCCTCTTGTCTCTCGATCCTACCGAGAGACAAGATGGCGGCCGCTACGGACTGTTTGGAATGTTTACAGACGCCGAAAAACCAATCAGCTTCGCAAACCTCCGTAACGCGAAAAGTACGCGAAGCGGAGCGCTGTTACAGATATATATCTTTTTTTGAATGTTAATTTCTCAAAATCCACTGGAGCACATATATTGAGACCTAGCAAAGGCACATCGGGCTACCAGTCCCTACAATTTTGCCAAGTTTCGTGCAAATCCATTCAGCCGTTCGATTATTATTATTTTATTTTTTTTTGCCCCGCGGGGCCCTTTTAAAACCTCCACATCAAACCTAGGGGGTCAGCGACAATGTACTATGCCCCCTTATGGTCATTTGCCCCTTCGCTTTGGCCTCCTCTTGTCTCTCGATCCTACCGAGAGACAAGATGGCGGCCGCTACGGACTGTTTGGAATGTTGACAGACGCCGGAGAACCAATCAGCTTCGCTTCACAAAGCTCCGTTGCGCGAAAAGTACGCGTCCTGGAGCGCTGCCCGGTCCGCTGTTACAGATATATATCTTTTTTTAAACGTTAATTTCTCAAAATCCACTGGAGCACATATATTGAGACCTACAAAAGGCACATCGGGCTACCAGTCCCTACAATTTTGCCAAGTTTCGTGCAAATCCATTCAGCCGTTCGGGCTAAAAGTGAGGCCAACCGCCCTATGGAAATTAACATGGGAAAAACGCGTTTTGGGACCCCCCTTTTTTCTCGGCCCCCCCTTGACGAACCCCCACAAAATTTTCAGGGGCTGTTCAGAAACAAAATGTGCCATTTTCCTGAAAATTTCAGCCAATTCCGTCCACAAACGCCAAAGTTATTAGACATAGAATTTTCAAAAATCCCATAGAGAAAAAATCCTAACTATATATACCTACTGGCGACCGCCAGTAGGTAATATATATATATATATATATATATATATATATATATATTTATATATATATATATATATATATATATATATTCAATGAAGCAAATGCAGATTGCTCTTCCACAAGGGGAGCTGCATGTTAGCGGCTCCCAATGTGGAAAAGCAATGCCCGCTCCTGCAGGATGCTGGGAGCCAGCGGGACCCTAGGGGCATTGGGGCTCCCCACACGGTCCCCAACGGAAAGGGCCTGCCCTGGGGGATGGGGTCTCCGGGGCTAGAATTGGCCCAAGAGGGGGGCCACGCGGCCCCCGCCCCATAATTAAAAATTAAATTAAAAAATAAATAAAGGTCGGCACCGGGGGTTTGGGTCCCCGGGGCCAATAGTGGCCTCAGGAGGGGGGCCACGCAGCCCCCCTTCATAAAAAAACCTAATAAAATGTGTCTATGCCCCGGGGGATGGGGTCCCGGGGCCGGAATTGGCCACGGGAGGGTGGCCCACGCGGCCTCCTTCCCGTTCATCTTTTTTTATTTTTTTAAAAAGGGGTCAGGCCCTGGGAGATGGTGTCCCCAGGGCCCAGGAAAAGAAAAAAGAAGGAGGGCCACACAGCCCACCTTCTAAAAATAAAAAAAAGACAGTGATCGTGCCGGAGGCCCCGACCACTCCCAGCAACACTTTGCAAACGCACCACAGAGAGGTGTAAAAAGGGGTGTGGCCTGGACCACCTCTCTGCAACGCAGCCCTGTAGCTCTTATTGGAGGTACCTGGTGGGCTAGTTGGTCCCCAGGAGCCCTCAGGATTGAAGGGGAATTAATTCCCTAACTTAAAATGCACCACAGGGTGTGTTTGCACATATGTCACCTCAGGCCCTGCCCCCTCTCTTCACCACTGTGTAAATGTGCCCCATTATGCCTTTTTAAATTGGGGGATTACTTCCCCTTCAATACTGAGGGGACGCTGGGGCCAACTAGACCAGGTACCTCCAGTAAGCGCTGCTGCGCTGCGTTGCAGAGAGGTGGTCCAGGCCACGCCCCTTTTTATACCTCTCTGCAACACAGCTCTGTTGTGCTTACTGGAGGTACCTGGTGGGCTAGTTGGACCCCAGTGACCCTCAGGATTCAAGGGGACTTAACCCCCCAACTTACAACGCGCCAGGGGGCATGTTTGCAGAGTGGTGGAGAAAGGGGGCATGGCTTTTGTCTACCTCTCACCAATCCCACTGCGTGGGGCTTACTGGAGGTACAAGGTAGGCTAGTTGGCCCCTAAAGGACCCCTAGCAGTGAAGGGGACTTCATTCCCCATCCAAGTGTGTGCCAGAGAGTGCGTTTGTAGAGTGGTGGGCGAAGTGGGCGTGGCCTGGTACGAGCACTTACCAATGCTGCTG
This sequence comes from Lissotriton helveticus, assembly GCF_964261635.1. Lineage (NCBI taxonomy): Eukaryota > Metazoa > Chordata > Amphibia > Caudata > Salamandridae > Lissotriton > Lissotriton helveticus. Next base: position 422,788,132 of record NC_136061.1, on the reverse strand, counting down.
TGTGGGACTGACTGGAGGTAATAGTTTGGGAAGTTGTCCCTAAGGATGTCCTTTAGGCCAACTACCCCTCTTGGTACCTCCAGTAAGTCCCACACAGTGGCATTGCTAAGACGTCTTCTTAGACCATGGCCCCCTTTCTCTACCACTCCTCAAACGTGCCTCGTGGCAGACTACGGGATGGGGGATGAAGTCCAATTTAGTCCTGAGGGAGTTTGGGGCCGAGAATCCCTCCTGGTACCTCCTGTAAGTCCTACACAGTGGAATTCCTGAGCGTTGGTTGGACGCCCAGCACCCTTTCTCCACCACTCTGCAAACACGACTACTAGTTAAAGTAGCATATTTCTGCACCTCTGACTTAGAGGTATTTTTAATGCCCCTGCCCTATTATATACTGGGGCCTTAGAGAGGAGGTCATGCTAATCACAGGGATACCCCAACGCCTAGTGTTCCCTAGTGTATGTAGGTGTTTTCACTGTATTCTAAGTATCTTTTAGCATAGCACTGGCTCTAGGCCTGGTTAGTCAGAGTCAGTTACCACCAGTACCTGCCTGAAAGTGTTGTGGGCACAGGATGATTTTGCAACAAGGCCTCTTTCTGCTCCTCTGTTCGTTCTTTCTGCACGTCTTGCTTCTTCCTGCTCTTTTCTTCATCTTTGTGGACTTCTGTTGCTTCTGTTGCTTCTTTCTGAATTTCTTTTGCTTCTTTCTGTGCGTTTTTTATTCTTTCTTCACATGTCCTACCTCTGTAGGCATAGTTAGAAACTAACATTTAAAAAACCTTTGAAATTCACTTAAAAAAACATAGGTTTCAGGCATGTTATAGTTAGAAATCAGCATTTAAAAAACCTTAGAAATTTACTGAAAAAACCATAGGTTTTAGGAAAAGTTATAGTTAGCTGGACATTTCACTCATACAAAACCATAGAAATTCCCCCGTTATAGTTAGTTCAGCTACCTATAACTCGCGCCCGCGCAATGCACTGCTGATGACATCACATATTACATCACTCATGACATGGTCAGTGACATCACTGATGACATCACTAATGACATCAACCATGTGATAATTTGATGCATCTTCTCACACCCTAATATAACCATTCATACACCCACTCTAAATTACAGACTGCCATTCTCAAAACCATAGACACGCCAACACCAATAACTACGTACCCACTCACTGATTCTTAGGTTTACATACACATCCACTCACTCACCCGTACACTCACTCATACTTATGGTCACTCAGTACAGGATTATCATATGCACTCATACACCTATATAGACACTCACACACCACCACTTATCCATAGAGGTGGTCACACACCTAATCAGTCAAGTAAATAATTAATCACACTGCCATTTACTCACCTATACAGTTATACACGCACCAGCTCACTTACTCATACAAATACTAGCACATTCTTACACTCTGATACAATCACCGATACAAGCACACACTCATCCATACAGCCACTCCCACAACCACACACTCTCACTTACAGCCATTTATATACTCCAACACACATATATACTGCCTTTCACATATGTAGTTACTCACACATGTACCACTGAGATATACATTCATGCACTAACACACCCATACAAACACTCACCCACTCATACAGTCCATCACAGATGCAATCTTGAAACCTTGTACCCAGTGAATCACCCACTCACACATCTATGCACAGAGTCACACACACCCCACCCACACAAACACTCAGGCACCCATACAGATACTCAGACAACCAATCAATAACCCATATAAACAGTCATGTAGCTATTCACAAACCCATGCAGCCGTTTACACACCAACAGACAGACGGAAACAGACATTCACACAATTTAGTCACTGACCCATGCATTCAGTAAGATACGTTTAATCACTAACTTATAGAGTCAGTCACGCACCTAGTAAATCACCCATTCAGACTCTTATAAACCCACTCATTCTTCAATTTGCCTTTCCCTATATATATTAAAGATATTTAAACTTTACAGAAACACACAGTCACTGGATGATGTCATCAGTGATGTCATTTGAGATGTCATCAGTGATGTCATTTGAGATGTCATCAGTGATGTCATCAGTGATGTCACTGACCATGTCATGAGTGATGATATGTGACGTCATCAGCAGTGCATTGCGGGGGCGTGAGTTATAGTTAGCTGAACTAACTATAACGGGAAAATCTCTATGGTTTTGTACGAGTGAAATGTCCAACTAATTATAATTTCCCTAAAACCTATGTTTTTTTCAGTAAATATATATATATATATATATATATATATATATATATATATATATATATATATATATATATATCATAGTTCCTGGCACTGGTGATCTTCACATTGATGCAGTCCTGGGCTCTCCTGACCATCTGATGACTCTGGATGTCTGAATCTGAGAGATTGAGGCAGGTGCTTGAAATGTGAGTAATCCCTCGTAATGGAATTTTCAGGACAGTGAGCAGTCACCATGTCTCCTTACTGGTCACAACTTGCAATGGATCGGCATCGGATGGAGCATCAGATTTACATTTTCGCCTTTGCATGACAAAGACACGGTTCCCTTTCTGAAACATAATGTCCTGAGCACATCAGCGCTTGTCAGCATAAGTCTTCATTCTGGACTAAAATTAATCATTGAGTGGAATATCTAAGCATGAATTGTTCTTCAAGTAATCCACTGGGACAGGTTTGTACCCATGGCTCGCCCGAACATCAGGGTAGTCGGGCTGTTGCTGGTTGTAGATATGTAAGCACAAAGGGTAGAATCAAGAACTGACTTGAGCTCAAATCCCTATAGCACAGTGCACCGGACAGTCTTCTTAAGAATGCTCATAAAACGCTCAACAATGCCATTAGCCTGTGGCCATAGAGGTGTGCTTTCATGATGCCTCAGTGAAAAAAAGTCTTTGATTTTCCGACCACTGAATTGCGGGCCATTGTCAGATTTTAGAATGGACGGAACACCAAAAGTTGCAAATATGCCTTCTAGTCTTTCAACTACTTGATTATGAACGATTGACGAAAGGTCTTCCACTAGAGGAAGCCGAGAGTATGCATTTATGATTACCATGAGGTTATGGCCATTTTCAAGGGGTCCAAAGAAGTCAACCGCAATTTTCTTCCAGATGTGTTTTGGAAGATCCGATATGTTTAAACGATGCTGTGTTGTTTTGGGAGACAAACAGTTACACAATGACAAGCCCAGAGCTCTCTCTCAACTCATTCATCAAGATGAGGAACCAAACACGATTGCAGGGAGCGAACTTTGTGGCTAACAATTCCACGATGTCCCTCATGTTCCACTTCAATGACTTGTTCTCTTAGACTTTCAGGAATAACAAATCTCAATCCTTGCAAAATTATCCCTTCTTGTGTAACTGACAGTTCCTCATGCACATTTTCGAATTTCTGATGTTCACTGTAGAGGTCGAGCATGTGTTCTTGAGGACTGATGCATAATAATATCTATGCGGATGAGCATATTCCAATCTGCATTGCTCCATGGACACAGCTGCAGGAGTACTTAATCTCACAACGAAGTTAACATAGGCCTCGGCCATTTTAGAAGGGGTACCCTGACACTGCACGGGCACTCGAGAAAAATAGTCGGCAGGGTTTTGATCTTTTCTCTGCCGGTATACAATTGTGTAGTCATACTCTTGCAGTTACAGCCCCTGTCTCTCAATACAAGGAGGCATCTTGGCCTTTGGATGCCGAAGATAGTAAGCACTGCTAGGTGATTAGTAACAAGCTTAAAATGTTTCCCATACAGAAACACATGAAAATGTTTGCAAGATCACACAACAGCCAGGCTTTCTTTTTCAGGTTGCAAGAAAGCTCATTCAGTGTGTGACATACTTCGGCTAGCATAAGCGACATTACGCCTTGGTGGATTTGCATGTCCAGTATGTTGGGCAAGAATCACGCCCAAACCCACTGTGCTAGCATCTACAGACAGTCTCTGTCTGCAATTTCGGATCAAAGTACGCGATTTCAGTAGCATTTTAAATTGCATGTTTAATCTTCTTGAAACTAGATCACACTCCCATGACCACTGAAATGAAACATTACGTTAAATGAACTCTCTCAATGGGGCACTCACAGTGGCAAAGTCATAGATGTGCCTGGAACAGAAGCTGGCCATACCAAGAAAAGAATGCAGCATGGTTAAATCTTGTGGAGAGAAGGTAGATGACATAGCCTGAACCTTGGTTCCCCACGTCTGAGAAAATGTTCCCAAAGAAGTTTGGTTCTATTTTGTGAAATTCACACTTTTCAGCATTCAACGTGAGACCTGCTTCAGTAAGCAGGTGGCACACTTGTGTACGGACTCTATCATGTTGTGTTCGTGAGGTTAACAACGTTTAGGACAAAACTTTTTTCCCGCATGGAATCACAACGCGGTCATTACAACGACCGCGTTGTGATTCCGCATACCATTACTCCACAAGTCGACTTGCGGGGGGGAGGGGGGGTGTGGTTGGATTTAAAATCCAACACCTTCCCTAGTGTCCGCACAGACTGGAGTTGGAATAGTAAGTTATACTATTCCAACCTCCAGTGCCCCCCCTCCGCAAGCCGTTGTTCGACTTGCGGAGTAATAGTATGCGGAATCACAACACGGTCGTTGTAATGGCCGCATTGTGATTCTATGCGGGGAAAAAAGACCGCTATATAATGCCGCGGATGATATCTTTGAGAACTTCGGTAGCTGAAGACACTCCGAAACTCAATTGTTAGTATCTGAACAAACCAACATGAGTTGAAAAGGCAGCAACGTACCTGTAATTTTCTTTCAATTCGGTCTGATAATATCCTTTGTTCAGATCAAGGCGCAAAAAGTCTTTGGCACCGTTCAACTGGGTAATCATATAGGCGATGTTTTAGCAAAGTCTCAATTTCTTTTTCAACAACCTCTAGTAGATGAAAGGCAGTTTGAGGATGTTATTGAGCAACAGGACAAACGTCCTCAATGTGGAACTGCATCTTCATTGCCTTGAGCTTTCCTATTCCATGAAACAAGGATGGAAGCTGATTCACTATGTTGTGGTGAGCATTGATATTGTAATTCACATAAATTAACCCCATGTCAGCAGCAGTGGTGAAACTAAGTAGACAGGCAGTTGATGAAGTGCCCTGAAGGACATGAACTGGGACTTGACAACAAAATAGAAGGGGGTTCCCCTGTGGGTAACAATAGACCGGCAGGAGTGGGGAAAATAGTACCAAAACAAAAACTGAAACCCTGCCGTCTCAACTGGGACTTGCACCGTTGTCTTTTTATGGTTCATAGTCGCCATGAATACACATTGACTTTTCAATGGTTTTGAGGCTGCCCACATGTATACTTTGGTTTTCAATACTTTGAGAGGGGCATCAGAGACAGTTCATTGTACTTCTCTGCTGTCAAGATCTTTAACGACGCATCACTGTCCATCATGAACGGTATATGGCACCCATTGACCTTCAGTTTGTTTATGGGACAGTGTCCAAAGGAATTTCGGGATTTCACTTAGTGATTCTTTTTCTACTTGTACTCTTCCTTGCAGGAAGCCAAACATACATGCGCACATATTTCAGTATTCATAACTGACATCACATATTCATCTTCTTCACTGTCATTTGACAGTGACGCTGAAGAAACACTCGACAAAGAATTAGATGATAAACGGCATTTTTCAGTTTCTTTTTTTTTTCCAGTTCAAAAACCTTTATTTCGGTCTTTAAGACCATAAAAGTATGTATACAATACAATCAAAATCATGACAATGTATGATTAAAACACATCGAACGAAGATATAAGAATCAATGTGCAATATCTTTGGGTGCAGGAGAAATTTGGCTGCACAGGCCAGTGGGCAAGGAATTACAGAATCCCTTATATTATAATAAGAATCCTAAAACTAAAAGAAACCACTTCCATGAAATATCTGCCTGTTAAGTCAAATTTTCACAGATTGTAAAGACTCAATTCACCCATAAAATCTCATATGCAGACATACTGGTTTCATTTGCTTCCATGTGCTTTATTAATGTTACCTATTAGCATATGCCATTGCTTTGTGGTTCTTCCACAGTAAAATAAAAGATACTCCATTGTTTCCTGATTTTCTCTGCAGTCATCTTTCTTTGTCGTACCTAGGGATACTGCTTTAGAATGCCAAAAAACAGATGTGTCTTAGAGAAACTAGCAAAAGCAGGAAGGCATGTCAGCACAACGATCTAACAAGTAAACTCAAACTAACACCAAGGCAGGAGAAGTGGGTGCAATATGGTATGTGGTTGGGTAGTCAGTAGTGCTGGGTAAGGATCCTGCACTGGTAAGACTGTTTTATTGTACTCTAGGCAGGAAATCCGAACTACTCTCTAATAGAGTAAGTAAAACCGAACTCAGTGTTAAGAACAGGGCCTCTACATCTTTATATTCACGAAAATAATTGCCATGTTTGAATTATAGGGAGGATTTTAAATATTAACTCATCCTTGGATAATAACGGGAACGGGAGAGATCAACTGTTGGCAAATAATACAAGAGAGTTTCGGAACTGATCATGAGGTACGGCATAACTAATAAAAAAAATTGAGTGCACAGGTTTTAGACTAACAAAGAAGTACCCATTATAAGTATACCCCTCTTTCCTGTTTTTCGCATATAGAATCCAACTAAATTGAATAAATAGACTGCCCTTTGGGAGTAGGAGGCTATAATTTGATAAAACAGAAGGTGTCTACATTCACAGCCTATTGGAAAACAAGAGGTACGAAATAATTAGTGTATTTGCAATTTAAAGAGGAAATACTATTGCTAAAAATGCCCTAAAATTTGACATATCTGCCCTCACAGATAGAAAGTAACGGAAAACATTTGGCAGAGGAAATGTAATATAAGAACATCTATTAGTGAACATGAGATAGAAGAGTACATGGCATTAGGTAAAATAAGAGTTGCCCAATTAATTGAATATAATCCCTGTTACTATCTCTCTGCTGGGGAGGGGACTACCTTGATATCAGTAAAACTTACCATCAAGTTCCTGCTCACACAATTTCTGGGTAACATATAAATTGTGTTGAAAGCCCATATATGAGAAATGATGTATTAAGTACTAGAACAAGGAGACTATGGGTCAAATCAAAAAATTTGACTATGATCAAAACGTAGTAACCCATGTAATAGCAATCTATTAAATTGAAAAAGTGGATGCATATTGGCATGTGTATTAATGATATCAGAAGTACTGTAAGGAATTATTTAGGCCATGTAAGATCCAATGTCACAAAACCCCAAACATCTTGTAAAGAACTTGAGTGGTATAATGTAGATATAACAAATGATCTTTATAATACTTAAACCAGTATGTTTATCTGCAGGATCCACATGAATTTGGCAACCATCCAGTGCCATTGTATTAGGAGAGACACATCATTTCTGTCTTGAAAAAGATGGTCAAAAATTCAAATTAACCATCGAAACGCGTCGACGCAAGAATTTACATAATCAAGGGACAGAGCTATTTCCATAGACATCATAAGTAAACGTGTCCTGGATTAGTCTCTTGCATTGGTCTTCCCAGATATGTATTGTTATGACAAATAGGACTGTCTGTGTTTTTTGTTCTCTCCTTTGTCCTTCCTATCTTTAGGATCAATTGTTTTTAAATGTTTTTATGAAGAGATAATCTTGTTGAATATTTGAATGTAATTATGATGTATTGTTTTTAAGGTGATGTTTTGTATAAAGAAACTGTCCCCTGTTTTTCTTTAAAAAATTGAAAATAAAAGTAAAACATTTTTGAAATAATTTTTTCATTTGATTATTGACACTCACTTCTAATATATGGGTTAGAGCATAGTCATTTATGCATTTTTTTCATTTGTTGTGGTATTTAAATTTACCACGGGATCTCTTTTCCTCTACTACGTATTAGTACCCCATTCACCTGGTGTACAAAGGGGTCTCTCTCAAAAAATTTTGTACACACCTATTGCACAGTCCTTGCGGATTGGAGAGTTCTAAAAGAGGGTCAGAGAGAAAAAGTAATCATTCTCTGTCTCCTACTACCAAGAATTATCATAACCTTTGGGTATAGTTAATATAACTATCCAACAATGGACAATTTTAAAACCTTTGGATTTAATGAAGAGCATTTAAGTAGGCTGTTAAATCAAAACCCATGAGCAGGGGGTACAACAATGACTAGCAAAAGCAGTCATGATGATTTGATGAAAATCCTTAACCTAAAGAAAAAACTAATAAGGACACAACTCCATGCTGAATTTCTAACGGGTTACTTAAGAGCAGGTGTAATACCCTTAGGATTAAGGATTAGAAATGAACCCGGCCTTTTCACTGATTACAAAAAGTTTTTAGAGACCTGGACATATATTGCCAACCGCTGTAGTAGAGACTGGCTTATTCTTATAATCGAAACAGCACAAGAAGTAGTAATACTAGAGCAGAAACAATTGGAAGAATTAGAAACTGCACTTTGTCAAAATCCAGCAATAGAGGATGCAAAAAAGAAATTATCGGAGATAGTAACAGAAATAGAAGGGTATGAGGAATATCTAACAAATAAAAAATCACTGAAACTAAGAAAAGATATAGAGAAATTCAGCGCAGAATCTGTCTATCCTTTTCTCCAGAAAGACTACTACGCCCATAAAAGAGAAACCAGATGGGAAAAACCTCAATACCCAAGACAAATTTACTCGAGAGGAGGAAACAAGAGAATTACTTTCTCTGAAACCTCTGGATCAAGTGAAGATGAAGATCATGACAATGGTCAGGCAGGGAGATCTGGTTCCAATTTCCAACAAGAACCTCAAACTTTTTTAGGAGGTCGCCCCTACAGGGGACAGAAAGGGTACCGTAATTACCCCAGGGAAGAACCAACCAGGAACCATCAACCTCCAAACCAGGGAACACCGAATTACCTGAAAACCAGAAATGCAAGGTATTGGAGGTAATTCCCCATAATCAATTTGTCTGAGAGGATTCTAACTAGAGAGGAAAATTAGGTCTTGAGATATGGTTTTAGCTTTGCACCCACAGCCCCTCCAAATAAATTTGAACTTGAAAAAGATATAAAAGGGTTCTTTAGAAAAATCAGATTGAATAGGTTTTTTGCAGATAAGGAATATCAACCCCCGCCAAGCACAACAGGCTTTAAACCCAAATCAACCTTTACCCCTAACTTAAGTCAGGTTGAAAAAAATGTCGAATTGTTTGAGAGAATTATAGAAATTGAAATCAAGGCAAACCTTGGTTCTCAACAAGGACAAACTAATAATCTCTCAAAAAGCCATAGAACAGCTTTGAAAGGGTTGCAAGAATGTGAACAAATAATAATAAAACCAGCGGACAAGGGGGAAGGAGTTGTAGTCTTTGATAGCAATGAGTATGATGACAGAATGAGAACTCTTTTAAATGTAAAGGAACATTACATCTCGGTTCCTTTCAGCTCTATTGAGAAATTAAAAAGAGAAGTGGCTCAATTTTTAAATTTTGGTAGGGAAAATGATATGATCAGCCAGGATGAGTATAGGTTTTTATTTAATACCAATCCCATAATCCCGGCAATATATGGATTGCCCAAAATCCACAAAAATGAACAAAATTCCCCCATGCGACCAATTGTGAGTAGTCTAGGGTCTTTGTTAGAACCCTTAAGTAAATACGCAGATTTCTTCCTAAGGCCCATTGTGCAAAAACAAAAATCTTATCTAAAAGACACAGCCCACACCATCTCGATATTTGAGGGACAGAGCTTCGATAGAGTGACCCAGACGTTGGTCACCCTTGATATCGAAGCTCTATATACGAACATCCCTCAGGATGATACAATTAATGCTATGTCCTGCATTTTAGACGAAGAAGATCTGAGAGGTGGTCATACAGATTTTATTCTTGGCTGTATTGAGCGAGTGCTGAAAAATAATCTCTTCTTATACAAGGAGGAACTGTTCAAACAAGTAAAGGGCACCAGCATGGGGGCCACTTGTGCCCCCAGGCTGGCATGCCTCTATGTAGGACAATTTGAGCAAAAACATATTTACAACGAAATGGCACCCTTCTTTGAGAACGTGTCCCGTGGCACCTCTTCATTGATGATATCTTTATCTGGAGTGGTGCCACCAAGGAACTCCAATTGTTTTTAGATTGGCTAAACATGGGGGACAGAAATTTGAAATTTACAGCCCACCATAGTAACACCAGTGTAGATTTTTTAGACATTAAAATCAAGAACACAGAGGGTGTTTTGGAGGTTGAGCTCTTCTCCAAGCCAACTGATAAAAACACCATACTCCAGTACAATAGCAATCACCCCCGCTCTCAAAAGGACAATATCCCCTTTGGGGAATTCCTAAGACTGCGGAGGAATTGCAGTAATCTTAATGAATTTTATTATCATGATGAGGCAATGGACAAAAAATTGAGAGAAAGGGGATACCCAAAAAAACCTCATCCAACAATCAATGAAACGCGCCAGATTTTATGATAGGGATCACCTGCTAGACATGAATAAAAAGAAAACCAATAAGACCCAAGACAGAATAGTGTTTGTCAGCCAATATTCGGGAATTAGCAAGAAAATAAAAAACATCGTTAATCGAAACTGGAAAATTCTAAACAATGATCTGACTTCGCCTATACCAAAACCACTGTTTTCGTTTAGGCGAAACAAAACAATTAAAAATGCCCTAGTTCAAACTTATAAGAATCCCAAGAACAGCACACAGAGGACCCTAGACAATACCATAGCTGTGGGGAACTACAAATGTGGCTCCCTCTCTGTTTGCCCCAACTGCATAGAATCAAAAAATATGAAGTTCAATGGAAAAACTCTAGTATCCAGAACATTGAACAACTGCAGAAGTAAGAGTGTCATCTACTTAATCATCTGCCCTTGCGGCCAGGAATATGTTGGGGAAACAGGCAGAGAACTCCGTACAAGATTATGTGAACATAGGTCCTCTATAAAAAATAAAAAAGAGAATGCACCCCTAACTGCCCATTTCCTAAAGAATAGCCATGGTCATGAGGATTTTACATGGTATATTTTGGAAAAGGTCAGTATTAGTCGTAGAGGTGGGAATTTAGAGGCAATAAGAAAGACACGTGAACAGTGGTACATGTGTTATTTAAACACGATTGACAGGGGTTTGAACACAAGAGAAGAATGGATGAACCTAATAGTCAATCAATAAAAAGGAATAGGAAGGATTTACTGTCAGAAATAAATATATTCAGAATATACTTTAGAACTAGAATAATTAAATATATTCCAAACACTGATATTCACCAAACAATATTGACTTTTATTATGAAATATAGATTTGTCTGTTGTAATATATATATATTGCATATAAGTGTAGGTAACCCTATTAATTTTGGTATGCATACGTAATATTCCAATATTGGCAGAGAGACGATAACAGGCAAAAATACAACTTTGAATATTTGATACACCATTGTTTGAATATAACCAGTCCGCATCATTCCTACATAATAAATGGGCAAATTTGTAGAGAATTCAGACAAACTAATTAATGGATTATATCACGCTACATGCGTATGAATAAGGAGGGGTGTCTGGATTATTTGAACTTTACGTAATTGTAGAAAGGAAGACCTAAGGAACCCCAAGAGGTGGGTCCTAGATAAAAAAGAATAACATTGAGTAATAGATCTTAGCAACACCCACGTACGCATAACCAATTATCATCGATAACATGGTTGAGGCCAATTGACAAAGCAGTGCCCCGGTATATAACTCAAAGCGAGGCTTGGGTTTTGCAATCAATCAGAAAGGAAGAAAACTCCACTTCCGGGGTAATTCCCTTTGTCTTTCCGGACCATAGTAGGAATTGCGCGAATCTGCCCTAGACACACCGGGTCTAAATTAAAACAATGAAAATGGAATCGGTCTGCCTGGTATAAATATAGCCACAATTTCGATTAGAAAGGAAGAGGCTTGCACGCGAGTCGTTGGAAAACGGAAGGATTTTAACCTGGCTGCGGTCGTTTTTTAAGGTAAGGAGATCGTGTAGGGACCCCCTTTAAGTTAGTGTTATTTCCATGTGAGAAGAAGATTCCTGTCCGTAATCGTAACGGGAGAAATTGTTTTTGTCCCCCCCCCCCATTTCTTATAATTACAGAAAGGGCTCTCCGGTTGGATTTGAATATTTTAAAAAGTGGACCATTCGGGTATAAACAGAAGGGAGGAGAGGAAATCCGAACTACTCTCTAATAGAGTAAGTAAAACCGAACTTAGTGTTAAGAATAGGGCCTCTACATCTTTATATTCACGAAAATAATTGCCATGTTTGAATAATAGGGAGGATTTTAAATATTAACTCATCCTTGGATAATAACGGGAACGGGAGAGATCAACTGTTGGCAAATAATACAAGAGAGTTTCGGAACTGATCATGAGGTACGGCATAACTAATAAAAATTTTGTAGTGCACAGGTTTTAGACTAACAAAGAAGTACCCATTATAAGTATACCCCTGTTTCCTGTTTTTCGCATATAGAATCCAACTAAATTGAATAAATAGACTGCCCTTTGGGAGTAGGAGGCTATAATTTGATAAAACAGAAGGTGTCTATATTCACAGCCTATTGGAAAACAAAAGGTACGAAATAATTAGTGTATTTGCAATTTAAAGAGGAAATACTAATGCAAAAAATGCCCTAAAATTTGACATATCTGCCCTCACAGATAGAAAGTAACGGAAAACATTTGGCAGAGGAAATGTAATATAAGATCATCTGTTAGTGAACATGAGATAGAAGAGTACATGGCATAAGGTAAAATAAGAGTTGCCCAATTAATTGAATATAATCCCTGTTACTATCTCTCTGCTGGGGAGGGGACTACCTTGATATCAGTAAAACTTACCATCAAGTTCCTGCTCACACAATTTCTGGGTAACATATAAATTGTGTTGAAAGCCCATATATGAGAAATGATGTATTAAGAACTAGAACAAGGAGACTATGGGTCAAATCAAAAAATGTGACTATGATCAAGACGTAGTAACCCATGTAATAGCAATCTATGAAATTGAAAAAGTGGATGCATATTGGCATGTGTATTAATGATATCAGAAGTACTGTAAGGAATTATATAGGCCATGTAAGATCCAATGTCACAAAACCCCAAACATCTTGTAAAGAACTTGAGTGGTATAATGTAGATATAACAAATGATATTTATAATACTTAAACCAGTATGTTTATCTGCAGGATCCACATGAATTTGGCAACCATCCAGTGCCATTGTATTAGGAGAGACACATCATTTCTGTCTTGAAAAAGATGGTCAAAAATTCAAATTAACCATCGAAACGCGTCGACGCAAGAAATTACCTAATCAAGGGACAGAGCTATTTCCATAGACATCATAAGTAAACGTGTCCTGGATTAGTCTCTTGCATTGGTCTTCCCAGATATGTATTGTTATGACAAATAGGACTGTCTGTGTTTTTTGTTCTCTCCTTTGTCCTTCCTATCTTTAGGATCAATTGTTTTTAAATGTTTTTATGAAGAGATAATCTTGTTGAATATTTGAATGTAATTATGATGTATTGTTTTTAAGGTGATGTTTTGTATAAAGAAACTGTCCCCTGTTTTTCTTTAAAAAATTGAAAATAAAAGTAAAACATTTTTGAAATAATTTTTTCATTTGATTATTGACACTCACTTCTAATATATGGGCTAGAGCATAGTCATTTATGCATTTGTTTCATTTGTTGTGGTATTTAAATTTACCAAGGGATCTCTTTTTCTCTACTCCTCTAGGCACACATGCCTGAAGTGAGGTACTCCAGTTGGGACTGTCTCACTGTGTTATTTCTTGAGAAGGGAATTGTTATAAAGGAGTTTATGAATTACACGAAAGTAGTTGTTAGTTAATTCATAAACAACACACCTGGCAGGTTTGCACCTCTGAAGCAAGAATGGAAGGGCTTGGTGGGACCCCTAGATGATGTAGTCTGGAGGGAAGCATGCATGGCCCCTCGTGAGATCACAATAGCCTCCAGACCCTGGCTAATTCGACTGTGATACTACTTTACACCACAACACCTGTGGCACAATGGTAGGCTTCCTGAACCCAAGTGCTTCCGGGGAGTCCATCCGGAAGCAGAGTCTTTTCCCTACTTGCCTCAACTAATGTTGCAGTTTACTTCAGTGGGGGTGACTGGAACGTTTCTGGAACTTTTTGGCAGCCATTATGTCTTTACAACATGACGCACCGACAGTCATTTTGTCTTCACGAAGTGACACACTCAATTTTTTTCTCTCTTTGCAAACTGTTACAAAATTATTTTCTTTCCCATAGTTTTTACATATCTGTCCAATAGCAAGACATTTACAGCTTCTTTTTCTTATGAAACATCCTTTTGCCACCTTCTACCTTGTTTTTTTCTTGCTTTTCATACACAATGCTGTTTTACTCTGGACTCCTCCAGTCTCCATGTCAGTGGCTTGTTTGTCGGCATGTTCCTCAACCCTGGACAGCACCTAATTACAAACAGAATTGCTTTAACTTAAACGAGGGCGAAACCTATTGCATTTTCAATGCTTGTTTTCATAACGTCCTAACTCCAGTGCTGTATTTTTATAAGGCTTTATTCTTACAATTCCCAATGTTGTAGGAATTGTGTGAAGTTCTGAAACCTTTTTCTTATTTTATATAGTGGACCCAGGATTTGATCCATGATTGGATATTTTTTTCCATGAAAATTAGTTCACACCACATAGTCTATCCAGAGTGGGTAGACATCAAGGAGTGCTGAACATGAAAACGAGCCTTCTCTGGCTCTGCACCAAACATTTGGAACTCTCTTCCACCGGAAATTCGTAGAATCTCTTCCAAGGTTGCTTTCGAACTGGAAGCAAAAAGATTCCTCATGAATAAGTTCTTACCTTAACAAGAGGGGCGACTGTCGGCTCTAATCACATCGAACATACTACAGTATTGGTTGCAAATCTTGTATATTATTTTTTTATTCGCTCCCCTTATGTCATTATGTTTCGTCAACTAGCCCATTCTTCGCTTACCCCAGGTGTGTAAACGGTCTGTTATGTGAGCACTATTTGATTCAATGCCTATGTAGATTCCCCATTTTACTCATGTACTGAACTGTTACCTTCCTTTCCCTCAAATTGTAAAGCGCTCAAATATCTTTTGGGATAAAGTTCACGCTATATAAAACGTTATAAATAAATAAATAAATAAAAATGAGCCCAGACTGAGCGTTTCTCTCATTATTCGGCATCTGGAAGAATCAGACAGGCAACCATCTAGCACTTTAAAATGAAAGGCTTCTTCGTCATTGAATTTGTTGAACTTACAGTGTTTGATCAGCATTTCAAGTCTTTCAACAAATTCGTCCATCGTTTCACAATCTTACTGTCTCTCCTGACTGAAGATGTACCTTTCATAGCCAACTTTCGGCATCGGATTGAACTTGACGTTCAATGCCACCTTGACCTCCTAGTAAGATATTCTGTCCACTTGTAATATCTTCGCCTGCTAAGTTTTAATCCTTCTCCTGCTAAGTTCTTAAGATATTTGATGATCTTTTTGTCATCAGTTATTTCTAGGGCATCAATGATATCATCAACAATTTTGATCCAAGCAGTCCATCGAACGACAAAACTCTGCTTTTACGAGGTATCAACAGAAGAAAAAGGCAGCACTATACTTTGTGCTGTTTCATGCAACTGCTGCCAGGATTATATGCTGTTTAGGCCGCACTTGACCCTCAGCGTCTTCTGGCGTCTTCTGGCCTAGTGTCACTGCTGCTAGCATTAGCCTGCTGACTAGCGCTCGGACCGTCATGAAGCACTGTCTTTCTCTTCGGTGGTGAGTAGCGGTATCGTCTCTTGCTCTTGTTCTTCACTACTTTCATCCTTCTGCATTGTACCTGTTTTTTACTGCCTTTATCTCTCCTTTGCATTTATTTGCTTCTCTTGCAGTGTACTTTTGCACCTGACTGTTGCCGCTTGTTGCTCTTTCTGTACCTGGTTGATACTGCAGTTGACTTCTCTGCACTGTATCAATGACAGCTCGCTCTTCTTATCTTGGTCATATTAGCAATTTTCTGACCAATGATAAATGAAACTTTTTGTGGGGCTTTCATATTCTTCAAAGATCTTGTATTGGCTGGAGTTGTGCTTTGACTCCACATACGCCAACTGTTACTTCTTTACTTCAACTGAGGTGCATGTGGCACGCACGAGCAGTTTGCTGAACCTTGGTAAACTCTCTGGGAGAGCACTCTCAACTTTCCGGGTTGCGGGGTTTACGTATCACCTATCTTGTTACCAATTGTAGTGTTCCCCACAGCCTGATAGAATGTAAAGGAATCACGCCACAACTGAGTGTAAATGTTAACTGACTCGTACTGCATCATGAATTTAATAACCGCGCCCAATCACTTATGTCACTAGACTACGGAATATGTGAAGGACGATAGGGGTCCCGCCATCTATAATACACAAGACACCACACAGGTGACTGGGGCAGACTGCTTGGGGAAGGTATTTGCTTTGGAGGGGCTCAACTAAATCGATGTTGAAAGACAGATAGTAGATGAATTGCTCTATATCCTTTTAAATGGAAGCAGAAAGGGATGGAAGAGAATGATTTAACAGATTAGAAAAGTCCTTTTTGTTTGCTTCACAGGTAAGAAGTTCTAGCTTTTAAATGACCATGAGCTCATCTTCAAGGTAATTTTAAAATTAAATTTAATGAGCTGATAGTCTGACAAAGTTACTGGTGAGGGAGGCTCTGCTCGCATACCTTTTAAGTTAGAAAAGAGAAAATCAGTAGTGTGGCCGGCCAGATGGGTGTGTCCATTAATCACCATTCGAAGGTGCCGGGCCACTAATGTGTCTAAGAGGCTGTGGGCCAGCATGCCATGTGGTCTGTCAACATGAGGTAGAAGTCACCTGGTACAGAAACGTTTGCAAACATTACACAAAAGGGGTGCAAGGGCCTCTCTCATTGAGTTCACAAACTTAGAAGCATAGCCCGGAGAGCAATAGATAAGGGCACCAATCAACGAAAAGTTTGGCGATAGTTTAATACAAACTCCCATTACTTCAGCCTGACTTAAATTATTGAGATGAAAGGAGGAATACTGATAGGAAGTCTAAAAAATGGTGGCCAGATCAGATCAGATCAGATCAGAAGGAATGGCTAAAGCAATATTGGGAGTTGTTGTGTCACTTAGCCATGCCTCTGTGAGAAACCAGATGTCGGGTTTAAGGTCTCAGAAAAGGCTGAATATGTCCCAACAGTGCTTGGGTAGGGAGCGAACCTGAATAATTAATGCTTTCTTTTAGTGTGAGTTTATGACAGGGGGTCATTCACAACAGTAAAAGAAGAATGACATTATATGCAAGTAATAGGTCCCGTAAGGGAGTTAAAGGATATTTTACCCAAACACTCACCAATGGCCCGGGGTTCTGAACTCGTGTATGAAGTCCTGCTGGAGTTTTTTAGAGAACCAACAGCACGGCTGGTGCTGGCTATGATCCAGATATGGACAGCGCAGATAGGCTTGACTTTCCCTTTGGCTGCACGTCTGCACCTGGCTTGCTTATATAGAGTGCTGTGCTCATTCCCTGGCCACCATGCTTTTAGTACACCTGTGTCTGAACTAGGCCTTTCCTGAAATATTAACCAATTTGAATTTCCATCAGGAGATAATTCCACGCTCCTCTTACTCATTCTTTGAAGTAATATTTTCTTCTGTGTCTCCTTAACCTCCTTTGTCTCCTGATGTTAGGTCTTGCCTACTAACAGGTTTTAGTTGTCTGTTGTTAAAGGACATCTTGAGGACTGTAGGAAAGTGCCCTTTTTTTTTTTCAAAACTCTTTTTATTGTATTTGAGAAATCGCACAGAAGACACAGCACTCCGTGCCCCGGAGGAGCTGTAGTAATTATAGTACATCAAAATCAGCGATTCAATTGACTTAAAGAAGATTTTTTCTACAACCCCCAACCCCTCTCCCCAACTCCCTCATCCTTTCCCTCCCCCTCCCTTCCCGTGCACAACGTCTCTTCGATACTGTGGATGTTAACCATATGAGTATTAGTGTCCACATCACTATCACTTCATGCCCATCACACCCGCTCCTCCGCGCCTCCCGTTGATGTTGGGGGTTCTAGCCACAGGCCCCTGTAATCTGCCCACCTTTTCCATATCTTGTAATGTTTTTTGGGGCAGCCCCTGGCCTCGAACACCGGCCGTTACAGTCCCATGCAGAAGGCCATGCCTTTTTTCCAGCCAGTTACCTTGGGGGCCCTGGGGTCTTTCCAGGCTTGTGCCACATCTCTTTTTGCTAGTGTAAGGCCTAGAAGAGCAGGTGTCTTTTGTAAATATTGCCGCCCACTCCTTCCAATACATGGAGTAAGCCCAATTTTGGGGTCCGGGGAAGGTCCCATCCCAACACTTCCGACAAACATTCCCACACACCAGACCAAAACCTCACCAGACCTCCACAGTCCCACACCGTGTGTAGGAGATCACCCATTTCGTGACCACAATGCAAGCACGCTGGGGATGCAATCAGGCCTGCTTCCACAATCGCTCTCTTGTATAATAGGCACGATGTAGATATTTAAATTGTATTAGGCGTAGACGTAAAGCTATAGCTGCTCCCCTGGGGGATTCAAGAGCCTCTCTCCAATCCTCCTCCTCTAGCTCTCCCACATCCCTCACCCAACGATCCCTGAGTGGTTGCATATCTGAAGAGCAATGCGTGATCAGTGTTTGATAGATGCGTGATATTTTTTTGTCTTCTAGGTCACCCATAAACACCTTCGCCTCTATCGGGCTAAATTCGGGCACAGTGTCTAAACTCGCAAGTGTGGGTGTAAGGGCGTGTCTTAACTGTAGATATCTAAAAAACTGTGTGCGGGGCATATCAAATTCTTTGCTGAGGTCCTGAAAAGATTTAAGCGTGGTGCCTCTTAGGACGTGGCCTAGTGCAGAGATTCCAATCGAGTCCCAGTGTCCGAAGCCCTGCAGTGACATCAATGCCGGTAGCTGCCCATTATGCCAGAGCGGGGTCTCCCTCGTTAATTTCCCCCACCATCCCATACGACGAAGCGATTGACGCCATATCTGGAAGACTACATGTGTTGCCGGAGGCAGTCTCTTTCTTAACCGCGCCGAGTAGAGAATGGTGTGTAGGGTGTCTGGATCCATCAGGTATCTTTCGAGGGCATATGCCGGGTCCCCCCTATCACTATACCACCATTCATTCAGGACAATGAGATCTGATGCTTGGTAATAAGACAATATATCAGATGTTGCCAATCCCCCACAGTATGTGGACAGGAAACACGTCCGCAGGGCCACTCGCGACGCACCCCCCGCCCATAAAAACTGACCTAGAGCAGAATTGACTTGCCGGAACCAATGCGGTGGGATGGGGTATGGGTGGTTCTGTAATTGGTAGAGCAGGCGGGGGAGGGCAACCATCTTAAAGATAGCGGACCTGCCATATAAATTGAGGGGCATACGGGACCAGCATTTCATGTCTTGTTGCACTTTATCCCAAACCGGGATTACATTGCGCTCCCAAGCAATCGCTGGTGAGGTCGTCAAGAACACTCCCAGGTATTTAAGACCTCCGGACGCCCTTCGTAAGGTCGAGGCCCATGGCTCGAGCACCATGCGGTCGCCCAGCATCCAAAGTGTAGATTTCCGTGGATTGAGATGCAGTCCAGAGACTTCACCAAAGATTTTCATTATTTCTAGGACCCGGGGCTCGGACCGATTCACATGTGTAAGAAAGAACAGGACATCGTCCGCGTATAATGCGATCCTGTCCGAGGGTCCTGCCTCCCATTCGAATCCCTTCAGTTGCGCATCTATCCTGACCCATGCTGCTAGCGGTTCCAGAGCTAGAGCAAAGAGGTAGGGCGAGAGGGGGCACCCCTGTCTGGTGCCCCGCCTTATTTGGAAGGCCGCCGACGTCTCCCCCGCTACTCTCACTGAGGCCGTCAGGTCGGTATACAATAACTGAATATAAGACATGAAATGTGGCCCTAGATTGAGACGCGGAAGCAGTGCGAATAAATAGGACCAGCTTAGAGAATCAAAGGCTCTGTCAATGTCTGCGAGGAGCAGCGCCGCTTTATCCCCAGTCTTACTCATCTCCGCTACTGCCACGTGCGCCTGTCTAATGTTGTGTCTAGTCGCCCTGTGTGGCATAAATCCAGCTTGGTCTGGGTGGACCAGATCAGATATATAGGGGAGTAACCGGTTCGCAAGCGCCTTGGCCAGTATCTTTGCTTCAATATTCAAAAGAGATATCGGTCTGTAGGACTCGTGACGGTCCGGGGGCCGTCCGGGTTTGCAGAACACCACTATCTCCAGTCTGCCGGCAGAAGGCCCTCCTGTCTCGCTGCTTCCAGGGCAGCTTTGTAATGGAGCCCCAGCTTGAGATGATATCGTTTGAAGAACTCACTCGGGAACCCGTTGGGCCCCGGGGCCTTACCAGTATTAAGCTCCCCCAGAGCCGTGCCCAGTTCCTCAGCCGACAGCGGAGCCTCGAGGCGCTCTCGAACATCGTCCGGGAGCGCGCGGGGCGGGAGATCCAGTATAAATTTGTCCACCTCTAGTTCCGAGAGGAGATCCCGCGGGGCATACTGGGCCTCAAGGTAGCGCGCGAAGCTATCCGCCAGCTCCCTCGGGGCCGAAATGGAGGTTCCAGAGTCATCTCTGAGACCTGGTAGTACCTGCGCCTGAAACGCTTTCTGACAGAGCCTATGGAGCATCGTGCTGGATTTGTCACCCCATTGATATATCCTGCTTCTCGTCGCCAGCCAGACATGCCGGGCTTCGTCCAGCAGTAGGGACGCAAAGGATTGCTGTGCTAACAACAGCTAACAACAGCTGGCCTACTCCCTCCTGATGGCTTGCTACCTTACATTGAGACTCCAGTTGTTCCACTGTCGCTGCAGCCTTTACTAGATCTTCCTTCCGTTTGCTACGCGCTGCTGCACACCAGGCTACATCTACCCCACGAAGCGTGGGCTTCATGGCTTCCCAGACCGTTCGTATGTCGGCTACAGTGCCCCGATTCTCCTCCCAGTATCGAGCGATGGCTACTTCCATATGATGTTGATAGGCTTCCTGTTGCAGATTCCAGGTGGAGAGGCGCCATCGAAATGGCTGTCTCCCCTTGTCCAGGGTAACGTCAATCACCACCGGGTAATGATCAGATAGTCCACGAGGCAGGATAGACGCTGAGACAACTCTGTGCACAGCGGTGGTAGGGACAAAGATATAATCTAGTTTCAAAAACGAGTGATGGACTGCCGAGACATAGGAATATTCTCGTTCATGAGTGTGGAGGTACCGCCACGTATCTACCCAGTCCATGCCACGCACCATATCATTCAATTTAGTGGGGGTATCCGCTATAGGGTCGCCCCTGAGTCTGAGACGATCAAGTCTGCAGTGCATGACTTCATTCCAGTCCCCGCCAATTATAGCTAGTCCCTCCGGAATTTCAGTCCACAGTGCAAATAGTTTTTCAATCAGGGCCCACTGTAATGGGGGCGGGGCGTATACACTCCCGATTATGATGGACTCCGTACCCACCGTTCCCTGTACGAAAGCATATCGGCCCTGCGGGTCTATCCACTGTCTCGTGTGAGTGTAAGACAACCTGCGGTGTATCAAGATCGCCACCCCTCGGGACCCCCTCACAAAACCAGTGTGAAAGACAAGGTCATAGCCGTATCTCTGCAGGCTCAGCGCTTTGTTGCCCAGTAAGTGTGTTTCCTGCAACAGTAGGACATCCACTCTCTCCCTTTTCCCCAGCCTTAATACAGCACCTCGCTTAACCTTGTCAAGCATACCTCGTACATTCCAGCTCATCACTTTCATCAAGGCTCCGGCAGGTGTCTGCTCAGTGTTTTCAGCCCCCATCTATGCGTAAGTGCAAATGTGTAGGTCGCAACGGGCACAATAAGTTTGGACACCTCAGCAGCATCTTTCGAGACAACCATTTGTAAAACAACCTCCTCCCCCCTTCCTCAACCCCGACCCCCCCTCCATCTCCCTACCCCCCATCCCCAACGTCAGCCAACAGCCCCCCAACTCATCCCCAACTCCCCCTCCCCATACCTCAGTAACGTTGAAGTACCTGTCGCGGCAGTAGACATCTCCAGCCCCCAACGGGAGACTTGAGACCGTCTATGCCAATGGATCCCCACCAACCGCCCCAGAACTTACCAGCTGCTCTCCTTGAAGAGAAACTACCCCCCTATCCAAGGCACATGCCCGCCTTGTAGTCCGTCCCTCCCCACCCAACCCCTATCCCGTGTCAGCAGGTTCACAATAGTCCGCCAGTGTCCGTGCTACTGTGTGCACATATGTACGCCAGCCAGGCCTGCAGTACCCGCTACGTAGTTTGTGGTGCGGTATACAATTCGAGCAGAGAACTTGTGCCCCTTCGCTTTTCACTGGTCCACTGCCTGAGAATCTGGAGGGTCAGCCTCCCCTGTGTGTCCCTTTTTTGCTGGGGAGCGTTTCGACGAGCGGGATCTCCAGTTGCTTCTGCTTCTTGAGCGTCGGGGCGTTTGTCGCGGCCCTGTTGAGGAGGATGAATCTGAGTCCCGAGCCGCTGGAGTATGCGGTCTAATTCGTACAGTCTCATCAGTCCAGGTGAAGACCTCATCCGGAGAGCTGAAAAAGAGAGTGCGGGACTGATAGACCACTCGTAGACGAGCAGGGTAGATAGTGCATATTGGATCTTGAGGCTGCGCAGGCGGGCCTTAGCTGCCAAAAAGGACTGTCACTGCCGCTGCACCAGTCTAGTGTAGTCCGGGAATATCAAGATCCGCTGATTGTCCCATAAAAGAGGCTCTTTCAAACGGGCTTGTTTCAGGATCACGTCCCTGTCGTGATAATTGAGCAGCTTGGCTATGACCGGTCGTGGGCGCTCACCAACTGCCGGCTTCTGAGTTAGCGCTCTGTGGGCCCGTTCAATGACAAAACAACGGGAGAGGGACTCCGGTGGGAGCCAGCTCTCCAGCCATTCAGTGAGGAAAGCCTCCATATTGCCCTTTTCGCAATCTTCAGGAAGGCCGACAAAGCGCAGATTGTTGCGCCGAGCCCGTCCCTCGGCGTCCTCCGCCCTGAGCGCCATGCCCTTCTGGATGCCTTCCATGCTGGCCACCTTCTTCTTTAAAGTCGCCACATCGTCTTCCACTCCCGAAATCCGGGCTTCTGCCTCAGTAATGCGTGTCAACGCATTTCGTAAGTCCTGGCGCAGCAAGGTGACATCAGCTCCAACCGCACCAATTTTCGCATCCAACATGTCTCTAGATTGGTTGATAGCCAGCAGGATAGCTGCATTGTCTGGCCCCGGAGCCTGGCCGCCGCCCGAGGCCCAAGGTTGACCCCTTGGGCCAGTGAATTTATCTATTGTCCCCTGCTTCGAGGCTCCACCACCGCTCCCTCCTCTGGTCATGGTCCGTATATCAGAGAGCCGCCGTCGGGTCACGTCCTGCGTCTCTTGTGTCCATTGTCCCTCGGCCCTGGGGGATCAAGCAGCCTTCCCCCGCCGCTAAATCATGGGCCCCGGATGTCTCTACGGGGCACCCCAATCCTCCACGCAGCTCCACCAATTCGTATGTGGGACACGTCTGTGCAACCACCAGGCCCCGCCCTGCTCCTGGCTGCTCAGTGTAATCAGTCAATGGCCGAGGAAGCGGCCCAGTGGGGTACCTCCACGTCGTGGACTGCGCACCGCTCTGCGGACCCGTGCACAGAATCGCTGTGTTGCAGCCAAGGGGCTCCCCAGGGGGGGGCCACGCCACTGCCCGGCCCGGCCGCCGAACAGCAGGCCACCGCAATTCAAAACGGGCGCCAACTTGCACAGTTCGTCTCTAGTGCGGCCTACTCGCGTCCCAGGGACCTGGTCCGCCGCGGTCCGAACTGACCGCCGGGTCCTCCACGTCCTTCCCTTCACTCCTCCGCCCTCGAGACTGCCGGCGCGGGCCCCAGCGCACACTCACCACCAGGGTCGCGTCACCGGGCCCAGGTCTCTCTCTGGGTTTCCGCTACCACCTCCAGCCAGTTGGTCGATGTCTCGGCGGCCGCAGCCCTCAGCAGCCGCCCGGCCCCCCCGGTGCAGCGTCGGGCCCAAGGAGGTATCGTCAACGTACCAACCAGGGGTCCCATTGGTGGTGCGCCCGTGAGGTGCCACCTAGCTATTCACACATTTTTTTCGTCGTCCTTTTTGGTGAATGTGGGTCCTGTGTTGTCTGTAAAGTTTGTTGATCAGAGTTTGGCTGCCTTTTAGTATGGCAATAGACTGGGACATCGTAACAATATCTAGAGCCAGAGGTGTGCTGGGGTGATTATTTGACGTACCAGTGATGTCCACAGACTTGTAAGCAAATTGCCTTAAGAACTAGGACATTTGGTGTTTCGTTGACTTTCTGAGTGGAGGGCGTCCTAGTTCTGTTTTTCCCTCTTGACTCCTATTTGTATGTGCCCAAGGAGGTATCGTGCCTGTAACCGCTCACCAGTGTCTGTGCCCCGGTGAGAGCCCGACCGCCGCGCAGCCCCGCTCCGCCGTCCGCTGTCTGTCTCCCCGGGTGCCCTCGAAATCGAGGTCCCGGCGCCAATCTCCTGTGTAGGCCGCTCCGCCTCCGGGGCCGTTTGCGCCCGATCAGTGGCGCCGGTATGGCCAAGAGTCACACCACACTCGCCGGACCCCTTCCGCTACTCCTCACTGCCGCGGGACGGGCTCAGGTGAGGGGGGAGGCAGGATAAATAACAGGAGAAGTGATCGGCGGGACGGAGCTACCCTAAGCTGCGTCCGCCATGTCAGCCGTCTTGGCCACGCCCCGGAAAGTGCCCTTTTTGACACGGTCTCCCCCACTTTTTGCCTGGTATTTGATGTGATTTCTACTGCAAGTGCACTGCCCTCCTGCTAACCAGGCCCCCAGTACCAAATCTATTTCCCAAAACTGTACAATTGTTTCCCCCAATTGATATTACCCTTGGTACACTCTGAAAGTCCCTAGTAAATGGTGCCCCTGGTACCTAGGGGCTGAGGTACTAAAGAGGGTCCCTGAGGGAGGCAGCACGAATTGTGCCACTTTAAGGGCCACCGCACCGAGCTCATGCAAACTGCCACTGCAGGCTGCATGTCTTGGTGCAGACAGAATTGAAAACACGACATGACACACACCGTGTGTGCCATGCATAACGACACTGGATGCAGTATAAGTGATTTACCCCTACAGCAGGCCTTACAGCCCTAGGGCAGGTTGCACTACACTACATGTGAAGGTATCACTGCACGAGCAAGTATACCCATGTGCTAGCCAGATCCATTGCTCTCAGTACAAGTGAACAGGGAAGCCATTTTAAAGCATGTGTTGGACACTGGTAGACATGGGTTCCCCAGCTACATGATGGCTTCACTGAAAAAGCCATGTTTGGTGTCAAACATGTACTTTTGATAAACCTGCGCTGATGCCAGTGTTGGATTGAGTAATACATGCATACAGAGGGCACCTTAGAGGTGCCCCTTGAAAACCTACCAGCCAGAGGTGTGTTGACTGATTCGTTCTTACCAGCATTCCACCAGAGACGAGTATCTGAACCCCAAGGGTGAGAGTCTACAGGGGCCATAAACCAAGCCTGCTTAAGCAGGTGATGCTGTGCACCCCCATCCACAGGATAAACTGCGGATTAGCATTCTAGGACCTGGGAGGTTCAAAGAGGCCCACTGCCTTTAGTATGAGAATCCGGCTTCTCTCACAGGAGAGGAAACTGCACTCCTTTGTCACCTGGACAGGCAGGAAAATTAGCTAGCAAAGAAAAGTTCCTCCCCTCAGATGAGCACAACCCCTGAACTGGGCTACCTGAAGTAGATGCAACTTTTCAGAAGTAACCATCTTGGTGATGACAAATTTAGGATGTCTGGGACAGGGTTATGCGCACTTATGATTATGTAGGCGGCAAAGTGACCCCAGGAGTAAGTAGCCCATTTGCTATTACCCTACACTCCGCTAACACTCCTAAATTCTGTATTTAGGGTAGCCATGACTTAGGAATTCAGATCCTGCAGGCCAAGAAAAGAAGATGGCAGAAGACCTGCGAAAGCAAGAATGGCAGAAGAAGCAACTGACTTGACACCAGCCCTGCCAACCTGTTCACCTGTGCTTAACAATTGCGCCAAAGTCACCTCGCCCTGCAAGCTGCTAATCCTCCAAAGCCTGGGAGGACTGCCAGCACTTCTCCAAAGACTCGGGAACTCCTGTGGAAGAGCAGAGCAATTCCCCTGAATCTTGCAGATACCAAAGACTGATCTGTGAGGCTCTAAGATTGCGGAAACCTGACACCGGAAAGCACCACTGTACCCGAGACGCTGAGCCGGAGCTGAAATGGGCCAATAGTGCCAACATGGTCCCGAGATCCTGACGACCCATGAAGAAGGACACTGAAGAGCCATGAAAGCAGAAAACCGAGGAAGAGCAATTGACTTGGCACCAGCCCTTCCGGCCTGTCTGGTGTTCCCTATTGAAACTGCGCCTAAGACATTTCATCCTGCAGCTGTTGTGCCTCCAAAGCCAGGAAGTCCTGCCTGCCTTCAATAAAGACTCAAGAACTCCTGTGTAACAGCTGAGCTGCTATCCCTGCATCCTGCAGGCACCCCAAAAAAGGCTGTGAGGGCTCCGTACTGCAAAAACCCAACACAGCAAAACACAACTGCACCTGTGCTTCCTAGCCCGAGCGGAAGTGGCCCAACAGTGCCAGCGTGGTCCCAGGCTCTCCAGAGATAAAAACCACCTTGGATGTGCCCACATGTGGACTTTCCGCCGACACCTGCAGCCTCTGTTTGCAGGCCCCCTCTACCACAAGTGCTCCAGGTGAAGAAAATCAGACGCCTAAAGACACATCTGCACCTGTCAGAGTTTAAAGGTATAGAGTAGGTCCAGGAAACCTAGGATTGGATGAAATCGCCTTCATCAATTGATGCTTCTTTTTAGAGGAACTTTGCTCAAGGTGCTGGATCTTTCCTGCCTCATATCTGTAACTGTGCAGTAGGGGTTTGAGAATGTACTCCTTTTAGATAGCGATAGTAGTTTCAAACATGCGAAGGGTATCCTTATTAAATCTGTTGTTTTTTAGAGAGAGAACAATGCTGTGTGTCATCTTCAAGAAACTCTTTATTAGTTAGATCCTTGTATGTTCATACACATTATTTACATGTGTGCTCTGAAGACGCAAAAGCCACTCTCTATCCAAAGAGGAGCACATGGTCAAACCCCTACTTCACATCTGCACCCGTCACCCATGGCCCCTAAAGAAGAGGACCAAAAGTGTCCTTGCATCAATGAGCATCGCAAGAGTTGAGCCCCCTGTTGGGTCAGCCCAACTGCTCCACAAACCTGAGCCTGCAGCCTCTATTGAGACGGACGGAAGTGAACTATTGTTGCTGCCTTGGACCTTGCCCCAAACTCACTCTAAGTCCAGAAGATTTGTCCAGTAAGTCGTTGAAAAGTGACTTATGCAGCACGTGTTTTCTTCCTAAGTTAACATTGCTGCAAAGTGCTTCAATTACGATTTAAAGCATCAGAAACCTGTTTTCTTCAGACCAGCTATTTTTAAAAATACTTAACTGATTTAGATGATCTTTGTCCCTAAAGTTATATAAAGATTAGTGTTATAAAGTCATGTGGATCTCCTTATTGAGATGTGTGTATCATTTATTGGCTGGGTGTCAAACACTCCTCTCTGACAAGTCTAGGGCTGCTCGACCACACTACTCCCTAGAAGAGCAACTTGGGATTGCTAGAGCAAGCCCCTGCCCCCTAGTAAGGGAATACCTGGACTCTTTGCATGATGTGCCTGTTTTTGGTATACCATATAGTGAGACAGCTTCCTGCATGGACCACATATCAAATAAATTACATTGGGCCTAGAGCCAGCCTACTGTTTATCATTGGTTGTCTTTCGGATCACTCTCATTTTCTTGCTTCTCATTCTATGTCTTTTCTTCCTCTTGTGTTTGCCCCTCCGCATGAACTTCTTTACGATCTTTTTGATCAGATGACTTTGATCCTTCCACTGATTGCATTCAGGGAACTATTGTTTTCCTTTCTTTCAGCACACCATGAGAGTGCACAGGTTTTCTTGCTCGCTGCTTCGTGTGTTGCTTCCCACCTCAAATACCTCACGGGTTGTGCTCCATGAGGATCCTTCCTCTCTCAATCCCAGCTCATCAATTTCTCTCCACAGCCTGTAGTTTACGTTTGTAAAAAGATTAATCTTCCACGTTGCTCCCTCATTTGCCTCCCTTTTTAACTTCTCCGTTGCTCCACACCACTCCATCATGGTCCTTACATTTGGTTTGTCAATTTGAATTTGTGGAAGGCTCGACAGCATGTGTGCACATGCCACTTGCTGCAGGGCTGTTCAATTTTTGATAAGTGCTTTTGAGTACATTTAAGTTCATTTTTTTAAATGTACCACTGCAAATGGTGTCTGCAATCTTTGGAATATAAACACATATACACAATGGCAGCTTCATAACAAGTAGTGCACATGCATGTGTCCATATAATTGTGCTCTTTTTTACATTTTTAAAAACATATTATGACGCTCGACAGCAACAGTAAAAATGTATTTTCTGCTTATGTTACACAGCATCAGCAAAAAACACTGGTAAAGCCAATAGGTATAAAAGGCAAGACCTATGCCAATGCTTGTTTCTGTCTGTGTCTAATCAGGTAGCTGCTGCTGTGTGAAAAGTAAGCATATTTATGTTTTCTCTTCCCTTATGTACACTGCATGTGATGATGAGATCTGACTACTTCGTTGCTTTGGTGAGAAGGGCAGCATAAACTTGCAAAGGATCAGCAGGTTACTCCTATATCAAAGGCCATGGTACCCAATGCTAAATCTGTGCGCTGCAGTGCAGCCATGTTATAACTGCAACAGGTCACATTCTGTGCGCTAATATAGACGTGTAAAACAGTTTCACGTGGCAAAATAATTATCTGCTTTTGTAATGGTGTGGTACACGGCAAGGACCGTGATCTATGGTGGGACCACGTCAGCTGGTAGTGGTAAGGCTCTTAAAATCTGACACCACAACTCTGGGCTCTGCCTTAAAATGGTCCCTATTGATTCAGGGTCAGATTGGGATCACAATTTGGCCCGGGCACTGACGATAAAAGTGGCCCACGTTCGTGGGGCGGGGCCCACATTCACAGGGCGTGGCCCAAATTCGCGGGCGTGGGCCACATTCGCAGGCGTGCTCTTTCATGAAACTCACAAGGAATGCAAGTGAGAGGATATTGTTCTTGGTCAGGGCACAGGGCCAAGTTGACAAAAGCTGATCAACTGAAAACAGCGAGGCCCCTTTCTATTACAAAATTATTCCCCAGCCCTCCAGCGCTTAAGCACCTGAAAAACAGCGAGGCCCCAGCTATTTGTAAATTACTCAGCCCTACACTGCCTCAGGGCAATGGCCTGGCAGGAGAGGGGATACAGCAGAAAACACAGCTGCTGGGCCATCCATGGGAGTTGGGGGGAGGCTAATGTGAAGATGGTGCAAGTTCCAAACATCACCTGGCCCGCACAGCAAGACCCATTATTCCTCACCCACTATGCCCTGAATGAGAAGGTCTGTGGGCGAGGTGTTAATGTAAACACTGTTTCAGGGCTGCGTGGGCCCCAGGGGACCGAGGTGAAAATGGCTCAATGGCTTGAGCAACACCTGGCCCCCTGGGAGGCCGATTCTTGCACACAATCACCCCTCCCGAGCTCACCTTCAGCGTGATTGCTTGGCAGGGCAGTGGGTGAAGGGGAGGCTACAGCTGATCATCGCTGAATGGCCACACAGCGAGGCTGCTTTCCTCTCCCTGTCCAGTGCTGTCTGTGAACAGGGCAAAGGGGAAAATAAGGACCCACAGAGGGCACTGAGACACCAGCTGTTCGGTCAATGCCCAAGTGCCCGCACTACCAATCCGTCCCTCCATTGATTGAAGGGTCGGCTATGCTGGCACCTGGGAAGGAATGTTCAGGGTTTTGCAGTTCGGGACAGGGTTTTGCAGTTCGGGGCAGAAAGGCAAGAATAAGCTTAATTTCATTCATCGTTTACTTAACAATGTCAATTTCTGTTAACAGAACAGGACTGTGGGAAATCCTAGCTTATCCACATCCCTACATTCTGTAAGGAGAGTATGCCTACTGTGCAAAAGGTTAGGTAGAGCGTTATTGTCTCAGTGGGTGTTAGGATGAATAAATTGTCTTTTTAATTGTTAGAAGCTAGTTCTTCCAAGCTCAAACAATTGCTTTTGTGGGAGAGCACATCTTGATAAATGTTGGTCCTGCACAGAGGATCAAAATCCCTTAACCCACTCCTCACCCTCTTAAATGCATGCCTTTTTGGCTTAGAAGATTTCCAGGCAGCAGCCATGACCTTATTAATCATCTTCATTAACTGATCTTCTCAAGGAGTAATAATAGGGAACCCTAGAGAGGCGTTCTCCTAATGATAATAATGGTAATGCTTACAGGGGCAATTATTTGGACCCCACTTGTTCTCCTTAAGAGCTGGATCATCTAAGGAAAGACAATTTGGTTGTAAACAGACTTCCGAACAACTTGTTGGCATTTTCTCAACAGAAATCACGGACCGTATTGCAAGCATAGCAAATATTCTGGCAGGTGAAACAATGTTTCATTTTTCTGTAGAGGTGAACAGAATGGAGCTTATGCCTGCATTGTGCTGTGGATTATACACCTATCCACATTCTATGTACATTTAGGAAAATAAAAACCTAGATTGTGTTTACCGCTCATACAACAGGTAGCAGTGTCTCTGGCGAAAGACAAATTAAGCAGGTGATGGAGGGACAATCAACAGAGCCATAAGATTCAAAGCTCAACCTTCCATACTGAATGGTTGATCACAGGGAAGCAGGATCAACCAGTAATAAAAGCTGCCAGCATTATTAAGGAAATGATTCACATGAATCTGGCAGTCATGAGAAATGCTTCCTGAAACACTTCTTGAGGGTATCATGAATGGAAAAAGAATGAGCAGCATGGAAGAAATCATATCAGGCCAAGTTTCCCCCAGCAAAACCAGTAAAGCATACCATTGACGTCCTTTAAATCAGGAACAACAGGGGATATATCCAGATTATTGTCCTAAAGATGACTGTTATAGAGAGGCACCTTTGAGTAAAAATCTTTCTTAAGAGCTTGACAACCAAGGCAATCGCCTTGAGACTTAACGGTGATCTGTGCGCTACACAAGACTTTCTGACTTTGACTTTGACTAGGTTTAGAGACAATACATTACTATGAAATTGAAAAGGCACATTGGGCCCTTACCTGATGATCAAGGGCAGAAAACATCCAGGAGCAAAGATTTTTACGCAACTACTGTACTTATTCCTTAACAACAAGATCACAGTTGACAAGCCAGCAACTATGACCTGGACAGAGCATGCTCTTGTCCATTTCAGCATAACCATCCTGCACCACCACAGACCTACCACAACCAGAACCACCTGCTGCAGCTTGAAAAGCACCATAAAAGAGGAGTGGGCTCCGTCCTCTGCAAGCACAGGCTCGAGCATACCAGCAACTTACTGAAAGTCATCAAGAACCTCAACAGCTAGTTCCCTGCATGTGCTAACTCCCAGGCTCCCCTCAAAAGCAACCCAACATGAGGAGCCTGACCACAGGCTAACTGGTACACAGAGGAACTCAGGCTGATGAAACACCACTTCAAGTAACTGGAGTGCAAATGGAGAACAAGTCAAGACACTGCAGATGAAGAAATCTTCAAATTGGGAACTATATGCTATCACAAGCAGATAAGGAATACCAAGCGCACTACTTTTGCAGATTGCATCAACAGATGCACTAACAGCAGTAAAGACATCTTCACCATCATCAAAGATTTCTCCATGCCCCCTGCCACCTCCTACAACATCACCCTGTCACAAGATCTTTGCAACAAGCTTGTGGAATATCTCCTGTAACAAAATCACCTCCATAATACAGCAACTTTTACCCTCAGCTGGATCCCGTCATTTTTGCAATTCAACTTCCCATCACAGCTGATGAACGAACTCTGACCTCCTGACCTTCGATCACCACCATCAAAATCATGCTACCATTAAGACCATCCACTCAGGATCACCACCTGACCCTTGCCCCACCACGCTTTCACCAAAGAACTACCGATCAGTGAAGCACTAGCACCCGTCTTCAATGTCTTTATCGATTCAGCCACGTTCCGGGATGCTTGGAAAACTCAGCCCCCACTACCTGAACAGTCACATCTCCTTCCACCAACCACCTATACACTTTCACTCCAGAGGACTCCTACTCACACACATCCCATGCATACACAGAACCAGATCAGAAGGAGAAATTTGGCAAGAAGCTGAAGACCAGGCTTTTCAAATATCCAACCTACTTAGGCACGGCTAGGCACACATACCTGCTCACAGCCAGGATACCCTCACGAGTGATACTTCGCTATACAAATACACATAACATAGCATTATTCCTGTCTGCAGGTGTGTTGGACCAGTTACTATGGAGGGTAATAAAATTATTACAAAGCATCAAGGGGAGGGCTTTTTAGACCTAAAGTGAACAAGTCAAAAACGTTTGCTTAACTGAGTTTGAACTTTTTAGAGGAATGTATCACAGAGGATCCATCGTCATGGATAACGTATCAGCTCTAAAACATTTTTAAATATTCAAGAAGAAGACATAATAGAGACAAATCAATAAGTATTATTTTTCTGTTTTGTAGCCCTAGATCTAAGAAGCTATGATTATCATTTGTGGAAAATGGATTCCATGGCAGTGCATCACTTGTATCTCTTGCTATCATAATGCATTCTTTTATATTCTCCATCCAGTTTAGAAGCTGCTTTATTGTCTCCTGACCCCTAACCATGACCATGTCTCTTTCACTTTAACAATGGATATAGTGGCCCATACCACCTTCACTGAAAGTCCAAGTATTGTCGGGATATAGCTAGAGCATGGGTAAGATTTGTTTGGGGAAAAGAAAAATTCTGAATGAACTCAATTTCTCCGCAGTTGTATAAATGAATCTTATGACAATTGGGAAGTGAATAATGCTGTACAGTTATTTGCATTGTTCTGTGTTGCCTTGGGGTTCTTTGCAGAACACACCCTATTTCACGTAACATAATGTGGGACACAGTGCTGGCATCGCCCACTTTGAAAAGGTGGCTCTTTTTCAAGGAACTAGTGATGTTGTGTCACATTTAAATCACCTGACAACCTGCACCAGAATAACGGTCCAGTGCCAGTTGGGATACATTTTATCTCCGCCAACTTCCTTGTTATCATTACCATATTATTGCTGGGCATAACGCAACAAAAACAACACCAACTATCTCAAATCAAGCCACCATACTTTTCTGCCTGGCATGTCATGCGACAGTTTACACTGCTGGGCCCTATTACCATTAACGAAGATTTTTTAGACAGCACAGTAAGTGGCTGAAAACAGTTGGCAGGAAGGGCCAACACACATAGGGTCATCATAAAATAGATACAAGGGCCCCCACGTGAATTTGCCAAAAGAGTTTTTTCGAGCTATGTACAGCCTGAAGTAATGTCCTAGATTAATAGTTCAACTAGGGAGTTTAAGAAGTCATTTGGCTGAAAAGTCGGTTTACCTCTGTGGTTTAGGCGATGATCCTCATAGCTCACAGGACTGTCATTCAGAAATTATATAATCACTAAGTTAACCGGCATTTAAGGATTAATATAGCTAACCAACTATTAATAAACTTTGAGACACACTGTTCAATAATCAAATTCAGATCTAAGCTCCAATGCTTCTTGGTCAATACTTATAAAGCTTCACAGTGAAAAACTGAGAAACATATAGGATTACTGATAACTGAGAGGTATCACCGGTTCAAATATAAAACACCATATTTGAGCAGCCACAGTGCATGGTTTTCTATTGACAGTTAAATACTGAACTGTTTTATGTTTCATAGCCTTTATATTGATTGTTTCCATGTTTGTGTTTCTTGCGGTTCATTTTGCAATAATATTTGATGGTCTTATATTACCCAATGGCTACATGTGATAAAGTATCATTTTTCTTTTGGCCTAAGACGTCTGTGGGAGCCTGCTTGAAATTATTGCTAGGTCGTGGTGGGAGGAAATTGAGTTTGGGTATGTTAGTTTGTATCTTGTTCTATTCTGTTTGCTTTCGATATTTTGGTCATCACTTTGTAGAACTAGAGTCTAAACTTCCATTTAAATTTTTCCAGAGCTGGGATGGGAGTGATTTATTTATTTATTTATTTTTTAGACTTGTAAAGCGCTCAAACACCCCAGGAGTGTCTCGGTGCTACGGACAACGGCATGTGCTGGCGTGGTGAGTTATTGATTGAATAATCAGGTTTTAGACATTTTTCTGAAGGCTAACAGAGTTTGGCATCATCTGATTTGCAAAGGAAGTGAGTTCCAAAGTTTTGCTGTGGAGACGGTAAATCGTTTATCTTGACACGGGGAACCTTGATCAGTAGTGCCGTGGCAGATCGAAGGGCTCTGTTGGGGGTGTACATAACTAGCTCCTTTATTAGAAATTGAGGCCCAAAATTGCGGGTGGCCTTAAAAGCAATGCACAATGCCTTAAATTTGATGCGATTTTTCACAGAGAGCCAGTGATAGTGTCTGAGAATATGAGAGATTGGCTTGAACTTAGGAGTTCTGGATAGCATTCTGGCCGCAGCGTTCTGGACAGATTGTAGCTTTTGCGTGACTTTGTTTTGTGCATTTACAGATAGTCCGTTACAATAATCTATAGAGGACAAGACCAGAGTGCTGACCAGAGTTTTAGCAGTGTTCAAGGGAAGGAAAGGCAAGATTTTTTTTATCATTCGTAGTTTGTGGAAGGAAGCTGATACCACTGAGTTGGCATGATGTACAAAGGTTAATCTGTCGTCAAATTAAATGCCCAGATTCCTGACCTTAGTGACTGGGATCTGGGGAGGGCCCCAGAGTAGGAGGCCACCATGACTGGGGCCAAGCGGGAGCCAGGTTGCCAATTATCATGACCTCTGTTTTATCAGAGTTCAGCTTAAGGCAGTTGCTGGCCATCCAACTACTGATTGCCAGCATGCCTTCTTGGAATTCAGCTGCCATCTTGTCACCGTTGTTATTTATTGCCAATACCAATTGGGTACCGTCGGCATAAGATGTAAGGCCCATCCCGCGTGATTTAATGACTCTCGCTAAGTCCGACACATAGATGTTAAAAAGCGTCAGACTCAGTGATGAGCCTTGTGGTACACCTCATGGGAGGGCCAATTGGGCAGAATGGAAAGTGCCCAAATGTACCGACTGGGTGCGTGAGGTGAGAAAGGATGTCAGCAGGTCTCGTGCCTTAAGCTGAATGCCCGTTTTAGTGACACGGCCGATCAAGATGGAGTGATCGACCGTGTCAAAAGCGGCAGAAAGGTCTAACAGGATGAGAACTGCCGTCCCGCCTTGGTCCAGGATGGTTCTAATATCTTCAGTCGCCTTAATTAGCGTGGTTTCAGTTCCATGCCCTCTGCGGAAACCAATTTGGGTATTGTCTAGAAGATTATGTTCTTCAATGAATTTGGAGAGTTGGGTATTCATTATCCTCTCTACGATTTTTGCCGGAAATGGAAGGCTGGCTATGGGCCTATAGTTATTCGTATTTTCCGGGTCCAAGTTCGATTTTGTTTAGTAAAGGTTTCACAAGGGTTTTCTTCCAGGCAGTTGGGTAGATACCTGAGGAGAACATGGCATTGAAAATATTGGCCAAGGTGGAAGCCACTTGTTCAGGGAATTGGTTAAGCACAGCAGGCGGGTAGGGGTCATTGGCTGAACCTGATTTCACAGAGGACATTATATTAATAATCTGAGTTATATCGTGGTATTGTACTAGGGTGTGGTCAGGGGCTTCTGTGAGAGTGAGGTCTATGGAGTTGGTTTGGGATACGAACTTTAAATAGATGCTGTTTACTTTTTCAGAAAAGTAGTTCGCTAGAGAGTCACACAGTGACTGCGAGGGTGTCGGGGCAGCTGTTGATGCAGAGCCAGATAGTTCGGCGAGTACTTTAAAAAGTTGCTTGTTTGAATTTTTTGCAGCGTCAATCTGGGCGACATAATAATTCCTTTTTTCCAGTGCGATTAAGGTTTTGTATTTGACGAGAGCTTCTATATAAAGGAATTTCTCTTTCTTGGAGTGCGATTTGCGCCACTGTCTTTCCCCATTTCTACATAGTTTCTGTTGTTCCCTGAGGAATTGAGAGAACCACGGGGCAGATGGAGATTGCCATTTTTTAGAGTAAGTTTTATTAGGTACCAGCTTATCAAAAGCCTCGTGTAGCCATTTTTCATAAATTACAGATGCTGTGTTAGGGTTCGAAGGAACTTCTGGTTGGGTGGAAGACAGTTGAGCTTTGAGAAGTTGATTGTCAATATTCTTCCAGGCTTTAAATACCACAGGTAGGTTATTGGGTTTAGTCTTAGGCGAATTGTTTTTAATGAGGATATCAAAAGTAATTACATGATGGTCAGTTCGGATCATAGGGAGGATGTTTTTTAAATGGATTTCATGTGAGTTAGAAAACAGGCCATCTAAAATGTGACCCGCTTTATGTGTAGTGCTGTGAACTCGTTGTGATAGGCCCAACGCTTCCAGATCTAAGAGTAGTGTGTTAGTGTGTATATCAGACTGATTATCAAGGTGAAAATTAAAATCCCCTTTAATCGTATAGGTTTGTTCAACTGCTATGGGTTCTACCAGATTTCTTAGCGTAGAGAGGAACTCTACTTTAGAACCAGGAGGACCATAGAGAAGCATGCCTTTAAAAGTATAGGCATGGGTAAGTTGAATGGTGAAGTAAATTGCTTCACAAGCTAATGATGGAATTTGCTCAATTTTGTTTATGAATTTGCTGCGATGAATTATCGCCAGCTCACCTCCTTTTTTTATGTAGTCTGTCCTTTCCTATGGCCGTGTAGCCCTCAGGGGTGGCTGCTGTGAGATCAGGTCCCGAGGAAGGGTCTGTCCACATTTCCGTTATAAAAAGCAGATCAAGATTGTGGTCAACTAACAGATCTGCTATTTCGTATTTGTGTTTACACAGTGATCGAGCGTTTATGAGGGCTGCTGTAATAGATCTTGTATTATAAAGATATTCTGCGTCATAAGAGACAGGGTTTAGGCGGATGTTAGGTATAAGATGGCAGTGGGTGCAGGCTTTGAGAGATGCACTGGAAAGGGGGTCCAGTACCAAACACACACATTCCTACTTAGGTGGGGGTCGCAGTTTTAACAGATGTTGTCGTGAATAGCTATTTTTCAAGAGGTCTGGGGGCAGAGGGCCGGGGGGGCCCTGGGCCCGGATCAAGCGCGGACGGGCGCAGACGGGCTTGCTTTTGGCACGCCTTAAGCACACGGTCGGCGCGCCCGCAGCGCGCAGCTACTGCACGTGCGCATTTGGGCCCACCTAAGTAGTGGTGGTGGCGGGACAACTAGAGCGCTAACCTGGCCAGAAATGGTGCGCGATGCTCCCTGAGCCTGCCGATCAAACGGCACTTGCCGCGTCAGACCGGGGCTGGGAGATTGTCACAATGGTTAGTACAGATGATTAAAACAATTTGTAAAAGACTAGTGCAAGCAAAGTTCAAATAGTGAGATGTTTGCACAGAAAAATACTCACGGCAGCTGGCAGCATTCAGCCGCGTCCGCTGCGCGTGCGCATTTGGGCCCACCTAAGTAGTGGTGGTGGCGGGACAACTAGAGCGCTAACCTGGCCGGAAATGGTGCGCCATGCTCCCTGAGCCCTCTGATCAAACGGCACTTGCCGGGTCGGACCGGGGCTGGGAGTTTGTCACAATGGTGAGTACACATTATTAAAACTTTTTTTAAAAGACTAGTGCAAGCAAAGTTCAAATAGCGAGATGTTTGCGCAGAAAAATGCTCTCAGCAGCTGGCAGCATTCAGCCGCTTTTATTCCTTTCTGAAGTCGTTAAGGTCAAAAAAGGAATTATTTCTGAGTACATAGTGTATTTTAACCATTCCTCAGATGACTAAATGCACTGTCAAATATTATTAAGGGGCTCAATTACCCTGATAAAGGAAAAGGAAGCACTGAAGCACTGTACCTGCAAGTATTTGGGACTACTCTACTGGTGGGTCAAAAATGTTGTTTATTACGAGATTACAAAATCATCAAGAAGTAAATGAGAAAGTGTGATGGACATTGAAGGCCACTGGCTCCTAAACGAACTTGCCTGTTAAAGGTACATAGATTTAACCCTATATAAAAGACACTACAGATTTTATTAATCATATAGAATCTATAAAATGGCAGCCATCATACTGTTTGATAGTTCTGGATATCACGAGCTTATACACGTGCATTGATCACAGACAGGGCCTCAATGCTGTGAACTATTTTCTAAAAAAAGACAGTTGAAATTTGCAATCCATAACACCATGCTATTGGAATTTATTGAGTTCTGCCTGTTCAATAATATCTTTGTTTTTCAGGGAGAATTATTTAGGCAGGGAACAGCGATGGGCAGCTGCTTCGCCCCCAGCTATGCGAACTTGTTTGTTGGCTGGTGGGAGGAGCAGGTGGCCTGGTTCCCTGCCAACAAGGATTGGACCACCAAAATTGTGTTGTGGTATAGATATATCGACCACCTATTCCTAGTATGGGGGGGCACTGTAAGTGAGGCAGAAGAGTACATAACACTCCTAAACAATAATGCGGTGAATCTGCATTTCACCGGTGAGATTAGTTTGGTGGCAGCAAACTATTTAGATCTAAAGGTGGAAATAATCAACGGCAAAATAAACACTGCACTTTTCAGAAAGCCGACCGCAGGGAACAGCACGCTTCGTGCGTTAAAAGGTCATCCCAAGAAACTTGTAAACAGCATCCCGTACGGGGAGTTTCTTAGGTTGAAACGTAACTGTTCTAGAGAAAGTGACTTTGACCTGGCAGCAACAGGCAGCATTAATCGATTCCTGGCTTGGGGTTATGATGCTGAACTTCTAAAGAGTACTCTGGCTAGAGTCAAAACTAGATCAAGAGAAGATTTGGTGAAACAGAACAGATCTACTTACCAGACTAAACAATTCAGCATGATCACAACATACTCAGAAGATGCCAACATACTGCGAAATGTCATGAAAAAAAATTACCATATTTTAAAAACAGATATCATTGGAGCCGATATTCCTGCGGGTCCATTAATAACTTTTAGGAAGGCCTGTTCTCTGAAAGATAGTCTCATGCATAGCCACTTAGAAAACATTACTCCTAGAGAAGGAAATCTAAACGAAATGAGAGGATTCTACCTATGCGGTAGATGTAAAGCTTGTGCTTTCAGTAGAAGGGTTCTCTCTTATCGAATCAAAGGCGTACAATCTGAAAAGAGGATTACCAAGTTTATGACTTGCCTAACCACCCATGCTGTGTATTGTCTAACATGCCCCTGTGGACTCAGATACATAGGGAGCACTATACACAGAGTTAAAATAAGAGTGTTGGAACATATGCGCGCTATTGTCAAGAAGGATTTGAACTATCCGGTAGCGCGCCATTTTGCTATTAAACATGGAAGTAACAGGGACCTGTTACAATACTTCAGCATTGACTGTGTACCATCCAATGTCAGAGGGGGTGATAGAGTCTTGAAATTTAGAAGACTAGAGTCTCGTTATATCATAGACTTACAGTCTAAATCACCCAACGGGTTGAACTTTGGGGAAGAATTGATGGTACATCTAGGTTAATTAAGTTTTTGTTAAGTTTTTGATATACTGAGAAGATGATGAGGGTCAATTGAGAGATAGAAACAGTGAAAGTTTTATGCAGAGTATATTTTTTTAAAGGACGTTTAATTATAGCCGTTATTTAGGAAATGAGGGGATTCCGACAGCAACCTGCTTTGTAGGTTGCCTATGCCGATCCACGGCGAGATTCTATTATACTTCTTTCATGCCACTTACAGGATCATTGAAAATATATTTCTTGTGGTCAAATGTGTTTAATGTTCTGACTTTCTGTAGTGTTTTATAAATCATGGCATGATCGGTTTGTATAAATGAAATTAACTCATTTAAAGATGGCGCGTGCTATTCTTGCACCTTTGCCGTCAGTCCCCCTTTTAATTTCAATGAATGTACCTCTGAAATATGGCGTCCGTCAGCGCGTTTTTGTAAATACACACTGACGAAGGAAATTCTCCGAAACGCGTCTGTGTAATAAACTGCTGCTGCTGCAACTGACCCCGTGAGTGCTGTTTGCTTTTTCCATGAATGGGAGAAAGGTTGAGCGAGAACATATATCATACCATGTGATCAAGACTGTGGAGACAGTCGAAACGCATCGTGGCGACATGCTGAGCAGAATTATGCATAAATAAAGGCACCTTTTGTTTTGGCACCAAATTGGGTTCTACTCTTCGTTATTTTTCAGCGTCTGGCGAAGTTTTGTTCATATATATATATATATATATATATCCACAACGTGATCCAGCAGACTGTGAGATCGCTCGACAGCGGGTGCTCAACTCAGGGGTCGGATCCAGACCCAAAAAATCTTTTTTCTGTACAAATGGAGCGGCACAAACAGAAAGTTTTAGAAGCCTTTAATCAGCGCTTCCCCCACCAACGCGTTTCAGCCACACAAGGCTTTGTTCACGGTTAGTTGGTCCTTCTACTATTTTCAGTTATATACTAGCCCATATTAGTCATTTATGGTGCATTATGGGATATGTAGTATGAAAACAGTGTGCACACAGATTTTAAAATAAAAAGAAAGACTGGTGTGATCGCATTATTTACATCTCATTATGTTGAATAGTTCATGTTAATTCACATGGGCAGTTTAAATTAAAGTTTATATTTTGGAATAGTTCCAGAGTAATGTCTGTTGTGTTATTGGGTATAGTACCCCAATCTTCTTTATAGACTCAAAGGCTGGTGCTGCTGTAGTCACTCTAAATGTACATGGAGATCCTCTCCAAAGTTCATGCCTCTGGGCATTTTTGTTCGTAACCGGATGATTAGCCGGGACTCAATTTGTCGCAGTTTTCGAATTGAATCACCACCTCTCTCCATTTTGGTTAGCATTTTTAGTCCATAAAATCGCATTGTTTTCCAATCTCCTTCTTGGCATGTGTTGATATGTTTTGCTGTTGCGTATAGCATGTTCTTGTTTTTCACAGCCCTAATGTGTTCCAAAATTCTCTTTTTGAGCATGCATGTAGTGCTGCCTATATATTTGCTCCCGCATTTGCATTCAATCACATACACCACGTTTTTTGATGTACAGGTGATTTGTTGGTCAATGTGCATTATTTTTCCATTTGGTTCTTCAATGTTCTTTTTGCTAATTCCAATTTTACAAGCTTTACATGAGGAACAAGGTTTAAATCCTTTCCGTTGCTCCTTAAGCCAATTTGTCTCCGGTTTTGGCTGGAAATGACTTCTTACCAAGAGATCTTTGAGAGATGTGTTCTTTTTGTAGGTGATTTGTGGTTGAGTACCCGCTAATTCTCCTATATCTGGGTCCCCAGATATTAGGTGCCAGTATTTTTTCATTTTGTTGGCGATGATTCCACTTTCTTTGTTGTAAGTGGTTACAAATCTCGGTGGTTCAATTTTATCTGTGATTTTTGGTTTTTCAACTAACAGTTCCGCTCTTGTTTTTTGATCAGCCTTCTTCTTGCATTTTTGTAGGACACGATCTTCATATCCTCTTGACTTGAATCTCATCCTGCATTCCTTTAATTTTATTTCGGCATCCTCAGGTTTAGAGCAATTTCGTTTTAATCTCAAGTACTCTCCATACGGTACACTTTTTAAGAGTGCTTGTGGGTGAAAACTAGTTCCATGTAACACACTGTTCGTAGCTGTTTTTTTACGAAACAGTGTGGTCTCCAGTTTTCCATTCGAGATGTAAACTTGTGTGTCCAAGAAATCGATTTGTTTTTTG
This sequence comes from Lissotriton helveticus, assembly GCF_964261635.1. NCBI lineage: Eukaryota > Metazoa > Chordata > Amphibia > Caudata > Salamandridae > Lissotriton > Lissotriton helveticus. Next base: position 422,746,023 of record NC_136061.1, on the reverse strand, counting down.
TTTGTTGTACATGTAAACTGTAATCCAACATCATTCTGATTCAGTTTTAAAAAATAATTTTGAAATTCTTGATCTGATCCGTGCCAAATTATAAACAAATCGTCTATATATCGGACCCACAAAATGATCCGTTCCAATTCCTGTTGATTGTTCGTATTCCATGCCACTGTTTTTTCCCACCAACCCATGGTGGTGTTGGCATAATTAGGAGAAAATGAAATGCCCATGGCGGTGCCACACTCTTGCCTATATAGTTCTTGATTGAAAAGGAAGACGTTGTTTGTTAGACATAGATGGATCATTTTTAGGAGCATTCTTGTATGTTCAAGTGTGGTGATGCTTCGTTGTTTCAGAAAATACTCACACGCTTCCATCCCCACATTGTGTTTGATTGATGTATAGAGCGAGACCACATCAATTGTGACTAAAAGATATTCCTCACTCCATACTACATCTTGGATGATTCTCAGGAACTCACCTGTGTCCTTAATGTATGAGGACATGCTCTGTGCAATCGGTGCTAAGAAAGTGTCCACATATTTTGAAACATTTTCATATAAGGAACTGCATGACGACACAATGGGTCTCCCTGGTGGATTTATTAGGGTCTTGTGAATTTTTGGTAAAAAATAGACGCAGGGCATTACTGGATGATCGATGTTTAAAAATTTCTTTTCCTCATCATTGATTAGTCCTCTTTTGTGCCATTCTTCCAGATGGTTTTGCAATTCTTGAAAGTCAATTTAGAGTAATTTTCTTGTGTCTCTAATTGCCTCATGGCTTCCGCAATATAGTCTGAGGTTTCCATTATTACAATATTTCCCCCTTTGTCGGCGGGTTTGATTGTAATTTTTTCATTTTCTATAAGAATAGAAATGGCTTTTCGTTCTTCCTTTGTCAAATTTTCTCGGTGGTTATTTCTCACTTTCACTAATTTATCTAGTTCCTCATTTACCGCATCTGAAAAGAGGTCAATTTTATTTCCAGGTGACAGGATAAGATAATACCGCGATTTTCTTTTTAATCCGGTTGTAGGTCTTTCATTAGTTCTGATATCCATTTGTTCAAGAATCTGAATATCTGAAAGGTTTGGACTTTCTTGGTCAAACAGCATTCTAAAAGTTTGTCTCAAATCAGGTAGTTGCTCAATTGTCACTATTTCACTCTCTTCATTATTGCAATTCACTCTTTGTTCATTAGAACTTGAAGGTTTGTTGGCATGAATTTTGGCTAGTTTTAGTTTTCTTACAAACTTGTATAGATCAATTTTCGTTTGTGCATAGTCAAAATGGGTTTCCGGGCAAAACGACAGACCTTTATTCAACACCATTTTCTCTTTCTCAGTTAGTTGATGATTGGAGAGATTTACAACTAGATTTACTATTTCCTGTTGCGAAGAGGATACTGCCTTTTTTCGATGTTTAGATCTACGTGTTTTTCGGGTGCTGGAGCGGGGGTTTGTTGTATCTGTGTTGCTCTTCCCCGTCCTCTTCTTTGATATGGTCTTCTTCCCCTTGCTCCACCGCGTGTGATGCTCTTCTCTAGATTCATCAACGCTACTTTGTCTAAAACAGACAAGTTTTTTGTCTGGGGTGCCTTGAATCTTGCTCCGTTTTCACTTACATCTGACTCACTTGCGCTAGATGCTACTTTGTGTAGAGGATAATTCTTTTTTAAATTATCATAGCGTCTAGCGAATGTCAGAATTCGGCCACATAGGTAATCTTGTTCATCCCGCTTGAATTTGCGTTCCTTTCTTTCTTCAATTTCTTTCTCATAGAGGTCGAGTCTGGCTTCCATTTCTTGTCTTAGTTTGGTGACAGTTTCCTGATTAGTTTCATTTTCCAGCGCTTTTTCTGCTTCTTTGATTTTGTTCGTTAATTCAACAAGATCAATTTGTGCATGTTTGATCAGTATGCGCATCATGTTTAATGAGCAAATGGTATTATTTTCCATCCATTCCATTAATAATTCCTCTTTGGTGTCCGGATGTGTGGGTAGTGTGAAAATGCGAAGGCCTCCTGGGATGCGTTTCACCTCCACATAATTTTCGAGTGCTATCGCCTCCCAGCTCTTATTGATTTCCTTTTTATAAAGTCTTTCAAGTAAATTCATTTTCTGTTTCAGTGTTACAATATTTCTATCCACTATGACGGCATCTTGATTTGTGGTTGCCGTTTCTGCCCCAGACTTGAACATTGTGGATGCTTTAGATGCGCGTTTAGCTGCTCGCGCTTCCATTATAATGTTTGTGATTTCACACCAAATACACAAAGGGGAATTTCCTTCGCGCTATTACTTGTAGGCTTGATTCTTCTGTTCCGGTATGTAAGTGTTAACCGCGCGTTTATTAAACAAGACGCGGCGTCTCTAAACACTCGTGTTACACGGCCGCTTCGATTTCAGCTTTGTAAACAGTTTCTGTCATTCAGTTCACTAACCTCTTCCGCGGCGTCTTCCAGCAGTTCCGCACAGCCGCACGGTTCTCCTGCTTGCCGGCTTGAAGGGCGTGGAGTCAGGAAGTAATCTCTCCTCAGCTAGAAATCGGGCGCGTCTCTCTGCAGTAATCCAAATATCCACAACGTGATCCAGCAGACTGTGAGATCGCTCGACAGCGGGTGCTCAACTCAGGGGTCGGATCCAGACCCAAAAAATAATTTTTCTGTACAAATGGAGCGGCACAAACAGAAAGTTTTAGAAGCCTTTAATCAGCGCTTCCCCCACCAACGCGTTTCAGCCACACAAGGCTTTGTTCACGGTTAGTTGGTCCTTCTAATATTTTCAGTTATATACTAGCCCATATTAGTCATTTATGGTGCATTATGGGATATGTAGTATGAAAACAGTGTGCACACAGATTTTAAAATAAAAAGAAAGACTGGTGTGATCGCATTATTTACATCTCATTATTTTTTAAAACTGAATCAGAATGATGTTGGATTACAGTTTACATGTACAACAAACAAAAAACAAATCGATTTCTTGGACACACAAGTTTACATCTCGAATGGAAAACTGGAGACCACACTGTTTCGTAAAAAAACAGCTACGAACAGTGTGTTACATGGAACTAGTTTTCACCCACAAGCACTCTTAAAAAGTGTACCGTATGGAGAGTACTTGAGATTAAAACGAAATTGCTCTAAACCTGAGGATGCCGAAATAAAATTAAAGGAATGCAGGATGAGATTCAAGTCAAGAGGATATGAAGATCGTGTCCTACAAAAATGCAAGAAGAAGGCTGATCAAAAAACAAGAGCGGAACTGTTAGTTGAAAAACCAAAAATCACAGATAAAATTGAACCACCGAGATTTGTAACCACTTACAACAAAGAAAGTGGAATCATCGCCGACAAAATGAAAAAATACTGGCACCTAATATCTGGGGACCCAGATATAGGAGAATTAGCGGGTACTCAACCACAAATCACCTACAAAAAGAACACATCTCTCAAAGATCTCTTGGTAAGAAGTCATTTCCAGCCAAAACCGGAGACAAATTGGCTTAAGGAGCAACGGAAAGGATTTAAACCTTGTTCCTCATGTAAAGCTTGTAAAATTGGAATTAGCAAAAAGAACATTGAAGAACCAAATGGAAAAATAATGCACATTGACCAACAAATCACCTGTACATCAAAAAACGTGGTGTATGTGATTGAATGCAAATGCGGGAGCAAATATATAGGCAGCACTACATGCATGCTCAAAAAGAGAATTTTGGAACACATTAGGGCTGTGAAAAACAAGAACATGCTATACGCAACAGCAAAACATATCAACACATGCCAAGAAGGAGATTGGAAAACAATGCGATTTTATGGACTAAAAATGCTAACCAAAATGGAGAGAGGTGGTGATTCAATTCGAAAACTGCGACAAATTGAGTCCCGGCTAATTTCTAATTTCTAATTTAAAATATTTCTAGAGCGCAACGTACACCTTGCGGTTTCTTGGCGCTGGGGGGATTGGCTACTGCAGAAAAAAAAGACCAAAAGGAAGAATAAAGGAGGTATTAGAAGAATTTAAGAGGAAAAAGCCTGGCTGAAGAGGAATGTTTTGAGATCTCTACGAAAGGGAAGGTACTGAGTAGCAGAGCGGAGGTGATCAGGGAGTGAGTTCCAAAAGGTTGGAGCCAGGGTGGAAAAGCTGGCCCCGCCCCACTTTTTCCGTGTGAAGCGAGGAGTCTGAAGAAGGGACATGGAGGAAGACCGGAGTTCTCTTGCAGGTACATAGGGATGGATAAGTGAAGTGATAAACGCGGGGGCAGTGCCCTGGCGGGCCTGAAAGGCCAAGCAGCCGATCTTAAAAAGGGAGCGTTCTTTTACAGGGAGCCAGTGAAGCTCCCTGAGAAGGGGGGTGGAATGGTGATAACGAGGAAGGCCGTACACCAGTCGCGCTGCCTGGTTTTGGATAATCTGGAGTCTACGCAAACTGTATGCGGGAATACCATGATAGAGGGCGTTTGCGTAGTCCAGTCGCGATATCACAAGTGCAGCCACGATGATCTTAAGTGCCTGGGGGGAAAAGAAACGGGAAATAGAGCGGATAGTACGAAGAGTGAGAAAGCAAGAGGAAACCACAGAACTGATATGTGAATGGAGAGTGAGCTGATTATTTATTTTTACACCAAGAGTTTTGACTGTGGTGGAAGGGGTGGGTGAGGGACCGAGAGAGGGGGGCCAGAAAAAAGAGTTCCAGGGGCTGGATGAACCACCCGTGAGAACCAGCTCGGTTTTATCCGGGTTCAACTTAAGGTGGTTGTGGTTCATCCAGTCCCTGATGAAAGTCATAGTAGACTGGAAGTTAGAGACAGAGAGAGGAGAAGAGGATAGATCAAAGATGAGCTGGAGGTCATCCGCGTAGTTATAGACGGTGACCTCCAGCTGCTGAAGTGCGAAAATGAGAGGAAAGATATAGAGATTGAAAAGCAAGGGGGAAAGAGAGGAGCCCTGGGGAACACCGCACGTGACGGGGAGAGGAGTGGCCGTGAAGTTACCTAACCGAACCGCCTGAGTGCGGTCCCTCAGAAAGGAGGAGAGCCAGACGAGGGCTGATCCCCCGATACCGGCCGCCTTGACACGGGTAAGTAAGATGGTGTGGTCCACCGTGTCAAAGGCGGTGGAGAGATCGAGGAGGACCAGTGCCTGGTGCTTGTTCTCATCCATGCCCTTTCTGAGATTGTCTAAGACTGCGACCACGACTGATTCGGTCGAGTGCCTAGGACGGAACCCGGCTTGGCGGGATGCCAATCCTCCGCTTGCCTCAACATGGGCGCTAAGTGCCGCAGTGACGTGGCGTTCCATCACCTTGCCCAGAAAGGGTAACAAGGAGATGGGGCGATAGTTGGCCGAGATGGAAGATTCCGCGCCAGGTTTTTTCAATATGGGCACTATTGTTGCAGCCTTTAGCGCAGAGGGCACAACACCCTGTGCCAAGGAGCTGTTGAGGAAAGCGATGGGGAGGTCAGGGCAGCTGGAGTAAATTTGCTGCAGGACTCGCGCCGGGCAAACGTCCACAGGAGACCCTGACTTCACTTTGGGAAGTATCTCCAGAAAGGAGTCCTGGGTGAGAGGGGGAAAGGATGTAAATGGGACTAGAACGGACGGAGGGGAGGAATCGACGAAGGCAGACGAGGGTGGTGGAATGTTGGTCTTAATGGTGACAATTTTCTCTACGAAATAGGTGTTCAGTTGGTCACAGAGGAGCTGGGAAGGAGGAATTTGGGACGAGGTTCGGTCTGAGAATGCCAGGTCATTCACTATGCTGAAGATTTCCCTGGTTTTATTTTCTGCAGAGGTTATTTTTAAAGAAAAATAGGAAGTTTTTGCATACAGGATTGCAGATTTATATTTGGCCAGTGCTGATAGAAAATGGATTTTTAATGAGGGGCTGTAATTTCTCCTCCATTGCCTCTCCGCCCGTCGGGCACTCAGTTTGAGATCCTTTAGGTGGTCATTAAACCATCTATTGGAGTCCTTGGGACGGCGGATGGAGATGCGGCGTAAAGGCGCCACTGAGTCGCAACCTCCAGCCAGCCAGACGTTAATGGCCTTAGCTTGAGAGGCAGATGATAAGCCCTCAAGAATAGGAATGGAGTTGCGAAGTGAGGAGGTCAAGGAGGGATAATCCAGTCTGTTCCAGTTCCGCGCCCAGGTGTTTTTGGTATGCGGAGTTTTAGGCATCAGGTTTCGGAGAATGGAAAAGGAAATGAGTGTGTGGTCGGACCATGGGCACAGCGAAACAGCAGCCGAGGCCACAGGGAGGTTAAGGGACCAGACCTGGTCCAGTGTGTGCCCATGGGAGTGAGTGGGAACGGATATGTGTGACACAAAGTTGAGGGATGAAAGATAGTCCGTGAATTCTTTAGAGGCTAAGCACTCATGTGGGTTGAGATCCTTTAGGTGGTCATTAAACCGGTTACGAACAAAAATGCCCAGAGGCATGAACTTTGGAGAGGATCTCCATGTACATTTAGAGTGACTACAGCAGCACCAGCCTTTGAGTCTATAAAGAAGATTGGGGTACTATACCCAATAACACAACAGACATTACTCTGGAACTATTCCAAAATATAAACTTTAATTTAAACTGCCCATGTGAATTAACATGAACTATTCAACATAATGAGATGTAAATAATGCGATCACACCAGTCTTTCTTTTTATTTTAAAATCTGTGTGCACACTGTTTTCATACTACATATCCCATAATGCACCATAAATGACTAATATGGGCTAGTATATAACTGAAAATAGTAGAAGGACCAACTAACCGTGAACAAAGCCTTGTGTGGCTGAAACGCGTTGGTGGGGGAAGCGCTGATTAAAGGCTTCTAAAACTTTCTGTTTGTGCCGCTCCATTTGTACAGAAATATATATATATATATATATATATATATATATATATATATATATTATATAGTGTGAATCTTCATGAAAATCAAAGCCAATTAGACACACGTTACAGAACCGACGTGCATATCTGCCAACTCCTGCATTGAAGTTTCACTGGTCATTACATTAGCAGATACTTGCTGAAAATCAATGTGTGTAGAATTACTTCAGAGGCATTTAATAACCACATATTTTGACGGGGTCAAGCAAGACCAAAGTCTGTATTTTATATAATGTATTTGCCATAAAATAAACTCCCAGCCTATATTCTGACGATGCCAGAAATGGCTACCGTACAAGTGTGTTCATTGAAATAGCTGAAGACAATATGAGCAAAAACCTAAAAAACTGTGAATTAAAAAAGATTACTTGTGCCTTTAATATCCTACCTGCCCATAAGTCCAAGGGATCATAGGGACTTTCAATATTTTTTGTATAACGCGATACAACCTTTTATGTTTCAATCATTTTCATTGAGGATCAACGCAAGCCTACATTATGCCAACATCCCCTAAAGAACAGAATTTGAGCAATCGCAGCGCATTATCATGGCAAATACATTCTACAATGCCACTTCAGTCCCAGTAAACAAGGGGAGCCAAAAAAGGGGAGTGATGGAAGAATAGGAGGAGCCAAATGTGCAAGTCAAGACGGAATGTCCCCACGCAGAGTGGACAATACCAAGATGTCCTACTTCAATGTGTGTTTACTAGGAAGAACCTATTGTTTACGGACAGCACGCCACCAATTGGGCGGGAAAGGCAAAGGTACAGGGTTTGGCGTTATACTTCTCAAATTCACATTGAAGCTACAAGGTGTTATCACTAATATTAGTATTCGAAGGAGAACCAAGTGCAACCATCAAACATGAAGTACAATGAGTAAAGAAGATAGATGATTCCCACACAATGCGTTTTATAAAACTCTGTTACAATTTATTCTGGTTCAAAAACAATTTTACATTATCACAATGATTAAAAACATGTCATACAATTTTTAAAAAAAATTTTGTTGCATTAAAAACACAAAGAATCAAAGGAGTCGACGCGGCGTTTCGGTATTCTGGTAGTAGACCTTCTTCAGGACTGATTCTAAACAAATTTGAAAACATAAAATTACTATTCTTTTTTATTAACAGAATCATCAAGCATCTCCCCGTGTGTCGGAATCAACTCTCTATCCCTCGTGAATGGACACCTTATATCACAAGGACAGTATTGTTTACTTTACTGGTTACTTGACAGACAAAGTGCTACCAAACATTATGTAGATCATATTTCTGGAGCATATCCACAATTACAAAAAACATCTTCGTCAAATAAATCTCCACATGGCTACACTGTTTACAAAACTAATGTTATTTACCTTTCCCTTGGACATAATGTCCAGTGCTGTTAATCCCTTCACTTAGGAATCTTTTGTACGTATTTACAAAGGCCTTCATATCACGCATACCTTGTTCCCGTAGTTTTTCTGATAACTACTGGGCACTGCTTTTTGGTTTACCAAAAGAAATCCTGAAGGCTCCGGAATGATGGACCTGCCCCTGGATTCTATACACACTTCTTAATTTGTGGTGTCACTAGATGGAATGAACAATTTTTACTTGTTTTACATTTTTGTTCATCTTTAACTCTTCAATGATGATTATTGTTTCCATTAATACGTTTACATCACTAACTTAATATTTTACATACCTTATTTGAAGATGCGATATTTATAACCCTTTTGAGTTATTGTTTATATTATTCCATCTTCTGCTGAGCAACTATATCTCTGCTCTATAAATAAAGAAAGGAAAAACCACCACTAATATCTGTTTCAACCATTTCTTTAAGTATCTTATATTTACAAAGTCTGTTGATCTTTCTTATACCTGTTATGGGTTATACATATTGCGGAGTATTTGACCACCAGGAGGAGCCACCGTTCTATTGGTTGTAGTTGCCGGGATGTTGGCTATTCAATTTGGGAGACGGGTAGCTCTTCATTAAGCATCCATAAATCATGGACGGTCCGTTTTCAATTCGGTCCATTCTACATTATGGTCAAAACAAGGAGAGAGACACAGGAATAAGCGATGTCTTGAGGTTATACACATCGTCTCTTTATCAATATATTTGATACTTCCCTTCCTACTTTTTGGTTTACACTACAAGCGTGTCTTTAGGTGGTTTAAATGCACCCTTTATTACCCATCTGTTTAATAGTTCTGAGCGGGAGTCAAAAAACCGTCTACACTATCTTGTGGCTGGTACTTATTGTCGTTGCCTCAAAAGTGCCCTAGTCAGGTTTGTGACTTACCCGCGATCATAAAATCGGCCTCCCTGCTCCTCAGTTCCTAGTGGTCCGTCCTAGCCCCTTACGTCCGGTATCTTACGATAAGAGAAGGGAAACACTAGTTGTTTTTGCGATTTATAAGTGTGCTGTTTTCTCATTGGGCATTGGGAACCCGTTTCCTATTGGCTGTCATTCCACCAATTGTGCGTACGTTACTATGGTGACGAGACGCAGTTCCCGATGTCTATGCGGCGTTTCTTATTCGCTGTCGTCCAACCAATCCATGTATGTTACCATGGTAAAAGGACGCAGCTCGAGCGGGTTCTGAAGCGTTCGATATTCGCTGTTGTGCTTTGTTATGTTACCCTATATTCATGCATCATTATTACTCACGCATAGGCATTTGACATTTTATTGCGTCCGTGTTAAGCATCGAACACCTCCCCGTGGGTGTAGGAGGCCGGTTTACATTTAGTTGTCATTTACTTCGCTATTGTTGGTTCTCTCTATGTTACAAACGACCGCATATCACGTTGTAACAGATATCAGGTAGATGCTTCAAATATAGTTTTATTCGCTTACATCATTCTTTTATGTCTCCATCGTTGTTTTTATTTTTTCACTCATTCTTTTATGTCTCCATCGTCATTTTTATTTTTTCTCTCATTGCCTCACACATACTTAATTCTAGTAGCATACATACTACAATATCAGAATTAATTGTGTGGCTATGGTATTATTCCCCTAATAGTTTGTTTCCCATTGGTATAATTCTTTTAATTGATCAGATTGGTGACCTGTTACCCAATATTCTTGCCTTATTGATCCATAGCATCACTGCAGAAAGATCTGGGAAAATTGTATCCAATGTAATGACCTCTCGTTCAGCTGTTAAGGTATTATATCACCTATCTCAGTCTGCCTGACGATTATTGATTAGAGACAAATGTGCCCTATTTAATGATTTTTTCCCAGTCTTCTCTCGAGTTCAATCCACACCTCACACTGTTAAGGGTAGACATGTAAAACTGTTCTCTACTTTTCCTTTTATTATTTAAGTTGCCGCCTCTCATGTTACTACTTATTCTTTCTAAGCCGCACCATCTCAGGTCATTAACCGTATGGCCTGCTGACCTCCAATGCTCAGTAAGGGGTGCACCTACTTTATTTGTTCTTAACGCTGATCGATGTTCATTAAGGCGCAGCCTAATCTCCCTTGAAGTTTCTCCTACATAAGATTTGTCGCATGGGCATTTAATGAGATAAATCATATTCTTTGTTCTGCAGTTGATAAAACTTTTGATACATATTGTTTTATTATTTACTGTGATTTTATCTCCTTTCATAATGCTGTCACAATTGACACAACCATTACAAGGATGTGTCCCCGTTGGTAAGGGGTTACCATCCATAGTTGACTGTAGATTCTTAGGCACTTCTCTGTAGGTATGTACTAAAGAATTTCTTATTGTCCTATTTCTCCTAAATGAGAACATGGGCTTTGGTATTGGGACTTGTGCTTTGTCTGAGATCAGGTGCCAGTTTCTATTTATAATATTTTTCACTTTGTAACTTACTTGAGAAAAGTTCGTTACAAACATGATATGCTGTGGTCTATTGGGACTTACCTCTTTGGGATTGAACAGATTCTCTCTATTAAAATATTTGGCCCGTTTATAGGCGTGTCTAATCATTTTTTTCGGGTATCCCCTTTCACCGAATTTGATTTTTAGATTGGTTGCGTGAATTTCATATTCCTGCACCGAGGTGCAATTCCTCCTAAGTCGAAGAAATTGCCCAAATGGGATGTTATTTTTCTGTGACGCCGGGTGATTGCTCTCATAATGTAACATACTGTTTCTATCCGTTGGTTTAGTGTACAGTTCCATGGACAAGTGGCCATCTGTATGTTTGATAATAATGTCTAGGAATTCCACAAAGGACTTACTCATATGTGATGTGAATCTCAAATTCACATCCCCTAGGTTTAGCCATAGGAGGAACTCATTCAGGGTATCTAACTCGCCTGTCCAGATGAAGAATATATCATCTATATACCGACCCCATTCCGAGATGTTTTCATGGAATGGGGCGGTTGGATTGTAAATGTGTCTGTCCTCAAATTTGGACACGTACAGGCATGCTAAGCTAGGGGCACATGTGGCCCCCATGCTGGTCCCCTTGATTTGCCTAAAAAGATCTTCTTTGTATAAAAAAATATTGTTTTTGAGGATCACAGTAATGCACTCTATGATAAATGTCTGATGGTCTGTTAAGTCTTGCTGATTTTCTCTTAGGATTTCTTCCATAATCTCAATAGTGCTGTCTTGGGGTATATTGGTATAAAGTGCTTCAATATCCAAAGTCACTAGTACCTGTGTCTCTGGATTGAAGCTCAAACCCTCTACTTTTTGAATCATGGATGTGGTGTCCTTTACATAAGCTTTCTGTTGTTGTACTAGGGGTTGTAAGAATACCTCAACGTACTTACTTAGTGGTTCGGTGAGGGACCCTATGCATGATACTATGGGCCTCATTGGGGGATCACGGGTATCCTTATGCACTTTCGGACGGCCGTATAGTGCCGGAATTAGGGGTTCTGTATTTAACATGAATGCATATTCCTCCTCACATATTATGTCCTCATCTTTTGCCAATCTTAACATTCTCTCTATATCTTTTTTGAGAGTGAGCCATTCTTCCTTGTTCGATTTTTTATAGTGTTCTTTATTATTTAGAAGTTTAAACATTCTCTCGTCATAATCTTTACTTTCCATTATTACTACACTACCACCTTTATCTGCTGGCTTTATTATCAGGGTATTGTCATGCTCTAGTAATTCCAATGCTTTTTTCTCTTCCCTCGTGAGATTAAAGGGTGTCCAATTTTTATGTTTTAAAAGATTATCTATGCTTTTATCCACAGATCTTTCAAAGGCCTCCACATCTTTGTGTATAGTGTTCAATGGAGGAGTCCATGTGGATTTATTTTTTAAACCTGATTTGTTATTTCTAGGGAGTTTCTCTTTCCCATCAAAGAAGATTTGGAGCCTCACTTTTCTAAAAAAATTTTGCAGATCTCTCTCTAGGGAATATCGATCTACTGTGGAACATAATGCATATCCTAAACCCCTTTCGAATAGTTTAGTCTCTACTGGAGTTAACTGGTGGGTTGATAAGTTAATGACTGCTGCTTTCTTCGTTCTAATTAGTCCCATTGTTTTTGGCTCCTGGTTCGAGGACGTTGAGGGTTTTGGGCTTGTGGGTATTGGGTCTGAGGGTTGTGGCTGTTTCGACCTCTCCCTCTCCCCCGTTGTTGGCTGTATGTTTGATTGCGTTTCTCTAAAAAATATAGCCCTTCTTTTGGTTTAGTGGGTTGCTCTTTATTTAAATCCCCATTTTGTTGTTTCTCATTACCTCCTTCTCCCTCTGAGTCTGTACTACTGTACGAGGAATCGAAAAACCTGACCCTTTTCTTGGGTTGGTTTCTGGGTTGGTTTTGCCACTGTCTCCGGGGTTGGAAGTGTTCCTTTGGGCGTTCATAAAAGTCTTTCTGGAGATAGGGGTATACGATCTCAGGGTTATAGTTCTCTATATCTTTCTTCAATTTGTTGCTTTTCTTTTTAATTAAGTACTCATTATATCCTTCCACATCATTTTGAATTTCTTTTAGTTTGGATATAGCATCTTCCAATGCCGTACTATCCCTGAGTTGGCTCTCCAATTCCTCTATGTCTCTCTTTATAATGACCATAAATTCATTAGCAGTCTCAATAATAAGGAGGATCCAATCCCTACTACATCTATTCGCCACAAGTGTCCATTTGTCTAGAATTTTTTTGTCTGTTATGAAAATGCCCGGTTCATTAGTTACCTGCAGGCCTTTGGGAATGATCCCACTTTTACAATATTCCACGAGGAACTCAGCATGTAGTTCCGCTCTTACTAGTTTTTTCTTAAGGTTCCACAGTTTCTCCCACTGTTCCTCATCGGTTTTGTCTAGTCTTACTGTGGTAGTATTACGGGATCTACAATTGATCAATTGGTTGAATTGATCTTCTGAGAAGCTATATGTTTTTATGCCTTCCATTTATATGTGTGTACTATTCTTCAATTTAGTATTAGGGTGAATTTGTGAAATTATTTTCGCCCCTCTGCTGATTTGCAGTTCAAAAAACAAACACCTCCTCAGCTAACAAGCCGAGTGTAACATTATAAAAAGAAGGAGGACCCCACACAGACTAATAGGGGACTGGCGGGAAAGTAAGCAAGTCAAGACGGAATGTCCCCACGCAGAGTGGACAATACCAAGATGTCCTACTTCAATGTGTGTTTACTAGGAAGAACCTATTGTTTACGGACAGCACGCCACCAATTGGGCGGGAAAGGCAAAGGTACAGGGTTTGGCGTTATACTTCTCAAATTCACATTGAAGCTACAAGGTGTTATCACTAATATTAGTATTCGAAGGAGAACCAAGTGCAACCATCAAACATGAAGTACAATGAGTAAAGAAGATAGATGATTCCCACACAATGCGTTTTATAAAACTCTGTTACAATTTATTCTGGTTCAAAAACAATTTTACATTATCACAATGATTAAAAACATGTCATACAATTTAAAAAAAAATTTTTGTTGCATTAAAAACACAAAGAATCAAAGGAGTCGACGCGGCGTTTCGGTATTCTGGTAGTAGACCTTCTTCAGGACTGATTCTAAACAAATTTGAAAACATAAAATTACTATTCTTTTTTATTAACAGAATCATCAAGCATCTCCCCGTGTGTCGGAATCAACTCTCTATCCCTCGTGAATGGACACCTTATATCACAAGGACAGTATTGTTTACTTTACTGGTTACTTGACAGACAAAGTGCTACCAAACATTATGTAGATCATATTTCTGGAGCATATCCACAATTACAAAAAACATCTTCGTCAAATAAATCTCCACATGGCTACACTGTTTACAAAACTAATGTTATTTACCTTTCCCTTGGACATAATGTCCAGTGCTGTTAATCCCTTCACTTAGGAATCTTTTGTACGTATTTACAAAGGCCTTCATATCACGCATACCTTGTTCCCGTAGTTTTTCTGATAACTACTGGGCACTGCTTTTTGGTTTACCAAAAGAAATCCTGAAGGCTCCGGAATGATGGACCTGCCCCTGGATTCTATACACACTTCTTAATTTGTGGTGTCACTAGATGGAATGAACAATTTTTACTTGTTTTACATTTTTGTTCATCTTTAACTCTTCAATGATGATTATTGTTTCCATTAATACGTTTACATCACTAACTTAATATTTTACATACCTTATTTGAAGATGCGATATTTATAACCCTTTTGAGTTATTGTTTATATTATTCCATCTTCTGCTGAGCAACTATATCTCTGCTCTATAAATAAAGAAAGGAAAAACCACCACTAATATCTGTTTCAACCATTTCTTTAAGTATCTTATATTTACAAAGTCTGTTGATCTTTCTTATACCTGTTATGGGTTATACATATTGCGGAGTATTTGACCACCAGGAGGAGCCACCGTTCTATTGGTTGTAGTTGCCGGGATGTTGGCTATTCAATTTGGGAGACGGGTAGCTCTTCATTAAGCATCCATAAATCATGGACGGTCCGTTTTCAATTCGGTCCGTTCTACATTATGGTCAAAACAAGGAGAGAGACACAGGAATAAGCGATGTCTTGAGGTTATACACATCGTCTCTTTATCAATATATTTGATACTTCCCTTCCTACTCTTTGGTTTACACTACAAGCGTGTCTTTAGGTGGTTTAAACCGTCTACACTATCTTGTGGCTGGTACTTATTGTCGTTGCCTCAAAAGTGCCCTAGTCAGGTTTGTGACTTACCCGCGATCATAAAATCGGCCTCCCTGCTCCTCAGTTCCTAGTGGTCCGTCCTAGCCCCTTACGTCCGGTATCTTACGATAAGAGAAGGGAAACACTAGTTGTTTTTGCGGTTTATAAGTGTGCTGTTTTCTCATTGGGCATTGGGAACCCGTTTCCTATTGGCTGTCATTCCACCAATTGTGCGTACGTTACTATGGTGACGAGACGCAGTTCCCGATGTCTATGCGGCGTTTCTTATTCGCTGTCGTCCAACCAATCCATGTATGTTACCATGGTAAAAGGACGCAGCTCGAGCGGGTTCTGAAGCGTTCGATATTCGCTGTTGTGCTTTGTTATGTTACCCTATATTCATGCATCATTATTACTCACGCATAGGCATTTGACATTTTATTGCGTCCGTGTTAAGCATCGAACACCTCCCCGTGGGTGTAGGAGGCCGGTTTACATTTAGTTGTCATTTACTTCTCTATTGTTGGTTCTCTCTATGTTACAAACGACCGCATATCACGTTGTAACAGATATCAGGTAGATGCTTCAAATATAGTTTTATTCGCTTACATCATTCTTTTATGTCTCCATCGTTGTTTTTATTTTTTCACTCATTCTTTTATGTCTCCATCGTCATTTTTATTTTTTCTCTCATTGCCTCACACATACTTAATTCTAGTAGCATACATACTACAATATCAGAATTAATTGTGTGGCTATGGTATTATTCCCCTAATAGTTTGTTTCCCATTGGTATAATTCTTTTAATTGATCAGATTGGTGACCTGTTACCCAATATTCTTGCCTTATTGATCCATAGCATCACTGCAGAAAGAATGGAATGTGCAAAACATTCCATTACCCCAGTATAAGACATTTCAAAAACCTAACCCCATAGATATAAATATTGGGCCATTCTTTCGTGCTATCTGAGAGTTCCTCATGTACGACTTAGCTTGATTCCAGTTCACATTGTGTCCCTGGACCATCAGTCATATGTTTTCTTTTTCGATTCCAGAAATGCAGACACCTCTAACATTTGCATTAAGGCATGATTCCACACTTGCACAACACCTTTAACTTGGCCTTTGAGGAAAACGGGCTGCATTTTAAAAATAAACTGCTTTATTTAAAAGCAGTCCGCTGAGCCCAGCAGGTCACCATCCCTGGGAGGGCCTGCCATTCCCAACGGGCTCGCAAATTGCGAGAGGCTCATTAATATTAATGAGCCTCACAATTTGCGACCCCATTGGGAATCGCAAACAGTGTAAAACACACTATTGTACATTTGATTTTGCGCCTCACAATTTGCGACTTGCAATGTGTCGCAAATTGCGAAGCGCAAAATCATATGGTCGTACATCTGGCCCATTAATCCTCATTTCTATTCCGGTCCCATATATTCCAAAAAACAGTTCTCTTACTTTGCCCTCTACTACGATCCAGCTTATTAACCTTCTGCACTGATGTTAACCATTCGTATAGCATTGGGGGGCTAAGTATCCATTTTATACATATCTCCCGCCTAGCGAGTAAAATTAATACGAATAGCAAGCTTTTTTGTCTATTGTTTAAGTAAAATAACATAGCTTTTTTACTCACAACCCTAAAGATAACCAGCTCTGGGCTTACCTCAATATCTTGACCCAACACTTTATTTATGACCTTACCCACATTGGACCAAAGTAGCTGGAGTTGGGGACACTGCCAAAACTTATGGATGTTGTTTGCTCTTTCTTCTCCATATTTTGGGCAACCTTTCTCCTCTCTACTCTTCATCTTTGTTAACTTTTTCAGAGACCAAAATGCTTTGTGTAATGTGAACACATGCTTTTTCCTGAGATGTGCAGATTTTGTTGTGTACCATAATGCTGACATACATACTTGCCATAGATGTTGTACATCCTGCGTCGGCAGGTCTCCCTCCCAGTGCTCTATGGGTAGTGTGAAATCCCCCTCGCCAGCCTGAATCATAGTCCAGTACCACTTGGATACTTATTTTTTTTGGAGAGGGCCTCCTTGTAGTTCCTCCTCTAATTCAATGTTTCCCGCCCCATCTTTCCCCAATTCTTTCGCCCAACTTGGCAATTGATAATACTTGAACTTAGACAAATTGCCTCCATGTTATCTTCTTCTTCCTCGGGATCAGCGTGTAGATATAAAGGCCCCCTCCAGATCTATCCAAACCCAGCGTGCTATAACAGCCTTGGGCTAAGGAAGGATCAGATGAGGGCTGAAGGAAAAAACGGGAACGGAAGGAAGGGGACAGCGGGGAGGGAGAGCTGTAAGACAAAGAACAAGAGGTTGGAAACGTTTCTTGTATGAATAATCTGCTCTATCAGGTAAGGTCGTTTTATACTCCCCCTACCTTGTAAATAAGGAATGGCTGCTATACTCAGGAGATACCTCTCTTCTACTGAGAGCTGGCCTTGGCAGCCTAATGGGATCTTCCCCTCTGCAACACAAAATATGATTCGAAAAGTAAATACACATGCGCATTGAACCCTACCATCTGCAATAAGGAAGTCTAGGACGGTAACACACCTACCCTTCTTTCCTTCCCTTCAAGTCTCAAAGTGGGGTTCTAGGAACAATGCCTTAACAGTAGTCCAAGAAAGGTGGGGGTTACGTCACCCAAATAATGTAAAGAAAACGAGTACCTTTTC
Source organism: Lissotriton helveticus (assembly GCF_964261635.1). Taxonomy (NCBI): domain Eukaryota; kingdom Metazoa; phylum Chordata; class Amphibia; order Caudata; family Salamandridae; genus Lissotriton; species Lissotriton helveticus. The sequence continues at coordinate 422,728,316 of NC_136061.1, read as the reverse complement.
GTATGGAGACTGTTGCCAGAAACCTCCGAGAGATGAAGGAGGGCACCTGGTTAACCTCACCAAGACCAATTCCCCATATGGAAACGGACGATGCAAACCCTCTGCAATAGCCGTGGAAAGAAGGCTCGCCAACAGAGGATTTGATAAATTATAAAGGATAACAAACAAGGAACCACTTCCGCAATAGCCGTAGAAAGAAGGCTCGCCAACGGAAAATGGTAATGGAACCGGGAAGTGACAAACCCCGTTTCCGCATGAGCCGAGGAAATAAGGCTTGCCAACGGAAATGGAATACTCCCCTCGCGCACACTTAGGTAACAATTTCCCTCCGCAAGAGCCGAGGAAAGAGGCTCGCCAACGGAGGAAACGGGAATGATGCGCTTGACTGCTTGCAAAGAACTAAGCTCCACGGAGTAGCGGTTACCTCACCGCCTGCTCAGTTAGCGCTCCGAACGCCTCTGCAACTCCTCCGGGGTACCTGGATATGGACAACGAACAACGGGATGGCCTGACTCCTCAGCAGAAACCTGATCGAACAAGAAACATCTGGGTCAAGATTCAGGATATCCGACACCGGGCCTAGGAAGTGGTTGCCTATATACCCCGCCTCCTGCCGCTAAGCATTCTGGGCAATGTAGTTTCATTCCCCGGCAGCTTCACAGTGAGGCGCGATTCGGACCATAACAGTACATCCCCCTTCACCTAGAGCGCCGAACAGGACCAGGACGCGATGGATACAGCTTATGAAAGTCGTTCACCAGACGGGGAGCATGCACACCGGACGCCGGCTCCCAAGAGTTCTCCTCGGGCCCGTATCCTTTCCAAGCCACCAGATATCTCAAACCCCTTCCATGCCACCTAGGATATCACTCACTTCGTACTCCACCCCATCCGGAACAACCAATGGCGGAGGCAGCCGACGTACGACAACTGCTGCAGGCTTCAGTAAAGACACATGGAACACAGGATGAATCCGGAGATGTCGGGCAGTCTAAGTTTCATGGCCACCGGACTAATGCTTTGCACTATAGGAAAAGGTCCAATGTAACGAGGATTGAACACGCTGTATTTTTTAAAGCGGAAATTTCTGGTCGACAACCACACTCTGTCCCCCACCTGATACAGCGGGCCCAGACGACGTCGTTTATCCGCCGAGGCTTTATACGCCACCTTGGTCGCTTTTAGATCATCCCTGACTCTCACCAGTATGTCCTTGAGCTTAGCAATCCTCATAGCTGCCTCAGGCACCGAATCTTCCCGAACCGGCTGCAAGAAAGGTAGAAACCTAGGATGACGGCCGTACGTGCAGTAGAAAGGGGATACCTTAATGGCCGAATGCGTGGCGTTGTTGTATGCCACCTCAGCCAACCACAAATATTCCACCCAGTTGTCTTTCCCTTGGGATACAAAGCACCGCAAATACTGTTTCAAAGTTTGGTTGAGCCGCTCGGTCTGTCCATCAGTTTGTGGGTGGAAGCTTGTAGACAGAGCCGTCTCAATATGCAGTGAGGAACACCAAGACTTCCAGAACCTGGCGGTAAATTGAGAGCCTCGGTCCGAGACTATGACTGTAGGCAATCCGTGCAGACGCACTATATGGACCATCAGCAACTGTGCCAACTGACCTGCAGTGGGAACCTGAGGGCAGGCTATGAAGTGACCCATCTTAGTCAAGAAGTCAATGACCACTAACACTGCAGTACATCCCTGATCTCTGGGCAAACCCACCACAAAATCCAAAGAGATGCGTTCCCACGGGACTGAGGGGGTAGGCATGGGACAAAGAAGACCAGCGGGACGCCTATGATCTGCCTTTACGGTGGCACAAACGGTACATAACGATATCCACCTTATGACATCTGACCCTACAGACGGCCACCAACATTTGCGAGTGATCAGTTCGACCGTTTTCTCCACCCCCATGTGACCAGCACTAGGTGAGGTATGACACCACAAGTACATCTGTTTTCGAAGAGGTTCTGTAGGAATCAACAACCGTCCTTGTTTGACAGGGAATCCGTCCCTAGTTTGCCATTCCGGATGTACCTGCAACCATTTCCTCCAGTGCTCCGACTCGAAGCCCCTGCGTATCCCCTGCAGAAAGGCATCAGGTTGGATGGCACCTATCACCCTAGCTGGATTCACTATGGAGGTGTCTATTCCCTTTATGGGCGTCTTCGAGGATGACTGGCGAGTGAGTGCATCCGCCTTTCGATTATCCACTCCTGGACGAAAGGTGATGGAAAAATTGAATTCCGAAAAGAAAAGCATCCACCGAAGCTGCATTGGGGTCAAATGTCGTGCAGCAGACATAAATTGCAAGTTTCTGTGGTCAGAATAGACTGTTACCTTATGTTTGGCACCCATCAGAAAGTGACGCTATTCGGTGAAGGCGATCTTGATAGCCAAAAGCTCTTTCTCAGCAATACAGTAGTTACGTTCCGCCCCATTAAGTTTCCGGGACATGTATGCCACAGGCTGCAAGAGCCTTGTCTGTTCGTTCCGTTGGGACAGATCAGCCCCTATCGCCACCTCGGAAGCGTCTGCCTCAACTATAAACGGCAATTCAGGGTCAGGGTGCATTAACACTGGTGCGGACACGAACGCTTGTTTCAACGTTACGAAGGCCTCTTGAGCTTCCTTATCCCACACAAATCCTTGATCCTTGCGCAATAACCTGGTAAGGGGTGCCACCACTCTAGAGAACTGATCTGTGAAACGGCGATAAAAGTTGGCGAAGCCCAAGAAGCACTGAATATCCTTAATGTTCCCCGGCACTGGCCAATCACGCACCGCCTGTACCTTCCTCTCAGACATTTCCTGACCCTGAGGGCTCAGCATGACCCCCAGAAACTCTACGGTAGACACGTGAAAGTCACATTTTGACAGTTTGCAATACAGTCTATGTTGACGCAGAATTGTCAAGACGGCTTTCACATGTATTACGTGCATGGCCTCTGTTTCTGAATAGATAAGAATGTCATCTATGTACACGATGACATACCGGTCGAGAATCTCCCGCAGCACGTCGTTGAGAAAAAACTGGAACGCCGCAGGGGCGTTACATAGCCCAAATGGCATGACCAGGTATTCGAATAGCCCATACCTGGTCTTAAATGCCGTCTTCCATTCATCTCCCGACCTCATCCTCACTAAATGGTACGCCCCTTTAAGGTCCAACTTAGTGAATATCTTTGCTTTCTTCACTTGTTCCAACAACACATTAATCAAGGGCAGCGGGTATCGATTCTTGACAGTTATCTCATTGAGGGCCCTAAAATCCACACACGCCCTCAATTCCCCATTCGCTTTTGGAATGAAGAAAAGAGGAGATGCAGCAGGTGATTTGGAAGGACGTATGAACCCCAATTCCAACAGTTTGTCCAGGTATTGTCTCAAATGGATGTTCTCGGGTTCAGTCAAGGCGTACAGGCGTCCTGAAGGCACCACCGCCCCAGGCACTAGATCGATTTGACAGTCGTACTGTCTATGGGGGGTAGTTCTTCCGCCAACACCTCGTCAAATACTTCATGGTAGTCGTTATAGACTTCCGGTAATACCACCTCTTTTTCAGCCGCAGTGGCCACACAATTCCCATTAGCAAGGGAAAAAGAGGGACTCTGAGTATTACCAAAACAGTGTTCCCTACAATACTCCGAGTTCATGTATACAGTGTCTTTACCCCAATCAATCTCAGGGTTGTGCCTCTTTAACCAGGGTAAGCCTATGATTATTCCATACTGGGGGGCTTTTATGATGCTGAAAGTGACCCTTTCACAGTGCCTCCCATATCTCATTTCCGTTTCAGCTGTTCGATAACAAACGGGACCTAAGTCCAATTTTCTACCGTCGACTGCATATACCTCATCACAACTCTCGGTAGGTATTAGAGAAATCCCAATCCTCTCTGCCTCAGCCTTATCCATGAATATACCAGTGGCCCCTGAGTCCACCATTGCACGAGTAGGGACTTCTACCATGCTGATCAACAGTATGATGTTTACAAACGTATGATGCGCCCCCACTACGTTTTTAACCATTGAAGGGATACAAACGCGACTCCAAGGAACCCCTTCATTCACCCTAGAGTCTGTCAGTTTTCCGCCGGTCTTTCCAACGCAGCGGATGCCCCTTTGCTAAATCGGAACTTGGAGAATTTGGGTTTTACAGGACATTCCCTAACAAAGTGTCCTTTTTTCCCGCAATACAAGCAAAGGCCATGTTTGCGTCTCTGTTCTTTTTCAACGGGTGTAAGAGCGGCACGTACTGCTCCATCGGTTCTGCGTTGGGAGTGAGGGGGCTATCCGAGGCTCTAGTAGGGCCTGATACTGGTATGGTTCTGGACCTGGCCTTGGAATCCCCCTTTCTATTCTTGAGTCGGTGATCCAAGCGTAACACCAAATTTATTAAGTCTTCACAGGACACAGGCTGGGGATCGATTTGAGCAATGACATCTTTCATTTCCTCTGTTAACCCCTGATGAAACAGAGATGCCTGCTTTGCCTCGGGCCACTTAGTCTCCGTAACCAACCTCCGAAAGGAATTCAGGTATGTCAAAATGTCTTGATTTCCCTGTCGGAGTTCCAACAACTCCTTGTCTGCCGTATAGGTGTCAGCCCGTCTGTCGAACACCTTGACGAACTCTTCCCTAAAGGCCTCCCAGTCGTGTATCAAGGGATCATCCCGTTGAATCAGAGGAACCGCCCATTGAGCCGCATCCCCCACTAGGTACGATATCACAAACGCTACCTTGGACTGATTCGTGGGAAAGGAGCGCGGCTTGCACGTGAAATGCATTATTACTTGTGTCAGAAACACTTGTACCGTACCGGCATCCCCCTTAAATCGTTCTGGGTTGGCAAGTGGGACGCTGGCCGGTATTTCGATTACCACTGGACTGGGAGGATTAGAACCAGAAGCCCCTGCATTAAAGGGATTTCTCTGCATGGTGTCTAACCGATTGCGTAACTCAGTGGTTTCCTGTCTAGAGGATAGCAGCTCAGTCTGTACTGCTATCAACGCAGCCAACACATCATCAAGAGAGACCATATCTACACACTGAACGGGAGGACGTGTAACCGTGGGTCGGATATTCTGTTATCTTCTTCTTCCTCGGGATCAGCGTGTAGATATAAAGGCCCCCTCCAGATCTATCCAAACCCAGCGTGCTATAACAGCCTTGGGCTAAGGAAGGATCAGATGAGGGCTGAAGGAAAAAACGGGAAGGGAAGGAAGGGGACAGCGGGGAGGGAGAGCTGTAAGACAAAGAACAAGAGGTTGGAAACGTTTCTTGTATGAATAATCTGCTCTATCAGGTAAGGTCGTTTTATACTCCCCCTACCTTGAAAATAAGGAATGGCTGCTATACTCAGGAGATACCTCTCTTCTACTGAGAGCTGGCCTTGGCAGCCTAATGGGATCTTCCCCTCTGCAACACAAAATATGATTCGAAAAGTAAATACACATGCGCATTCAACCCTACCATCTGCAATAAGGAAGTCTAGGACGGTAACACACCTACCCTTCTTTCCTTCCCTTCAAGTCTCAAAGTGGGGTTCTAGGAACAATGCCTTAACAGTAGTCCAAGAAAGGTGGGGGTTACGTCACCCAAATAATGTAAAGAAAACGAGTACCTTTTCGTATGGAGACTCTTGCCAGAAACCTCCGAGAGATGAAGGAGGGCGCCTGGTTAACCTCACCAAGACCAACTCCCCATATGGAAACGGACGATGCAAACCCTCTGCAATAGCCGTGGAAAGAAGGCTCGCCAACAGAGGATTTGATAAATTATAAAGGATAACAATCAAGGAACCACTTCCGCAATAGCCGTAGAAAGAAGGCTCGCCAACGGAAAATGGTAATGGAACCGGGAAGTGACAAACCCCGTTTCCGCATGAGCCGAGGAAATAAGGCTCGCCAACGGAAACGGAATACTCCCCTCGCGCACGCTTAGGTAACAATTTCCCTCCGCAAGAGCCGAGGAAAGAGGCTCGCCAACGGAGGAAATGGGAATGATGCGCTTGACTGCTTGCAAAGAACTAAGCTCCACGGAGTAGCGGTTACCTCACCGCCTGCTCAGTTAGCGCTCCGAACGCCTCTGCAACTCCTCCGGGGTACCAGGATATGGACAACGAACAACGGGATGGCCTGACTCCTCAGCAGAAACCTGATCGAACAAGAAACATCCGGGTCAAGATTCAGGATATCCGACACCGGGCCTAGGAAGTGGTTGCCTATATACCCCGCCTCCTGCCACTAAGCATTCTGGGCAATGTAGTTTCATTCCCCGGCAGCTTCACAGTGAGGCGCGATTCAGACCATAACACTCCAATGCTTGCTGACAGGGATTCCAAGCCTATCATAGTTACTTCTTCTAACTGCTGCCCCTACTTCACTATTCCTGCCTCTTTCGGGGGTCGATAGTTTATCTCGTAAGCATTCTGGGGTTCCTGGAGATTCCCAGATTGGAGTGTAGGTGCTGTAATATGGGACCTTTACTATTCTCTTGATATGGTATCACAATTGAAAAAGCTGATAATAATATCTTTAGCCTAACTTTTTAAAAGTATTTAGGATGGCCGAACTTATAAAGAAAGAAACTTCCTTCTATCATTGCTTGTTGGTATAATGCATAAAAGGAATGATCCTTAAGTAATGGCTGAACATTTTTAAACTGAAATGCCCAACAGTTTTGCAAGAGCTCTAGACTAGCAATCCCTCCATGCTCTTTTTTACTTCTTAACTTTTTTCATGTTATTCTTACTTCCCTTGCAGCCCAAACAAAACCATGTAGCTTTTTGATCCAAACCAGTTTAAATTCTAGAGGTATTGTATTACAGGATGTAGGTAAATTTGGGTAGTATTGACATCTTTATCACATTAGATCTTCCCATGAATGATAGTGGTAAGCCACTCCATAGTTTTAATAGATTCCTAGTTTCCATCAACTTCATGTTGCAATTCACTTGCGCTATTTCATAAATGGATTTCAACACCAACACCCCTAGATATCTTATCCTGTCTTTTGATAGTGGGTTATCGTTTGTGGAGTTCCACACCATAATTTCAGTTTTTGGATGATTGGTTTGATTTCCTGATACTTCCCCAAATCTTTCCAAAATGTCAATTATCTTTGTTAGTGACACTGTTAAATTACTTGTAAAAATCATTAAATCATCTGAATATAGTGCCACATTTTTTTTCTTGCTCCCCAGAAACTGGAAGGGAATCATGTCTTAATTAGCTCTAATTGCAATAGCTAAGGGTTCAATGTATAAATTAAAAAGCAACGGTGAGAGTGGGCATCCTTGATGAGCACGTCTTTTAATATATATCTCCTTTGTAAGATTACCATTTACCAGTATCTTTGCTATAGGGCTTTTGTACATACAGCTCACCGCCTTTGAAAACATTTCTCCTAGTCCATAATAGTTAGTGACTACATGCAAAAAAAGCCAATTGACCCGATCAAAGGCTTTAGCTGCGTCAAAAGTGAGCACTGAAAGGGGAATTTTGTGTTGGGTGGCTACATCTATTGCCCAATCATTTTGTGGGTCAATTCATACAATTGTCTTCCCCTAACAAACTCTTTCTGGTCCCCATGTACCAGTTGACCTATTACCTTACCCAGTTGACTAGCTTGTATCTGGGTATAAATGTTATAATCACTGTTTAAGAGCAATATAGGTCTGTACATTCCACAGCACTTCAGGTTCTTCCCTGATTTCGGTTTTATACTAATAGTCGACTCATTCCGAGATTTTGGTAAAACCAACCCCTCTTAAAAAAAAATGATATTTAACAAGTTAGTTAACATAGGGGCCAATACTTCCTTTAGGGTCAAATAAAGCTAGTTTGGGAGTGCATCTGGACCAGCTGCTTCCCTTTCGTTAGCTTCTTTATCACATCCATCACTTCTTCTATAGTTATTTCAGAATTAAGATCCCCTCTGTGTACATTTTGTAGAATTGGGATATTCCTTCAAGTAACAAATAATTCATTCTTCAGATAACTCTACGTCTTCTGAATATAGATTTTAAAAGAAGTTAGTAAAGACTTCCTCAATCTCCAGGTCATCTGTAGTAATATAAAGTTAATCCTCCCTTTTAATAGCCATGATCTTGTTTCTATTTTGTTCAGTCTTCAGCTTTCAGGCCAAGAGTTTCCCGCTACCTTCTCCGTATTCATAGTGCACCAGCTTACTAGCTTCCCATTTACTTCTAACTCTCGCCTCTAAGATATTTAGTAGGTCATTCTTCTTCTCTTTTATTTCTTCTTCTATTTTCTCCTGTTCTTGTGGAAATTCAACACCCTCCAGTACCCTATAGAACTATTGGATTTTAGCCTCTAACTGGTTGATATTGGTCCCGGTGCTACTATTCCTAAAGTCGACCAACCTAATCACAGCCCCCCAAATTACTGACATATTCATCCCAAACTATCTGAATAGGGACTCCACTTTTATTTATTAAGAAATATTCCTCTGTTTTTTTAATTTTTTTTATATGAAATATGTTTTATATGCTTTATGGTTTGTGAAAACCCAATAAAGTTATTTTTGACTGACTGACTGACTATTCCTCTGTCTCTAGCCTCAACTTATCCGCAACCTGCTGTTCTAGAAGGAGGGTACAGTCTAACCTTCATCTAGGAATTACCTGAGACATCCCTGTTTGTAATGTCATACAGACTGCTGAGTGATCAGACAGATGAACTGGTATATTTTCCACTTTTTTACTTAGACCTACATCGCCTAGAAAAAAGTATATTCTGGCGGCATTGCCCCTTTTTTTTTTTTAACAGGTAAACTTGTTTCCTTTATTCCCTTTATTTTTCCAAACATCCACCAACCCCAAGTCCTCTATGTATCTTTTCAGCCACGTCCTCATTTTAGGTACATTTGAGATTTTACTAGGAGGGAACCTATCTTCTTTAAGATCTAATAACATGTTAAAATCCCCACCCACAATTATAGGAGCGGTGGTATCTAATAGTTGACTGTATAGGGCCTGTAGTGGTGTGGGGTCATCTAAGTTTGGGCCATAAAATCCTGACAGAATGTACATTTTACCGAACATTTTGACCTTAACTATAACCCATCTTCTCTTCGGATCTGTGATGGCCTCCACTATTAGTGCCTTAGCTGTTCTTTTAAATAGGATGGCCACTCTTTTAATACAACACGTCTGCTTCGTACAAACGTAACTGTACACCCATTTTTGATTTTTCAAAAACTGCTCCCATTCCGCTCTCAGGAAGTGTGTTTCTTGGAGAATTATAATTTGTTATTCACTAATTTTATATATTCCAGAATTTTTTGTCTCCTATATTTAACTCTGAGGCCATTCATGTTCCATTTCATTATATTAATTGTTGTATGGTTGATCATGCTCCCTCCTCTTAGTAAGTGCACTGGTTGTCCTTTCTTTACATTGTGCCCTAGGGTCCAGTTCTTCCTGGGAGTTTGCACAGTGGACAAGACTTTTTTTTTCTTTTTTTCCCCTTATGCTCCCACACCTAATGAAACAATTAAGATCATAAAATTCTGTGAAACTCCCCTTCCCCCTCCCATCATCCCCTGGAGAATCCTCCCTATCTTCTTTGGGCAGATCATAGATTGCCCTTTTTGAGAACTCTTCTCTCTAAATCTCGTCCATATCTATATGTATATTATTCCCCATATTTACTTTTTCTACTTCTGCTGTACTTTTGATTTGATCTATGAGGTTCCTCACCTCCTTAGGCTCTATTAAATTGTACATTTGATTCCTCCACATAATTTTTAGAGAGGCCAGAAAACGCATCTAGGCTGTTTCCCCCAAGGCCTGAGTTCCTGTATATATTGGCTCAGTTCCTATTGCCTATCCTGAGTGGCTCTTGATATATCTGAGCGGATTCGAAATGCGCATTCCCTTTGGTGTACGTACCAGCTTTCAGACCCTCACTCAGTCTCTTCTCCTTCAAGAGATAAGTTTTAAAGTTAACTAGAATTCTCTGCGCATTTTACCTCATTTTCCCTTTTTAAATGGGTCTTGATGCACTCTCTGGATGTCTTCTTCTAAACCAGAGTCCTCTAACCCGGGGATACATTCTTTCAGAAGCTTAATAACAAAATATTTAATATTTTCTCCTTCCATTCCTTCTGGAACACTCAGAATCCTAAGATTATTCCTTCTTGCGTTATTTTCTAAAGTTCCAATTTTATCCTTTAGGTCCTTTTTGTTGGTTTTTAAGATCTGTATTTCTCACTGGCTGGCTTCTACTTCTCTCCCAAGTTTGTCTAGGGAGTTTTCTACCTCCAATACTCGATCCATTAGGGTGTTACCTTTTACTTCAAGTGCCTCACATGTCCCTTGTATTTTTTCTTGGTTCTTCTCAGATTTGGCGAAGTTTACCCTCATCTCTGAGATTAAGGTTTCCATCAGTTTCCCCATCTCTGATTTCTTTGTTTGTTTTTCCGACTGCAACTGGGGCTGTTGAGCCACATTGCTCAAATCTCTCTAAGGGGTATCTGTCTGTAGTGGTGTTACTAATTTCCAGTCCTTCCAGGGCTAGGATTTGGAACCTGTTACTAACAGCAACCCCTTCTCCTCTGGAACCTTCGTCATTTCTCTGCATATCTGCGCCTGTCTTAGAATTAGTTGTATGCTCATCCTGCATCCCCCTGGCTGGTGTACTAGTAATATCTTGCTTGGCCTGAACTTTGAAAAAGAAGCATAAGTAGGGTGTGATCTGTATTTTTGATCCTATTTGCTTGCTTAAAGCTGATATAGATGGTGCTGGAGATATAGTGGGTGTTTCCCAATTATGGTTTGCCCCCCCCGATTCCCCACTTGGATGTTGATTATAGGCACACTTACTAGACTGTTACCTGTGTTTTCAGATGTGATGCTATTTGTAGCAAAGTTTCTATTTCTTAGGCACTAACTGATCCCCCGCTTTCCGGTAAAATCCTTATCTGCCTCCACTGGGGATGTATATTTCCTGCCCTTCCTCTCGTTAGCGCCGTTTACAATGTTAGGTGGGGCTGTGGGGGCATGTATGTTTCTTCTACCCCCTCCCGGCCACTTACCGGTGTCATGTGCGTAGTTGGCTTTCGTACCCCCTCACTGTCAAGACAAGCAGCGGAGCTATCAAGGTCCGACCGCAGCCTCCACACCCCCCTGGAGGCCCCCGGAAGGAGACCCGGGAGGCCACTCGTTGGTTCCTCTGTGGCTGCCTCCGCCCACATACCACTGCTTTGCTCATGCAGCCTCGGAGGACTCTCTTGGCACCTGAAGCACAGATCCGCCCGAACCCAGTACTGCATGGGGTCGCCAATTCTCCCATATTCCTCAGCCCCGGTGCAGATCATAAATTTCTATATATTTTAGTGCTACATGTTACCCATCTTGAACCGTTTTTAGAGGGAATACACAAGTTGATTTGTGGTTCTGCCTAGAGAGATCGGATACTCCCGGCCAGACTTCTTAGCCGGCCGCCATGTTTTCCCACCGTCTCCTCCACATAGGCTTGGGTAAGGATTGCAATTGATTTCTTTGGGCTTCTATAAAATGGACATCATCTCATGGTAGTCATTGTTGAATATTCACGTTTCTCTTTGGTAGAGGAGTTATCATCAACAACCCATGACAAGATCATTGAACGGCTGGACATCTTTGCCATTCTCAAATCTGACAACGGTCCCCCATTCAACAGCAAGGAGTTAAGAGAGTTCCAAGTGTGAATGAATACCAAGCATCAAAAGAGTACACTTCTGTGGCCCCAAGCAAATGGTGTTGTGTAACGATTTATGGGTACCCTCAAAAGGGTTGTTTAGTGAGCATCCCTGGAGGGAATTCAATTAAAGCATGCCCTATGTCAAGCCCTCTGTGCTTATTATTTAACTCCTCATTCCACAACTGGTGACAGTCCCACCACCTTGATATTTGGGTGAGCTTTCAGAGCCAATCTGCCACAATGAACAGCACAGCAATCCTTGAGTGCTGACAACGTTCATGTCACTGACACTTCTTGAAAGTGCAAGTGGTGGTCTCTAAGTAAATTCACAAGAATCAAAAGGGCTTCCTTCCAGCCCACTGGTGGTCTCTAAGCAAATTCAAAATGATCAAAAGGGCTGCATTCCAGCCCGCCAGTTATATACCAGCTACATACCAGTAATCCTTTTTGTTGTGGAAGCCATAGGTTTTATTTCCCTAAGTCAAGCTCCTGCAACAATTTTATTTTTAGACACAGAGAAGGTCTTTGACCTGGTGAGTCAGGATGTTTTATTCAAAGTCCTTAAAGTAATGGGTTTTCCCTCCCAGTGATAGAGCGCGCAGGTCACCCGGCCAATAATTTCACCATACACGTACCGGGCCCATAATACTTCTGAATTTATCTTATACATTAATCAGGTGACCTTGCACACTGCTACCAGTAACCCTGGTTCCTTCCTATTTATTTCTACCTGTACCCGACTTACCAATCCACCGTTACGGGTACCTATGACCACAACGGATCAGGGAGCTAGCTGTGAAAGAAAGGCAGACAACCAAAAACCAACATTTATCTTTCTCTGTATTTGTAAATGACCACAAACTCAGGAAGTTTTAAAGGTTTTATCTAGAATTCAGATTCAGAAAGCATACAGTTTATAACTAATAAGCAATCAATAATCAAGATAACAAAGACCACATATCGATATAGAAAATATATCAGGGCAACCATTTATGAGTCTAATGAAAGATAAGAACAAGACTCATGCTAATCAAACTTGCAGAGATGAAATGTAAGATTAAATAACTCTAGATGGGGCAATCTTAGACACAAACTAGAATTTCACTACTGGGAAATACTTCAAAGTTGAATAAGAGTTTTGGGAAAAATCCTATATATCTATAGGAAGGGTAGAGAAATGGAACACGCTATAGTTCTAGGAACCTTACTTCAATCCACTCAAAAAGGGAAGATTATAAACCACATCTATATTTCATAAACGGTATGAAGTGTTGTACTTAAAGGAAGGGTAACATAGGAACATGCTAAAAAAAACAGCAATAACGTATTGTGATGTATTCCTATAGGTTCTGTATCGATCCCCCTATTCCTGACCCTATTCTGGTTAACAAATTAACAAGTTAACTAGCAGCCATCCCATGAGGCAGAAAACCCCCATGATGCAGGAACCGTTATCTGATAAAGCCACACTACGGCACAGGAGCGTGTTATCTGATTAGGTCATAACGCTTGCCATCTAATTAGACAAGCGATATTCCTCCAGCCCCTGATAAGGCATACGGAGTTCTCAAAACAAATCAAACCTATGACACCTTGGGAAAAACCCTGCGGCCATTGTTTTGATTTCACCGAGAACTTCAGCAAAAGAATGTGCTAACGACCTGGTCGTATGACATCCTTATTGACGTATCTATGTCCATCCTTACGTCAATCTCGGCACCTTAAAGGTATAAATATTACCGATATTGCCCTATGCAAACACACGCGGTGGTGACGAGGACGGAGCAGCCAGACTTGCCGAAGCCCAGAGCAGAGCAGACCCCGCTGGCGCAGCCCCGCCTTCCTGACGCGCTGAGAACGAGAAGCCGTTTTTCTCCTGCCGAGAAATCCAGCTCCGGCGCTTCCGGGTAGCCCTCGCAGGCAGCCTGGAATATCGAGACCAGAGACGAGAGATACCATCCCTCATCCATCCTAGATTCCAGGTACAGAACTGAATAACCCCTCGCAGAGAATTCTTTAGTCAGTCACTTGGCAAAACAAACTTAACTTAAACTGTAACTTTCTATTCCCGCCCACGCATTGGACTTAGGTCAGGTACACGGGGTAGGCGTAGTTAGAAACACCAGTTGAGTACGATTAGTCAAATGTATATGTGTATGTAATATATCTTATTCATTTTAAACCTTCATATGGCCTAGAAACCATATCAATGTTTTTACAGTATTATTTTATACTTCTGCTTTTAATGTATGCACTTTACTTAACCATAAGTATTGCAATAATATCGATCCATTTCTCTTGTACGAGAAAAGAGACTGATCAATAAATAACATCTTTTATTGAACACGCCCGTCTCTTCCTTTTCTCTACAATCTGATGAGACTAAGAATGCACGTACTGACTGAGTAAAATAAATTGCCTTTTGTTTTCACACGACTCTCGAGATACACTCTTGATTAGGGGAGAGCAAAGTTGTCATGTTCTATGGTTGTCAGAAACTAAATCCCTTCTTGTCTATCCAGGGAGGTTCAACTCCTCCTTGCCTACTCGAGAAAGTTTCTAGTGAACTCTGAGCTAGCTGGCAAACCCAAAACTTTAAGTCTAATATCGACAGTAGTAGACCTAGTTAACGTTTGGTCTAGGGCTATACTATTGAAGGTATTATTCCAATGCGCAGAGCCTATTGGGATAATAGGAACTACACTACATGGCGCCCAACACATTTGGAAGGGCGATAAAATTAACGTAAGACATTTAGAGTAACTCAGTCGTGCTTTCTCACTCAGACCCCTTTTCCCATAATACTCCAAAGACGTCTGGAGTGGGTGAAAGGTAATATCCGCCAAACCTCGCAGGAGGAAACTCCTATGTATGGTACTTGGTCTAGTCAACGTTGAAGGATAAACCGTTCCAAAATATTGTGCATCTAATCTTTGTTTCCACAAGAAACCTGATCTGCAAACAAACAAAGTAACCATCCTGTCGGTAAAATGGCAGACAGTGATCATGAAAGAGAGGCAGTTAGATTAGCAACTGAACTCGCAGCAGCTGATGCTGCACTGCTAGACGCAGACCAGGATATAATACTCATCCCGGTCATTAAGAGGAAATCTATAACTTTAAAACTTATAGAAAATGGACTGACACCTAGAGGTGGTACAGTCATATTCGTAATTGAGGCACACGAATATCGGCAGACAGAGGTATACTATTCATGGATACATTTTCCAGCAGCAAATGCTGTAACAAAGTACTTCCACTATTACAAAGTAGAGGAACCTCCTGGAGAGTACACTCCTTTCAAGGAGGTGGAAGTACCACTTAAATTTCAAGAGCATTTGCTCTTATTTAATGGCGCCCTAAAACACAATAATCACATCACCAGGCTCGGTCCTTTAGGTAGACCAGGAGCAACGTGGCCGGTCCTAGCCGGATACACACCACATCCAGACATCAATGGGATGTCTGCAGCAGAGCTGTTAACACAGTTGAAACAATTAATAAAATTACATAGACAATTAGTCCAATATGTGATGCGGACTTCAACAATTCAACCAGCAATTAAAATTCCACAGCTGACCCCTCACCAGGGGAACACAAATAAAATTACACCACAGAACATACAATCCTGCCTAGGTAAAGTACCAGCTAAACGGGAACAAATACCATTCTGGTTAGCACAAAAAATCACCCAAATAGAGGCGGTGTTTCCAGACAGCACCCGGTTAGAAAAACACAGGATTCTGACTATCTGTCTTCCAATGGGAATCGCACCACACATTGAGGACTGTGACACTTGGGGTACCGTCTTTGCTTCCATCTACACAAAAACGCACGGTGTTCCATCCATTTCGGTAATACCAGATGTGCTAAAACAAATTCAAGACGAATATGGTCCAGAGCCCGCTTTAACTCTTGGTATGAAATTACTAAAAGACTTCAAGCAGGTCTCGGCTATATTATTAGCCAACATAAAGGGAGAAGCAGCAAATGTGGCGATCCGCCAGAGGTTAAAGGAGACAGATATAGCAGACCAACCAGCTGAAATAGCCAGAATCATAGAAAAATCCTATGAGGAACTAGGTAGAGATAGTTTAGGTGGAATACCAGTAAAACCACAACTGATTGAAAGTCCTGAAAAAATATTTTTTAATAATAATTCAACATCACAAAAAAAGAGCTGGGATGGAAACAAACAATCCAATCCTAAAGAAAAGAAATTCCAGTCTAGAGGAAGGTCTCCTCGGCGGAGAGAAAAATCTCCGAACCAAAGACACAGGTCACCCCAAAGTGACCCCTCTGGGAAAAGATATAACCTTAGAAATAGGGATAATATAAAGAAGCCTGATAGATATCAAGACATTGATACACGTCCCTCTCAATCTTTTCAGACTTCCTCGCAGAAATCGGAAAGAAGAGGACGATCAGAACAAAGAGAAGAGCACGCCAAGTCCAAAGACAAGGAACCTGCTCATCTAAAAAAGAAATTACAATTTCCAAAAAAGAAGGTAGCCAGTATCAAGGTAGTTAACAATGCCGAGAATACTGAGGACACAACTGAAAAACGGAGAATGGGCTCAGACAATGCTAGACAGCGCAGCAGAAGTGAGCATAGCTCGCAAAGTCCTTATGAATCATCTGGAGACAGTGGACACGAATGAATATCTTCAAGTGGAAACTGCAGACACCAGAGTTAGCAAACCTCACAAAATATATGAAATAACTTTACGTATAGAGGGGGATAAGACTAGAAAAATAAGG
This sequence comes from Lissotriton helveticus, assembly GCF_964261635.1. Lineage (NCBI taxonomy): Eukaryota > Metazoa > Chordata > Amphibia > Caudata > Salamandridae > Lissotriton > Lissotriton helveticus. The sequence goes on along the minus strand of NC_136061.1, from coordinate 422,711,837 downwards.
GGACTATTTTGGGATAATCTCTCCAAGGGCTATGACATCCTTCTAGCTGAAAAAGACTGGCCACCAGAGTTTGTCAGGGAGTGCCCTCATGGCGAAGAAATAATTATGCCTGCCTTCTCAAATCACATCCCAATTCATAAAAAATACACACTTGCTAGAAAGTGGGCAGTAGCCCTAGCCCCTGCTTTATATAAAAATCATGTAGGATGGGATGAGGACTCTCCTCCTCACAAAATCCAGTTAAAATCACAACCTACTGCACAGAGGCAGTACCCAATTAAGCAAGAAGCTAAAAAACAGGTAAAAGAAATCCTAGATCAGCTAGAATACCAGGGGGTGATTGAAACTTGCACCTCACAAATGAACAACCCTTTGTTTCCGGTCTCCAAACCAGATAATTCATATCGTCTAGTTTTGGATTACCGACACCTTAACTCATGTTGCAAAACTTTTGCAGTACAAAACTCGCATAGTGCTGCACTAATGAATAACATAGTGCGCAAAAAATACAAAACAACATTAGACATCTCTAATGGATTCTTTTGTCAAAACATAGCACCAGAGAGCAGAAATTTGTCTGCATTCTCAATAAATGGCACTCAAAAACAATTCTGTCGGTTAGCCCAGGGGTACAAGAACAGCCCGGGAGTATTCTCAGCGAGAGTAACAGAATTACTACAAACATATGACGACGAAGCATTATCTTATGTCGACGACATATACTTAACAGATGATGACTTGGAGACTCACTTGAAGAGAGTGAACACCATAGTACTTGGGTTCGCAGCAGAGGGTTACAAATTCAACTTTAAAAAATCCAGAATTGCCCATCTGACAGTCCTGTTCTTAGGATATGAATTATCAAGTGAAGGCAAAAGCCTGGCTGACAATTTCCTAGAGAAATGTGCCGTACTCCAAGCACCTAGAACACTAAAAAACCTACAGTCAATTCTAGGCTTCCTAAATTTCGGAAGAACATACATTGCAAATTACGCAGAAAGGGTCAAACCCCTTTACCATCTGATAAAACAAGATTTTAAAAGAACCAATTGGACTCAAATACACACAGAAATTCTGAGATCCTTACAAACAGACATGCTAATTAAAACAAAATTAGAAACACGTGACAACACACGCAATCTTGTGATTCGAGTCATCCCAGGAAGATGCGGATTCACATACCTGACCTCTAATGAGGGAGAAAAGGTACCAATTGCATTCAAATCACACTTGTACACAGAAGCTGAAAAGAAATTCAGCATTAAAGAAAACATTGTTCATGCAGTTCAAACCGCAATAGCTAGAGAAAAAGATCAAGCGGACGGTAGACACATCACAGTCAGAACAGCTGAATCAGCCTTTGAGGCATTAACAACACCGTGTAATTTACCAACAACAACATTGAATCCGGAATGGATACAATGGGTGAATTCAATTACAACGGACAAAGTATACTACTACTTTGATCCAGAACTAAAGGAATTGAAATATCTAGAATATGAAAGAACATTCCCTCTGCCTATCGACATTCTGCCCTTACGACAATACGCATGTGTAATCTATACCGACGGACAGGCTCAACCCTCCGTTTGGGGAGAACAAGCATACAACCCCACATGTGAGATTACAAAAGAAGTGTGGCGCGGAGGTAAACTAAGACCTCTATTAACAAAAACACACTCAGTAGAAACTAATTCAGAACAACAGACTGAAATAATAGCATTGAAAATGGCGCTAGATAATGCAGATCGCGAATTCCCGACACTCATAGTGTCCGATTCATATTACTGCGTCAAATCATATAACAACGATTTGCAGACATGGATTCAAAACGGTTACAAAGATGACACAGGTGCAACAATAGAGCAAAAACTGCTTTGGGAACAAATAGCTCTTTTACAAAAAGAACTACCAAAGACTCACGTGACACACTCACTGAGTCATCAGCGTGATGGCATTCACGTTGCAGGGAATTCATTGGCTGAGATAGCCACAGCGGTAGCAACTAAATCGGCTTCCGTAGTTCGAAAAAAGCATACAGTGAAGTATATTGACGGTGAAACAGTGCTGGCAGTGAAAACGTCATCAAAAGGCGACTGCTCAGCGCTACCGATCAACTATCCACTCAATTATACATACATAATCGATGCAAACTCCGTCCCTTTTGCTCGAATCCCTGGAGTGGGGGATAGAGTAATTCCAAACATGGACAGGAGAAACTTGTTAATCGCAGACGCACATATGGGCGAGGGTCTAAGACACCTCAAACTAAAAGATTCTCTGGAAGAATTACAATCAAGGTACTGGTGGCCAGGCATGAGCCTGCATCACACCATGTTTGTAAAAAAGTGCCCCAACTGCAACAGGAGTCGCAGTGGTGAGAGAAACGGTGTAATACCGTGTCGTGTCACTCCAGAAAAACTCAACAGTAAAAAGCAAGGCTTGCGATTAACATATACAGGCTAGTTTCCACTTATAATGTAGATCACCAGCACTCGGCTGACGTCTGGACTGTTATACAAAGATTTGCGAGTCTAAATGGCATATACGCTAAGAGCATGCTACGTTTGACCATTGTTTTCACTCTAGCCCTCCAGCCTGAGGGAAACATGGCCAAATGAGCATAGCACAGCGGGAATCTTCTCACTTCCTTCCTGAGGGATACGGGATGGTGTAAAGAAAAAACCAAGGCATAAAGCAATCTATAACGGAAAGGATATTAGGTTCGGGAGCTGGGTGGGTCAAACATCTAATAAGTGTCCAACGTAGTCTAAATAACCTGCCAAGAAATTCTCTGAAGGGATTCAGTCCGTACGAATTATTATTTGGAACTAGGATGTTAATCTCTGACCTTGACAGTCAGACTTCAGTGGTAAAGGAAAAAAGCTTTGATATCAAAGATCGTTTGGCTATTTTACAGGACTTAAACGAAACAAGAAAAGACCTGAGCAACATAAAGTTGAAACAACAGCCAACAACCACTGAAGAACCACCACCTGTCCCAGCAAGACCTGTCTGGATTCCAAAAGTCGGGGATCTAGTCAGAGAAAAGATCGCGGTAAAGAAGGAATTTGGGCCTTCTTACAGAAAAGCAGTTCCTGTCTTGTCTATCAACGGGACAAGATCAGTTGTACTACCGCCGCTTGCTGGTAAAAAGGAGAACCGAGTTGTATCCATCGACCTGGTAAAACCACAATCATGTGGCCGATAACAAACAGTAGGCCAAGTGGACTCCCCATGAGTAGCAGAACACCAAGGTTTGCTACCAGTACAGAGGTCCTAACAAAGAGGCTAATCACATTCGAAACGCCTACAGAAGAACAACAAGGACTATGCAACAATGCAATGGAACTTAGACCTCTGAACACCCAAATAAAAACATTTAGCAGAGACACACCAACCTATAATGAAGTAACAAACGACTATGCAAGAAACAGTAATCCTGAAACAATTGGAACAATAGACAGAACTGCATCCGGCTACTTCATAAACTTCGATGATTCCTCTGAAGGCTTCACTGAATCAAAAACACAGCCATCATCAAAAACCTTTATAGATAAAGCTAAAGAACGTTTGAAACAACTGAAAGAAACATATCTGATTTCTCCATGGATTGAATTTTGGGTGGGTTTTGGTGCATTTATCCTCATACTGTGGCTCATCATGATACTAACTTTGGGACGCTTCATTGAGGGAAAATATGCTAAAATGGACACAGCAAGTCAGAAAATCAACTTGATCCTCAAACCACACACATCTTCACACGTCGAGAAAAGAGAACTTTCTTCAGTCAACTTCACAGCCAATCCTATACCGGGTGGGGTAGCATGGGACAACACTGACTACGAAATCTATGGTCCGGTTGAAATCCTGAAATATCCACACCAAATTAAAATCTCATTGAGTGACTTCGTAAAACCAAGCACATTTGCTGATGATTGGGACTTTGAAAGTATAAACAATATGATGTCTGACTTAGTGATGTCTGCTAAATTTACCAAACATGATTATTTGCAGGGTTCGACAAATTATGATAGTATGTATTGCTACAACCACTATGGTAACCATTTTTTACATAGATCTGCACAACCTAGAAATGTTTTAAATTATAATCAATGGGAACATTGTGCAACCCCTCCAAAAGGAAGCTCAAGAACCGTTTACGACAAATATTCATACTTTTCAGGTTTTAACATAAGTAATGCTGAAACATTTTATTTCAAATTGTCAAATAAGACAGGGACAAAGACCATGATAACAAACACGAAATTGATATATTCAGACTCATTCTTTGAACAAATGAATACTTTTGGTTTTGATTATTGGGACAAAAATGTTGAATTGAAAAGTGTTTGGGGCACCAAAGAATGGCAAGTACAGGGTATAGAATCTTTGTTTAGAGCCTGCATGATCCCAGAACAAATTATATTTTTAAATGACACTGTTCAACAAACTACCTGTCTTGGCTTAGCCAAAATCAAAGATTTAAACAAACCGTCTATTCCAAAACCAACATTGAACAGCAATAGCTCCACAGACGAAGAGATAGACGTAAATTATGTATTAAACCAAAACAGAACACATCCTGATTGGAAACAGTGGTTGATCTGGCCCACAGATACTAATAACTGTCAAGACAGATTCCTGAACAAAACACAGGGGTTCAAAATGACCAGGCCAGACCCTAGATATTCCCAAAGACAACACCCAGGAATAATAACCACCTACAGTGTGGGCAAATTATGCCTTCAATGGCTACAGACTTCCACACTGGCAGAAATTAAGCAACACCTAACTTTACTTACTGATGGTGCTGACTTGCGTGATTTCATTATGGGACCGCGCAAACAGCGTCAGAAACGTTTCATAGCAGCCTCTGTATATGCAGCATACAACGAGGCCTGGAAGGCTACTCAAATTGAGACAGCAGAAAGAATACGGGAAATTGACCGTATTAATTTGGAAAAATCACTTTCTGTAGTGGACAATGGGTTAATGACTCTGTCCTCCAGAATTTTTTCTCTGGACAGCATTGTGTCTTCAGCAATCGACATAATATCGCAAGACTTACTGTTGTTACAACACGGTCAGTCTCAATTGCGTTCTATTGTACAGCTTGGCTGGACGTTACAAAATCTGCGTTCAGGCTATGTGCCTTGGCGTTTAATCAACACAACGTCACTTTTCAATATCTTTAACCTTACTGATAAACAAATCAGTATGGCCCAGAAGGGTGCTGATTATACAATCCTGAGCATTGAAAATCTCGAAAGATTACCAGTGACAATGTCAGAACGACCTGTCAGTGAATGGATAATACATGGGATAATTAATATTCCAATCTCAACCTTCAGGTTTCAATACTGCCAGAAATATATACAGGCTGGCATGTACGAAAAATTGGGAAAAGGGTACATTAAAACAACATGGAACCTGCCCTATTCACATGCATGTGTCAGTAATAAAGGACAGAAAGTGTTTCTTAGTGGCGATAATTGTGCGATGTCACTAAGCGGTACACTTCTGTGTAACGGAATTAGTTTGCATGGAGCCTGTGAAGGGAACTCAAATAACCTTTCATGTCACCAGCTAGGCACACCTGCTACAGAGATAGAACCATTCTTTCAGAGACTCTATAATGGGAGTTACATTCTAATTGTAGACCGCAGATGCTGTAGTCTTATGCCCGGGACTCCTTATCTCGTAACTACGACTGCGAAGGTCAAGTGCTGTGGACGCTTATTGTTCCCCAGCTCCTTTCCAGACAGGGAGGCAAGGGCATGGCCCAACTTGAAAATTACTTCTATTCGAATAGATACTTTAAGCAGAATGAAAACAGTGCTTCTTAAGACGCCGACAAGGCTCACGTCATCAAAAGAAACGTATGATCTCCTAGTCGCAAGGACGACTGCAGAGATACATTCATTGTTATCGACTAATTCCCCCATACATTTCGCAGAAATCCTGAATGAAATCTTAAATATTTCTGATACCAGTGGAGTCTCAAAAGTATTTAAGACAGTATTTTCGATGGCATTAACACCATTCAAAGCCATACTGGGTATTTTTCCAGATTTCGTCCATTCGATTTTTGGCGGACTTCCCCTCATTTTAGGACTAATTGCAGGAATCCTATTCTTAGTCCTTATATTTCGTTATGGCAAACCATGTCACAGACAAAACACCTGCGACAAGGGAAGAAACAATCCTAGCCATTGGATACCGGGACCGGATATCAAAAATCCTGGGACTATCCCGGCTTAGAGACCTGAACATGACTTGGTTTCTATCATTTCGACCAATGTGGCAACGATGTGTTTTACCTGTATTAAGGTGCCTGCTATGCGGAGAAGAATGCGTGTTAGACACCTGTCTGACGCTACAATCGGATGCGCCAATGGATGCAGAAACATTGTTGAGTCCAACAAAGGCTCATGCTTTGTGCTGCCCTCAACGGCTACCAATCCTGATGACGGCATTCGTGGAAGCTTCACCACTACGATTAAGGGGTAGTGAGGTTCAAAATGAAAGCAGCATCGATCAGGTACGACCTTCTGTCAGCAATCCAAATCGGAATGTCAATGGAGACAATCATGCGCACGAATGCATGGTTACACCTATTTCCGAGTTAGTGGAACTCTCCCAGGAAGCTGTTGACAACTTTTTCGAGAGTCTAAATGATATGATGTTCTCACCAGAGCAGAAATAGAGACTTTTGAGCAAGCTCGTACACGGCGTTCCCTGATTTTGACCTTCAACTAGAAAAGCAAAATACCATGAACAATTTTCCCTCCAGTTCACGGACAGCAATTTTTTCAACAGCCCCAAAATATTTTTGCATATTTTTCGGGACACTATCTTCTGCTTAAAGTAAGAACTATTCTTAGAGAACTAAGATTTCTACTTTTAGATAGCTTATAGACATTAGCTGCCCGCTGGTATGTTCATAATTATTTTATTCTGTGATGGAATGGTCTCGAAACTTTTTTTCTGTATTAAGAGCCATTTCATGTGTAAATTCTCATATACCATTTAGCAATAATGTATACAAATGCGTGATTACTTTAGCATTATTTCACAGCTTGAGTGCATACAATACATGTAAATGCTTTTTTTTCCCGTATATTTGATAATTTCAAAATGCATTTATGTATTTTGGGGTGGTACGGTATACACGATACTCTACAGTATGTTTTACTATGCATAGATTAGTAAATATGCCCATAGTTAGCGTGGAGTGGGTGTGATGTATTCCTATAGGTTCTGTATCGATCCCCCTATTCCTGACCCTATTCTGGTTAACAAACTAACAAGTTAACTAGCAGCCATCCCATGAGGCAGAAAACCCCCATGATGCAGGAACCGTTATCTGATAAAGCCACACTACGGCACAGGAGCGTGTTATCTGATTAGGTCATAACGCTTGCCATCTAATTAGACAAGCGATATTCCTCCAGCCCCTGATAAGGCATACGGAGTTCTCAAAACAAATCAAACCTATGACACCCTGGGAAAAACCCTGCGGCCATTGTTTTGATTTCACCGAGAACTTCAGCAAAAGAATGTGCTAACGACCTGGTCGTATGACATCCTTATTGACGTATCTATGTCCATCCTTACGTCAATCTCGGCACCTTAAAGGTATAAATATTACCGATATTGCCCTATGCAAACACACGCGGTGGTGATGAGGACGGAGCAGCCAGACTTGCCGAAGCCCAGAGCAGAGCAGACCCCGCTGGCGCAGCCCCGCCTTCCTGACGCGCTGAGAACGAGAAGCCGTTTTTCTCCTGCCGAGAAATCCAGCTCCGGCGCTTCCGGGTAGCCCTCGCAGGCAGCCTGGAATATCGAGACCAGAGACGAGAGATACCATCCCTCATCCATCCTAGATTCCAGGTACAGAACTGAATAACCCCTCGCAGAGAATTCTTTAGTCAGTCACTTGGCAAAACAAACTTAACTTAAACTGTAACTTTCTATTCCCGCCCACGCATTGGACTTAGGTCAGGTACACGGGGTAGGCGTAGTTAGAAACACCAGTTGAGTACGATTAGTCAAATGTATATGTGTATGTAATATATCTTATTCATTTTAAACCTTCATATGGCCTAGAAACCATATCAATGTTTTTACAGTATTATTTTATACTTCTGCTTTTAATGTATGCACTTTACTTAACCATAAGTATTGCAATAATATCGATCCATTTCTCTTGTACGAGAAAAGAGACTGATCAATAAATAACATCTTTTATTGAACACGCCCGTCTCTTCCTTTTCTCTACAATCTGATGAGACTAAGAATGCACGTACTGACTGAGTAAAATAAATTGCCTTTTGTTTTCACACGACTCTCGAGATACACTCTTGATTAGGGGAGAGCAAAGTTGTCATGTTCTATGGTTGTCAGAAACTAAATCCCTTCTTGTCTATCCAGGGAGGTTCAACTCCTCCTTGCCTACTCGAGAAAGTTTCTAGTGAACTCTGAGCTAGCTGGCAAACCCAAAACTTTAAGTCTAATATCGACAGTAGTAGACCTAGTTAACGTCTGGTCTAGGCCTATACTATTGAAGGTATTATTCCAATGCGCAGAGCCTATTGGGATAATAGGAACTACACTACAGTATGAGCTTTCATTCAGTAGCTTTGCCAAAGCATGGAAAATAAAATAGGCGCAAAGGTGTGTCTTTATTAAAGCAAAAGACAGAAAATAGAAGGTGCAGTATAGAGTTTCAGCACTATATATTTACCTAGAATGGTGTGAAGACCAACCCTGGCCACGGATCAGTCAAGGACAGGAAAAACCCCAAGGAAGGATAGTCATCAATGGGACAGCAGGTGCAGAATGGACACCCCAGGACAGGACAGGAAACCCAGATTAGGAACAGGACAGGACCACCAAGGCACGACCAGCACCCGCAGTTTGGAAGCAACGCCTTCGCTCCACCCTCTCTGCAGTTATCAGCCAGAACCCCGATTGGGTTATCGAACTCCCCAGCAAAGTGCTCCGCCAGCACTTAAGGTTTAGTAAAACCTCTTGAGTCTATGGATATTTCGGACAGAGTGCTCCGCAGCCCTCTGTATCAGTCACCTATTGAGTGCGTTGGGTCAGTGACAGGTCAGCTATTCGGACAAGTCGGACAATTTCTCTAGCTAAACCTAGGCTAGTTATACTGTTTTCGGGTCAGTGTACCACCCCCCAAATGTTGCAAGTGTCAGAATCCCCAATTTCGATTGGTCCCCAAGTAGGATAGGTCAACACACCAATCACATTTGACTTTTACTAGCCAGGTTTTACATATTCTGGGACCGCCTATTGAATTTGGGGTTCCCATGATCTATTCTACAGAATACAATAGAAAGAAATACATTTGTTGCTAATATAGTACATTTCAGCTTCTCCGGCTGGGTGAAGGTGCATCTTCCCAGGCACATCTTGGCAGGGACCTTCAGTTGGCACACTTTCAATGCCACCGGCAGAAGACTGTCATGCGCAGAACACCATGTCAATATGGATTCTCGAGTGTCCCTCAGACCCTCAATACCACGGTACATGAAAAGTAAGCGAAAACAAATTAAAACATAGAAAATAAATGAATACACTGTATACCATGAATAGCTACTCTATACCCCTTTACTTATAATATACTAATGCGTGAGTGTTTTAGTGCAGACAGACAACAACATAAACCATTTGTGCAAGCTTCACCATGTGAGGACACAGACAGCCATCTTAAAAGCAAGTGCGCAAGCGCAAAGTTTCCCACCAGAACTGCAAGTACGTCACGTCACGTGAGTGTGACTAACGCATGTGCAGAAAGAAACCCGCCAAGCAGCGGCCATTTTTAGATACCAACGTTATTGAGTTAGTAAACACATACGCAAGCGTCTCTAGGACACCCCAAATGTCAGAACAAAGGGAAATTAGTAAGACAAACAGGTTGAATTATTTTGTTATAAGTTATTCGAGGTTCATGAATCCAAGCAAGTCGCGTAATATGCGAATCCTTGCTCCATCAATCCCCTCTTTGATCATCACAAAAAAACCTAATGGAATCAGATGCCAACTTTTTCACACTCTGTTCATTTCAATCTCTTCCAACATTTTATTCAGTTTTTCTTTAACTTCTTTGTTAGGGTGAGAATTTTTCACCCTTTTGTAAATCTGATTATTCAATTCCTCCAATTCAAGTTCATCCACACTCCTTTTCACACCTCTCTTATTCACAGTATACTTCTTTTGGTGTTTGCGACATTTGCAACAGACAAATATAAGGAATATGATAGAACCTACTACTGCAATTGGCATCAGTACCTTGTACAACAAACCTTTACCTAAACTAGAAAACCAATGACCTACAGAGGAGAGACCATCAGTTAGTCTCTTCCAGGCACTGTCAACCTCCAGTGGTTTGAGTTATTTTTCTAAATTTGTAATGTTCCTTACATACTTTTTGATTTGTACACTTTTGTCCGGTATGTAAGTGCAACAATGTTGCGCTTTCAACATCCGGCAGACTCCGCCCTCTTTCGCTAATAAGGTATCAAGAGCAAGTCTGTTCTGTAAAACCATAGAACTGATCGCAACCATTTCGGTATTGACCAACAGAAATCCATGAGCTGTGTCAGTAGACAACAGATCCACTATTGTTGACAATTTGCAAATTCTGTGTGTGTTCAGAACCACTCCCACTCCAGGTATCAGTGCACTAAAAATACTACCCATTATTTCACCTACGCTTTCCCTTTTACAACGTACTAAGCCATTAGTGTTTTCACTGCTTTCAGCAATTTCATTCACATGGTATATTTTCGGGAAGACAATGCCAACGTAGCAGCTTCCATACCAGTGATCCAGCAATTTGAAATAAGCCTTGTTTCCACATATATAATAAATTCCGGGAAACACAGGTTCTGACCCATTTTTGAAACCCCAACCTCAAATTACCTTGTAATTGTGCTCACATTGACTGGAACCAATGAAAATGTTATTATAATAATTAGTCTTTTCACGGTGAAGACAGAGTTTCCCCTTTCTCTCGAAATCCAGCAACAAAGCAGGACCACTCCCACCATTTGAGGTGCTTTCCATGTTTTCAGCCCACTTAGGAGTTTTCTGCCTTTTGTCATTTGCCTTTCTTTGGAAACTTTCCCTTCTTTTCTCTGCCATTTTTAAAAACATTTTCTCTTGTTCATGTAATGAACAGGTCAAGTTATATCTGTGTGCTTCACCTAAATCTATGGTACCTATAGTCAGGAAGTATTCTCCCATATAACGTGTAACGTCACTTTTAGTATGTACAGGATTCAGATTTCCACGTATAGGAAGTTCATATTACGTCAGAGTTTGAGTAGTAGTACTGTAACGGTCCTCTTTTGTAAAATAAACGAGCTAAAATACTACAGGAAATTCCATAAGTCAAGGGCAGGTGATGATAAGTCACGCCTTCAGCTACAGAAGTAGGTAGCTTCATGCAGACATAGCAGTCTTCTATCTCCATAGTTTCTACGTAATGTACTAAAAGGTTAGCGAATACATTTAGATGAGTCTGGTTCTTGATTCCGTGATAATGTAGTCCTCCTTCATCTGGTGCTTCTAAGTCTGGTTTTGTTTGTCTGAGGCTAAGTGTTTAATCACGTCTTTCTACACTTCGTGTTGTCAGTTCTTCAGTGTCCTTTCTCACAGTCTGTGTAGGGTCAATATTAGTGTTTTTGCTCACCATATAAGGAATAAAAACTGTTAGTCCTATCCATAATATTAACACTATAGCTACACTACATATGCATACTTTGCAGCATGTTTTACAACAATTACGTCTAGGCCTTCCATTCACATTTGAATCAGACATTTTTGCTCAGAAGAAGTTCTCAACCCCTCTTTGTAACTTTGCACAGGTAGCTTACACTGAGCAACTTCAGGTTGGTTCGTCTTCTTCGGCAGACTGTTCAGCTGTCTGTTCTTCGTCACTTCCGTCAGTTATATCAAGATCTTCAAATTCCTCCAACACTAAATAAGTCCATTCAGGATCTTGATATTTTTCGTTCAGTCTTTTTATTCGATCACTCCTTCTTTTGGAGCTTTCTCCAGTTTGCTTGCTATACGGAAACTTTGTCTTCTTTGTTCAAGTTTTTCTTCTACCGTTTTTAGTCTCAGTCTCAGTCTTTTAATAAACCTTGGTTCAGTATGTTTCTTTTTCTTTAGTCTTTTAGCTGGCACTGTAGTTTGGCTTTCTTCTAATGCTCTTTTATTCTCACTGGTTTGTGGCACTTCTGCTTCTGCTTCTTCCCTTCCTGTCTGACTAGTCCCAGGTCTTACTTCTTTTTCTTCTGCCTGGTCGCTAAGCTGGCCTTGTTCAGGTGTAAACTGAGTTTGATTTTTGGGTGCTTCACTTTCAGTATCCTGAACACATTCGTCTATTTCTATCTGATCCTGTTCAAGCACTTCGAACCTTTGTTTTTCTTCCGCTTGAACTTTCGCCCTAATTTCTGTCTGTCCCTTTTCAATTTCAGGAGTTCTTGGAGGTGTGTCGATCACCTGTTCTGTCCCTATCTGATCTTCTTCTCCTTCAGATTTGACATGGATTTCGATAATCTGATTGTCCTCTCCTATTCCTGTCTCGTCCTCACTATTCCACTCTCTGTCTGCGTAAGTTTGACTTCTTGTTCTGATTGGGTCATCAGTTAGGTCGATTATAGGTATCCACTCATCTTGACTGGTGCTCGGTTGTTCGTCATCAGCTACTTCAGGACCAACGTCTGGAGACCCCTCAGCTGAACAACCTTCAGCGTCAGTTTTCTCGTCTCTGATCACCTTCTTGGTATGGCTGGCATGGATCCACTTTGGAACGCCGGCACACTTCACCGCTGTCGTGGTTACCAGTATCACTTGGCGTTGTTTTCCCCACTTCGGTGCAAGGCAATTTGAACGAGTATGCTTCTTGAGTACAACCCAGTCGCCTGGAACCTATTTATGGACTGGAGTTGTTGGACTGGCGACGGCGTCTTCCCCAATCTGGCGAGAGGTAGAACGCACTTGGTCACCCAGTTGCTTGCAGTACTCAAGTACCAAATCATCAGAAATGCTTATCAGTTTGTATCCTGGTACCCATGCTTGTCTCATCACTCTTCCCATCAGGATTTCATGGGGGCTCAGGCCTGTTTTTCGGTCTGGAATACTTCGGATTCCCATCAGAACAAGAGGTAAAGCCTCTATCCAGTTCATGCCAGTAGATTCACACATTTTCCCTAATCTCGACTTGATAGTGCCATTTACTTGTTCCACTACTCCAGAAGCCTCTGGACGATATGCACAGTGCAACTTTTGGGTAATCTTGAATGCTTTACAGAGCTGATCGATTACTTCATTCTGGAAATGCCCACCTCTATCTGATTCAATTGTGACTGGAACCCCGTACCTAGGTATCAGTTCTCGCAGTAACAACTTAGCTACAGTGATCGCATCATTCTTTTTGGCTGGGTAAGCTTCCACCCATTTTGAAAACAGGCAGACAATGACGAGGACATATCTCATTCCTTTACAAAGGGGCAACTGAATGAAGTCAATCTGTAATCTTACAAAGGGACCTCCTGATTTCCCAATTTTCCCCAATTCGACTACAGTTCCTTTCCCAGCGTTGAACTGCTGACATGTCAAACACCTCTGGCAAAGTGACTCTGCTACTTTCCTGAACTTCGGGTTGTACCATGTTTGTTGGAAAACCCGAACCATGGCATCCCTGCCAACGTGTGCGTCTCCATGCATTAATCTTGCCATAGAAGCAAGCAAGCGTCTAGGCAACACAGGCATACTGTCAGGGCCCACAATGACACCATCCTCACTTCTCTGTCGACAACCAAGCTTTCTACATTTTTCTTTTTCCTTTGATGGTGCAGCATACTGCTAATCTCTCAATTCCTCCCATGTAGGCACCTCCTCAAACACCATAAGTTGGCAGCTGTTTCCATATCCCCCCAATTTAATATTAACAGACATTCGATGTCTGGCACAATGTTGGGCCACTTCGTCAGCATATCGATTTCCTACTGTCACATGATCAGTGCCAGATTTGTGAGCAGTACACTTGACTACTGCCAGTTCTTTTGGTAATTGGATAGCATCCAGTAATTCTTGTACAACTTTTCCATTTCTGATAGGAGTACCTGAAGAAGTCAGAAACTCCCTTTGCAGCCACAATTGGCCGAAGTCATGCACAACCCCATAACCGTACTGACTGTCAGTATATACGGTTATTCTTTTGTTTTTTTCCAATTTTACAGGCTCTTGTCAATGCAACCAATTCAGCTACTTGTGCAGACTTTACTCCAAATAGACAAGATGCTTCTATAGTGCGTTTTACCGTGACTACAGCATAAGCATCACTTAGGCCTACAAGTTCGTGTCTCAGACATGAGCCATCAACGAACAGTTCGCTATCTTCTACAGGCAGGGGCATTTCTTTGATATCTGGGCGTGGTTTAGTACTGAACTCAGTTAGGTCAATGCAGTCATGCTCGACCTCTCCCTTTGCTTCTGCAATCAGTGACCCAGGCAACAAGGTTGCTGGGTTCAATATGTTACACCGAGTAATGACTACATTTGCAGCGCCTACTAGGATCCTTTCGTACTTAGTCAGCCGACTAGGGGTGAGGTACTGAGTTTTAGTTCTTGTCAGTAAAATTATAACTGCATGTGGAACATACACAGTTACAGGATGTCCCATAATAATGGACTCGCTTTGTTCAAGACTCGTGCAAGTTGCAGCTACAGCTTTCAGACATCCAGGTAATCCAGCAGCCACTGGATCCAAAGTTGCAGAAAAATATGCCACTGGACGTTTCGTCAACCCATGGGCTTGGGTTAAGACTGACAGGGCACAATTGTCTCGTGTATCACAAAACAGTGAAAATTCTTTAGAATAATCAGGCATGCCTAAAGCAGGGGCTGTACACAGACATTCTCGTAATTTAGTAAATGCTGTCATGCTCTCCTCATCCCATTCCACTGGGTCCTTTGCTCCTTTCTTTGTCATTTTGATCAAAGGTTTTGCTAGGACTGCAAATCCCACAATCCATTGCCTACAGTAACCTACAACTCCAAGGAACATTCTGACTTCTTTCTGAGTATTGGGTAACTGCATGTTTCGAATTATCCTGATTCTTTCTGAAGTAACTTTCCTGATGCCTTTCTCTATCTGGTGCCCCAGATATTTTACCGATTTGGTACAGAACTGCAGTTTGTCAGGTGACACTTTATGTCCTCTTTCACCCAGATGGTTCAGTAGGGCAATGGTGTCAACAACACAGTCTTTCTGACTCTTAGACGCCACCAAGAGGTCGTCTATATATTGCACCAAAACTGAGTTTCCAGGTAAAGTTAAAGATTCAAGGCACTTTTTCAGAATCTGATTAAAGATCGAGGGGCTTTCTGTGTACCCCTGAGGGACGCGATTCCAAATGAACACGTGACTGTCGAAAGCAAATGAGAAAAGAAATTTGCTGTCTGGATGCAAAGGGATCGAAAAGAATGCATGACATAGGTCAATCACGGTGAACCATTCAGCATCCCAGGGAATCTGATACAGAATCACTGCTGGGTTCGGAACAATAGGGCAGCAGGGAACAACAATTTTGTTTACCTTTCTCAGGTCCTGTACTACCCTATACTTGCCACTAGGTTTCTTGATTTCAATTATGGGTGAGTTACACGGGCTACTCATCACTTCTTGTATGATGTTTGCTTCTAATAATCTTTTTATTTCAATGGCAACTCCTGCTCTTACTTCTGCACTCATTTTGTAAGGCTTGGTATTGGGGTAAACTGCATTTTCTTTCATGGCTATTTTGATTGGGTCAACGTTTGCCATCAAGCCTACATCCTTTCCAGTAAAGTCCCATACTTCTGGTTTTACTGTCTGTTGGAGTTCTTCAGGTAAGTTTTGTATAGTCAATTGTTTAATTTCTGAGTCAGGTCTGATTAACATTAACTTATATATTCCGTCTTCGTCTGGGGTCTGAATTTCGACGCCTTTTGGTGTGCAAAAGATGGTGCAGTTCATTTTACACAACAAATCACGTCCCAGTAAGTTTACTGGACTGGTATCACAAACTACAAATCTATGCATTTCTTTGAAGTTTCCTATTGTAATCTCCATGGGCGGAGTGACTGGGGTACTAATCAATTGATTAGATACACCCACTACTTGGATTGCTTCTCCCGAGAGGGGTAGGTTTGGAACGTCTGCTGTTCTCACAGTAGAACGGGTAGCACCAGTGTCCAATAGAAAGGTGACATCATTGCCTTCAACCTTTCCTTCGATGTATGGCCCTGACTGGTCTACCGGCAAGGAGGCGCCAAGTACGCACTCCTCGTCCTCCCCTCTCAGGCCCCGTCAGTAAGGTTCATCACAGAGAAAAGTGTCATTCAACAGAAATTGCGAAGTTGCTGCATTTCTATCTTCGTTTCCTCCCCAGATCTCTATGTCATCACCCTGCGGTGTTTTTCCCTTATAATTCGGTTTAGGTGCACGGGGCAACTGACTTGCCTTTACCTGTTGCTGGGTCTTTCTTGGCCTTTCATTCTGCGTCTGTGGATTTAAATCAGGGTTTTGAGGGTTATTATGCTGTGCATATGGACACTCGTCTCTCCAGTGCGTTATCTCTCCGCACTGGTGACAGGGAAATTTCTTTTTGGCTTCCTCTCGACTCATTTTCATTCTGGGCTTCCCTCCTCCCCCAGAACCTTGATTTTGGGAATTTTTATTCATTTTACCTAATTGTTTTTCTTCTTGTTCCGTTAGTTTTACTTGTGCCCACATAACCTTTTCCTTCAGAGCCTTTCGCTTGTCTGCCATTTCGTCCTTGCAATACTTTGCGTATCGCAAGACTTCATCTATTTTCTTAGACTGCCAACAGATTTTATTGTCTTTGATCCACTGACAAATTTCAGGTCTTAAACCGTTTACAAACCTGTAAATGAAATGGGTCATATCCTTCATCTCGATATTATCTATACCACTGTACGTTTTAAACACCTGTAACAGTCTTTCTTAGAAGGAGTGCACAGTCTCATCCCTTTCCTGCGTGGTTCTATCTATCTTGGTCCAATCAGTTTCCTTTGCAGGCACCTTTTTCTTTAGGTGTAACATGACCTGGTCGTATTTTCTCATCACCTCATCAGAGGGAGCTCCTGTAGCAGGGTCCCTCGTGTATTCTTTATTAGGCCAATCAACGGCAATTTTACATTCGGTCCATAAATCCACAGGAACCACTATGTTGAAAAACCCATCCAGGTCTTTCCATAGGCATTTTTGCACCTTTACAAACTTTTCCACTTGCCTGTACCATTCCACAGGCTTTGCTCGCAATTTTGTAAAGTCATTTGTAAAGGACACAATATCCTGTCTGGACCATGGAACGTGCACATACTTCCCACCTGGCACTTCTCGCATGGGATATAACTGTTCTGGCTTGTCTGCTTCTTTTAAAACAAACTCAGACGTCGTCTGTTTGGACCTAACCTCTTCCTTTTTCTTTGCCCACCTGGCTTTCCACTTTTCTATATCTCCCCATTTTTGCAACACAGTCAGCAATTCTTTTATCTGAACCTTCTTTCCTGACACATTCATATTCTCCAGATCCTTGTCTGAGAAATCTGCTCTGTAGGGTTTTTGTAATGGCTTTGATTTTGAAATATCTATTCCCATACTAGCTGCAGTATCTGTTAATTTCTCATGGAACACTCGGGTATCACGGGTAAGTCTCTTACAGATAAATAGAATCTCGTCCTCGTAATAGGTATTTAATCTGTCTAACCCCACATTTCCTGCCATCAGTTCTTCTATTTCTATTCTCAGCTTGTAGATGTCTAAAGGTTTTGACTGAGGAGTCTGTCTCTCTAATTCTCGACTCCATCTCTCAATCTCTTCAGGAGTTACCAATGTGACACTTTTGGTACCTGAAGTCAATTCCATTTGAATCTCTCTCGTATTGAAAGGATTACGTCTCTTCTGCAGACTCCTTCCTGAGTTCCTAATTGGCAAATCCATTAAAGAAGCTTCAGATTCACATGCACTTGTCTGATCATCTACAATTAAGGGCTCTCTACGGGGCTGTACTATAGTCGGGGAAATAATTGGGGCTTGTGGACTCACTTGTCTATCCCCATATAAAGGAACAACAGGTCCAATAGTTACTGGGATTGTCAAGGCTTCGGGGCTTGTATTTAACTGGGAGAGTTTCTGAATTATTTCAGTTCTCTGTTTAGCTAGAGCCTCTGGCTCTTTTTCCTGCAGCATTCTTTCCAAGTTCATTTCAGGTACTATTTGCGGAGTTAATGTTGGGGCAGTTGGATGCGTCATACTTGGCCCTTCACCATAATTAGGTTTTGGGAAACAGCTTCCTGTGTTTAAGGCTCTCGGCCCTCCCTCATAAGGAGGTCTTGAACCAAAATCTCTTTCACCTGAATATCTTGATTCTCCACTAAATGGTGGTCTTAGACAGGTGTCTCCGGCACCTATGAGTCCTAGGCCCTCGCTATAGGAAGGTATTTGACAGCTATCTCTTGGGTTTACAGATCTATTCCCATCCTGACACGGAGGTCGTTGGGAAGTATCCTCTACACTAGACGATCTGGGACCTTCATTGTACGGAGGCGGACTTTTCATAAACATGTCATCTAATAAATCATCATCCGAATCCCCAGGGGGCACCCAATGTTTGCACTTTTCTGTCTTCTTCTCTCCCGCAGGACCACCCATTGCCATCATTGGAAACAATCCTTCCACAATCATATTCTGTCTCCACTGTTTCATTTTTTTTATCTCGGGTTTCTTGTTTTAATTTCGGATAAAATTTTGTTAACCCCTTGTCCAATCGGGGCTTGTCTCTCTCAAAAGCCTCGATCTCCCATTCCTCTAATGCTTCGTACTGCGTTAATCTAGGTCTGGGATGTAAATCATTTATTCTGGTTCTTAAATTAAATAAAATCTTGCCATTAAATGTACCTTCTAACGGAAAGGCCAAAATTCCGTCATTGTTTTGTGTATTCCGCCCAATTTTCCAACCATACACATGAGTGGTACCCTTTATCAAACATCATGAAAGATGCGGGGGTATTTGGTGGCGGTATGACAACACCTTCTCTAGTTTTGATAGGCTTGTCCTTTTTGAAATAATTCTTCACTTTATTTACAAGGGACAATTTTCTCTTATTTCCGAACATAATGCTAGTGTTATGCCCTTTCCACTGATCGTTTTCAAACCCTAAATGTCGTGGATCAGGTCTAGTATTTGGTCTATACGTGTGCCACATACGACTTCTGCGAGCGTCTTTGTTTACACTCCCAATCCAAATGCGGCTTTTATTTTCGTGCAACCAATCAAATGCACGGGTTCAAATAATCTCGACCAATGGGTGCGCGGCCTTTCGCGAGACAGGTTCTCACGCTTCGGCACTCACCCCTCCTTTAAAATTTCAGCTCCGCTACACACCCGCTGTTTCGACCAATGCCAGCGCGGCACAGAGTGACGTCAGAGCAGCTCCGCAACTGACTCCCTCCTTTACAAGGTAACGGAAACTTGATTTCTCTTTTAATTTAGTTATTTAACAACATAACAACATAAACACATTCGCCACTGTACTCGAGTGTCTAAAAAGAAAAGATACTTTCACTGCAAGTAAACTACTTCCATTTACTTTCAATTACTACGAGTAGAACCCTTCTGCCTACCCTTCACTCAAGCATTAAGGAACCTGCTACTTCTTTGACTCATCCACTTCTTTCCGGGATATATACTAAGTCTAAAGTTTCACTAGCGAACCCCTTTGCTATCACCCAAGCTTCGATGAACCTGCTACTCCTTCCGGTGTGACCCTTACTAGGTTATATCACAATAGAAGTTTTGCCAGCGAACTCGTCGCTACCATTTATTCAAGCATATATTCAGAAAAAACCCTAATTAGTGCTTCCAGTTCTGCCTAACCTGCACCAATTTTCCTAGAGTCAGTGACCTCACCACGGCGTGGATTCTCTTCACCACCCGCTATTCAATTCCCCGGGGATTCCAGACACACTAAACAATTACTAACGAGTGGGTTAATACATAAATCAATATAACAATAAGAAAAACAATTTAAAACATTTCATAATTTTCAAAGCAAAAACATTTCACGTGATCGATCAATTTCAGAAGTAAGAATATTCACAATTTAGCAGCAAAATCTTTATAGCAGCATCCGACCTATCTAACTACCTTAACTAGTCCTACCTAACTTTAACTAGTCCTTAACCATAGCTCTGCTACCAGAAAATTACTGATCGAGCGCGCAGGTCACCCGGCCAATAATTTCACCATACACGTACCGGGCCCATAATACTTCTCAATTTATCTTATACATTAATCAGGTGACCTTGCACACTACTACCAGTAACCCTGGTTCCTTCCTATTTATTTCTACCTGTACCCGACTTACCAATCCACCGTTACGGGTACCACAACGGATCAGGGAGCTAGCTGTGAAAGAAAGGCAGACAACCAAAAACCAACATTTATCTTTCTCTGTATTTGTAAATGACCACCAACTCAGGAAGTTTTAAAGGTTTTATCTAGAATTCAGATTCAGAAAGCATACAGTTTATAACTAATAAGCAATCAATAATCAAGATAACAAAGAGCACATATCCATATAGAAAATATATCAGGGCAACCATTTATGAGTCTAATGAAAGATAAGAACAAGAATCATGCTAATCAAACTTGCAGAGATGAAATGTAAGATTAAATAACTCTAGATGGGGCAATCTTAGACACAAACTAGAATTTCACTACTGGGAAATACTTCAAAGTTGAATAAGAGTTTTGGGAAAAATCCTATATATCTATAGGAAGGGTAGAGAAATGGAACACGCTATAGTTCTAGGAACCTTACTTCAATCCACTCAAAAAGGGAAGATTATAAACCACATCTATATTTCATAAACGGTATGAAGTGTTGTACTTAAAGGAAGGGTAACATAGGAACATGCTAAAAAAAACAGCAATAACGTATGAGCTTTCATTCAGTAGCTTTGCGAAAGCATGGAAAATCAAATAGGCGCAAAGGTGTGTCTTTATTAAAGCAAAAGACAGAAAATAGAAGGTGCAGTATAGAGTTTCAGCACTATATATTTACCTAGAATGGTGTGAAGACCAACCCTGGCCACGGAACAGTCAAGGACAGGAAAAACCCCAAGGAAGGACAGTCATCAATGGGACAGCAGGTGCAGAATGGACACCCCAGGACAGGACAGGAAACCCAGATTAGGATCAGGACAGGACCACCAAGGCACGACCAGCACCCGCAGTTTGGAAGCAACGCCTGCGCTCCACCCTCTCTGCAGCTATCAGCCAGAACCCCGATTGGGTTATCGAACTCCCCAGCAAAGTGCTCCGCCAGCACTTAAGGTTTAGTAAAACCTCTTGAGTCTATGGATATTTCGGACAGAGTGCTCCGCAGCCCTCTGTATCAGTCACCTATTGAGTGCGTTGGGTCAGTGACAGGTCAGCTATTCGGACAAGTCGGACAATTTCTCTAGCTAAACCTAGGCTAGTTATACTGTTTTCGGGTCAGTGTACCACCCCCCAAATGTTGCAAGTGTCAGAATCCCCAATTTCGATTGGTCCCCAAGTAGGATAGGTCAACACACCAATCACATTTGACTTTTACGAGCCAGGTTTTACATATTCTGGGACCGCCTATTGAATTTGGGGTTCCCATGATCTATTCTACAGAATACAATAGAAAGAAATACATTTGTTGCTAATATAGTACATTTCAGCTTCTCCGGCTGGGTGAAGGTGCATCTTCCCAGGCACATCTTGGCAGGGACCTTCAGTTGGCAAACTGTCAATGCTACCGGCAGAAGACTGTCATGCGCAGAACAGCATGTCAATATGGATTCTCGAGTGTCCCTCAGACCCTCAATACCGCGGTACATGAAAAGTAAGCGAAAACAAATTAAAACATAGAAAATAAATTAATACACTGTATACCATGAATAGCTACTCTATACCCCTTTACTTATAATATACTAATGCGTGAGTGTTTTAGTGCAGACAGACAACAACATAAACCATTTGCGCAAGCTTCACCATGTGAGGACACAGACAGCTATCTTAAAAGCAGGTGCGCAAGCGCAAAGTTTCCTACCAGAACTGCAAGTACGTCACGTCACGTGAGTGTGACTAACGCATGCGCAGAAAGAAACCCGCCAAGCAGCGGCCATTTTTAGATACCAACGTTATTGAGTTAGTAGACACATACGCAAGCGTCTCTAGGACACCCCAAATGTCAGAACAAAGGGAAATTAGTAAGACAAACAGGTTGAATTATTTTGTTATAAGTTATTCGAGGTTCATGAATCCAAGCAAGTTGCGTAATATGTGAATCCTTGCTCCATCACCAGCTCATCAGGATGTACCTCTTTGGAACTAAATAGAAGGGTCAGTAGGCAGGAATGCCCTCTGTAACCCATTCTGCTCGCAGTTTTCATTGAACATTTGACCTTTGCATTTACAAAGAATGAATAGATAAGACCAACCCTGATTTTCGGCCCAAAATTATTATATGCTCATGACATGGTACTGTTTTTGACCCAGACACCAAGGTAATGGAAAAGGTGTTTTACTTGTTTTCCTGCTTCACTGCACTCGAAGCCTACACAGTTAACCCAGCTAAAACAGATGTGATACTTTTTAATAATAACTTCTTTCCCCCTGTTGCTACTTTTCAGTTATTATAATAAGAAGCCAATCAGAGCCAATCAGAACCTAAAGAAAATAAGTTTATGTGAACTATAAAGACCTATACAAAATAATTGACACTCCTCTTTTTGAAGAAAATAGCCTTAATTGTAGAAAGATGGATTCTATTTTGATGGATAACAGAATCTTGATCATAAAAAATTAACACACTACTGCTTTTTCCATGTTTGTCCACCCTACCCTCTGTACTATTTTCTTTTTAAACAGACAGGGGCTATGATCATCAACTTTTTATGGCGAAAACAACAAGCTAGAATTAATCTCCAAAAATGTGATCTTCAAAGAGAAGAAGTAGGGCGGCTAGCACTACTAGACTTGAGGTATTAATATTTTCATTTTTGTTGACCAATACCAGATATCACAACCTAAGCAGACTCAAAATAACACTATCATGTGAAATTAATGAGATAGAATAAATGCCTGCCTCTATCGCCTTTAGTACAAGCCACCAAGCTAGTGTGTTATCGCTATTCTTTTTGATACAAGCAATATATGTGGCCGTTCTCTAAAATACCAGCATATTATATTGAAACCCCTTAAAAAATGGCATTTAGGGATCAATTTACGCAGTTGGGCGCATGTCGGAATGGGGAAAATGGGTGATTGGTTTATTAATGATAACATGATATCTTGGGAATTCATAAAGAATAAACTTAATTAGGAAATAAAATAGCATGAATACAATTGATTCAATAATCAGTTTGAGCTAGTACAAACAACATGACAAAAAGAAATAGGTATATTGCTTAATCATAATGGGTGGGAAAAATCATCAGTCCCCAATATGACCAGGTAATACTGAGATAATTTTAGAAGAATACAGGTATATGCCCAATGGCTGGTCTGCTACACTGTAGTGCGTCTACAAAAATGTAATGACAAAATAATGAGCAGCTTTCATAGATGTAAGGATGTTGGAAATTGACAGCATGTGATGCAAGATGTTTGGGAAAATGTAAATAATTTTATCAGAAATTGCCTGCAATTGAAACAACAGCTGATGTGTTAGCGCCGAGACGCCCAAGGGTAATTGTATGCGCTCTATAAATGCCATTAATAAATAAATAAATAAATAAATAAATACTTCAAGGCTGTTATCAATTTCTTGGGATAGATCCAAGCGTGGCCACCAGTGGTTGCGTGTTTCTATGTTAATTGCTAAATCACTAACAAAACACTTATTGACATTAAAGAAGCCCACCAGATTTTCAAATGAGGCTATCAAAATTAAAAATAGTCTAGCCAAAAGAAGCTTTATATACTCCAAGTGTGTTGGGATGTTGTAGAGATTTCCAAGAATTTGGAATAGATATAAGGACTTCATGAATTAATTCATCTTCCCAAAAAAGTATATCAATTGATATTTTTTTTACTATCAATGTAAATTGGTCTTTGACTCACTAATTGAGTTAATAAATTAAAGCAATGTCCTTATAAGATCAGTAAGATTCCAGGGAGGTCTGTTGCATTCCAAGCACCCCTTCACTTATGGAAGCATAGCTCAAAGGTACGTGTGAAATACACCTGCCATTTTATTTTCTGCAAATGTCACAGTACCTTTAGTGGCTATGAAATGGATGTGAGCCCCAGAATATTAGGATTTTCATAATAGGATCTATTTCAGAACTGGACTGGCCTTTTATTACCCCGGGTATTTCCCTGGTGGGCTGGAGCCCTTGATGCAGATTTAAAAAGATGTGGAGGTCTCTCTAGGTGAATGCACCGGACGGTTCCCTTGACTAATGTGTGACTAAAGGGACAACCCACCTCCAACACATCCTATGAGGCTAGAGAGAGAGCACATGGAAAGGCCGTTGGCAACAAACAAGCACACAAAAAACACCCACAAGGAACTGTAAGTGAATGTGCTTACCATATGCTTCTAGCGCCGGGACGCCTCTTCGCTGAGGCAGCTGTGCGATATATAAAAATACTTAACATAACATATAAACACATAACATGACAGGGAAATTGTCCTGATCTCTAGAGCAGGGAAGTGTTCTTCTAAGTCCTGACGAAAGCCACATGACTTTATTGGGGAAGAACTGCTGAAACATGTAGACCATGTGATGTAAGGGATCATTATTTCATTCTCATTTACACCACCTCTGTTTTTAACCTTATCTCAACCCCTACAGTGTATTAAAAAGATATTAGAGGTGGAGGTGATTTCAATGTTGCTTGTAGATCCCACATAATATAATTTGGAAGCGTCTCATCCAGGTAGAGGTTTGACCCACCAGGGCATATAAAGTGTTTGGATTGGTGACTCGATGATGAAACATGCCACTAGTGGTGTTAATGCATTCCACTAGACTAAAATAGTGAATGAGAGTCTCTTAAAGATACAAAATGAATTACGAGACTCCTTATACAAATTGGCCTGATCAGATTCCGCTTTCCTTGATTTTTTCATGCCGATTTTGAAAGCCCAGCTGCTTGAGGTTAATTGCACCAGGCACGACAAGGGTTCATGAAAAAGAGACAGACAGGGAAGGAATGGAAAAGAGAAAGGTATCAGAGAGGGAGAAGAAAGAGGAGAGACGGAAAGAGAGAATGCATTGATGGAAAGTTCGAAAGATTGCAGGAGGAGACGAAGGGAGTAGGGATGGTTTGAACATTTTTACCAGGGCTGCTTTTGGTTCCCCAGTTGCGTCATGCATTCCTCAAAAGGTGTAACAGATCAAAACACATCTCAGGTGCACATATTTTCTAGTGACCATGCAATAAATTGCAGAGACTGCACGCCTGATTTCTAGTCCCAGCTTTGTTTTTCGTATCCTTCAGGATTATGCACTTCCTAAAACATGAGTTGGGGATAAGATTAATTAGCGTTCAGCAGCACTCTGCATATTCGGAGCCGTAAAGTATATTTTTGAATTGACACTATCACTGATCAACCAGCTCAAAAGCAAGATTTGCACGGGCTAATTAGTACAACAGCAGTGACATTTTGTACCAAACTTTTGGGTCAAATGTCAATGCAAACGTGTAAAAGGGCCCTTTACGTGACCTAGTCAATATACATGTTCATGCCATCTTTAGCTACCATTGGGTTGGCACAGTTATTTAAATTCTGAAATGCTGCTTACCCATCACAGATTTTACCGGTGTCTACCAAACCAGAATTGAGATTAAAATATTCAGTAATGTTGGATCGAATTTCCTCCTTGAAGGCCTCATCTAAAAGTGCATGGGGGTAATCACCAAGTGAAAGCACGCAGGGGTGCACCCGGCAAGCACAGCTTGAGCAAACAAGGGGCATGGTCTGACAGCGAGCGTGCCAGGTGGACCACCTCCAGCGTCCAGGTAGCAACGTCATGTGAGACCAGCCAGTAGTCCAAGCAGGAACAGGCGCTATGATGGCTAGAGATTTATTTATTTGAGTTTTATATAGTGCTGGCTAGACCCGGTACATGTCCCCTCCTTGAGACCCGTGTGGCGAATCCGCCAAATATCCAGCAAGTCCCCGTCTGAAATAATATCCTGTAGTGCAGCGCTAGCATGTGGATGTAAGGTTCAAGCTGAGCCCCGTCTATCCATGTCATCGTTTAGTCGCTGCCCCAAATTACAGTAGAGCAGCCAGTTGCTCTACTCCGTGACCAGAGAACGCGGAAGTACTCCGGGGAGTCAACATTTGGACCATACACAGCCACCAGTACTATAGACACGCCACCCAACCTCCCATGTAGGATTATGTACCTCCCCTCTGGACCAATATAGACCGTATCTTCACGCCAATCTACCCCTTTCTGAATCACCACTGCCACTCCCCGAGCATAGTTGGAATAAATAGATGAGTGTATTGCTCCCCATCTACTGTGTCGCAAGCGGTGTGATGGCTTAACATTTAGATGCGTTTCCTGCATGAAGCATATGTCAATGTTGTGTCTAGCTAGATACGCATGCACAAGTCTGGCCTTCCTAACATCGTTCAGCCCCCTAATGTTCCATGTAAGAACATTCAATGTGTTAGCGTGTGGTCAGTCCGGAAGCGCGTGCACCCATCCATTACACCTAACCCGTGCAGCCGACTCCTCAACCTGTGTAACACTCCAAAGTTCCCTGCAGTGGCATGCTGGCATAGAACCAAATAACCAAACCCCCGCCCACTCCAACCCTCCAATCAGGTTGTAGCATACCCTTTCCAATTCTAACCTGTGAAAGCAACAAACATATTAAGGGGAGACTTCCCATGAGGGCGAGGTAAAGCCGGCGCACTACCCTGCCTGCACAGGGTGGCCGGCAGTAGTGCAGACAGGCAATCAGCAGTAACAAATAAACATGAAAAAACAGTCATACATGTGTCCCAGGGCTGTCAGACCCCAGCAACCAGTTATGTGGAGCTAAGAGAGTGCAGAGCCCCACAAGAAATCAGCTTTGTTAGGCAAAATAGTATATCTGCACATCATGATAACTCTACGACGAATAGACAAGTCAGAAACCAAACATAAAATCAATCATTGTCACTGAGATGGCCTCCCAAATTTCCTTCAGCAGCACCGGTGCTCTTAGATCTCTTCCCGCTGACATGTTTGGCAAACTTCAGGGCAGATTTCGCATCCGTAAAGTGGTGGGCATTGCCATCGTGCGAGACCTTTAGTTTGGCTGGGTAGAGTAGGGAGTAAGGAATCTGCGCCTGCATGAGGATGCACTTGGCTGGGAGAAACTATCTGCGCACTGCCTGTACTGCCAGAGTAAAATCAGGGTAGAAGGAGATAATATTACCCTTGTAAGTTATTTGTCCCTTCTCCCTCGCCAGGTGCAAAATACAGTCCCTGTCCTGATAGTTCAATAGCTGGGCCAGGATTGGCCTCGGTGTCCCGCCAACAGGAGGTTTCAGGTCCAAGGACCTGTGAGCCCTTTCAATTACGAAGACTGGGGACAAGTGAGGATCAAATAGCTCATGCAGGAGATCCGAAACAAAGACCTCCATTTTTGAAATAGCGGTGGTCTCAGGAATTCCGGTAATGTCGAGGTTGTTTCTTCTAAACCTCACCTCCAAATCGTCGTTCTTGGCCCTAATAACACCCAGCAGTTTATCCATGTGCAGCAATTATTCCTTAGTTTCCACCTGGAATTCATGGAATGCTGTGTGTCTATTCTCAAGACTGTCCAATCTGGTCTCGTGGGTAGTCACCTGTTTCTTCACAGAGTCTAACTGCACGGTCAAGGTATCCAACTTTGTGTCAATCTTTCGCAAGCTGGATCGCATTTCTAGTATTAGTGTCCGCAAGTCTTCCCCCTAATCATCAGCCTGAGAGTCTTGGTGCGAGTCGCTCTGCGCGTCAGGGTCGGGGTATGTGTGCCTCGTAGAGCGTTTGTTCTCAAAGTTCAGCTTGGGCTGCTTTGCATAAGATTTGCCCATTGCGCTGGTAGACAGCGGTTAGCACAGGGCCCGCAATTCCACTCTTGTATGGCTACCCACACACCGCCACACAGTCAGCCGTGGACCAGCAGGTCAGGCCCAGCCCCAAAGTTCTGGGCACCTCCAATGTGGCAGCGCACCTCGTAGTGCCGGATCACACCCCGCTTACGGTCAAGTTGCAGCAAATCAATTGGTGTGAACACCTCGGGCAGGGCCTCACCTTAAACAGCGCCAGCGCCCCGTGCATCATATTTCATCTGCAGTGTGGGCGATAGGGCAGGCCGTGCGTAGGGCAGGCCGGGCCCCTATCTGGCACCTTCTCCCCGTCGCCCGGGCACCTCAGCATTCACATGCAGCAGTACACCTCCCCCTCTTGCGTGTCTCGTGGCACCACCAAGCACAGCAACGTAGTCCTCCACAATTATGCTCCGACGTATACACACATCCCCTGAGGTGATATAATAAGTTCCACAGTTTCCATGGGCCAGTGCAGGCAGTATGGCTGTGTTAGAGCTGTGCGCAACATAAAGCTCCCAGCTTGCACTTATCTGTCCCGGGCTTTTATGAGCTGTGCGGGCCTTGCGGTCACATCATACGCCTCTGGTCTCCTCCCCGCCGAGCTCCATCAGCTGATCTACAAAATGGCGGTCGCAGCCTTCGAACCCTCGCCCCTTCGAGACTCTCAGGTGGGCCGCCGCCGCACAGCGCGACCTCCAGTAACAACGGCAGACGGCCCGCTCTGCTCACATAAGTAACATCAATGTGGGAGCTGGTGTCCCCACAGCCCAAGGGGGTTGTGTCTGCACCGCTACAGCCCTCCGTGTTCAGGATTTTGTCAGGATTTTCTCACAGCCGGCGGAGCACACTTACAAAGCTGCCATTCTGCGGCTCGGCTAGCCACGCCCCCCCCCCCCCCCATGTCTCCCAAGATTGGTGATCTCTCTCTTGAGACGCCGCGGGGTGCTGCAAGCAATTCTGGAATGCTGACTTGGTGACTCGCAGACCTTCAGAAACATAGTTTGCACCACAAATGGAGGGGAAGGTGGTATTACTCATAGCCACTGATAGCCGTACAGCAGCCCTGGCATTGGAGGTCCCAGACCTCCAGGGGATGATTGACACTGGTACACTCTAAGAACGCCACGCAAACACAAGCATTCTGTGGAAAGAGGCCTTGGACAACTGATTCTTCACTCTCTCTGCACTCAGTATTTGTTACAGAATTTGGTTCATTTGAACAACTAGCACACGCCATTAGTCTCAGCCTTCTTTGTAGGTCAAATCTCATCATCACAGAGGAAAAGGGGACTCATGCTATTTGATGAGGACTAGCTAGACCATTGGAAGCAGTGCATACATGCTGACTAGCAATTCTTCTGTGACTGTGCTGTGAACTCTTGTCAATTCACCTTTACCTTCTCATGTCTATTCCCAAACTGTCCGGTTTAGAGGGCTGTTCAGGTTTACAAACGGGTGCCTGGCGTCGTGGGCGATGTGCCAAATACGCAATCACCCCCCTCCCGTGGTCTATGGGGTGATATGTCATCTCCTTTTAAGTGCATTTAATTTTTGAAGTCTCTAATCGAGAGACTAGCAGGGTGTGTGCCTCCCGGTTTTTTGTTCATTGAGGCCCCCTGTACATTGCACTTTACAGACATCTTTTACTTTCACGTCCTTTGGTAGGGTGGGCCTTAGCGTGCCCATACCGCCGGGGTTTAGTCACTTTAGGTCCTGACGAATGCCAGGTTAATTACACCACCTTTGGCAGAAACATGTTGACCATCCACTACCACATAATGATATTGGAAACAGACCATCCAATTTAGTTGGCCGTGTTTACCAGCACATTTTTTAATATGCCCTTGGTGATCAGTCATTAAATCAATTTTTGATACATGAAAGGCATTTTTAATTCACCACATCACTTTTTTTCATGCAACTCATCACCTAGCCTTCACTTCTTCACATTACCCGTTCCGCAGTAAATCTGGCGTTGAAGCACACTGGGGTGACATTCGGTCACACCCAGTGGGGCCCGATGATGAAGCATGTCACCGACCAGGTCGGTGAGTGAGGGCTTTATAAACAAACCTAATTGGTGTTGTTATCTCTTGTGCTCGATTACTTGTGTGTTTCCAACCAAGTAACACTCTTTTGTTGTTATTTTTCTAGTTATAGTGGGGACTAAGAGTGTTGCTTCCTCGCTACCTCTCTTTTTGTTGATTTGCATTATCCCAACGTCAGGATAAAGAGAAACGCTTCTGGGAACTACCTGGACCAAAAAAGCCTCTAGACCAGGTATTGCAAACCTCAACACTCCCACGAAAATGGTTTTGGAAATGGGAGACAATACTGCCACCAAGAAACCCCCTATAACTTTTCCTTCCACCTTAAATCCATTCATTTTCTTAGAACTTGACTGCACAACGGTGGGGAATTGCATTAAAAGCAGATTAAGCTCTCAGCAAAGACGTTATTGAGAACATGATGTCTGATCGTGGAACTGCTTACCTCAATCCTAACTTCAAAAGTCCTGATCTCGGCAACACATAAGGCCTGTAATAAATGGGAGAAAACACCTTTGTGGCTTTTGTTTAGAACAGGGAAAGCAAGTTGCCAGGCTCCATCAAGGTGAAGAAGAGGGTGAAGGGATGGGAAAAGCTGTGGGTATGTAGGTTGAAAGGCCCATGTTGTGTTCAAAAGGAGGATCTGTATTTTACAATATAATTAACAATTTATATTATACCTTTCTGAAGTTTTGAAAGCTATGTCTCAAAAAATGGTCTGAATTCTGGATAAATCTGAGGACCACGAGGAATTATGTAAATATGGTGGACGTAGGCAAAACAATTTTTTGATAGAAGAACTGAGGGGCATATGTAGGTAATTTTCATTTTGTGATTCTCAAATTGCGATTTTTAGGGAATCGCAATTAGAGAATCACAAAATGAAATGTAGGTAGGATTAGCAAATTTTCTTGCGAATCCCACTTATTCCTTATTTGCGAATCGCAAATTGAGATTCGCAAATAAGGAATACCTTCTTGTTCATTCCTATGGGCTAGAAGGCCCATAGGAATGAATAGGAAGATATTCTCAATTTGCGATTCTCAATTAGAGAATCGCAAATTGAGAATGCAATTTCAGAGTTGTAAGGGTGTTAATAGAACACCCTTTTGCACCCCTGAAATTAACATGTGTGCACACGTGGTCCACATATATTCCCTAAGGGCATGTATGTGATCCACATGGCACATTGAAAACTGCCAAAAAGTGAATTTTTCAAAAAACCGCAAAATACCACCAACCTGAAGTTGGTGGTATTTTGCGATTCCTTAAGCCAAAATTCCCACAACTTGGGTGCTTCCTACATTGCATTTAAGGAATGCGAGTCCTTAAATGTAATAGCAAAATAAGAAATCGCAAATTTTGCGATTCCTTATTTTGCATGTGGGTTTTGTGTGCTACATAGCACACACACTGCCCTAACTTCGATCGCTAATGCTGAAATTCTGTGGATTTCAGCATTTGTGAGCGCAAATAGTCTTCCTACATATGGCCCCGAGTATCTAATAGGGTATCCCAATCCTAGAACCATCCGATTGGTTACTTTCTTCACAAAGAAATCGCACTTCTAAGGTCTGTCTTGTACTGATAAGAAACTATTATGCCATCTCAGAATGACTAGTAAACTGATAATTGCAGAGGTGTGAAGAAAGATTAAAGCGCCAAAGTTGATGAAGTGGTTCCAGAAAATGTAGTACATTCTAGTTACAGAACACTTTCCAAATACTTCGAATATCAACCAAAAATGTTTGTCAGTTAACTGTGCGTGTGCGTGAGCTGCAGTTACTCCATCAGAATTAAACTTGTTTAGCTAGTACAGTGTTTACGTAGTGGTTGTGCGACATTCAATTTCTTTAAATGTACTGTCACCAAAAAAAGTCTTCTCGCACTAAAATGGATGAACACACATAAAACTGACTGACTTTCTAGAAGTTGTAAGAATAACCAGAGTTCTATACCCTGGTCATATGGTGGTTTTGAGTAGAAGGGTGCTAATATTGAGCTTAAGCTTCAGTGGAGTGATGAGTGTATTCCATTGTTAAATGCCAACACAAATAACAATATTTGTTACTTTCGTGCATTTGTTGCCTAACAAACTATAGTAGGATATTTTCTTAATTCCACCTAACCTAGTTAAATATGCTAACCATGCGCTCAAAGATGGGTTTCGAGGTGATTTCTAACATTTGAAGACATTCCTGTAGTTTGTCATTCTTTTAAACTAACAGGTAGGGATTTGTAAATATCTAGAAACTGTTTGACAAATTGGGTTTCTTCAGTCTTTAATTTCAACAAAGACTGGGCTCAGATTTTATCAGATTTAAAATATTGTCTTTTGCATTATCTTCTCTATCTTGAAGTACGTGGAATTCAATCTGATATCTAATGAAAATCAACACTTACTCTGTTTTCAGAATTTTCTATCTTATTTTCCATGCTCCAATTTTCCTGAGCAGACACAGAAAACAACCTCCTAACATCAACTCTTGTCCAGTCTTGTGAAATAGAAATGGTTTGGTGGGAGGTGCTTACAGTCACAAGACTCATTAATTTGCCTCTTTTCATCGAGAGTTACTTAAAAAAACACACCAAAAAGGATTGAAGCCTTTCCTCTGCACAAAGCATTTAGCCTCACCTTACACTAAGTTGCGTGCTTTGTTATTAATTCTCTTTTTTATCTCCCGTCCTCACCACCATCAATTGAAAGCACTCTAAAGCATCCATTAGTCAATAGAAATGATATTAACACAAAAAACAAAATACAATTAAATTGTAAGCTATAGGTAGCAAGTACCGATCGATTTCCGAACAACTGCTTCTTGTGTAACAAACTATTCTTTTAATTTAGCTCATTGTTACATTTTTATTTTATTTCAGAAATGCATTGCTACGGATTTTGCTCATATGTCAATTGTGTGCTTGTTAAATGTAAAATTATTTTATTCCTGTTTCCTGGTAAAAGGCTTATAGCAATGTAGGTCTCCAACTTTCTATGGTAAACACTTGAAAGGCAACACTGACGTATTAAATAAATAGACCTTTTTGTCTTTGATGACTTGATTGCCCATACAAATGCATCTGTGTAGAAGCTTAGCATTCACTTCACCATGTTCACTATGCATCCATATCACAGTCAGTTGGTTTGCTGGTGGCTTTTAGTTTTAGTATGAAATTGGCGTTAAATTAATCTATGCATCAGACTTTTAGCTGTCTGCATTATTTGCAATGTGATTGCTCAGTGAAAAGGTCTATGTCAGCAAAACTGAATTCTCCTTTGACAAGATAGAATGAGCAGTGAATGACAAAAATATTGGATCAAAATTTCATGTGAAATAAGTAATGTGTCAAAAATAACGTCTATACAAAAATATTGAATGACTAAGGCCCAGATGTAGGTAAAACTTATTTACCGATTCTTATTTACCGAATTTTACCGATTCGGTAAATAAGAATCGGTAAATAAGAAGGGGGGGTATGTAGGAACATCCAGATGTTCCAATTTACCGATCGGTAAATATCTGTATTTACCGAATCGGTAAATACCGACCGGTAATGCTCCATTCATTCCTATGGGCTTTGAAGCCCATAGGAATGAATGGGGCATTACCGGTCGGTATTTACCGATCGGTAAATACCGATTTTGACAAGGGTGCAGGGGGTGTCACTTTGACACCCTCTGGCACCCCCAAAAAAGGTTCGGGGGCCATATGGCAGGCAGACCTGCCCTAAGGGCAGGTCTGCCTGTCATATGGCACAGGTGTGCATGCACATATGTGCATGCACACCTGAATCGGTATTTTAACATCAAATACAATTTGATGGTAAAATACCGATTTTGTAGGCCTTGTGGGACTCAGAAGAGTCCCACCTACATATCAATTTTACCGGTCGGTAAATATACCGGTCGGTAAATTTACCGACCGGTATATTTACCGACCGGTAAAATTACCGATTTGCAGCGTAACAGTCCCCCTAAATCTCGGTAGCCAAATACCGGTCGGTAACGGCCGAATTCGGCCGTTACCGACCGGTAATTGGCCACCTACATCTGGCCCTAAAT
Source organism: Lissotriton helveticus (assembly GCF_964261635.1). Taxonomy (NCBI): domain Eukaryota; kingdom Metazoa; phylum Chordata; class Amphibia; order Caudata; family Salamandridae; genus Lissotriton; species Lissotriton helveticus. The sequence continues at coordinate 422,677,544 of NC_136061.1, read as the reverse complement.
GTAGAAGGTAAGAATATCGCTTTTTATGTATATAATTTTGTTTTAAGAAGATTGTTGTATATTGTATTGTTTACTGTAATATAGTTGCATTAAATATCATTTTTAATTCATTCAATATGTTACTTATATTAAATGTAGGAGTTAATAGCATTAATAGGAATCAGGGGTTCGGCCTTGGCCTGGTTACGTTCCTTCTTGGAGGGGCGATCTTTCCAGGTCTTGGTGCCACCGTTCTAGTCGCAGGAGCTTGCCCTGAAACAGGGGGTGCCTCAGGGCTCAATACTGAGCCCCCTACTTTTTAACATTTATGTTCAACCCCTTGCAGCGGTGGCTAAAAGAAGAGGGCTGTCACTGGTGTCATATGCTGATGATACCTAATTGGTGATTGCCTTCTCTAAGAAAGATGTAGTCATAACCTCGAAAAGTTTAAGGAGGACTTGCTAGAGGTTGCGGATTGGATGGCTTTAAACTGCTTGCAGTTGAATGCCAGTAAGTAAGAGGTTTTGCTGTTTGGGGAGGATCGGGACATGTGGTCCGAGCAGTGCTGGCCTGATCGTCTCAAACCGGCTCCTTCACCTAAAGAGGCAGTAAAGAACCTTGGTGTGTGGATTGACAGTGATCTTACCTTTGACACTCAATCGAAAGCTGTGGCAGGGATCTGTTTTGGGCTCCTGCAAAGTTTAAAACCTCTCCTGGGTTTTTTCCCTCCTAAAGAGCGTCAAACCATTGTACAGGCAACGATTTTATCTAGACTGGACTATGGTAATTCTCTCTATCTTGGTGCTAATAAGTCCAGTATTAGGCACCTGCAGAGAATACAGAATGCAGCAGCACGCATTCTTGTGGCACTCCCGACATTTTGCTCTGTATCTCATGTTCTACCAAAATTACATTGGCTGCCAGTCAAAAAACGAATCCAGTTTAAAACACTTTTTGTGTCTCACAGGATTCTGACTCAACAAGCACTGGCACGCGGACCTATACGATAAGAAGATTGTGGTTCACCTGATGCTCCTTTGTTTTGTATTTTTTGTTATTTTGTCAATAAAAAGAGTTTTTAAAAAACAAGCACCTTTGGAGTTGGCTAATTTGCTAGCGTTCTATGCGCCGCGGCGCACTTTAAGGTCTGCCGACCAAGCCCTGGTCTATATTCCTCGAGGTCAAGAGCTAGGGGTGGAGGTGGCTCTTTTCGCAGTCTTGCGGCGAACCTATGGAATTCACTCCCAGTCTCTATCAGAGGGATCCAGAATCATTTTGCATTTCGTGAAGCCATAAAGACCTGGCTCTTCCCGGCGTAACTTTATCCCTCCACGCTCACTCTCAATGTCTTTGGTGGCGCTGGGACGTCCCGTCGCGGGGGCAGCCATGCGCATTATAAATCCGACTATACTAATAATATAATAATAATGTAATTGTTTTAAAATATTTGAGTCTAATTTGTCATTTTTAATGGCCAATTATAATCATTGTCCATTTAATTAATAATGTATCATTCATTAATTAGTGAGGTATTCATTTTATAGGGCAGTACAATGGGAAGATATTTAAATGATAAATAATCGTTTTTAAAAAATGTGTATGTTAATTACATTTTTAATTATTAATTAGTTATGTAAATTGATTAATTGATTAATGATTATTTTAATTAAGTGGATCTGTGATTTTTTTAATATATATTTTCTTTCTGTACAGTTAAATTGGTAATATATAGTTTAGTAGCGAGTTGTCGAGGTTGTAGCAGAATAGGGAGGGAAGTTATTGAAAATATAATTGTTTAGATTGCATTTTCAATTAAATATTTAATTTTTTGTTAACTATGGTAATTTCTTATTTGAATGCTTGTTTTGTAAATGTTTTGTTTTTTAAATGTATATATTTATTAATGTTTGTACATTTACCCTTGATAATAATTGTATTTGTTTTATTTAATTCGTATTCTAATGTGATAATTGTTTGAGTTATAATTTATTATACTTGTTTTGGAGGTTTATTTTCAGTAGTAAGGAAGCAAATGCATTAATTAAAAAAAAATTGTTACATTATTTTTGTATCAATAAATGTTTTTATATATTTTTTCTTTATATATATATCTATACATATATATATATATATATATATATATATATATATATATATATATATATATATATCAATTCACTCTCCACCTCCAATAAATACGCACACTCCAGTGTAACAAAACGATAAGGCACAACCTCGATTTACAGTTTTAATCTAGTGCGAATACCAACCATGAAGCCACCTAACACGTTTCAGTGTCTCACACGCTGTTCAAGGTTTTTTTAATTCTATTTCCAAACTATAATGTCTTTGTCACCTTTGTTTTTTGTGATTTTCTAACCTGTAACCTGTACCTTTGAGTCTGAGTGTGTTAGTGAGTGCATGGGTGTCTCAACGGGTGTGTGAGTGTCTGAGTGGGTCTGGGAGTGCCAGCATAAATGTCTCACTGGGTGTGTGAGTGTCTGAGTGGGTGCATGAGTGTCTGAGTGGGTCTTTGAGTGGGTGTGAGAGTGCCTGAGTGGGTTTGGGAGTGCCTCCATGAGTCTGAGTCAGTCTGTGAGTCTCTGAATGGGTCTGTAAGTCGATGCATGAGTCTCTTAGTAGGTATGTGCATGGCTGTAAGAGAGTATGAGTGGTTCTGTAACAGGAGCGTGGCTAACCAGCCACGGTGGCAGATGCACTTCGTAGCAGCTCCGCATCATTGCCCTGTTATCTGCCTAAATATTCCAGCCACTGGCATCATCCCCCTAACTGACCGAGCTTTTTACATAGCCGATACCAGCGAGAAGTTAAGGGGTGAATGGGCAAGCACAAGGCGATAACCTGGAACACGCGAATGCCTCTCTCCAGTGCTGCGCACACCATGAGCCGCAGCCATCTTGGCCATGCAGGGAGCGCCAGCCCAGCAGATGAGGCCCTACAAAGGGGAGTGCGCTGTAATGAGCCACCAGCCGCTTCACTGCTGTATCGCCGTAGAGTGGGAGAAGACGTGGCTACGGGCGCGCAGCCCAGCTGCGTAAGTGCTGGGAGATCGGCTGATGGCGAGAGTCGGAGAGACACCAAAGAGCCTATGGGCGAAGCTGAGAGAGCTGGACACATCCGGAACCCATGGTCTCATGGCCCACGCCCGTGGAAAAGGCCCGATTGAACATTGCAAGCGCAAGCAGTCAGAGCTCGCCCCATGAGGCTACACCACAGCACTAGGAAGGGTTGAGCAGCTAATTACCCCAAAGTCCCCTCCTTAAAGGAACTGAGCAGAAGTGGCCAACCATCATACAACAGAAGCCTGTGGCGGCAACTGCCCAGACAGTGTTCAACGTCTGCAAAAATACGGGCTGCACATCTTCACACCAGACTGCTAGCCTGCCAACCTATTAGTAGTGGGGTATAGTGTAGATCAAAGTCCAGGAAATGCCCACTACTTATACAAACAAAGTCTAGCCACAGTCATATACAGCCTGACCCGTACTGACCATACGTCTAACTAGAAACGAATAGATGAAGCCCCCTCAAAGGGCAATAAAATGGGCAGGCAACGTACCGGAACTGGCACGGCAGCCACAAAACCAACTGTAACCATCAAGCAACCGGGTCAAGACCATGAAGCATTGGAGCCTCCTGGGGTCCACACATTGGAATCCAAGATAGACACAGTACTCCAGGCAGTTGAACACATTGGAGTCTCTCTGACAAAGACTCGCACATCCCTGAAGGGTCGCATAAATAAAATCATCTCTGACTCCCACTACTACATGCGGACCACTGTAAGTTAGCAGAGAGGGTCAATGAGATGGAGGAAGAGACGGAAGAGGCCCTCACAGTCACCAAAGCGATGTCCATTGAGGTGCGAGAACTCACTGTGTGAATACACACCCTGGAGTACAGAATGGATGACACCGAGTGCCGCTCCCGTTGCAACAACGTCCAGGTGGTGGGCCTCCCTAAGGGAGCGGAGGGTCGTGATGCTGAAGCGTACACAGAGTGGTGGCTAATGTCCCTGATGCAAGCAGATAAACTCTCAACCTTCTTTGCAGTAGAGCGAGCTCACAGGGTGCCCTCCACCGGAACCCGACCCTTCCTGTTCCTCCTTCTCAGTTTTAAAGACCTCGACGCAGTCCTCCGGGAAACAAGCAAGATGAAGGAGATCAAAGTAGATAACTCATCTGCTCTCTTCTTCCTAGACTATGCCTTGGGGTGCAGAAACAAAGAAGCACATTCCTGGCAGTCAGGAACCAAATGCGAGAACTGGACATCCGATACTCTCTCCTTCTCCTGGCACGCCTGTGAGTAGCCATAGATGGCACCACTCACTTCTTCAACACAGCGGAAGAGGCTTGGGACTGGCTACAAATATCAGGACATCACACATCACAGAGGAGACGCAATTCCTTTGGGAAACATGCAAGATGAAGGACATGAAAGTAGATAACTCATCGGTTCTCTTCTTCCCAGACCACGCCTTGGGGGTGCATAAATAAAGAAGCACATTCCTGGCGGTCAAGAAACAAATGCCAGAACTGGACAGCTGATAGATACTCTCTCCTTTTCCCGGCATGCCTGTGAGTAGCCATAGATGGCTCCACTCACTTCTTCAACACATCAAAAGAGGCTAGGGGCTGGCTAGAAGCATCAGGACATCACACATCACAGAGAAGATGCAAGAACAATTACAGGACTGCTCCGGGCACCCGGGGAAGTTAGAGAAGAAATTGCACGCGGCCCAGGAGATCACCCACACAGCTCTGTACCGTCCCAAACCTGGAACAAGTGTTACAGGAAAGGTAAGAAGCCCTGCAAATGGCAGCGACAATGCAGAGTCACCAAAAGAACAGAGATACGGATGTCCTCAGCGAAGACAGCTCCTCTGCAGTATGGCCACCTGGAGAAGACTCGGAGAAGCCCCAACGGTGACGCCCCAAAGAGCAGATGACTTAATGTGAAGACCATCAGAGACTCTAAAACCTTTGCATGTGCGACTACATAAGCAAATACACCATAGCCCACTACAACATAAGCAAACCATACACCCCATAGGGCACGACTCAGACTATAATCCCAACACAATGCAACTACAAGGGGAACAAGGAGAGCAAACCACCCGATTGTGGAGGCTACAACCTACAGCGTTGGAAGACCCCCTTTCAGGGCATCATAGGTACAACTATAGTCACTTATTATGAAACAAACTCAGACTCGGTCCCAGATGTAGGCGTAGTGTGGGACCCATGTAAAGCAGTAGTCAGAGGACAGTGCCTGGGGCTTAGCTGAGGCATACGCCGTCAATAAGACCAAGAAGCAAAACGTATTGAAGACACATTCATTAAGCTAGAATCAGATGTAGCAATAAACAGATCAGACAGGAACGCGCACAGCAGCCTGTTCTCTCATTGTGATCCACAACAGGGCAATTGCTAACTCGCCAACATGAAATTCACCAAGAATTCACCGCCCATTGGAACAGGCTATATAAATCTGCTATCCATACAGAGCCCACAGCACTAGAGTCCTATCTATCCCAACTACCAATGCCATCAGTGTCCGCGGAACAGAGGGCAGAACTCGATGAGCCGATCACACCCCTGAAGGTCCAGGCGGCCATACAGGCACTGCACATGGTAAGGCACCCGGCCAGACGATCTACCGGCTGAATTTTATAAAGCATATCAGACATTCCTAGCCCCACACCTGCTGTCAGTATGCCACAGCTCGCAGGAGTCATCTATCCTCCTGGAGACACTTTGTGAATCCCTGTTGGTCTCGCTGACTAAGCCGAATAGAGATCCAAAATCGCTGAGTTCTTACCGTCCGTTAGCATTATTGAACACAGACTACAAGATACTGGCCAAGATATTAACGAGCAGACTAGCCCCAAAAGTACCACAACTAGTACATACGGATCAAAATGGCTAGGCCCCTGCTCGCTGCTAATCGCTGAACTTACAACGCTTCTTCCGAGTAGCTCATTACTCGAGGCAGCGCTGGACACACCCAGGTTGTCTGGTGCTAAATATAGAGAAGGTGTTTGACACGCTAGAGTGGGACTTTTTATTCAATGCTCTAAGCAAATACGGACTAGGCACACATTTTTTGGGCCTCGTTAAGCTACTATACCCTCAACCCACTGCTAAAATGAAGACAGGTCCTTACATATTTAACTTGAGCCCAATTGAGCATGGTACTAGGCAGGGTTGCCCGCTCTCCCCGCTATTGTTTTCGCCAGCCATCAAACCTCTAGCCAAAAGAAGGAATGGGGTATTCCTCTGGGAGATGGCATGCACACAGTTTTCCTATATGCGGACGACCTTTTAATATATCTCTGAGATATCCGAGAGCCATGTGAAGCAATAGAAAGGGCATTATCGGAGTTCGCCTCTTTATCAGGGCTTCGGGTAAACTGGAAATAATCATGCCTATACCCATTCACTGAGACAATCCCTGACCCAGCTTTAGTGGTCAATGCTACACCGGTGAGCTGGCAGCAGTCAGCACTAGGTATACGTATTTACCATCAACCGGAAGATCTCATGGAGGGCAACCTCACACACGCCATAACAGCAGTCAGGTCGCAGAAGTCATTCTGGATCACCCTTCCCACTGGCCACCATGGGTGGTATTGCACACCTACAGATGGCGACGCAGTTGCAGTGGGTGGTCCACTGGGTTAGTGGCCTGCACTTAGCAGACACCGCTGCACAGCAATCAGGATACATTCACTCCCAAATCACAACTCTGTTCCACCCCGGCAGGAAAGGAGCAGTGCCTGTCCAGATAATGACAACATTTGTTTACAACTGCTTCCATCGCAGTTTAAGGGTCATGAAAGCTGTTATCCCATTTGCACCTTCCCTGCCCATACCTGGCACACATAGATAGCATTATGCAGTCACTACTACAGAGCTCATTGCCTGGGAGGATGCAGGAGTATAGACCCTAGGAGATCTGCAACACAACAAGCAACTGATGCCTTTTGGCACACTAGCTGAAGAATGCGACCTACCACAAGGTCAATTCATGCTACACGCATCACTGGTGCAGACACTACGAGCATTATGGGGAGATGTGACTCAGGAGCCCACAACACACTTCACAACTCAATACCTACATGTGTTATGTTACGTTAATTTCTATTTATATAGCGCCAAATGATCAATGGTCTCTAAGCGCTTATAAAAGGACATAAACATAGAACTTAGCATGCCTCCCGGAGCTCGAAAAGTCTGGGTGAGCTTATCCAAATACCTGAGTGAACAGAATAGTCTTAAGTTTCCTCCTAAACGGGAGTAGGGTGACTTCCCTGCACAAGCTCTCTGATGGCTTGTTCCAAAGCTGGGGAATCACAACTGAAAAAGCTCGCCCCCCAAGGTGTCTTTATCAAAACGTGGGCATGCCAGCAGGCTTGCCTCAGACGATCGGAGACATCGTCCTGGCACATAGTTCTTCAAACGTCTTTAATGTAACAGGTGCTGCTCCATGGAAGATTTTGTGTGCAATGCACAGACCCTTAAACCTAACCCTCTGCTTAATTGAGAGCCAGTGTAGTTGTTGTAGCAGAGGTGTAGCACGTGCTCTTCTCAGCAGTTTGAAAATAAGTCTTGACGCATCATTCATAACCACCTGAACTGTTCCTAAAAGTTTGTCAGGTAGCCCTATGTATACTGCGTTACCGCAGTCCAGGCGCGACACAACAGTACGCATGGTGGAATATGACAACAGGGGTACAAGTTTCCGGAGTTGCCTCATAAGGCCCACACAACTTCCCACTACAGCGGTCATCTGATTGTTCAGTGTTAGCTTGGTGTCTAGCCTGATGCCCAAGCTCTTCACAGCTGGCACCGGTGTTGGGGTAGTGCCTAGCTCTTGTGGCCAGAAGGAATTGGACCAGGGATTGGCCCCGGTAATAGCAAGCACCTCTGTCTTGTCAGGATTTACTTTCAACAAATTAATGGTCATCCAGTTCATAGTGAACCGAAGAATGCTTTGCACATTGGACTGTGCCTATGTGGAGCTGTCAATCCGCACGATTAGTTGCGTATCATCGGCAAAGTTGAACACCTGACATTCAAGTTTTACTACCAGTGGCTGGTGGTAGGTGTTGAAGAGCAGGGGGGACAACGCAGAGCCCTGCGGAACCCCACATGGCAGTGCACCATTCCTGGACACGCATTCCCCTTAGTTGGACCTTTTGTGACCGGAAGCAATCCATTGGAAGACCACGCCAGTAACTCCCTGCCACCAAACACTGGCCAACAGCTGAGCATGGTTCACCATGTCGAACGCGGCTGAGAGATCTAAAAGGATCAGTGCTGACAATTTCTTCTTATTGTCTGCAAGCCTCGGCTCGTCCAGCACCGAGAGCATCACCAACTCGGTGCTGTTGTGGGCTCTGAATTCCGCTTTCTGTGCTTGTAGCAGCTGTTGTTCCTCCAAAAAGAACGAAAGTGTTCTGAGCACATGCTGCTCAAGTACTTTAGCCAGGAAGGGAAGTCTGGAAATAGGTTGAATGTTCTTCAAGTTATTAGTATCCACCCCTGCCTTCTTCAGCAGTGGAGTCACCATGGCTTCCTTAAATTTGTAAGGAACCTTCCCGTTGCTAAGGTCAAGGTTAGTAGGGACAGTGTCTCTGGCCCTACCACAGGGAGGGCCATTTTGAACACCGTGGGAGGGCAGGGGTCTTCCGGTGACCCTGATTTCACTTTGGCCATAGTATACGCTAAACCGTTTGAGTCTAGAGCATAAAAACTGATGTGATGTGATGAAAACTGATGTGATGGGTACTATAAAGCACCTAACCAGATGGTCCGCAGAGTCACTATGGACACATGCGGCACATCCACTGACATCACTTAGGCACCACTGGGATGCAGACTTACAGAGACCCAACACAGAATGAGAAAAGGCGGCTATCTTAGAAGGATCCATACATATCCCAAGGAACGCCAGGTCTGTCTAATACAGTACTGTATAATACAAAGGGCTTACATGACACCAGATAAGATTAACCAATACTTCAGTCGTAATAATGCCCAATGCCCCAGATGCAGAATAGTAGAAGGAGACCTCATACATATGTTGTGGAACTATGCAGCATTTGCCTCTTAGTGGGAAACAGTCATAATGCACTTATCACAATGCACTGGTCGTATGGTAGAGTGTACCTGGGAGGTCTGCCTCTTGGGCTTATACCAGAGGTCCAAGAAACACAGTGACATCCCGATTTGTAGCTCTAGGGCTCATCATAGTTAAGTGCCTAATCACCATGCACTGGAAGTCTCCAGAACCTCCAGTTAAGAAAGCCTGGCTTCAATCATTAGTGGGTTGAGCCCAGGCGGAAAGTGTAGTGCTACATCGTGAAAACACCCCAGGGTGGTGAACATTACTACTGGCAGCAGCATGGGATGCAATACTATTAGATCTTCACAACTCCTGGCAGGAGAGTCTGGACACAAATGGGGCTTCCTAAGAAGCAAACAAAACAAATGTACCAATAGCCAGCATAGAGTAAGGCAGACACCACGACACAACTCAGGCGCAGGTGCTTTGCAGTATCTTAAACACCATGCATCTCACATGCATATCCAGGACATATCATGGTCATCCGAAGAGCCAAGACTAACATCACACACCACACACATATAATTAATATGCAGATGTAGAAGCAGTACACATCACTGGAGGGCAGTGGAACATCGACTTGGGCGAATGTTGTAACCCTGCCAAGTTGATTACCACAACCTTGCTCCTATTCTTAACTCCCGCCTATCAACTTCTTATAACACCTGGCATTCTACATATACCAAATAAATAGATTGACAAGCATGTTTTAACTGTATAGTAAAATTCAATGAATACTTTTTTCCTGAAAAATATGCATGCATGTGATTTTTAAGGATGCCTTTTAAATTAAAAAACTCAATAAACAAATGTAACCCCCCAAAAAATGAGTGGGGAGGTTAGGCCGCTCCCCCCACCGCACAACACCACCTGTGTGTCCGTGCCCTCCAGCCCGCTGCTGCCGCTGCTGTAAGTTCACCGCCCCTCCTCTCATACTGCGTTTGCCCTTTTGTATTTTTTGTACGTTGTGCCTCATTGTATTTTTGTAATTTGTGCCTTTGTCCTTATTGTGTTTTAGTGGTTGTTGCCTAATTTCTGTAATCTACACCGTTTTGACCCCCTCTCTTGCCTTCTGTATCCCTCTCGTTTTCTCCCGCCGCTGCATCCCCGCCCCCTGCTCACAGATTGGCCGCCCCGCTCCCACCTCCCAGCTGCTCCTCCCTCCCACCTCCCCATATATGGCAGCCGGTGCGCGGCCGCGCGCAGCGGGCGTGCCGCTGGCGCACCTAAGGCAAGCTTGTCTGCGCCCATCCGCACCTGGACCGTGCCCAGCACCAGACCTGCTGGCCACCACGACGCCCGTCACCGCTACGATGCCAGCACCCTCCATGCACTCAACACTGGACGATCACACACCTGCTTCCTGGCTGCCCTTAGCACACCCAAACGCCCTTCTTCTGCAGGAACTGCAGCTTCACCAGCATCCGATCCACCAATCCACCCACCGTGAAAGATCGCAACCACCTCAGATGCATTTTACTCAACACCCGCTCCGCCCGCAAACACGCCATCGAGCACTGGGACCTACTCGACTCCATCTCCCCAGATGTGCCTTTCTGACGGAGACCTGGATGAACTCCTCCTCGGCAACCGACATCGCCATAGCCATCCCTGACGGCTACAAGATCACCCGCAGGGACCGCACCAACAGACCAGGAATCACCATCATCCACAGGAACACCCTCAGGGTCTCGACCAGCACCAAAGACACCCTCAGCACCGCCGATTACCTGCACTTCCAGATCCACACTGATCCCAACACCACACTCAGAGGAACCCTCGTCTACAGACCCCCGGACCACGGCCACAGTTCAGGGACTTCATCGCTGACTTCGACAGTACGCACACGCTTGCCTCCACAGACTATATCCTCCTCTTGGACCTGAACTTCCACCTCGAGAACAACAACGACACCAACTCCACCACCCTGATTGACAACCTTGTCAACTTCGGACTCAGACAGCTCTTCTCAACACCCACCCACTCTGCTGGTCACATGCTCGACCCCATCTTCTCTGCAAGCCCCCACGTCTCCTTCAGCCACACCACCGAACTCCGATGGACCGACCATCGCTGCATCCACTTCACCTTCTGGAAACCCACCACACACCACCTCACTCAACAGATACCTTGCCGCCGCTGGAGCAAAGTCACTGAATACCAGCTAAAAACCACCCTCACCCGAAGCCCACCCCTCGACCCCACCAACACCAACACCGCCGCCTGCAACCTGTGGTTTGAAGACTGAGCCTACACCCTCACACCCATCAAGACACCCTCCAACAGACACACCAACAAGAAAGCCAGCTGGTTGACCGCAGACCTCCAGGCCTCCAATCAAACCTGCCGAAAACTAGAGAAGAAATGACACCGCAAACAGACACCGGACAGTCATGTAGCCCACAAGAACGCCATCCGCAAACACCATCACCTCTTCAGATCCGCCAAAAGGGCCTTCGGCTTTCTGTCAGACCCATGCCCACACCACATCTTCAACAAAGCCAGCGCCACCATCGCACCCCATCTCCGCAAGGCCATCAATGTCTCCTTCGAGACCGTGACCTTCCCGGAGAGGTGAAAGCATGCCGAGATCAACGCCCTGCTCAAAAAACCCAAGGCTGACCCGAAGGACCTCAAGAACCTTTGACCCATCTTACTGCTCCCGTTCCCGGCGAAGGTCATCGAGAAGACCGTCAACAGACAACTGACCTGCTACCTCGAGGAGAACAGCATCCTGGACCCTTCCCAGTCCGGGTTCCGCAGCAACCAGAGTACTAAAACTGCCCTCATCGCCGCCATCAATGACACCAGGGCCCTGCTGGACAACGGCGAAACCGCTGCCCTCATCCTCCTGGACCTATCAGCCGCCTTCGACACGGTCTGCCATCACATCCTACGCACACACCTCCATGATGCAGGGATCCGAGACAAGGCACTGGAATGGACCACCTCCTTCCTCTCCAGCAGAACCCAGAGCATCCGCCTCCCCCTTTCTGATCCGAAGCCACCGAGATCATCTGCGGCGTACCCCAAGGATCATCCCTCAGCCCGACATTGTTCAACATCTACATGGCACCGCTTGCCCATGTCGCTCGACTTCACTACCTCAACATCATCTCTTATGCTGACGACACCCTCATCAAGGACTCCCTCCCCACCAAAACCAACCCCCACAAAGGAATGAAAGCCCTCGCCGAATGAATGAAGAACAGCCGTCTGAAACTGAACTCGGACAAGACAGAAGTCCTCATCCTCGGCTCCACCCCCTCGGCCTGGGATGACTCCTGGTGGCCGTCCGCACTGGGAGCATCACCAACACCCACCGACCACGCACACAACCTGGGGTTCATCCTCGACTTAACATTCTCCATGACCAAGCTAGTCAAAGTCATCTCGTCCTCCTGCTTCAACACCCTTCGCTTGCTCCGCGAGATCTACAGGTGGATCCCCACCGAAACAAGAAGAACGGTCACCCAGACCCTTGTCAGCATCAGGTTGGACTACGGAAACGCCCTCTATGCAGGAGTCTCGGCCAAATGCCTGAAACGACTACAATGCAAACAGAACGCCTCTGCACGCTTGATCCTCAACATCCCTTGCCGCAGCCACATCACACCCCACCTGAGAGACCTGCACTGGCTTCCCATCAACAAGAGGATCACCTTCAAGCTCCTCACCCACGCACACAAGGCACTTCACAACACCGGACCGGCATACCTCAACAGACGACTCACCTTCTGCACCTGCAATCGCCAACTCCGCTCCGCCGACCTCACCCTGGCAACCGTCCCCCACATCTGAAGAGCGGCCTCCAGTGACAGATCGTTCTCCCACCTCGCTGCCAAGACCTGGAACACCCTCCCCATCCTCCTACGGCAGAACCAGGAGCTACTAACCTTCAGGAGACTACTCAAGACCTGACTATTCGAGCAGTAGCAGCATTCCCCCCACCAGCGCCTTGAGACCCACTTGGGTGAGTAGTGCGCTTTACAAATGTTCTGATTGATTGATTGATTGAACTGGGAGCATCAGTGTCTGAGTGGGTCTGTGAATAGGTGTACATGGCTGAGTGGGTCTGTGAGTGGGTGTCTGAGTATCTGAATGGGTCTGTGAGTGATTGTGGGTGTCTGAATTGTTCTGTGAGTGTGTGCATGAATGCCTCAGTGGGTTTGTGAGTGGGTGTGAGAGTATCTAAGTGTGTCTGTGAGTGGGTGCATGAGTGTCTGAGTGGGTCTATGAGTGCGTGTGAGCAGGTCTGTGAGTGGGTGTGTGACAGGGTCTGTGAGTGGGTGTGTGAGTGCCTGAGTGTATGAATGGGTGCCTAAGTGCCTGTGTGGGTGTGTCACTAGCAGTGTCAGTGACTGGGCCTGAACCACACCTGCCCCTTTATCCAAAAGGTGTCCACAGTTTTGCACAAAATATCTTCCCAAGCGGAGATACTTTCTACTGGTTAATTACTCAGGGCTATCTCCTTGGGTAAATATCCAGTATGTATTCTACACTACAGCTGCATAATGGAGCACAAAGAAATGTATGCAGAAACTTGTGATAACATGAATCTTCTTATAGAGAAGATGACAAGAGTACAAAGAGGTAAATCTCCAAAAAACTAGGGCCCTTCCTCTTAACTATATGAAGTAAGTGCTTCTTTGTTTGGTGGAGATGTCCTAATATTCCTCAGCATCAAAAACGCGTCTGCAAAATTGGTGGGAAAAGTGCTGGAGGGGCCTTTTTGTAAGCTGCCCATCATCCTGGCAAAAGGCAGGAAGACCATTGCATACCACTAAGGTGGACAGGGTGGGTTTAAATGGGCGGAACTTCAGGTGATTTTGCACATTTGTATACACGTACAGCCACATGCATCAAGCTTTTTTGCATTCGCAAACGGTGCGAATCGCAAAATTCGGCCGTTTGTGAATGCAAAAACCTTTTTTGGGATGCATCATTTTTTTCCCATTTTTCGCAATTTAAGAAATCGCAATTTTTTGCGATTTCTTGAATTGCGATAGCATTTAAGAAATCGCTAATTTTGCGATTTCATAAATGCTATGCATGATTTTTTTGAAATTGCGAATTCGCAATTAGGATGGGAAAAATTACCATGAAGTAAACCTTCATGGTAATTTGCGAAAAGTTTCAAAAATGCACAAAAGTGCATTTTTGAAACTTATATTTTACACACACACATGCCCTTGGGACATGTGTGTGAGTAAAATGTACTTACGTGACATTTCAGGGGTGCAGTGGGTGTCCCCCTGCACCCTTGAAATTGCATTCTCATTTTACGATTTCTTAATTGCGAATTCGCAAAATGAGAATGCCTTCCAATTGATTCCTATGGGCCTGTAGGCCCAAAGGAATCAATGTAAAGCGATTCCTTAATTGCGATTCGCAATTAAGGAATCGCAAATGAGGAAAATTAAGAAATCGCAAAAACTTTTGCGATTTCTTGATGCATAGGAATTTGCGATTCCTAAATTGCGATTTCTTCATTTTCGCAATTTAGGAATCGCAAATTCCTACAATGATGCATGTACCTGTATGTCATTTAAAGGGAGAACCATGGACTCTGCTCTAACCAGGTAGGGACAATAAAGAACCCACTCATCACAGTCACTACACATTGCGTTCCAATAGGTCAATGATGCATTCACCTCCACAAAGCATTTCAGATCATCTTTCAGTGTGGAATTCCTGAGAAAACACACTTGCTTTGCCTTTGTCAAGCCCAGGAGGTCAGGATCATTTGTCCTTTACAGAAGTGGAGCTTCAATTGTGGCGCCTGCTATGTTTATATATGTTAATGTTTCTCTTTACGTTTACTTTTACTTTCTGTAAAAATGAAGCAGGTCCTCGTACCTGCTCTCTGCACAACAATTCTCATGTCCAGCTTGCCCAAAGTCTGCTACCTTCAGCTGCATGTCTACCTGCCGCCGTCCGTTTCTGCATACTCTGTTTCTTGCTCTGTTTTGCCTTTTCTGCTTGTTTTACTGCCCTTAGTTTTGCCTCTTGTGCTAGTTTTTCTGCCCTCCGTTTTGTCTTTACTCCTCATTATTCTTCCCTCTATTTTGCCCGTTTCTGCTCTGTTTGGCCTTTGCTGCTCGTTTTTCTGCCCTCTATTTTGCCATTTCTGCTCGTTTTTCTTCACTCTGCTCATTTTTCTGCCCTCTGTTTTGCCTTTTCTGCTTGTTTTCTGCTCTGTTTTGCCCTTTTCTACTCTGTTTTGCCTTTCCTGCTTGATTTTCTTCCCTCAGTTTTGCCTTTTCTGCTTTCCTGCATTCTGTTTTGCCTTTTCCGCTAATTTTTCTGCCCTCTGTTTTGCCTTTGCTGCTCGGTTTTCTGCTCTCCGTTTTGCCTTTTCTGCTTGTTTTTCTGCTTTCTGTTTTGCCCTTGTCTGCTCTGTTTTGCCTGTTCTGCCCTCATCTGCTCTATTTTACCTCTTCTGCTCATTTTGTGCTCTGTTTTGCCTTTTTTGGTTTTCTTCCCTCAGTTTTGCATTTTGTGCTTGTTTTTCTACTCTGTGTTTTGCCTTTTCTGCTTATTTTCTGCCCTCTGTTTTATCTTTCCTGCACGTCTTTCTGCCCTCTATTTTGCCTTTTCTGCTAGTTTTCTGCTCTCTGTTTTGCCCACTTCTGCTCTGTTTTGCCTTTTCTACTAGTTTTTCTGCCCTCTGTTTTTCTTTTTCTGCAATGGGGTGGGGGAATTTTGCCCTGGGGCCAATATCCCCAGGTGCCCAGTCAAAATTCAATGGGGGAGGAGAGCAGCCTGCTATTCCCCGGGCTCAGGGCCAAATCCCCCAGGGCCCGGTCATGTCTACCTGGGTGCTCTAGTTCCACCCAGGTCACCCAGTGTGCTTTGATAGGGACCGGCGTGGGGAGCCTTAATGACTCCCGCGGTCCAAGCCACCATTGCTCCTATACGGAGGGAGTTACTAAATATGCAGCTCCCTGTGTGCAGGAGCAATCTTACATCTATTTCCCTGCCTGCATGACAGTGGGAAGGGAAACAGATGATAACTCCTCACCCAGCATGCGGGAAATAGTTAAAATCACCCCCAGTATAGGTATCCCAGGAAGATTGCATAGCACCCATTACAGTGACGGAAGAGGCTTATTATTATTGTGACCGGGGCTGTAGAAAGAAGCAATATTCTATCTCGCTTTAAAGACAACTAATGGGGTTATAACCCAAAACCCCCATCATCCCATACAGGGAAAAGACAGCTAACCTGAGCTTTTTGACTAATCAAACCGCTGTCACGCTGCAAAAAAAAACACAGGCTAACCCAAAGATAGCGGAGTTTGTTGCCTTCGTTCCCCCGAATAAAATGAGTCTTTTGTGAAAGAATGACAGAGGGATCATATTGCAACAAACTCAAAAAGTCAGCATCACTCTTAAGTCTATTATTTAGCCCATTTACATTATGATAAACTATTGTGAAATCCATTGCATTTCCCTACTATCTATATGTGTATATTGCATCGCACTCAAGACCAATTTCTCTATTTGACCCTATTGATAATTCAGACCATACTTACCTACTGTTCCCAAGCAAATTCTTTCCCATTCCCATTCAGTGTTCCCCAAATATCCCCCTTACCCCACCTCCCCTCCACCATCCCCACTCCTTCACCCCAGCCAGTGCATCTTCCCACCGACTCACCGCCTTTGCTCCCGGCCCCGGATGACGGGAACTAAAAAAATCAGTTAACATGTGCTGCGTTTCTTTCTGCACCAGTGGCGGCATGGAGTGTAACCAAATTACATCTTAGCGGTCCCTCCCATTTGAGATAAAAAACACTCTACATCGGCAGGATTGGTAAACATATGGAACCTCCCACCCCACAAAGCCTTTAAATTAGCAGGGTGCAGCAATTATGTCTGCGCACCTTTAGCCTTAAGCGTCTCACTCTGACAAACGGTTCAGTTCCCAACATTTCCTGGAGGTTTTGGCTGCCATGTGTGGAAAGACCTTAAATGGAATGTTGTCTCTCACTTTTACAGATTTCAGCCAGATGGCTCTTTTAAGTATCTCCTTCCATATTCTAAAATATAGAAAGCAGACAAAAATAGTCCACCGTCTGGCTACATCCTTAGGTGCCGTGGGGAGGACTCCTTGGGCCCTTGTGATAGAAAGATCTGTAAGTGAATCCGATAAAACATATTTGGGCAGAGTTTAGTGCTCTCATCAGGCAAGACTTGGTTCTGGCCGAAGGTTTGCGGGATCCCAACAAGTCTTAGGTTCGATCACCTGGATCTAATTTCCAGGTACTCTACTTTATCCTTCACTACCTGCATGTCTTTGAGAAGTATGGTTGTAGTCTCTGAATAAAGCTGTTGAGTGTCCTCCATGTTGAATATTCTTTGCTCGGTTTCCGTGCACCTTTCACTCAATGTTTGCAGACCCTTATCTATCAAATTAAGCCTCCTCTCTATTTTTTTGATATTTCTTTGTATACGGCTGTCATATCTTGAAGATCTACAACAGATAAGGAGGGCACAGAGCGGAGCGCTGGAATTTTCAAGATGCTGCTCCGTCGCTCCACTCGCTGCCAGAAACTCGAAAAGAATAATTTGAGGTGACACAGAGCCAACTGCTTTGTTCTGGCCAGATTGCGGGACAGTCAACAAGAGGAGTCTGATTATGCATGCCCTCTGTATTTCTGCATGACTGACTGAATTAAGGAGGTTGCCTTTTTTGCTTGCGAAGTCTCACCATTGTCTGCCACCATCTCAGACTTTGTAAGGGAAAGACATGTGCTCACATTTGCCTCCTGTGAATCTCGTGTCGAGTTTCTGCTGAAAATGGGATATTGTGGTACACATGTCGGCCTTCTGATGGATTAATTGTCAGGGCAGTTGTACTCAGTTTTATCGTACAAGCTGCTGCGCTCTCCTCCTGTCTACTCTTTATGCCAGACTCAGTTCTGAGCTAGCTGGATCCCGAGATACTTATAGGATTTTCTGATAGTTACACCTAGGCACCCTCAGTGTCTCCTACCTCTGATTCTCTGGACTGAGAAAGCTCGACCGGGGGCTGTTGCAAAAATGGCTGTGAAATCTCAATCAATGTTTGAGGGCTTTTATTTCCTCTCGTATCCTCTCTTGCGACCACACGGCCCCCTGGGATCGGTGCCTCTCACTGCTGCTGCCTGCGACCATTTTTCTTTTGCTTATGGAAACCTTTACCTCGACGTGATTCAGTTTACTGTGCTGGACTATTTGAGATTTGAGGCTATACACCCCCAGACTTTTCTCCACAATAAAACTTCATATCTTGAGAAAAGGAGATTTCTTCTGGTAGTCTGTCTCTAGGGGTGATAACCTGGATCTGTATTAAAGGAGGGGAATAACAAAAACAGCCTAAACTAACGAGAGCCAAAAAAACAGCACTGAAAATTGCCAAGAGAGCCTCATTTATCTGAAGAACAACAGGAGCTCACTCACCCCTCTCTGCTTCACTTCCCAGACCTTGCATCTGCATGCCAAATTTGCAAAGACCGGTCCTCCGAGGGAAAATCAGTAAACCTCCAGCCAGCAGGCGACTGAAAGCCTTCCGCCGTGTTAAGCCAGGCTACAGGTACCCTCCATGGTACACTTGTTTACCGCGGAGTGTACTGCTAAAGGGCCCTTGCCAAACAGTCTGCGGTCATGAGCTTCTCCCCCTTTTCCCAAGATGCGGCTTTCATTTGTGGGCCCCAGTGATCCCAAAGCAAACGGTAGCCGACACAACAGCTTCTGCGGTGGGATTGGAGGGGGAAATCACCTTATCGCCGTTTGAGTGGACGTGGCTTCAGGCTGCCATGACGGGATCAGGCAGTGCACCCACCAAGAGGATCTCCCATCATCCTCCGCCCAACCCATGCAAACTCCAAGGCTTTCCCAAAGGTTGTTTAGATTGAAGTGGGAACAGTAAATGTAACCTCACCAAAGTCCAAAGCTTTACCAATTGCTGCTTAAATTGGAAAGGGAAGAATAAATCTAACCCCTTCCAAATTCCAACAATTCCTCTACTGTTGCTTAGAGTTTAGGCTAGAATGGGAACAGTACATCTAACCCCTCCAACGTCCAATAGTTTCCTTATTGTTTTCTTTTATGATTGGAGTGGGAACAATAAATCTAACCCCTTCTAACCCAAACACGTTCCCTATTATTGCTTATGTTGGAGTGGGAATAGTAAATCTGACCCTTTCAAAGTCCAGCACTTTCCATGTTTTTGGTTATGTTGGATTTGAAATAGTAAACTTAATCCCTCCTGAGTCCAACAGTTTCCTACATTTGCTTAAATTGGAGCTATATTATTTAATTTGACTTCTTTGACGTCCAACACTTTCACTAATAATATTTATTTTTGATTGATGTTATTTTTTCAATATTGTATATGTTTGTTATTTTCTTAAACCACTTTCAATTTTTTTGGCTTATTTTTTTACGTTTGTTAATTTAAAATTTCAATTTAGTGTTAATATTTCTGTAATTTTGTTAGTATGTTTTTATTTATATATATATATATATATATATATATATATATATATATATATATATATATATATATATATATATATATATATATATATCAATTCAATTCAATTCAAATAATCTTTATTTCGATCATTAGAGATCATAAAAGATATACAAATGAATACCACCATAAAAACGTTAAAAATGAATTCAGTATTTTAGGAGTCAGAATTCCATGATTACAGTCCAGTTAAAATAAATACGTTTTGGCTTAAAAGTTAATAGTTCGTGCAGCATTAGAGTCCCTTATAATTCTTGCGCGTAATCTCTACATTGCCGTCAAGAATTTCGCCATTACAAACACAGTTGGAGCTGTTAAGTCTGTTTTAAGCACTCTGTAGGCTGGGGCATAAGTTCGAAAGCCCAAGTTTCTTAGGTAGGGGACCAGCCAATAGCTCCTGATTCTACTGTAGGCTCTGCAGAACAGTACTACATGCAGGTCACTTTCCAGCTTATAGTTGCATGCTGGGCAACTGCCCAAATCCAAGTTACCGTCCCAAGATTTGGTAAGGGACCTCAAGGGAAGGCAGCCATATCTCCATTGCAAAAAGATCTTTCTTACATACACTGGCGTCATGGCGTCTAAGACGTACTCAGGGCTGTACGAGTCTTTTACTTTAATAAACGTATCAGTTAGGGAGCCTTCCCGGATTGTACTCATAGATCTCTGGAGCATAAAGCTGTAAAACAGTTCGGAAAGTTCTTTCCTCGGGAGCCTTACGGACATTGCTTCCGGGTTACTCCATAGCTCTGGGACTCCGAGGGTCGAACACATGTCCCTGATGTACTTCAGCCATGGGATTTTAGCCACATGAATTGACCTAAGAAGCTCCTGCAATTCTCTTCTGTAATGGGACAGATCATGACTGCTCCACAAGCGTCTCCAATAGGTCAGTGGTTTGAGGCCAAGTTCCTCGGTGATTGGTCGTAATGCCAGGTCCATTCTCAAAGGGAGAAGAGGAGTACTCGGAGGGAGAGCCGCCAGTTGTCTAATAAAGTTGTTCTCTGCGACCTGTATAGTCTGTAGCTGTGTGTGTCCCCATAACTCGGCCCCGTAGGTAATACCTCCCCGAGCTTGGGCTTTGTAAATGTGAATGGCGGGGGCCAGTGGACGAAGTGGAGATTTTTTGGCGATTCTTGTAATGGCGCCAGCCCTCTGAATTAATTTTGTGGTTGCCTTTGTTTTGTGTGGCAGCCAAGATAGATTCTGATTGAGGGTTATTCCCAGATACTCAATTACATAGACTCTTTCTAGGGATGTGGGTCCCAAGCGTGGACTTGGGCAGCTTTTGGGTTTATGATTGAGAATCATGAATTTGGTCTTGGAGGGGTTTATTTCCAATCCCCTTTCATTGCAAAACTCCAAGAACCCATTCAAGACTCTCTGTAGCCCCATTGGTGATTTTGACAACAGCAGAGTGTCATCCGCGAACATGATCGCTGGCACCCTGCTGCTGTTCAGTTGCGGCGCATCGATATTGGGAATCCTGCTCAGATGTTCTATCACCCCGTTCGTGAATAGACAGAACAGGGTCGGCGCCAACACGCAACCCTGCCTTACCCCTCTATGAACAGGGAACCTATCTGTCAGCCTACCGCCCTTGCCGTATCTTACTCGGGCATAGTTGTTTGTGTGTAGCCTGATCAAGATCTGGAGAATATCTCCAGGGACACCCAGGTCAGCCAGTACCGCCCACAATTTGGCCCTAGGGACCAAATCGAAGGCGGCACGGAGGTCCACGAAGACCGCATACAGTGACCCTCCCTCTAGATGTACCGTCTTCCAGTACAGAATGTTCAGTCTTAGTATTTGATCAACTGTCGAAACTCCCTTCCTAAATCCCGCCTGGAGGGGGCTTAAAATGTCAATCTCCTCCATCCAGCTTTGCAGCCTATCCAAGATTAGTCTGCCAAACAACTTCTGGGATACATCAATGAGGCTGATTGGGCGATAGTTGGCGGGGAGCAGGGGCAACCCTTTTTTAAATATCGGGACCACCTCAGCTCCCAGCCAAGTATCCGGTATTTTCATTCCTCCCAGCACTGCATTGAATAGGACCATCAAGTAGCGTCCCCAAATCCCAGGTTCCTGCCTAAAGAGGTCACCCGGGACCCCATCCAGGCCCGGCGCCTTTCCAGCAGAGAGCCCCGCTATTGCAGCCCTAATGTCTTTTATGGTAAAGGGAACAGAACTGTGTGTCTGAAGAGTAATGGGTGTTGTTATTTCTAACTCCTCGTTTTCGGGTGAGTATAGCTGCTGGAAGTGGTCTTGCCAGACGTTTTCTGCAATGTTGGGTTCGATTGCTGAAGGAAGATCCCCGCTCCCATGGTTGATTATTCACCAGAATCTACGGGAGTCCCTTTTAGCTAGGGACTCCGATAGATTCTCCCAATGCTGCATGTCCCACTCTATTCTAGCGTTAGCTATTAGTGATTTGTAAGCACTCCTTTTGGAGCGGATCTCCTCCCTGGGGCCTCCTTCTTTTATGGTGAATAGGAGGTCTCGTTTTGCCAATCGACATGTGCTATTGTACCAAGTGTTCCTGGTTGGTCCCTGGATTCTTGGTCGCCTTGTGCTGAAAAGATCGACCTCAAGCTTCTTGGTTAGGTGTTCGTGTACTTGTGCTAAATCCTCAATATTATCTTGTAAGGAGTCTGAATTCCATAGGTCAAAAGCCTCCTCGAGGAGAGGGATAATTCCAGCATAGAGACAGGCTAGCTTCTCTTCGCTGGAGGCAAGCTTCTCCCATCTTATCCGCCTCCTGTTATTGTCCAACAGGTGTCCCCCTTTCAATTCCTGCTCACTTGACACAGTCGCCCATGGGGACGGGATGTCATACTCTAATTCCAGGGCATTGTGATCACTATCGTGCCTGGGTATTATTTTGAAATCCACTACCCTTTTCCATGTCTGCATTTGTACCAGGAAATAGTCTAATCTGGATTCCCTCCCTACTTTATTAAATGTGCATTTGCACGGGATGTCGGACCTGGTGCGGCCGTTACAGGCTCTCAAGCCATAGGTGAGGTTTAATGTGTTTATTTGGACGGCCAGCGGAGTCCATGCTCTAGGAGGGGGCGCTTCTGTCTGAGTAACCTGCCAACTTGAATCCTCCTCTAGGGAGGGTCCATCAAGTAGTCCAGGTAGTGGTTCAAAATGAGAATTGAAGTCCCCTCCTATTAGATACGAAATATCCGCGGGGATGGTTTCCAGAAGGTGCGACAGTGCCTCTATGGTTTTGGAAGTGGACGCTATTTGGACTGGCCTGGAATAGATATTTATGACTAGTAATTTGAAAGGACCCGGCCATTCGAGGAGGACGGCCAGTATATCTTCCGAGTCTACTGTATACCTTGTGGCTAGACATCCCAAGTCGGAAGCCACCCAGGTTGCCAAGCCTCCGGATGGTCGGCCTCTCCCACCCCAGATAGCTGGGATTGAGAATGTCTGGAAGCCCCTATAAGAAGTCTCATCCCTTGCCCAGGTCTCTTGTAGGAGGCAAACACTTTTTGGGTATATTAGCTCTGCCCATGAGTCCGAGTCTATTTTGTTGGCCAGGCCTGCCACTTTCCAAGACAGTAATTTTAAAATTTGTGGAGCAGTCTGCGTACCAGGTTGGTTAACCGAATGACCTATAAGGTCTAACTGTAATGCACTGTCTGTATGTCCTTCATCCATGGGTAGGCCTTCCAGAGTAATCTCCCTGTTCTTTGACTCATAGGGTAGGCCAAAGTTCCCAATAGTGGCTTTCTCCTCCCTAAAGTTTGGGGAGCCTTGGTTACCTTGTTCCGCCCCTGGAGGTTGCCCATTTGCCCCTACTACAGAGGCCAGCTGTCAGTCCACCATTTCAAGGCTGTCATAGCGGTTGGACAGCGATAGGGATGGTAGCTGGTAGAACCTTGGGGGCCATGGCACCTCTCTGTCAAATCCGTCCCTTCCCCTTCCTCTTCTATGTACAGGTTCCCATCCCCCACAGTTATTATATGTGGTCTGATAGTCGGGGGGGTTCGCTTTTGATTAAAGGGGAGTGTCCTCCTTCCCTGGTTTCCCTCCCAATTTCCCTGTGAGTTCTGGTGGTAACCTCTTCTCTGGTCGCTGGTTCTGTGGTCGTTTGCTGGGTAAAAGAACGAAAGAGGGACTGGGTGAATGGCACTCCCTTCATCCTCCAGGAAGGAGCTACAGATGAATGAGACTGTTCCTGGTTCTTTAAAACTCACCAGTATGCAGTCACCGCTGATTGTTTTAGGTCTCTTACCTACCCACGAGACTCTTCTTACCATGCGAATGTCGCTGGTCATACCTCTAGGAAGAGGTCTATGTATTGAGAACCAATTAATTACTTTATTTTTTAATGACTCCCCTGTCTCGTTTGAATCCGGTTTTAATTTGGGTACCCCAACTAGAGTGACAGTATATGGAGCTACCTCAGGTGGGAGATTGACAGTGACTGTTCTAGGTGGTTTTACCACTGGGTTATTCAGGACTGGGACGTATTGGTTGGTAGTCGGGGGGGGGTTTGAGGGGGCTTTTGTGTTGAGGATTAAGTTGCATATTATCATTAGATACAGATGATTGTTGTTGTGGGGGGGGGAGTTGCTTTTTGGGGGCACCTACAGAAGTCGCTAAATTCGATGAATTAGCTTGTGGGTTTGTTGGTTGGGAGCTAAGTGCTTTGGTATTTTTAACGCCCGATGAAGTTGTTGCTGCCTCGCTAGTTTTTACAAGATTAAGAGCATCCGATTTGCTTTTGTGTTTTGGATCGATGTTGGGAAGTGTGGGGCGGGAAGCCCCCGGTTTCCAACAGTCCATAAACTGTGAGGCAGTTTTCTCAATTTTAATTAATCTCGCCTCCATTTTCATCAGGCGTGCTTCTAGGGGGCTTATAATTGATTCGAGGAGATGGGCTATATCTGCTAGTGTAATGTCCTCTTCAGCTGCCTCAGGATTGTGTTCGGTAGTGGAAGGTGGCAGATCGGTGAGGATGTCACTAGACGGTTCCTGGGAGGGGTCAATCGATATCACAGGTAAGATTGTGTCCTGGGTGGTATGGTCTGTACTAGATGTGTTATGTATTGGCCCTGCCTTTTGCCTCGCTTTTTTAGCCTTCCTTTCCTTGCTGCACTGTCTCCCCATTTTTCTCTTTTGTATGGCGCCCTCCCTTAAGCCCCGATCTGTAGTCGGTGTCCTTGCCAAATTTGGGGTGTCAGTTGTTAAGGGGAGTTCTTCCCTCAGTGATATGGGTCTTTGGATGGTTAAATCAGTTTCCCCACCCTTATTTATTGTATTTGGTAGTTGGGTGTTTTGCGTCAGTGGCAGTGAAAGAAGACTCATATCCTCTAGATCGCTTAATGTTCCCTCGGAGAGGTCTATACTAGTGGTTCGCTGTGCCCCACCACAAGCACCAAACTGTAAACTATCCCTAATCCTCCTATCCTCAGGAGTTTTTGCCAGCGCTATAACTCCCATCGATGACCTCCTGGCCCACTCTATTTCCTGCGAAATTCGCCTTTCTAGAAGAGTAATATCATCTATCAAGAGGGAACCTGCCTTCAGAAAATAGGTATCAATTTTACCTTGATTAGGGGCAGTTGTTAAGGTGCCATTTGCTGCCAGGCTGTCTTTGCTCCGCGTCTCCATTTTGCTCATATTGGTCAATGAGCAATATGGGTCAAGGGCGCCTTGGGAGAGGGCGATGCCTTAGAGAAATCAAGGGTGTATATTGGGTATGTGGATTGGCCCAGTCCAGTCTCTAACGTTCTCGAACGGCCTCAAACGGCCCGCTCTTTGCCCCGAGCTTCGTCCCGCGCGCGTCCCGCTGCGCGAGACGAGTTGACTATTTGTATCCTCACAGATGGGGGCGGAGCCGCTGCGGGAAGAGGCTGCAGGTGTGGAGACTGCCTCGCAGTCCCGCAGCGGTGTGGGCGGTGAGGGCGGGTCCTTCTGTCAGCAGCAGCAGCTCTCCATGAGGAGCCGCGTCCAGGGGGAAAAAGGTTTGAATCCAACGACGTGTAGAATCTCACAGGAACAACAACAAAGCCCACACAGGTCAGCCCCACGTCTTTGCCTCTGAGTAGCACCCGCGCAGCGGGTGCTGCGAACGTTTATGGAGCACCGGGCGGGGGGGCAGGGCCGCTGCGGGAAGAGGCTGCAGGTGTGGAGACTGCCTCGCAGTCCCGCAGCGGTGTGGGTGGTGAGGGCGAGTCCTTCTGTCAGCAGCAGCAGCTCTCCGTGAGGAGCCGCGTCCAGGGGGAAAAAGGTTTGAATCCAACGACGTGTAGAATCTCACAGGAACAACAACAAAGCCCACACAGGTCAGCCCCACGTCTTTGCCTCTGAGTAGCACCCGCGCAGCGGGTGCTGCGAAAGTTTATGGAGCACCGGGCGGGGGGGGCGGGGCCGCTGCGGGAAGAGGCTGCAGGTGTGGAGACTGCCTCGCAGTCCCGCAGCGGTGTGGGCAGTGAGGGCGGGTCCTTCTGTCAGCAGCAGCAGCTCTCCGTGAGGAGCCGCGTCCAGGGGGAAAAAGGTTTGAATCCAACAACGTGTAGAATCTCACAGGAACAACAACAAAGCCCACACAGGTCAGCCCCACGTCTTTGCCTCTGAGTAGCTATGTATATGTATATATATATCGAACTCCACAGTCCTGCAGCACAAGGATCCAAACCGAACACCAGCACAAACAGGTACAGACCACAGCGATGGATGAAGCAAGAAGTGCTTTATTCCAAGATGGGTAACAGCATGACGCGTTTCGTCCGGGAAACCCGGACTTGATCACATAACATACTCAGAGACATATGTGGTTTAAATACTGTTCACACCTTTCGTGACTCCACCTCCTACCCCTCATAGAAATGAAAAACATACTTATTCGTTTTACCACAACACTTCTTCTTATATGTATGCCAAACAATACAATAATATCATCATATCTTTAATGAAATTGTAAGTCTGACAGTGACTCTTGATGCTGATCCAGAGGACAATTCATCATTTATGTACATCCTGGAATAATAATTTTTTGTATACAGCCCCAAAAAAATCAAAGAGCTGGACTTATTCTAGCAGTTCCAACAATTGAGGGCAAGTACCCTAAGAAGAGAATAAGGTATAATATGTAATCAAGGAGGATTAAAAAAGAGGTGATTTAAAGATGTCACACACAATATTTTAAAAACCACAAAACATCTAAAGAGTGCAAAAAAATAATTAGTTGTGCATACTCATAAATCAAAA
Source organism: Lissotriton helveticus (assembly GCF_964261635.1). Lineage (NCBI taxonomy): Eukaryota > Metazoa > Chordata > Amphibia > Caudata > Salamandridae > Lissotriton > Lissotriton helveticus. The sequence continues at coordinate 422,650,657 of NC_136061.1, read as the reverse complement.
ATATATAATGAGCAAAAATACCAAGAAAATAACAGGTATTAGCAGCATATGTATCATAATGTGTAAAGTGCAAAGTGCAATAAAGTGCAATATAATATAAACACGGCTAATTCATCAATTTTACTTTTAAAATGGCAGCAGGAAAGTTTATCGGATAAGGTGCAAACAATGATATAGGATAACAGACCCTAGCAAGCAATTCAATACAGATAATTTATATACTTCATCAAGGTTTCTCAAAAGGTTCATATTGCAAAGTATAGTTTTCAACTTTTAAAGAAACTATTTCAATTCATTTCTGATTTTAACATCCCCTTCCAATCACAACAATAACATCCTCAGCACGCAAACATTATGTAAAACCATAAAATCGGTAAAACCAATATAAAATCGTGCTAATAACAACATGTTGATAAAAGCCAAGATCTAAAAGTTATATAATATTGTTGCATAAAGAGGAAGCTAATCATAAAGGACCTTCATATTTATCCCGAAACCTAAAAAAGTTTTCCAGGATATGTAATCAAACATATTTACAGAAAGTTATGAAGGTCCTCCCCCATGTTAAGGCCATTCGGGATTTTACTATTAAGAAGTTCTATATAGTGGCTCTCCAATTGTCTCAATCTTTTTTCTCTATCTCCTCCTCTCTTTGAGATAGGGACTGCATCAATAACAAAATATTTCTAATTATTTATGTTGTTCTTATGAACTAATTTGAAATGAAGCGCCACTGGATAGCTGGAATCGGAGTTGACTATTGCCCGTAAATGTTGTAAGATTCGATTAAACACCTGAAGTTTCGTACTTCCAACGTACTGCAAGTTACAAGTACACTGTAAGACGTAAACTGCATGATCAGTTTTACAAGTGTAATGATTGTTAATCTTACTAATAGTCTCTGAAAAAGCTTCTTGGTATTCTGTGGTATTTACTCCGAATTTGCATGCTCTACAGGAGCTGCATTTAAAAAATCCAGTTCTATTGGATAGCCAATTTGATTTAATAGTGACTTCAGGACTTGATTTAACCAAAACATCCCTCATCGATGGTGCTCTTCGAAAAGTTATTGCTGGATAATCTTCCAACAAGGGGGCTAATGTGACGTCTGTCATAAGGATCAGCCAGTTAGATTTAACAATTTGTCTAATTTTGCGTTCCTGGCAGTTGAAAGTAGTGATAAACCTAATTTTAATTTTCTCAGCCCCACTTTCCTTTATTTCTGCTGGCATACTAATAGTAACCGCAGTGTTTGTAGGAGCTATAGGGGTTTTGGCCATCACTTTCCTTAGGGAATTAGTCAGTTCATTTTTATCATAACCCCTAACTAAGAATCTTTGAACAGAATCCTCCAGACAGATATTCAAATCCGCCTCATTATTGCAAATTCTCTGAATTCTTAAAAATTCCCCATATGGAATACTTATTTTTTTTTGTTGAATTTTTTTATTGAAATATTAAACAGAAAAAATAACAAACTACACAAGGCATAAATACGGTAAATACACGGTCATGGGTCCATGCAGTCGGCGCTCCAGCACTGCAACATATACAATACATTCGATATCCTTAGTGGGGGGGGGGTTGCGAGGAAACCATCAGCAGTACAGTAAAAGTTAATACTTGGAATGTCAATTAGGGGGACAGGGTAACATCGGGAAGCAAATCATGTGGGGGTGCATATATTTCCACGATATGAGTTCCATTGTGACCAAATTCTACTCCATTTCTTGGACCTGTCCGTGACAGATACACTGTTTTCTCCCTAAACATGCACCAATCCATGTTCTCCTCCCATAATGATACAGTGGGCGGCCTATGGGAACCCCAGAGCTGTGCAATATCCCTTTTTGCGATCATATTACCAAGGGTCGCCCAGTTGACCTGCGCCGTATTGTAATCATTGGGTTCCCAGACATTCAGGAGACAGCGCCTGGGTTCGGGCAGTAGCGCCACACCAGTGACCCTTCCCATTACGACATGCACACGGGACCAAAACTCAACCACCTCCGGGCATTCCCATAGAATGTGGAGGAAGATCCCAGTCATGCCGCAGCCACGCTTACACAAATCATCCAAAGAGTAACCCATGCGACAAAACCTTTGGTTCACCACAAAGTACCCAAACCTTCAGATTCATACAAAGGGGTCGCGCAGGTAAGTCTATCACTCCATCCAAGAGCCGCATTCGCGTTGTGCCACACACGTACAGCAATTTTAGTGGGTCCAGCCAGTGTTTTACAGAGCCTCTTAGAATACAGCGCCCTATTGAAGTTCCCCCCCGGCAGAAGGTGTTTATCCATTGCAAAGGCAGGGGCAGGACCGGGAGCATATGTTGCGTGATTAACCGCACTTAATTGAGAAGCCCAGTAGTAACGCCTGATGTCAGGGAGGGCAATGCCTCCGTCATACCACGGAAGCGTGAGTTTAGACAGGGCGATGCTTGCACGTCCATCCCAGACCAGTCGCCTTTGTAAACTCTCCACCTCTCGAAAGTAACCCGAAGGCACAGGATCAAATGAGTTCTGGAGAGCGTACAAAAATCTAGGCAGCGACATCATTTTAAAAAGAGCCGCACGACCGAGCGGCGACAGTGGAAGCTGACGCCAGCGTGTAACATCAAGCTTCAGCCTTTGGAGAGGGGGTAGCAAATTACGCTCATAGCGAACGGTGGAATCCAAGGAGACATAGATCCCCAGGTACATAAAACCAGTCTCAGTTACTTGAATTGAAAATCTACGAGGCAATGGGGGGAGACCTCCAGCCAAAACGTAGACACAGGATTTAGCCCAATTAATAATGAGACCCGAGTTCTTTCCGAAGGAAGTCAGAACATCGAAGAGCACATTAAGGGATTTCTGAGGGGAGGTAAGATATAGGAGGATGTCATCTGCGTATAGCGAGATACGATCCTCGAAATCGGGAGCCCACCGAATGCCCTTTATAGAAGGCTCCCAACGGAGCCATTCAGCCAACGGTTCTAAAGCGAGGGCGAAGAGCAGCGGAGACAGCGGGCAGCCCTGTCGAGTGCCTCGCCGGAGAGTAAAAACACCAGACACCTTCCCGTTAACCACCACCTGAGCCAGGGGATTCTCATAAAGAAGTTGCACCCAAGCGATGAACACCGGGCCGAATCCAAACTTTGAGAGGGCCGCCCAAAGGTAGGGCCATTCAATGCTGTCGAAAGCCATGGTAGCGTCAAGGGAAGCTAAAATGGCCGACTCAGTGAGAGTCTCAGCCCTCGCGAGAACTCCGTGGAGTCTCCGAAGATTAAGGGCGGTGTTTCGATGTGGGATGAAACCCGACTGATCCGGATGGACCAAGTCCCCGATCACCTTAATCAAGCGATTCGCTAACAATTTAGCTAGAATTTTGGGTTCGGCGTTAAGCAGTGAAATAGGTCTGTACGAGGCACAGCGGTCACGCGGTTTACCCTCCTTATGGATGACCACGATGGTGGCGAGTCGCTGGTCGGCGGGAAGGGAACCAGAGTCCAAAGCCTCAAGGAACATCCCCCTCAAGTAGGGCGCCATTTTGTCGGGTCGCAGTTTATACAGTTCAATGGGTAAGCCATTGGGGCCCATTGCTTTGCCAGAGCGGAGGGAACGTATGGCCACCGCGACTTCGTCCACCGTAAGGGGTGCGTCCATGAGGTCTCTGTCATCATTGGAAAGGCAGGGTAACGCAATGTCCCGAAGCAACAACCGGGAGTCATCCTCGTCTCTATCACAGACCGAGGCATACACGGTTTTAAAGTGGTCAACAAAGCACTCAACAATCCCGACTGGGTCAGTAACACACTCACCATCAGGCCTCTCAATCACAGGGACAACACAATTCACTCTTTCTTTCTTATCCAGCCATGCAATCAGTTAACGGCCTTGTCCCCCACGTCATACAACCGGCCCTGTTGCTCTCTGTTCATCACCTTCGCCGCGTCAGTAACGAGGACTCTGTAATCGGCCTGTTTCAGACTGAGGGAATGCAGTTTTAAACGTGTTACTCCAGAATCAAGATCATTCTCAAGTGCAGTTATGTTGGTTTCAAGGCACACAAGTTCCTCATCTGTAGCCTTCTTGGCAGCAGCAATCAGTGACAGAGAATGCCCACGAATAACCGTCTTGAAAGCTTTCCACAGTGAAACAGAAGAAGAAACAGACCCCACATTGCCATTGAAGTAATGGTCCATAGCTTTCACAAGTTCAGAACGGGTTTTAGGATTACGGAAATACCAGGGGTTAATGGGAGCCACTCTACCCGCAATGCCTACCGCAACCTCAAACCGAAGCCACAAGGGGGAATGATCAGAAATACCCCATGGAAAATGACGAACCTCACTGATGGAGGGGGATTGGGCTGATGGCATTAAAAAATAGTCTAGCCTGGAGTGACTACCATGTGCCCCGGAATGGAAGGTGTATTGAAGCTGTGTAGGGTGCATCAACCTCCAACTATCTATCAGCCCAAAAGTTTCCAGTAGGTCGCTCAGCCACATATGAGATCTAGCCAGATCCCTGGGGGAAAACGGTCAGCGGTGCCAGAAACAACGGAGTTAAAGTCCACACCAAGGATAAGGAGACCCTCAGGCAGCCCTAGTATAACCCTACCCAGATCAGCATAGGTGGAGGCCTGTAGGCCCGGAGGGATATATATTGTGAGTATGGACAGTGTTTTCCCCTCCCATCTACCCGTGAGCGCTGCATAGCGCCCTCTGTCGTCAAGTATTACTCCATCAATTTCAAAGGGGAGAGAAGACCGGATGAGAATGCCAACCCCCCTGGAACCAGAAGTGAAACCAGAATGAGCGACTAGTCAGTATCCACGCCTGTTCATGGCTTGACATGTGTTACCTATCAGATGTGTCTCCTGCAGAAGAACAATATCGGGGGAATGGCGTCTGAGGAACTGCAACACTACCCCTCGCTTTATCCTGTCTCCCAACCCATTAACATTCCAGGATAGCAGTCTCAACTCACCACCCCCCATCCCCGAGAAGGAAGCTGAGCACTCCACACACGAAACCCAGTGACCTGAGCAGTTAGAAAAACAATACAATGCCTTGTGAAAAGAAACAGTCACACACACCCCCCCCCACCACCTCCCAACTTAAACCCGTTACAACGCCCCCCACCCTGCACCCCTGCATACGACTCAAAAGCCACCCCAACTTGCAGTGTGCCTGTCGCCCCGTCATAAAACTACTCTACACAAAGAACCCAGGAGGAGGAAGAGTCCCCATTCACCCCCGCCACCCTCAGGCCAATCTAAAATAGGAACAAAAGAACCATTGTCCAGACTCAGCTGAAATAGTTGGAAAGTTCAGACGTCAGGATCCACAATGTCACTCCTGCTCCAGTGAGCCGCCGTTGGCGCCGCCGGGGTGCTCAGTTCGATCATCCCTTTTTGGCAAAGAATCAAGCCAGTCACTGACACTGTCCGGGCGATCAAAGAAAAACGTTCGTTCCTCATACTCGATACGAAGTCTGGTCGGAAACAACATGGCGTACTTGAGGCCCAGGTCCCGCAGCCGTCTCTTGACTCCCTGAAACCCCATTCTCTGCCTTTAAACAAGCGGGGTAAAGTCAGGGTAAAAGTTCACGGTGGTATTTTCAAACTTCAGAGGGCCCTTGTCCCGAGAGGCTTGCAGGATAGCGTCCCTATCCCTAAAGTGGAATAGTCTAGCAATAATGGGTCTCGGGGGGGCACCCGGCTTAACCTTCCCGCCTGGAACTCGATGTGCCCGCTCAACCGCGAAGAATTTAGTAAGTCCGGCGGGAGCAAGATAGTTCGAGACCAGATCTTCCACAAGGAGGTCGGTTGCACAGGTCTCGGGATTTTCAGGGACCCCGATAATGCGCACGTTGTTGCGACGGGCCCTATTTTCATAATCCTCCAGACGACGGGCCATCATGTCATGAGAAGAACGCAAGTTCCCGATCTCGGACTGAGCGTCCATAACATCTGTAGTCAGGTTGGAAGTCTTCAGATCTAACGCCTTGACCCTATCGTTGGTCTTTGCCAGGTCCGCTCTAATCAGCGTAACATCAACGGCCACCGTGTCGATCTTGGAGGCAAGTGCCTCATATTGCTGTCCCATGGAGGCCTTCATACTGGTGATGGCACTCATGACATCTTGCAACGATACTTCCGAGGTCGCAGCAGAAACAGCCTTAGGATCGTCAGGCGTACGGCCAGCAGCACTGGGGGATCACTTGAAGTGGGAGTAGTGATCCATAATATTCGTCTGGGTTTGTCCCCCACGGAGAGGTGTCTTAGTCTTGCGTCTCCCCGCATCGGGTTTGGTGGCCATATTGGAAAAAGGACCCCGGAGGGGCCCGCGCGACCTGGTGAAAATGGCCGGTCGTGATGTGATCAAAGAACAACGAAACTGGGCCAAATTAGCGCAAATACCAATAATGCCGAGAACAGGGCGATCCGCTAGGATGGCACACAGCAGTGTGGTAACACCAAGCAGGATCAAGGGTAGATCCAAGCAGCGTTTCAGTCGATTCGAGCCGGGAGTAGGAAAGCGAAACTGAAAGTTAGGCAGAGGCCGTCTGGGGGAGAAACCCCTCTGGCCGTTGTTGTTCAACTACTCCTCGGCCTGCAGAGCAACCGAGCCCCCGGTCTCGTCTCAGGGCGGGCCGCAAAAGTTTAAGACGATGTAAAAGTGGATCCCAACGTCCGAATTCTATTCTTCAAAGAATGTTGGGATCAGCCCGAGTCTGTCTTCAAAAGCCCATCTTCAAAATCAGGATGTAGTAAGGATATTTGCGAAGGGCGGCGCGGGTCTCGGGAGCTCTGTGCTCACGCGACCATCTTGGATGCCCGCGAAGCTCCTCATATGGAATACTTTTAATTAGGTGGCGAGGATGGTTGCTCTGGGCATGCAAAATAGAATTACCTGCCGTGACCTTTCTGTGCATTTTAGTCATAATCTCATTATTGGCAATGTACACTTCAACATCAAGAAAATCAACTTTAATATTGCTTATAGTAGCTGTAAACTCCAGGCTCAATGCGTTGCTATTGATTTCTTTAACAAAGTCTTCAGCCAAAGCCTCACAACCCTGACAAATTATAAAACCATCGTCTATGAACCGCCACATGTTGACAATCCCTGTCTCTGTTCCAATCAAACAACCCCGGGGCTGACCCAGAGCATGCCTCTCCCACCAGCCCATGTGTAAACACGTGTAACATGGGGAGAAGCACGCTCCCATGGCCACACCTCGCAGCTGCTGAGACACCTCATTGTTAAATAAAAAGTAATTATTGTCTATGGCATAAATCAATCCTTTTGATCAACATTTTACTGTGTTCATAGAATCTAATGTCCCTTTCACACAAAAAATATTCAATCGCTCTTAGACCACCACTATGATTTATAGATGTGTAGAGAGACGAAATGTCCATTACCAAGAACTGATATTCAGGTTTCCACATGATTCAATTCAATGTATTCAAAAAGTCACTTGTGTCTCTTATGTAAGTCGGAAGAGCCTCCATAAAACCGTGAAGAAAAAAGTCCACATACTTAGATATTGCCTCCAATTATTCATTCTGAGCTTAGATAATAGGTCGCCCCGGTATAGAAGAAATACCTTTGTGGATTTTGGGCAGCAAATAAAGAGTAGGAGTAATAGGATGATCTTTCTTTAGAAATTCAAACTCCTTTTTACTAATTAAACCTTCTCTTTTCCACTGTGTCAGGTTAGTGTGGACTAACTGTTTCACTTTGTTTAGTTCATTAAAAGAGGCCTTCCTATAACAAAGTGGATCATTGAGCTGTCTCTCAGCCTCTGTAATGTATACATCTCGTGGCCATAAAACAACATTTCCACCTTTGTCAGCTTTATTCACTATAATGTTTCCATGATTGTTGATTTTTCGCATGGGATTAGAGTACTGTTTGTCCTTGTAACTCCTATGCTTCTGGTTTTTTGCCACAACATTATTCAACTTCTTCATATCCTCAATCATTCGATCACTGAAAATGTCAATGGCTTCCCTAGGCATCATTGGGACAAACGTAGATCGAGGACAGAAAGGACTTTTCGCAGCACTGCCACTCGTGATACCCATGGATTTCAGCACTACTTGAGTATTGTCAACAGGCTCATCCTCTGAAACTAAAAGAGAGTGTGCAGTTTTTTTGGGCCATGGTATCTGATATCGTAAAAGTCCTACTAGGTTGAGATTCTTGTAAAATATTAGTTGCGTGATCACTTCTTTTGTTCAACGTATGAAATTTTAAGAGTTTCAGTTTTTGAATAAATTTAAAAACATCAATCCTAGATTGGACATACATGAAACTATTTTTAGGGCAAAAGGAGAGACCCAAGGACAAAAGTGGAATTTCCGCGATATTTAGGTCAAGGTCTGTTAAATTAATCACTGTGTTTTCAATGTTTTTACTAAAAAAAAATTCTTTTTCTGATTTTTCTTTATTGCTTTTTTCATTACTTTCATCATTTTTTTCTTCATTTTTTTCTTTTATTTCTTCCATAGTTGACGTTTCACTCATTAAAGTGGTGGGAGGGGAAATAATACACCGTACTGCATTCATTGAGGATTCCCCTTCCCTCTTTTCTTTTTCATGAAACCGCCGGCGTTTCCTCCTCTCCTTGCGGCATTTGTTGCATCTGTGGTGCCTTTCACTTGTTGTGTGCCCCTCGAACGTAAAGTGTTGCGTCGGTCTTCCACCATAAAAACTAGTTCCTCTGATGGAGTAAAACTGCTGACAGCAACCTGTTGAACATTGTTTTCATCTTCAGAACCTGTGCTGCTGTATACGGAACTTAAATCCGTTTCTGATAAAGCAGGGGCAATAGTAAGAAGAGTTGCTGGTGTTAGAGTAGTGGACACCGTGTTGGTTAAGGCTTGTTTTTTTACTGACTCAAATTTCTTAGAAAAGGTAAATATTTTTCCATTTTCATAGTCAGATTTATCCCTTGCAAATTTGAAGGCTTTATGTGTTTTAATAACGCTTTCATGTTTGTCCAGGCGTTTCTTTATATCTTCCCGCCCTTTAATGATTGCTTTGTGTCGATCCATGGCATCTAATTCCAAGTTAAGCGCTTCTATTTGGGCCAATAATTCTACCCTATCAATTTCTGCATATTTAACCAACATGCACACCATGTTCATTGAAGCTTCTAAATTGATGCTGGCCCACTCATTCAACATAAGGGGGTTGGGATTCTCAAATGAGGGTGCTATTGGTACCCTCAAACCTCGGGGCACTCTCCCCGCTTCCTTGTATTTTTCCAAACTCTTCTTTTCCCACCACCTAGTGAGCTCCGTTCGGAGCAGTTTTTCTAATCTCTTCAATTTTGTTTTTACATCGTCAGATTCAGCCACCTTTCCTTTAGGTTTTCCTCCATTTGAGATAGCAGGTAAATTAAAAAAAGAGCATCAGCTGCTGGCTCTCTGTCTCTAAATATATCAGCTTCCATCGCCATCTTATATACCGGAATAATGTAGCGTAGCACTTGTATGTGAAGCCTTACGAGTAATGTCTAACACGCGAAGCAGTTATACAGCTTTCGTTTCCTCTTTCTCTTCAACCCGCAAATGACCAAAGGGCAGCAAACTATGGCGTACGGCTCACCTTGTAGTGTAGTTCCTATTATCCCAATAGGCTCTGCGCATTGGAATAATATCTTCAATAGTATAGACGTAGGACAGAGGTTAACTAGGTCTTCTACTGTCGATATTAGACTTAAAGTTTAGTTTTTGCCAGCTAGCTCAGAGTTCACTAGAAACTTTCTCGAATAGACAAGGAGGAGTTTAACCTCCCTGGATAGACAAGAAGGGATTTAGTTTCTGACAACCATAGAACATGACAACTTTGCTCTCCCCTAATCAAGAGTGTATCTCTAGAGTCGTGTGAAAACAAAAGACAACTTGTTTTACTCAGTCAGTTCAGTGCATTCTTAGTTTCACCAGATTGTAGAGAAAAGGAAGAGACGGGCGTGTTCAATAAAAAGATGTTATTTATTGATCAGTCTCTTTTCTCATACAAGAGAAATGAATCGCTATTATTGCAATACTTATAGTTAAGTAAAGTGCATACAGTAATAACAGAATTATAAAATAATACTGTAAAAGCATTGATATGGTTTCTTAGCCATATGATACTTAAAATGGAAAAATAGATACATGCATATATACATTGACTAATCGTACTCAACTGGTGCTTCTAACTACGCCTACCCCAATGTATCTGACCTAAGCCTAATACGTGGGCGGGAGTAGATAAGTAGCAGTTTAAGTTAAGTTTGCTTTGCCAAGGGTCTGCTTCAAGAATTCTCTGCAAGGGGTTATTCAGTTCAGTACCTGGGATTTAGAAGGCTGGAGGGCTGGTATCTCTATCTCAGGTCTTGATATCCCAGCTGCCTGCAAGGGCGGCTGGAAGCGCCGGAGCTGGATTTCTCGTCAGGAGAAAAGGCAGCGTCTCTCTCTCAGCGCGTCAGAAAGGAGGGGCAGCATCTGTGGGCTTCGCTGTCAGCTGGGCTCCTCGGCAAGTCTCGCTGCTCCAATCTTGTCACCACCTCGTGTGTTTGCTTAAGGCAATGTCGGTATTATTTATACCTGAAAGGTGCCAAGATTGACGTAAGGATGGACATAAATACGTCAATAAGGATGTCATAGGAACTGGTCGTTCGCACATTCTTTACTGAAGTTCTCGGTTAAATCAAAACAATGGCTGCGGGGATTTCCCAGGTCGTGGTAGGTTTGATTTGTTTTGAGAACACCGTATGCCTATTAGGGGGCTGGAGAAATAGTGCTTGCCTAATGAGATGGCATGCGCTATGACCTAATCAGATAATGGGTTTCTGTGCCATTGTATGGCTAATCAGATAACGGGTTTTTGTGCAGTTGAATGGCTGCTAGTTAATTATTAACCAGACAAGGGTCAGAAATAGGGGGATCGATACAGTACCCATAGTAAATACATCACACCCACTCCACGTAATCTATGTCCATATTTACAAATCTAGGCATAGTAAACAAAACTAGTAGTGCATGTGTATACCGAACCACCCCAAAATACAATCAAATGCATTTTGAAATTTGGAAAAATGCGAAATACACGAAAAGATGAGTATAGTTACTATATGCACTTCAAGCAGTATAATAATGCTAAATCTAAACGCATATTTTGAAATCAGCATGAACGAAATGCGGAAATTACACATGAAATGGCTCTTAATACAGAAGAAAAAATTCGAGACCATCCCATCACAAAATCATAAATACTTGTGAACATGCTAGAGGGTAGCTAATGTCTCTAGAGTAGCTAAAAATATAGAAATTTTGTTCTCTAGGAATAGTTTTACTTTAAGCAGAAGATAAGTGTCCCAGAAAATCGTAAATATTTTTGGAAATGGGAGGGGAAAAAAAATGTCTCGCTCTCCATAAAACCTGGTGAGAAAATTTCTTATTGCTTTATTTTCAAAGTTGAAGGCCAAATTCAGGGTGTAGGGAACGCTGTGTGCTAGTTTGCTCAAAGTCATTCTTTCTGTTCTGGTGAAAACATCATATTGTTGAGACTTTCGAAAAACAGTCAACTGCTTCTTGCGAAAGTTCCACTAACTCGGAAAAATTTTGTAACATGCATTCATGAGCATGACTGCCTTCATTGATGTTTCGATCAGCATAGCTGACAGAAGGTCGTACCTGATCGATGCTGCTTTTATCTTGTACTTCACTACTCTTCAATCGTAGTGGTGAAGTCTCCACGAATGCCGTCATCAGGATTGGTAGCCGCTGGGGACAGTACAATGCATGAGCCGTTACCGGACCCAACAAAGTCTCTGCGTCCATTGGCACATCCGATTGTAGTGTCAGACAGGTGTCCAACACGCATTCTTCGCCGCATAGCAAGCACCTTAATACAGGCATAACACAACTTAGCCACATCGGTCTAAATGAAAGAAACCAAGTCATGTTCAGGTCTCTAAGCCGGGCTATTCCAAGGACTTTAGTTATGCGGTCCCTGTAGCGTATGGCTAGGATTGTTTCTTCCATTGTCGCTGGTGTCTTGTCTGTGACGTGGTTTGCCATAGCGAAGTAACAGGATCAAAAATAGGATGCCTGCCACTAGTCCCAAAAGGAGAGGAAGTTCGCCAAAGATGGAATGGACAAAATCAGGAAAAATACCCAGGATGGCTTTGAATGGGGTTAAAGCTCCCGAAAACACTGTCTTAAATACACTCGAGATTCCACTTGTATCAGAAATATTTAAGATTTCGCTCAGTATTTCTGCGAAATGTATGGGGGAATTGGTTGATAACAGTGAATGAATCTCAGCAGTTGTCCTTGCAACTTGGAGATCATACGTTTCTTTTGATGATGTTAACCGGGTTGGCGTCTGTAGGAGCACAGTCTTCATTCTGCTTAAAGTATCAATTCGAATAGAAGAAATTTTCAAACTGGGCCATAACCTTGCCTCCTTGTCTCGAGCATCGTTTGGGAACAATACCCGTTCACAGCACATGACCTTCGTAGTCACGGTTATGAGATAAGGTTTTCCGGGCAGCAGACTGCAACATCTGCGATCTACAATTAGAATGTAACTCCCGTTCGAGAGTCTCCTAAAGAATGGTTCTATTTGTGTTGCAGGTGTGCCTAGCTGGTGACATGAAAGGTTATTTGTAGTCCCTTCACAGGCTCCATGCAAACTAATACCCTGACACAGAAGTGTACCGCTTAGCGACTTTGCACAATTATTGCCACTAAGAAACACATTCTGGCCTTTATTACTAACACATGTGTGTGTATAGGGCAGGTTCCATGTTGACTTAATGTACCCTTTACCCAACCTTTCATACTGGCCTGCCTGTATATATTTTTGGCAGTATTGAAACTGGAAAGTTGTTATCGAAATATTTATTATCCCATGTATTATCCATTCAATGACAGGTCGTTCTGACATTGGCAATGGTAATCTCTCAAGTTTTTCAATGCTCAGAATTGTATAGTCAGCACCCTTCTGTGCCAAACTGATTTGTTTATCAGTAAGGTTAAAGATATTAAATAGTGACGTTGTGTTGATTAAACGCCAAGGCACATAGCCTGAACGCAGATTTTGTAACGTCCAGCCAAGTTGTACAATAGAACGCAATTGGGACTGACCGTGTTGTAACATCAGTAAGTCTTGCGATATTATATCGATTGCTGAAGACACAATACTGTCCAGTGAATATATTCTGGAGGACAGAGTCATTAACCCATTGTCCACAACAGAAAGTGATTTTTCCAAATTAATACGGTCAATTTCCCGTATTTTTTCTGCTGTCTCAATTTGAGTTTCTTTCCAAGCTTCATTGTAAGCTGCCTATATAGAGGCCGCTATGAAACGTTTTTGACACTGTTTGCATGGTCCCATAATGAAATCACGCAAGTCAGCACCATCTTGAAGTAAAGTTAGGTGTTGCTTAATTTCTGCCAGTGTGGATGTTTGTAGCCATTGAAGGCAGAGCTTGCCCACACTGTAAGTAGTTACTATCCCTGGATGTTGTCTTTGGGAATATCTAGGGTCTGGCCGGGTCAATTTGAACCCCTGTATTTTGTTCAGGAATCTGTCTTGACAGTTATTTGTATCATTGGGCCAGAGCAACCATTGTTTCCAATCAGGATGTGTTCTGTTTTGGTTTAAAATATGGTTCACGTCTATCTCAACATCTATAGAGCTATTACTGTTCGTTGTTGGCTTTGGAATAGACGGTTTGTTTAAGTCTTTGATTTTGGCTAAGCCAAGACAGGTAGTTTGTTGAATAGTGCCATTCAAAAATATAATTTGTTCTGGGATCATGCAGGCTCTGAACAATGATTCTATACCTTGTACTTGCCAATCTTTTGTACCCCAAACAGTTTTTGTTTCAATGTTATTGTTCCAGAAATCAAAACCAAATGTATTCATTTGCTCAAAAAATGAATCTGAATATATCAATTTTGTGTTTGTAAGCATGGTCTTCATACCTGTCTTATTCGACAATTTGAAATAAAATGTTTCTGCATTACTTGTGTTAAACCCTGAAAAATATGAATTTTTATCATAAAATGTTTTAGAACTACCCTTTGGAGGAGTAGCACAATGTTCCCATTGGTTATAATTTAAAACATTTCTAGGTTGTGCAGATTTATGGAGATAATGGTTACCCTAGTGGTTGTAGCAGAACATTTGATCATAATTAGACGAACCCTGCAAATAATCATGTTCTGTAAATTTAGCAGACATTACTAGGTCAGACATCATATCATTAATACTTTCAAAGTCCCAATCATCAGCAAATGTGCTTGGTTTTACAAAGTCACTTAACGAGATCTTAAATTGATGTAGATACTTCAGGATTTCAACCGGGCCATAGATTTCATAATCAGTATTGTCCCATGCTACACCGCCTGGTATAGGATTGGCTGTGAAGTTTACTGAAGAAAGTTCTCTTATCTTGACGTGTGAAGATGTGTGTGGTTTAAGGACCAAGTTGATTTTCTGGCTTGCTGTGTCCATTTTAGCATATTTTCCCTCAATGAAATGTCCCAAGCATAGTACCATGATGAGCCAAAGTATGAGGACAAATGCACCTAATGTCACCCAAATTTCAATCCATGGAGAAGTCAGATAGATTCCCTTTAGTTGATGAAAAAGTTCCTTTGCTTTGTCTTTAAAAGTTTTGGTTGATGGCTGTACTTCCGGTTCACTTGGATGTTCAGTTGATGAAGTAGCCGGATGCCGTTCTGTCAATTGTTCCAATTGCTTCTGGATTACTTTTTGCTTTTTGATTTTGCTTTGTTTCATTAGAAAACTCTGTAATTACATCATCGTAGGTCGGTGTTTCTTGATGAAAAGCTTTGATTTGGGTTTTAAGAGGTTTAAGTTCCATTGCTTCATTGCATAGTCCTTGTTGTTTCACTGTAGATTGTTCAAATGTGATCAGTCTTTCAGTTTGAACCTCTGTTGATGTAGCAAACTTTGGTGTTCTGCTACTTCTTGGGAGTCCACTTGGCCTACTATTTGTTATCGGCCACATGATTGTGGTTTAACCAGGTCGATGGATAGGACTCGGTTCTCCTTTTTACCAGCAAGGGGCGGTAGTACTACTGATCTTGTCCCGTTGATAGACAAGACAGGAACTGCTTTTCTGTAAGAAGGCCCAAATTCCTTCTTTACCGCGATCTTCTCTCTGACCAGATCCCCGACTTTTGGAATCCAGACAGGCCTTGCTGGGACAGGTGGTTTTTCTTCAGTGGTTGTTGGCTGCTGTTTCAACTTTATGTTGCTCAGGTCTTTTCTTGTTTCATTTAAGTCCTGTAAAATAGCCAAGCGATCTTTGATATCAAAGCATTTTTCTTTAACCACTGAAGTCTGACTATCTAAGTCCTGGATTAACATTCTAGTCCCAAACAATAGTTCGTACGGACTGAGTCCTTTCAGAGAATTTCTTGGCAGGTTATTTAGACTACGTTGGACACTTATTAAATGTTTGACCCACCCAGCTCCTGAACCTAATATCTTCGTTGTTATAGATTGCTTTATGCCTTGGTTTTTTCTTTACACCATCCCGTTTCCCTCAGGAAGGAAGTGAGAAGAGTCCCACAATGCAATGTTCATTCTGACCAGGCACCCCCCACATAAGCTGTTTAGAGCTAAAGGAAAGATTTTGGTCAGAACGTAACATGCTTCTAGCGTATATGCCATTATAGACTCGCAAATCTTTGTATAACAGTTCCGACGTCAGCCGAAAGTTGGGGTCTACATTATAAGTGAAAATAGTCTCTACATGTTAATATGACGCATTATTCATACTGGGTTTTTATTTTTTTGTTGATTTGATACATTCTGGAGTGAAACACCATGGTATTAAACCGTTTCTCTCGCCACTGCGATCTCTGTTGCAGTCTGGGCAGTTTTTTACAAAAATGTGATGATGCAGGCTCATGCCTGGCCACCAGTACACTGATTGTAATTCTTCCAGAGAATCTTTTAGCTTAAGGTGTCTGAGACCCTCACCCATATGTGCGTCTGCTATTAACAAGCCTCTCCTGTTCATGTTTGGAATCACTCTATCCCCCACTCCAGGGATTCGAGCAAAAGGATCGGAGTTTGCATCGATTATGTATGTATAATTGAGTGGGTAATTGATCGGTAGCGCTGAGCAGTCGCCTTTTGATGACGTTTTTACTGCCAGCACAGTTTCACCGTCAATGTATTTTACTGCACGCTTCTTTGTAGCTACGGAAGCCGATTTAGTTGCTACCGCTGTGGCTTCTCAGCCAATGATTTCCCTTCAACGTGAACGCCATCACGCTGATGACTCAGTGAATGTATCACGTGAGTTTTTGGTAGTTCTTTCTGTAAATGAACTACTTGTTCCCGAAGCACTTTTTGCTTTATTGTTGCACCTGTGTCATCTTTGTAACCGTTTTGAATCCATTTCTGTAAATCGTTATTGTATGATTTGACGCAGTAATACGAATCGCACACTATAAGTGTCGGGAAATCGCGATCGGCATTATCTAGCGCCATTTTTAACGCTATTATTTCAGTTTGTTGTTCTGAATTATTTTCCACTGAGTGTGTTTTTGTAAATAGAGGTCTCAATTTACCTCCGCGCCATACGTCTTTTACAATTTCGCATGTGGCGTTGTAAGCCAGCTCTCCCCAAACTGAGGGTTGAGCATGACCGTCTGTATATATTACACAGGCGTACTGTCGTAAAGGCAGAATGTCGATTGGCAGAGGGTATTCTCTCTCATATTCTAGATATTTTAATTCTTTCATTTCCGGGTCAAAATAGTATTTTACTTTGTCTGTAGCAACAGAATTTACCCATTGTATCCATTCTGGATTCAGTGCAGTTGTCGGTAAATTACATGGTGTTGTTAATGCCTCAAAAGCTGATTCTGCTGTTCTGACTGTAACCTGTCTACCGTCGGCTTGGTATTTTTCCTTTGCTACAGCTGTTTGAACCGAATGAACAATGTTTTCCTTAATGCTGAACCTTTTTTCAGATTCTGTGTACAAATGTGATTTGTATGCAATTGGTACCTTCTCTCCTTCATTAGAGGTCAGGTATGTGAATCCGCATCTTCCTGGGATGACTCGAATCACAAGATTGCGTGTGTTATCACGTGTTTGTAATTTTGTTTTAACTAACATATCTGTTTGTAAATATCTCAAAATTTCTGTGTGTTTTTGAGTCCAATCGATTCTTTTAAAATCTGGTTTTATAAGATCATAGAGAGGTTTAACTCTCTCTGCATAATTTATAATGTAAGTTCTTCCGAAATTTAGGAAACCTAGAATTGATTGTAAGTTTTTTAGTGTTCTAGGTGCTTGGATTACAGCACATTTCTCTAGGAAATTGTCAGCCAGGCTTTTGCCTTCACTTGATAGTTCATATCCTAAAAACAGGACAGTTAGATGGGCAATTCTTGACTTTTTAAAGTTGAATTTGTAACCCTCTGCTGCAAACCCAAGTATTATGGTGTTCACTCTCTTCAAGTGAGTATCCAAGTCATCATCTGTTAGATAGATGTCATCGACATAAGATAATGCCTCATCATCATATATTTGTAGTAACTCTGTTACTCTTGCTGAGAATAATCCTGGGCTATTCTTGAACCCCTGGGGCAAACGACCGAAAAAATTTTGCGCGCCATTTATTGAGAAAGCGGTCAAATATCTGCTCTCTGGTGCTATATTTTGACAGAAGAATCCATTAGAGATGTCTAATGTTGTTTTGTATTTTTTGCGTACTATGTTATTCATTAGTGCAGCACTATGCGAATTTTGTACTGCAAAAGTTTTGCAACATGAGTTCAAGTGTCTGTAGTCCAAAACAAGACGATATGAATTGTCTGGTTTGGAGACAGGAAACAAAGGATTATTCATTTGTGAGGTGCAAGTTTCAATCACCCCCTGGTATTCAAGTTGATCTAGGATCTCTTTTACCCGTTTCCTAGCTTCTTGCTTAATTGGGTACTGCCTCTGTGCAGTAGGTTGTGATTTTAACTGGATTTTGTGAGGAGGAGAGTCCTCATCCCATCCCACATGGCTTTTATATAATGCAGGAGCTATTGCAAGTGTATATTTTTTATGAATTGGAATATGATTTGAGAAGGCAGGCATAATTATTTCTTCGCCATGAGGGCACTCCCTGACAAACTCTGGTGGCCAGTCTCTTTCAGCTAGAAGGATGTCATAGCCCTTGGAGAGATTATCCCAAAAGAGACCCCTTATTTTCCTAGTCTTATCCCCCTCTATACGCAATGTTATTTCATATATTTTATGAGGTTTGCTAACTCTGGTATCTGCAGTTTCCACCTGAATGTATTCATTCGTGTCCACTGTCTCCAGATGATTCATAAGGATCTTGCGAGCTATGCTCACTTCTGCTGCGCTGTCTAGCATTGTCTGAGCCCATTCTCCGTTTTTCAGCTGTGTCCTCAGTATTCTCGGCATGGTTGATTACTTTAATACTGGCTACCTTCTTTTTTGGAAACTGTAATTTTTTATTTTGATGAGCAGGTTCCTTGTCTTTGGACTTGACGTGCTCTTCCCTGTGTTCTGACCGTCCTCTTCTTTCCGATTTCTGCAAGGAAGTCTGAAAAGATTGAGAGGGACGTGTATCAATATCTTGATATCTATCAGGTTTTTTATATTATCCCTATTTCTAAGGTTGTATTTTTTCTCAGAGGGCTCCCTTTGGGGAGACTTGTGTCCTTGGTCCGGAGATCTTTCACTCCGCCGAGGAGACCTTCCTCTGGACTGGAATCTTTTTTCTTTGGGAGTGGATTGTTTATTTCCATCCCAGCTCTTTTTTTGAGTGTTTAGATTATTTTTAATAAATACCTTTTCAGGTTTTTCTATTAGTTGGGGTTTCACTGGTTTCCCACCCAAACTATCTCTTCCTAGTTCTTCATAGGATTTTTCTATGATTCTGGCAATTTCAAATGGTTGGTCTGCTATATCTGTCTCTTTCAACCTCTGGCGGATCGCCACATTGGCCGCTTCTCCCTTTATATTGGCTAGTAATATTGCCTAAACCTGCTTGAAGTCTTTTAGTAATTTCATACCAAGAGTTAAAGCAGGTTCTGGACCGTATTCATCTTGAATTTGTTTTAGCACATCTGGTATTACTGACATGGATGGAACACCATGTGTTTTTGTGTAAATGGAAGCAAAGACTGTACCCCAAGTGTCACAGTCCTCCACATGTGGTGCGATTCCCATTGGAAGACAGATAGTCAGAATTCTGTGTTTCTCAACCGGGGTGGTATCTGGAAATACCGCCTCTATTTGAGTGATTTTTTGTGCTAACCAGAATGGAATTTGTTCCCGTTTTGCGGGTACTTTACCTAGACAGGACTGTATGTTCTGTGGTGTAATTTTATTTGTGTTCCCCTGATGAGGGATCAGCTGTGGAATTTTAATAGCTGGTTGGACTGTTGAAGTCCGCATTACATATTGGACTAATTGTCTATGTATTTTAATTAATTGTTTTAGCTGTGCTAAAAGTTCTGGTGCAGACATTTCTTCAATGTCTGGATGTGGTGTGTATCCGGATAGGACCGGCCACGTTGCTCCTGGTCTACCTAGTGGACCGAGCCTGGTGATGTGATTATTATGTTTTAGGGCGCCATTAAACCAGAGCAGGTGCTCTTGGTATTTGAGTGGTATTTCCACCTCCTCGAAAGGAGTGTACTCATTAGGAGGTTCCTCTATTTTGTAATAGTGGAAGTCCTTTGTTACAGCGTTTGCTGCTGGAAAGTTTATCCATGAATAGAATACCTCTGTCTGCCGATATTCGTGTGCCTCAATTACGAATATGACTGTACCACCTCTCGGTGTCAGCCCATTTTCTATAAGTTTTAAAGTTATAGATTTTCTTATGTTGACCGGGATGAGTATTGCATCCGGGTCTTGCTGTAGGAGACTATTGTCAGCCGCTAGCAGTTGAGCTGCTATTCTAGCTGTCTCCCTTTCTTCTTCAGTTTCTGACATTCTACTGTCAAGAAAGTTATTTTGTTTATTTGCAGGTCAGGTTTCTATGGAAACAAAGATTAGATGCACAATATTTTGGAACAGTGTATCCTTCAACGTTGAATAAACCAAGAACCATACATAGGAGTCTCCTCCTACTAAGTTTGGCGGATTTAACCTTTCACCCACTCCAGACGTCTTTGGATTATTATGGGGGAAAAGGGGTCTGTGTGAAAAAGCACGACTGAGTTACTCTAATGTCTTACATTAGATTTATCGCCTATCCTAGCCCCACGTGGGGCGCCATGTAGTGTAGTTCCTATTATCCCAATAGGCTCTGCGCATTGGAATAATATCTTCAATAGTATAGACGTAGGACAGAGGTTAACTAGGTCTTCTACTGTCGATATTAGACTTAAAGTTTAGTTTTTGCCAGCTAGCTCAGAGTTCACTAGAAACTTTCTCGAATAGACAATGAGGAGTTTAACCTCCCTGGATAGACAAGAAGGGATTTAGTTTCTGACAACCATAGAACATGACAACTTTGCTCTCCCCTAATCAAGAGTGTATCTCTAGTGTCGTGTGAAAACAAAAGACAACTTGTTTTACTCAGTCAGTTCAGTGCATTCTTAGTTTCACCAGATTGTAGAGAAAAGGAAGAGACGGGCGTGTTCAATAAAAAGATGTTATTTATTGATCAGTCTCTTTTCTCATACAAGAGAAATGAATCGCTATTATTGCAATACTTATAGTTAAGTAAAGTGCATACAGTAATAACAGAATTATAAAATAATACTGTAAAAGCATTGATATGGTTTCTTAGCCATATGATACTTAAAATGGATAAAATAGATACATACATATATACAATGACTAATCGTACTCAACTGGTGCTTCTAACTACGCCTACCCCAATGTATCTGACCTAAGCCTAATACGTGGGCGGGAGTAGATAAGTAGCAGTTTAAGTTAAGTTTGCTTTGCCAAGGGTCTGCTTCAAGAATTCTCTGCAAGGGGTTATTCAGTTCAGTACCTGGGATTTAGAAGGCTGGAGGGCTGGTATCTCTATCTCAGGTCTTGATATCCCAGCTGCCTGCAAGGGCGGCTGGAAGCGCAGGAGCTGGATTTCTCGGCAGGAGAAAAGGCAGCGTCTCTCTCTCAGCGCGTCAGAAAGGAGGGGCAGCGTCTGTGGGCTTCGCTGTCAGCTGGGCTCCTCGGCAAGTCTCGCTGCTCCAATCTTGTCACCACCTCGTGTGTTTGCTTAAGGCAATGTCGGTATTATTTATACCTGAAAGGTGCCGAGATTGACGTAAGGATGGACATAAATACGTCAATAAGGATGTCATACGAACTGGTCGTTCGCACATTCTTTACTGAAGTTCTCGGTTAAATCAAAACAATGGCTGCGGGGATTTCCCAGGTCGTGGTAGGTTTGATTTGTTTTGAGAACACCGTATGCCTATTAGGGGGCTGGAGAAATAGTGCTTGCCTAATGAGATGGCATGCGCTATGACCTAATCAGATAACGGGTTTCTGTGCCGTTGTATGGCTAATCAGATAACGGGTTTTTGTGCAGTTGAATGGCTGCTAGTTAATTATTAACCAGACAAGTGTCAGAAATAGGGGGATCGATACAGTACCCATAGTAAATACATCACAACCTTGGACGATGTCGGGGAGAATCCCTCGGGTCCTCCGACTCCCAGCAGACCTCCACAACGCCTATCCTTCAGCGAGCCACGCCGTGTTGCAATCCTCAAACACTTCCGGTCGCGGGGGGCTGGATAATGGAAAACTCCTTCCGGGTCCAAAGAAACTTATCGCGAAAGCGATATCGGCCAATAATCCAACTAGCCACAAACGAAGAGAGGGTCTGTATCAGCCAAACCGTCCTATTAAATCGAACTCCACAGTCCTGCAGCACAAGGATCTAAACCAAACACCAGCACAAACTCATCAGGTTAGCAACCATAAACAAAAAGAGAGATGCAATGCGTCAACCCGATCTTAGAACAGTGTTTGTACCGTTCTCAAATTCTACCCAAAATAACTGATAGACTTTGTAATTTTCTGCTGAATTCGCCTTAACAAAGTCCTTTCAGCTGCAGGAGGTTCTCCTTTTTAGCCCTATAAAGTATACATGCTTTTGTAGTTCCAGTTGACATCATGGATAATCAATGTGTACCTACAACCTCTAACTTTCTTTCTACTCACTAGGAGGCTTACAAACAATTGTCCCCTAACCTACATGTCCCTCAAGCTCGTATGAAAAACATGGCAAAAGAAAGATATATGTAGCTCCCACTTATCAAGTAAGTGCCAAAGTGTGGTTATCATCCAAATTTCTACCCCCAAAAGAAACTCCAACAAAAGTGGGTCCTCATTTTCTTGGTCATTTTTTTTCATTTCAAAGATCATTCATCCTAGTGCCGTTTGATTGTGTTACCTAGAAGATTCACACGGTCTGGAAGATTCGTCCAGTTGTTCATATCTGGCAGATTAAGACTGTGACGATCAGTTCATCTTTTCTCTACCTGATCATTGTATCCCTTCTCATTCTCCACTTCTTATTGTCTGTCATGGGGAATACAGAGTTGCCAAGATTTGTGCCTTTCACATATGATGTGATTGTTTTTATTTTTAGAATCATTGGAAAAGCTGCAAAGTCTGCAATAGGACTTGAGTATCTGCTACACAAGTCCATGCTCCAAGTCTCCTTTGTCATTTTCTTTAATCTCCTCCATCTGCTCCGGCTGAATCATTGGTGGCTGTCTTTTTATGTCACTCTAGCGGTTTTTATGAACGCTTGCGGGATTCGGGTATACTTCCCAGTCTAAAGCTTCCTCACACATTTATGAGGCTGATTGCAGCTGTACTTCCATGAGATCTACCTGTCTCATTAAACAGGCAACCACTGGACTCCTCATATTAGTGTCTTTCGCCAGGCTGCTGTCAACCAGCATCAGACTAACAATGGAGTTTTTCTCGCACCCACAACACAGATACTCTCAATCCTGTGTGTATTCTTGCAAAGGTACTTCACCTACACCTGGGACATGATCTTCGCGGTGTCCATTCACTAAACGCCCTATTTCTTAAACACAACATTTTTTGTGGATTGGAAGTTAGCTCAAAAGAGCAAAGACTGCTAGAGAATCTTTGAAAGGACCTTTAGTGGTTGGATGACCAAAAACATGTCCACCCAAATAACAAGACGTATAACTTATTTCTATGAGAAATCCTAATGCAAGATGGAAGAGAAATGTTTCCCGGAATATTATGAATTACCCATCACATATATATATATAGTGAATTCCTCAATTAAAGTTTCTGCTTAACTAATTGAAGTATGCACTCCTCCCCTGAATCAACTAGCTGGCCCTCTTAATGAGTAGCCGCCCATGAAGTCAAGAGCACGGTGATGGTGGATTTATTAGAGATCTGTGCATAGAGGGCATTGGTGACACGTGACTCCTTATGGGTACATGTTAGCAAAACAGTTAAGAAATTAAAAGGATGCAGATTGGTGCAAGATGGATGACATCACCATCTCAAGGGCGGGGGAGGACTGATGGCTGTGGCAGGAGGAACAAGTAATAAGATGGAGCAGTGTAGTTCTGTTTTGGAGCTGTCAACCAATTCGTAGCACTTAAAAAGTAAGGAATGTTGTATATAAATTAATACGATTTAATATAAGATTTAAATATGAAAATCCTTTGGTGCATACGCCTTTAATCTTGTGGACGCTGGCCTCTCAAAGACTGGACATTCTGAAGAAGTATCTCCTTCCTTCTTTGCGATATTGAAATCAAATTTCCCTTAGCAGGAACACGTGGATTAAATAGTTTTGCTTTCACAATATCATGCGGCATTCCTGAAAATGGGAGTTCTCTGCAATCAACCGACTCACTGAGTAGATCGACAGTACTTGCAGAAGCAGAGTGCAGCATTTTATACACTGTTAAATTACATACACACTGGAGCAGCGATCCATAATGGTGGGTGACGTTTGACACACCATGCTCATCCGATCCGGATGAGCTAATATAGTTGGTCAACATTGAAATGTGGAGATATTGCCAAGTGATGCATACCTGATGGATTGGCTTGGAGCAAACCCATGCAGATGCAGTAGTACATGACACGAACTGTGACACCAATGCAGAGCGAATGAAAGTCAGAGGTCAAAGAGTTGAAATTATGATCACATCGCACCTAGTAGCCCCTTTAGGCACATGGGGCAGACAGCCAATCAGCTGTACTCCACTGCACGGCTCAGCAATGCTAGCGTCTCTCTTTCAAAAGGTAAGGCCGCACAGCTGAACAAAGGCTACACTAACCTCTGTGAAGAATGAAACTGGAGCAGTTACCTCTCAAAATGTCTTTTTTCAAGACAGAGCCTCCACTATCATGGGGAGATTTGCATTCGTAAAAAATATATGATTGTTGCTCAATAACAACAAAATATCCACAGTATGTTAAAGAACGCTGGAGCTCCTCTAGCCCAGGTACGTACGGCCTTAGGGTGCAAATTTCTATGTGCTGCCAAATTATAGAGAAAAAAATCAGAGAAACTGCCTTTTTTGTCAGTGGGAAGCAAGTGCCCCGCCAGCAAAATGTTATTTAGTCTGGACCGCTGAACCTCCTTGCATGTTCCTATTGCTCTGGGCAGGAACTCTGATGTAGTAGGTTGAAACAAATTAAGGAAATAAAAGCAAGTATTGTGATAATTGCTCGAGACATTACATTAAGTCACCTTAAATCATGGGTACTCGCAAACGTTTTCCTAAGGGCCATAAAGTGTGCTCTGTGTTGTGACTGAGGCCGCAATGATGCCTCAGGTTGACGTTTGGTGGAGGGGCGGTGGCAGCAAGGGGGGTGTAGGGGAAGTGAAAGCATATACTTCTAGTGACTGAATTGCAGAATGTGCATCCAGAAAACATGGGATTAAGCCCGGCTTCCCCACTTAACCAAATTGTGTGATCCTAGACAATTGTATTGGCCTTGAAAAACGTGATTTCAGGATGTGCGCTGTACAAAGCCTTGTCCTGTGTCTTTGATTTAATAAACTTTAACATTCTTCAAGTATACCCAGTCCACCCAAAGAGGGTACATAACAAGTGACATTGGGATTGTTAGTGTGTGGGGAAAAATGTATCTTTCTACATTCATTTTTAAAACCCATCTTTAAAAAAAATACTTCTTATTGTACTAATATATTCTGGTGTACTAAGGTGAAACAGTTCTGCATATTACTGAAATACACTTTTTAAATCTTGAAGAGACTTAACCACATTTTTACACTTTGGCTGGAAGATCGTTTTAAAAACGAAGGTGCTTTTATAGTTAAGCAGTGCTGGTCACTTAGCTACTTTCTTTCTTTAACTTAAATTAACCATTGGATAAATACTTTATTTACCTTCTTTTAATATTAGTGCTGAGTCGAGTGCAAGCCGCCCAGTGCATGTAAAGGTCAGGAGGGCCGCATGCGGCTCCCCAGCCATACTTTGAGTATCACTGTTTTAAATGAACCTATTGTAATCCTTAATATGAGTGCCTTACATTGTATGCATGTAAATGTGGTATTTGTACAGTGTGAACCCAGCCAAAAGGCAACAGAGCAGTTTACTGGGTCAAATGCAAGAATACAGTCACCCACTGTCTTGAGAGGTAGTTATTTTTTGGACTGTTCTGGGGCATGATGAAGTGTTCTTTAAAGATGTATGTCTTCAACTCTGTCTTAAATTGAAGCAGGCCTGGGGTAGTCCTTAACCCCTTGGCCGTGGGGGTCATTCCCCCGCGGTGCTGGGGGAGGGGAGGCACGCACAGCGCCCCGGTGCTCGTGACGAGCTCAGCTCGTCATGAGCCACGGTGGCCTTGTGCTCATGACGAGCTGAGCTCGTCACGGCCACACCCGTTTCCGTGGAACGCTCGCACAGCGGGGGAATTAGCCCCACGTGCGAGCGTTGGAGCCGTTATGACGAGCTGAGCTCGTCATGAGCATGGGAGGGGTGAAGTGTCTGTGACTGTTGTTCCCGATCCCTGGTGCATGGATGTAAATAGCCTGTTGTCTTGTTCTTTCTTTTTACATATCTTTGGCCCGAATTACAAGTTACACGTTATCCTTATGCGATTATTTTGCACATGGAGAGAACCTTAAGGCACGCTGAACCTGTCCGAAGACCCTGCGAGTGAATAGTTTGTTCTGGGTCCCGCTGTATCACTATCACCATCACCACAAACAAATTATTCACATGAATAAATCTGCATGAGAATATACTGACTGGTAAAACAACGCATGCATAAAATCCAGCGTAAGCGCAGGAAGTGTGCAGATGCGGAAGTATGAGTGCGACTGGTGCTGCAGCACCCCCAAAATAACCACGATGAGGTTCAGGAGGTAATTGGGCAAAAAAAAATTAAAAAAAATTCTTGTCTCATTTCCAATAAGCTCAAAGATAGAGGTCACATTTCAGGTTATGTATTCTGACCTTAGGGCTGGCGCTAGGCACGGGCAGCGCCAGGGCCCCCGAGCTCAGTCCATCAGCCTGAGCCCCACACCTATGGTGCAGGGAGCACTGCCAGGCCCAGGGGAGGGTCGCCTCTCTCCTGGGCCTGGCAGGCATGTATCGCGCCGGTAGGAATAAGGGGAAGGAGTCGGCTTCACAGCACTTGGCCATGTCTGCAAAGCCCAGGGAAGGGGGCCCCCTACTCCCCTGGACCTCGTAGCCCCACACCATAGCTGTAGGCCCGTACACTTTTGACAGGTCTGGCCTGCAACTGGCGATCCTGTCCTGGCTGCCACTTGAAGGCACCACATGACACCAATTGTTCTGCAATTTGGTACTCGGCACTTTCAAAGGGCAAGCAACTCTCGCTTTTTCAGCCCTTTATGTGCTGTGAAAGAGATGCTTGTCAGTGTCTGGCAGGGTGGCGTTGCAGCACAGGAGACTTCCTGCACCATGCAAGTTCATGAGCATCTTCTGCGTTTGATATGCAAACAGGCTTGAATGAGTGATTGAAACCATTTTTTTGCAGTTCTATACATCGCAAACTAGAACCGACGATACTGGAGCGCTTTACTTGAGCAATGGTTACATTACACAAGGACACCTTCCTTTTTAGGTCTCGCCTAGTGAGCGCAGCGCAGCTGTTTCGCTTGGCGAGACTTTATTGTTGTCACTTTCCTTCGCGAAGGGAGACAAACCATGTGCGCGCCCGGACAGGCGATGGGCACACGCATGGCGCCTCCTTTCTGGCGTCTCCTTTGTAGTAATAGGAGCCTTTACACGCTCCCACCCCGCGCTTGATTTATTAGCGCTTGCAAGCATTCACGGCCAGAGCAGGATTTAATTGGTCCTTTGATCCTTAGTGCAAAAAAACTTTGGTTTAGTTTAAAATGTGAGCCTAGCAACTCTGTGCAAATAAACTCTCACCAGACACTTTTCTGTGATACGTGACCCTTGTGCACGATGTTTTGTACAGCTTCGTTTTAATACATTTTGGGAAGCTTGCCTCGATTTTTGTGAAGCTTATGCACATTGGAGGGCTTTGTTTCTATATGTTTTCTTAAGGTGGCCACTGTTTTAGTGAAGCGCTCGGTGCAGGCGCAGAGCTCTCCGCCTGCAGCTTTCAGACAGTCTGCCTGTTGCGTCCTCCCTGGCCGTCCTCCTCCGAATCCCATTCCCTCTCCCAGCAGCTTGGTATTTGATCCTGTGATCCATGACCCCCACTGCTCCGGGTCTCTGGATGTCCGTGGTCGGGGAGTATGATCTGTGCCCACAGCCCCCACAGACACCACAGCAGACAGGAGCTTTTATACATCATTGGACAGCGTGGAGCAGTGCGCTGTAATTTGGCTAATGGTGTCTCCTCAGCAGAACAACACAACATCGCAACACTGAATTAAATAAATGTTTTTTATCAAACAATTTTCAGAGGAAAAAAGTAAGAGACATTTAACGAGTGGGTTGTTGCATTTTGTGGCATATACAGCTAGATTCATCAAAGACCCGTTTTGCGAGTCTTTAATAGCGATTCATAAGGAATCGCTATTAAGGACTTGCAAAACGGGATTCATGTAGGAATTGCAAAAAATATTGCGATTCCTACATCTTCCTTATTTGCGATTAGCAATTTGCTAATCGCAAATAAGGATGCGATTTCAAGGGTGCCAGGGGTGTCCAAAGGACACCCTGTAGCACCCCTGAAATGAAAATTTACACAGGTGTTGCACACACACATGTCCAATGGACATGTGTGTGTGTAACATGCAAATGAGAAAAATGCACTAAAGTGCTTTTTTCTATTGTTTCGCTATTTACCACGAAGTCAGACTTCGTGGTAAATAGCGGCCAAATATTGCGAATTCGCAATTTAAAATTGGTTAATGAATTGCATTTAAGGAATCTCAAATAGAGATTCCTTAAATGCAATTCCTCGCACAATTGCGAATTCTATAATAGCGATTATTGCATTTGGGATGAGGAATCCCAAATGCAATAATTGCGCTCGCAAAGGGCCAGATTCTCAGAATCTGGCCCTTTGCGAGCCGATTTTCGTTTCATGAATCTGGCCGATAGTCTTTTAAACTGCAGGCTGTTACCAGGTACACTTATAGTCTCCTTTAAACGTGTTTACTTGCCCAGCTTAATTGACCATTTTGTCAGGGGTGTTTGGTGAGGTTTTGTGCAGCCCCATAAATGACTTTCATCTGGTCCCACCGATGACTTGTTTTCGAACTGAATAAAGTGATGACTTCAAACGCTTTTAAAAAAGTGTCGCAAACTGATGTTCCTTATAAAGTTGTGTGCATCTTCGTTTGGACATTTACCAAAAGTGTACTTTACTAATTTAACCTAAGCATGGTTACCACCAGAGGAATTTGGCTGCAGGTTCTTATAATGCATGAGGGATTCACCGTGTGGACACTCTTCAGCCAAGGCATACTCCTGCAAGTCGATGAGTGCCCATTCAGTGCCACCGAGACAAACTAACCATCTTTTTTACAGATCCTGCATATGGAACAACTATTAATTCCCTATGTGACACGCAGCATAAACAACACGCATCGGGTTTCTGCTTTAATCATAATTGACGAATGTTTCACAAAATGTAGACACCTCTTAGTCTACATCAGATCCCTGTGCTGTGAACCAGTGACTGCAGTGTAGAAGTACATGGTATAGCCCCTTCCGCCTCTTCATAATGTAAACAATGGAAGCCACCCCCTTAACATAAACAATCCTGTTTAAAGTGCTAGCCACTGCTGCAAATTCCCACAAGCAGCGCTTTCATTCCCCCCGCTCTCCTCCCCCCAAGCCCCTTCCACTCCTATACACGGTACAGGTCTTATCAAAGTCGTGCTACGTAAAATGTCACTTTAAAGCAAAACGAGTCTTCCAACCCAAAAAAATAAGTCCCAAACTGAATTATCCCTCCTTACAGAATGTATATTTTTCCTCATCTCGTCAACCAAGATTATCCCAGTTTCTCGTAGAGTCCATGGGCCAAATTCGCCCTCACTGTTAAATCATTATTTTTTGTTGTTGCAATTTTATATAACGCAAACACGACCCAAAGGGGTTCTAGGGCTTTACATGAGCACCGGCTACAATACACAAGGTCATATTAGTCTCTTTTATACACTGAATTGCGCAGGATCACAGAATGTTAAGCCAATGCTGCTGAGACTCAAACATGGTTCACCAGTTTCAAAGTTGGTAACTTTGGCCCTAGCGCATTCCAAGTTAACAGCAATTTAAAGCCTGCAAAGATCACTGGATGCAGACTGCGCCTCGCTCTTAAAAGGCAAAGCTCTCGCAACCACAATTTAGTATAATCAAAGACAGAATGTCTAAACAAGGTAGGTAACAGTTCAGTAATAAGCAACAGCAAATCCGTGTGTCTTTATGTCTTGTCCTTCAGGAAGGTTGTTTATTAAATCCACATTCAGCCGACACGTGTTTCGTCGTGTTAGAGTTGAGTCAACACGACTCTTCAGGGCTGATAAGACAGAAACAGCGTAGATGTAACATATCTCACATGTATTACATGTTTCAATTCCAATGCGTTGCGTGACAGAAATATATCTTGAAGTGTGAGACTGTGAAGCCTTATTTGCCCACAAGTCGTTTCGGTGTCTAGCATCACTTATCTGGAAGCTTAAAGCATGCATCTTCAAATTCCTTATTAACATAAATCACGATGCGTGGTGAAATAGTGAGAACGCATTCCAGGCTGTGTATAGCATTAATTTATTGTGCTCTTCTAAAGTGCCATGCTCACAACGATCCTATTATATATTGTCTGATGTTTATAGACAGATCAATTTTAAGCATGTTTTTTACCACCAATCAATGCACCTTAAACAATTGATAGTCACGGACTCACTCACATTGTCCATTTAGTAATAGAAGATACGTGTCCTCCCTGAGTCTTTCCACGTGTCGGCTGAATGTGGATTTAATAAACAACCTTCCTGAAGGACAAGACATAAAGACACACGGATTTGCTGTTGCTTATTACTGAAGTGTTACCTACCTTGTTTAGACATTCTGTCTTTGATTATACTAAATTGTGGTTGCGAGAGCTTTGCCTTTTATGTTTGAGAAAGTCTTTGGGTTTTCTATTTGAACGGTTAAGGGCTTTTCCCGTTCGCTCTTTACGCACCGCACCCTTATTTGTTTTAAATGTACCTTTAACGTTGACTCTAGGTAGAGCGCCCTACTTCCTCTGAAACCAAAAAAAACCCTGTATGGTTAGTCATTGCTCCTCGCTCTTAGCTGGCTTATGAAGACAGCAAACATTCAACTCCACATAATTCAACACAGTGCTACACAAATAAGTGTATACATTTCACAACACACAAATGCACACCACAAAATTCAACTTTTGACCATCGCATAATTTCACACAACACAAATCAACTCAATTCAACTCCACATCATTCGACATGCCACATAAATACAATCCATCAAATTCAACTCCACACATTTCCACTCTGCTCCATGCCACATAATTTTACTTCACATAGCACCACTCCATGAATGAATGTATTCGATTTATATAGCGCACGTATCACCCGAAGGTCTCAAGGCGCTTTGCCTAGGGAACCCATCCTGGTATTCCCCTGTGAGATACCCCGGCAGGGTATCCACAAGGTGAAAGCCAGGCATCCCGCCGCAAGGGGCCGTAGTGGAGATTAAGCAAGCTATTGCCCAGAGTCGCAGAGTGTGACCCCGTGAGTCAAGTAGGCACCGGAGCGAGAATTGTCGAGTCTGTGGAATTTTTTGAGCCCGAGACCCGCCGAGGCGGGGAATCGAACCCCTGGTTCACAGCCAATCTCAGCTTCCGGGTCTGTTACTCCACACAACACAATTCAACTTCTGATAATTCCCCTTCACATAATTACACTTCAACCTACATACTTACACTTCACACCACATAATTACACTCCACATATATCCACTCAGCTCCAAAACTCATAAATACACTCAACAAAATTAAACTCCAGCATGCCCTGTATTTACACTCAACATAATTCCACACCATACCACACAATGCCACGCCACACAATTCAATGCAGCACAATTCCACACCACACAGAATAATAACACTCTACTCCATACCACACAATTACACTCCACATAAATCTACTCCATGCCACATAGCAACACCACATAAATACACTCCCCACCTTGCCACATGATTTCGCTCAACATAATTTCACTCAATGCTACATAATTCCACACAACACAATTCAACTCCGCACAATTCCATTCCACGACACAAAATTCTACTTCACAATACATAATTCAACTAGATACCACATACATCCAATCCACACCACAGAATCAACATCATGCCACATAATTCTACAGCATACTATATAATTCCACTCAATACATACCACTTTACGACACACAATACCACTAGACATAAGCCCACTAAACTTAATACTGCATAATTAATATCCACATAATTCTATTGCACACCATACCACATAAATCCACCTCACATAACTCCACTCAATGCCACACAATTCCAAAACAAATAATGCCACTCCAACCCACATCATTTCACACCACATAATTGCAATCCACACAATATAACTCAACATCATGCCACATAATTCAACTTCACTATATGCCACAACACGCCAAACAATGCCCCTCCACTTAAATCCACATCATGCAATATAATTACGCTCCATATAATTCCACTCCACACCGTGCCATATATTTACACTGTGTCAACAAATAGGGGGAACCAAGTAGGGCTATTTTTAATGGGGTCCAGTGTACAGGCCCTGACAGAACATTAGACAACGAGAGGTACACAGTTCCCCGGTGAGAGAGGGAGGTTTAAGAAAGCCAAGCAAGACAAAAAAAGGAGGGGAAATTCCCATTTCGGAACTAAAACCCTCACACACCCAGCAAGCTAGGTGTCATGCTTCATCATTTGGGTTTTGCTCCTCGTTAAAAAAAAAAGGTTAGATAATGCACGGATTCCTTTCAGCTCCGGTCGCTCTTCGTCCGCCTCTTGACTCCGTGTGGGTAGGTGTGAATGGCTGAGTCCGTTCTACGGACAGGGTACCTACACTAAGATGCCAATACATGGGAGCAGACCGTTGAAGCACCCTGGCGACCTATTGTAATCCTTAATATGAGTGCCTTACATTGTATGCATGTATATGTGGTATTTGTACAGTGTGAACCCAGCCAAAAGGCAACAGAGCAGTTTACTGGGTCAAATGCAAGAATACAGTCACCCACTGTCTTGAGAGGTAGTTATTTTTTGGACTGTTCTGGGGCATGATGTAGTGTTCTTTAAAGATGTATGTCTTCAACTCTGTCTTAAATTGGAGCAGGCCTGGGGCAGTCCTTAACCCCTTGGCCGTGGGGGTCATTCCCCCGCGGTGCTGGGGGAGGGGAGGCACGCACAGCGCCCCGGTGCTCGTGACGAGCTCAGCTCAACATGAGCCACGGTGGCCTTGTGCTCATGACGAGCTGAGCTCGTCACGGCCACACCCGTTTCCGTGGAACGCTCGCACAGCAGGGGAATTAGCCCCACGTGCGAGCGTTGGAGCCGTTATGATGAGCTGAGCTCGTCATGAGCATGGGAGGGGTTAAGTGTCTGTGACTGTTGTTCCCGATCCCTGGTGCATGGATGTAAATAGCCTGTTGTCTTGTTCTTTCTTTTTACATATCTTTGGCCCGAATTACAAGTTACACGTTATCCTTATGCGATTATTTTGCACATGGAGAGAACCTTAAGGCACGCTGAACCTGTCCGAAGACCCTGCGAGTGAATAGTTTGTTCTGGGTCCCGCTGTATCACTATCACCATCACCACAAACAAATTATTCACATGAATAAATCTGCATGAGAATATACTGACTGGTAAAACAACGCATGCATAAAAACCAGCGTGAGCGCAGGAAGTGTCCAGATGCGGAAGTATGAGTGCGACTGGTGCTGCAGCACCCCCAAAATAACCACGATGAGGTTCAGGAGGTAATTGGGCAAAAAAAATTTTTAAAAAAATTCTTGTCTCATTTCCAATAAGCTCAAAGATAGAGGTCACATTTCAGGTTATGTATTCTGACATTAGGGCTGGCGCTAGGCACGGGCAGCGCCAGGGCCCCCGAGCTCAGTCCATCAGCCTGAGCCCCACACCTATGGTGCAGGCAGCACCGCCAGGCCCAGGGGAGGGTCGCCTCTCTCCTGGGCCTGGCAGGCATGTATCGCGCCGGTTGGAATAAGGGGAAGGAGTCGGCTTCACAGCACTTGGCCATGTCTGCAAAGCCCAGGGAAGAGGGCCCCCTACTCCCCTGGACCTCGCAGCCCCACACCATAGCTGTAGGCCCGTACACTTTTGACAGGTCTGGCCTGCAACTGGCGATCCTGTCCTGGCTGCCACTCGAAGGCACCACATGACACCAATTGTTTTGCAATTTGGTACTCGGCACTTTCAAAGGGCAAGCAACTATTGCTTTTTCAGCCCTTTATGTGCTGTGAAAGAGATGCTGTCAGTGTCTGGCAGGGTGGCGTTGCAGCACAGGAGACTTTCTGCACCATGCAAGTTCATGAGCATCTTCTGCGTTTGATATGCAAACAGGCTTGAATGAGTGATTGAAACCATTTTTTTGCAGTTCTATACATCGCAAACTAGAACCGACGATACTGGAGCGCTTTACATGAGCAATTGTTACATTACACAAGGACACCTTCCTTTTTAGGTCTCGCCTAGTGAGCGCAGCGCAGCTGTTTCGCTTGGCGAGACTCTATTGTTGTCACTTTCCTTCGCGAAGGGAGACAAACCATGTGTGCGCCCGGACAGGCGATGGGCACACGCATGGTGCCTCCTTTCTGGCGTCTCCTTTGTAGTAATAGGAGCCTTTACACGCTCCCACCCTGCGCTTGATTTATTAGCACTTGCAAGCATTCACGGCCAGAGCAGGATTTAATTGGTTCTTTGATCCTTAGTGCAAAAAAACTTTGGTTTAGTTTAAAATGTGAGCCTAGCAACTCTGTGCAAATAAACTCTCACCACACACTTTTCTGTGATACGTGACCCTTGTGCACGATGTTTTGTACAGCTTCGTTTTAATACATTTTGGGAAGCTTGCCTCGATTTTTGTGAAGCTTATGCACATTGGAGGGCTTTGTTTCTATATGTTTTCTTAAGGTGGCCACTGTTTTAGTGAAGAGCTCGGTGCAGGCGCAGAGCTCTCTGCCTGCAGCTTTTAGACAGTCTGCCTGTTGCGTCCTCCCTGGCCGTCCTCATTCAAATCCCATTCCCTCTCCCAGCAGCTTGGTATTTGATCCTGTGATCCATGACCCCCACTGCTCTGGGTCTCTGGATGTCCGTGGTCGGGGAGTATGATCTGTGCCCACAGCCCCCACAGACACCACAGCAGACAGGAGCTTTTATACGTCATTGGACAGCGTGGAGCAGTGCGCTGTAATTTGGCTAATGGTGTCTCCTCAGCAGAACAACACAACATCGCAACACTGAATTAAATAAATGTTTTTTATCAAACAATTTTCAGAGGAAAAAAGTAAGAGACATTTAACGAGTGGGTTGTTGCATTTTGTGGCGTATACAGCTAGATTCATCAAAGACCCGTTTTGCGAGTCTTTAATAGCGATTCATAAGGAATCGCTATTAAGGACTTGCAAAACGGGATTCATGTAGGAATTGCAAAAAATATTGCGATTCCTACATCTTCCTTATTTGCGATTAGCAAATTGCTAATCGCAAATAAGGAATAACTTCCCATTCATTCCTATGGGCCTACAGGCCCATAGGAATGAATGGGGAGTTATTCCTTATTTGCGATTAGCAATTTGCTAATCGCAAATAAGGATGCGATTTCAAGGGTGCCAGGGGTGTCCAAAGGACACCCTGTAGCACCCCTGAAATGAAAATTTACACAAGTGTTGCACACACACATGTCCAAAGGACATGTGTGTGTGTAACATGCAAATGAGAAAAATGCACTAAAGTGCTTTTTTCTATTGTTTCGCTATTTACCACGAAGTCAGACTTCGTGGTAAATAGCGGCCTAATATTGCGAATTCGCAATTTAAAATTGGTTAATGAATTGCATTTAAGGAATCTCAAATAGAGATTCCTTACATGCAATTCCTCGCACAATTGCGAATTCTATAATAGCGATTATTGCATTTGGGATGATGAATCCCAAATGCAATAATTGCGCTCGCAAAGGGCCAGATTCTCAGAATCTGGCCCTTTGCGAGCCGATTTTCGTTTCATGAATCTGGCCGATAGTCTTTTAAACTGCAGGCTGTTACCAGGTACACTTATAGTCTCCTTTAAACGTGTTTACTTGCCCAGCTTAATTGACCATTTTGTCAGGGGTGTTTGGTGAGGTTTTGTGCAGCCCCATAAATGACTTTCATCTGGTCCCACCGATGACTTGTTTTCGAACTGAATAAAGGGATGACTTCAAACGCTTTTAAAAAAGTGTCGCAAACTGATGCTCCTTATAAAGTTGTGTGCATCTTCGTTTGGACATTTACCAAAAGTGTACTTTACTAATTTAACCTAAGCATGGTTACCACCAGAGGAATTTGGCTGCAGGTTCTTATAATGCATGAGGGATTCACCGTGTGGACACTCTTCAGCCAAGGCATACTCCTGCAAGTCGATGAGTGCCCATTCAGTGCCACCGAGACAAACTAACCATCTTTTTTACAGATCCTGCATATGGAACAACTATTAATTCCCTATGTGACACGCAGCATAAACAACACGCATCGGGTTTCTGCTTTAATCATAATTGACGAATGTTTCACAAAATGTAGACACCTATTAGTCTACATCAGACCCCTGTGCTGTGAACCAGTGACTGCAGTGTAGAAGTACATGGTATAGCCCCTTCCGCCTCTTCATAATGTAAACAATGGAAGCCCAGCCCTTAACATAAACAATCCTGTTTAAAGTGCTTGCCACTGCTGCAAATTCCCACAAGCAGCGCTTTCATTCCCCCCCCTCTCCTCCCCCCCAAGCCCCTTCCACTCCTACACACGGTACAGGTCTTATCAAAGTCGTGCTACGTAAAATGTCACTTTAAAGCAAAACGAGTCTTCCAACCCAAAAAAATAAGTCCCAAACTGAATTATCCCTCCTTACAGAATGTATATTTTTCCTCATCTCGTCAACCAAGATTATCCCAGTTTCTCGTAGAGTCCATGGGCCAAATTCGCCCTCACTGTTAAATCATTATTTTTTGTTGTTGCAATTTTATATAACGCAAACACGACCCAAAGGGGTTCTAGGGCTTTATATGAGCACCGGCTACAATACACAAGGTCATATTAGTCTCTTTTATACACTGAATTGCGCAGGATCACAGAATGTTAAGCCAATGCTGCTGAGACTCAAACATGGTTCACCAGTTTCAAAGTTGGTAACTTTGGCCCTAGCGCATTCCAAGTTAACAGCAATTTAAAGCCTGCAAAAATCACTGGATGCAGACTGCGCCTCGCTCTTACCTGGCTTATGAAGACAGCAAACATTCAACTCCACATAATTCAACACAGTGCTACACAAATAAGTGTATACATTTCACAACACACAAATGCACACCACAAAATTCAACTTTTGACCATCGCATAATTTCACACAACACAAATCAACTCAATTCAACTCCACATGCCACATAAATACAATCCATCAAATTCAACTCCACACATTTCCACTCTGCTCCATGCCACATAATTCCACTTCACATAGCACCACTCCATGCAAAATAATTCCATTACTCCACACAACACAATTCAACTTCTGATAATTCCCCTCCACATAATTACACTTCAACCTACATACTTACACTTCACACCACATAATTACACTCCACATATATCCACTCAGCTCCAAAGCACATAAATACACTCAACAAAATTAAACTCCAGCATGCCCTGTATTTACACTCCACATAATTCCACACCATACCACACAATGCCACGCCACACAATTCAATGCAGCACAATTCCACACCACACAGAATAATAACACTCTACTCCATACCACACAATTACACTCCACATAAATCTACTCCATGCCACATAGCAACACCACATAAATACACTCCCCACCATGCCACATGATTTCGCTCAACATAATTTCATTCAATGCTACATAATTCCAAACAACACAATTCAACTCCACACAATTCCTTTCCACGACACAAAATTCTACTTCACAAAACATAATTCAACTAGATACCACATACATCCAATCCACACCACAGAATCAACATCATGCCACATAATTCTACAGCATACCATATAATTCCACTCAATACATACCACTTTACGACACACAATACCACTAGACATAAGCCCACTAAACTTAATACTGCATAATTTATATCCACATAATTCTATTGCACACCATACCACATAAATCCACCTCACATAACTCCACTCAATGCCACACAATTCCAAAACAAATAATGCCACTCCAACCC
The DNA here is from genome assembly GCF_964261635.1 of Lissotriton helveticus. Classification (NCBI taxonomy): domain Eukaryota; kingdom Metazoa; phylum Chordata; class Amphibia; order Caudata; family Salamandridae; genus Lissotriton; species Lissotriton helveticus. The sequence continues at coordinate 422,612,660 of NC_136061.1, read as the reverse complement.
ACATCATTTCACACCATATAATTGCAATCCACACAATATAACTCAACATCATGCCACATAATTCAACTTCACTACATGCCACACCACGCCAAACAATGCCCCTCCACTTAAATCCACATCATGCAATATAATTACGCTCCATATAATTCCACTCCACACCGTGCCATATATTTACACTGTGTCAACAAATAGGGGGAACCAAGTAGGGCTATTTTTAATGGGGTCCAGTGTACAGGCCCTGACAGAACATTAGACAACGAGAGGTACACAGTTCCCCGGTGAGAGAGGGAGGTTTAAGAAAGCCAAGCAAGACAAAAAAAGGAGGGGAAATTCCCATTTCGGAACTAAAACCCTCTCACACCCAGCAAGCTAGGTGTCATGCTTCATCATTTGGGTTTTGCTCCTCGTTAAAAAAAAAGGTTAGATAATCCACGGATTCCTTTCGGCTCCGGTCGCTCTACGTCCGCCTCTTGACTCCGTGTGGGTAGGTGTTGATGGCTGAGTCCGTTCTACGGACAGGGTACCTACACTAAGGTGCCAATACATGGGAGCAGACCGTTGAAGCACCCTAGCGACCGCATTTGGGTCGAACCATAGAGGGCAGGACCAAGTGGCCTGCGTACTTACTTCCAGTGGAAGGTAGTATAGCCCCCCTCTCTATGTAGTACAGTTTTTCACTTTTTCGGTCCTGACGAATTGCGAGTAACGCATGAAACATGTCGACCTCCGGGTAGTAGATACACTACTGGACCATAGTACCAGTGTGTATTTCTCCCTCACTGTTTTTTACTAAGGTAGTTAACCACATCATTAAAGGAATCTGTGGATTATCTAACCTTTTTTAATTTTCACACACTCCTCACGTCTACACCACTTCTAATACCCTCATACCCACATGCAACAACTGGCAGGAACAAAAGATCTCCGATAAAGAGCCCCTTCATGGGTGCCCGTCAGACATTGCAGCGCCAGTCTGACTAGGAGCAAAACCCAAATGATGAAAAATGACACCTAGCTTGCTGGGTGTGTGAGGGTTTTAGTTCCGAAAGGGGAATTTCCCCTCCTTTTCTTGTCTTGCTTCACTTTCTTAAACCTCCCTCTCTCACCGGGGAACTGTGTACCTCTCGTTGTCTAATATATTTACACTGCACATATTTTTATCTCCATCCCACATACATCTACTCTACTCAATTAAACATGGCTAAAGATATTGACCACGCCAATTGCTCTCAGAGTCCTGTCTATTATTTAATGTATGCAATGAAAACCCAGCAAATAAAAAATTATCACTCTATAATAAACACATATGGTATGGTGCTGGGTTCTTTTGTTCACTGTTTAGCAAAAGTTGATTATTCTGAGGCAGTGAGTTGCAGTTATCAAAAAGTGATCTCAAACACTGCCAAACTGCTGTTCTTTGGGGGAGTATTTCACGTACTGGTATCAGCAAAGCATTCTACAATGTCATAGTTTACTATTTAAGTGTGGTAGCAGATAACGTTGATTATTATTTCAATTGGAACATTTAAAACAAATGTACTGTTATAAAAGATAAAACATTAACATACTTTTAACTCCCAGAACATAAACGTCCCTGCCTTTCTCCTAGTAAAACTCTGTTTTATTACTTTGGTGACTTGAGGATCACTTATGGCATACTGCAATGCAATTTGGTCCCACACACCGCAAATTAACTTCAGAAACGAATCCACATATTTAAATACATAAACACTATCTCATTCTACTATAATTCCACTACAGTTCATACCATTTCATATACAACTACAAACGACTAATTGACTTCTGGGAATGGGGATCGATGTATTTGTTAAAAAATTTTAATGCATAAATTAAAATGCCTCGCCTGGAATATAGCGGGTTTGAATAGCAAAGGCAAAAGATCTCTGGTCTCCGAAGAGCTGAAATTATATAAGCCACATTTTTGTTTATTATCAGAAACACATCTTATTTGGAAAGATAGGAAACTACTTAATCAACTAGGATACGAAATTATGGTTTGCTCTTCTGCTGGTACATCAATAAGAGGGGTGGCTATTCTTAAAGACCGGCGAGTTAGGTTAGAAGTGATGCAGACTGCTCATGATAAAGACGGAAGATGGGCAATAGTCCAGCTTAAGTATGAGAATAATACATTTGTACTATGTGTGGTATATGGATTAAATACAGATGAGCCAAGGGTTTTTGATCAATTGAACATTAAACTGTTGGACTGGGCTGGAGAACTTATAATTATGGGCGACTTTAATTGCATTATGGATTATAGATTGGATACAACTAGACCAAATAGTCATCAACGGATGCATAAGACGAGGACAGCTATATTAGACATCTGCCACTTACATAACATTAAAGACGCCTGGCGGTACCTCTACGCTAAACGACCTGGGTATACATACTACTCGGCACCCCATAAATTATGCTCCAGATTGGACATGGCCTTGTTGAGCGATAATATATTAAAGACTTGCTCTATGACCCTCTGCCCTCGTATCTCATCTGATCACAATGCCATAATCATATCATTCTCCACACCACATAGTGTAGCCCCCCCAGAACGTTTTATTTTCCCAGATATCTTATCTCAGATCAATCTTATACTTTGCAGCTGAAAGCCCATCTTGCTGAATTTATTAACATCAACAAGAATTCGGCTTCATGTCATATAGTATGGGATGCCTGCAAAGCAAGTATCAGGGGCTTCACACAGGCCTATGTGCTCAGGCAAAATGCTGAATTTAAACAAAGCCAAGCGCGGGTAACATCGCAAATAACTAACCAAGAAGAGCAATTAGCTCTAGCATTACGACATAATTTGCCTACCTGTATGGATATTAATCTTAAACTCAGTAAATTAAAAAATGAAGCAAAGAAAGATCTCTACCGGAAATACAGCACTAATATTCATAAATATAAAATAGCCCAATACGAGGGAGGGGACAAAATTGGCCGCATTCTGGCTTACAAGGTGGTGGAAGCTAGAGCAGGTTCTTTAATCTCTAACATTCGGGGGTCAGATAACAGCATTTATAATAAACCACATGAAGTGTTAGAGCAATTTGCTAGCTTCTATAAAACTCTATATACCCCAGAAAATCAACCGGATTTAGATCTTATAAGGGACTATATAGATAAAAATACACCGAGGCATGATGACGGGCCAGATTTGAGCTTTTTGTCGGACGACTTAACAATGATAGAGCTACACCAGGCTATCAACTCTTTGCCCGGGGGCAAAGCAGCAGGTGAAGACACCATCCCTCTAGAGCTATACAAGGCCTGTCTGCCTGAATTGGATCTACTATTATTAGAAGTTATGCAGTCAGTAGGAATGAACGGAAATGCACCTAAATCATGGAATAAGGCGAAAATAATATTAAAAAAAAAAAAAGATAAACCGAAAGAAGAGATGGGGTCATACCGACCAATCTCATTGATTAACACTGATGCTAAACTTTTTGCTAAAATTCTTGCACACAGACTGGCAATTGCTATGCCCCAACTAGTTAACACACAACAGCATGGATTTATTCTCGGGAGAGATACCACTTCACATGTAAACATGGCTATCACGGCGTTCGACGTTGCAGAGATAGAGTCCACCCCACTAGGCATGATCTTATTAGATGCAGAAAAAGCATTTGATCGAGTGGGGTGGAACTATCTCTGGAGTGCGCTGTCAAAAATAGGGCTAAGGGGAAGGTTTCTGAGGGGGATACAGGCTCTATATAATAACCCCATGGCCTGTACAAGCTATAATGGTTTAACTTCTTTAGATTTCCCAATTCTGCGTGGCACACGCCAAGGCTGCCCTCTTTCACCTCTCTTATTTGCTCTCTCTTTAGAACCTTTTTTAATGGCCCTCAACTCTCAAAATGTGATTGTTCCGTTTAGCTCTGGCTCAAAGGAGCTTAAACTGACCGCTTATGCTGACGATATTGCTGTTTATACACACGATATAAATCAGGCTTTAAGAGGAAGTAAAATAGAAGCAACGGGGCGTGGCCAAGATGGCGGGCTGAAGAGACGCTCTTCCCGTGAGCTCCTGAAGCCCCGGAGCCCTTGACCCTTCCTGCGCTGCGGATCTCCCCCGGATCAGGCGCAGGGGACGGCGGAATCGACCGAGAGCCTGGTCGGTGCTGTAGCCTCAGGGGGCGTTGGAGCAGGGAGCGGCGTCTAGCTGCGCTGGCCCCTGGACCGGGCGGGCGTTGCGGCCCGGACGCGGCGCACCGAGAGTGGAACGGCTGCCCCGCGGTGACCCGGGGCGGTGGTGAGTTTCCGGGCCGCCGACCAGCGAGGAGTCTGCTACGCCCCCCTCCTGTGACGCCGGGGGCGCCCTAGCGGGCAGTGGAGGAGGACACGACGGAGCGGCGCCTCACTCGCCTGCCTGGAGGAGGAGCCGGTGAGGTGCGCTACGCGACCCCGGGGATTGCCGGAGCCGAGAGGCCTTGTCGGCCGAAGACGCCAGCGGACTTCTTGTCTGGGGCCCCGGCTGCGAGAGAGCCGTGCGGGGGCCTGGTGGGCGCCTCTGCCCGCCCGGCCGGTTGTGGCACAGCATTTGGAACAGTTAGCGGAGGGCCACGACGTGACTTGGCGATCCCGCCCGCACCCGGGCTGCTGGCCCCTGTCCCTAAGCTGCCGGCCTCACTCCCTGGTGGGCATCTAGTGCCGGCGCGCCGCCCCCGGGGCCTTTCACACATTGATCATCTGGTGCATGCTGGCTTGGAGGGGCCCAGTCCGTGCTGAGTGTGGTGGGGCACGCCCGGGCAGTGGCGGCTGAGTGACGAAACGCTTGACGCCCCTGTGACGCTGTGTTGCTCTGCTTCTGGACCGCAGTGGACCTTCATAAGGGCATTGCAGTTGGATACCCTTCCTCGCCCGCCTGCAGGGGTTCATTGGTTTGACAGCGACGGTTCTGCCCGACACCGGGCCACGGCACTTTGGGCCTGTCCTCCGCCCTAGCCCCCTGGTGGGCTTCCTGGACCCGGGTGCTGGCCCTAGGGCCCCTTAGATGGTGGCCGGAGTGCGCCTGTCTGCTGTTGCCTCACCCGAAGCAGCGAAGCTGACCCGGACGACTGTGGACTAGAGCGACGGCCGGAGGCCTGGCGGCGGGGGGGTGACCCGCTTCGAGGAGGCGGAGGAGTGCCGGGAGAGTCTTGCAACTGGGGCTGGTCGTGATCCTCCTTTGTCTAGTTGGCTGGGGAGCTTTGGCTACGTCGCCCGGGCGGGGGTCGTTGCCCGGACCCCCCGGGTTGCACTGGTGAGGCCTGCTGCTGGAGCCCACGCGCTTTACGGACGCGCTCACATTCAACCGGCTTTCTCTTGCTGCGGAGCGCCGTCGCCTCTGCGATGTCGGGCAACAGAGGGGGTAAGAAGGGTGAGCGTACCCTGCCCGAGATGCTGAACAGGGGCGCCCCGAGGCAGGACAGATCCCAACGAGTGCCGAGCCCCTCGACCGGCTCTCATGGAGCAGAAGGAGGAGAGCCCCCGGTCTCCAGGTCCTTTCTGGAGTCGCTGTTTAGCACGCTCAGGGAGGACTTTCAAACGCTGAAACAGGAGGTTGCTGGCGAGGTCCGAGAGGTGAGGAGGGAAGTCGATTCGCTTGGAGAACGGGTCGCCACCATTGAAGACGCTAATCAAGCCAGGGACGAGGAGATCACGCAGCTGCAACAGGAAGTAGTACGGCTCAGGGATCAACAGATCGACCTGCAGGCCCATGCCGAGGATCTTGAGAACCGGTCCAGGCGCAACAACATCAGGGTCAGAGGCGTCCCGTCCAACGAAGAAGGGGAGGACATCGCGGCCTACCTGCGGGGTCTGTTTCGGGATATCCTTGGAGAAGCGGAGGACTTTCCGGTGAGGATTGACAGAGCGCATAGAGTTGGGCCGCCGCGCCGAGCTGCGGCGCCGCCTCCGGATATCTTGGCCTTTCTGCCGGACTTTCCTCTGAAGGAGAGGATCCTCCGTGAAGCACGTCAGAAACAACCGGTGAGCTTCGGAGGTCACCAAATTGCTTTATATCACGATCTGTCCACGATCACGTTGCAGAAACGCAAATCCTTCAAAATCGCAACGGATTTCCTGAGGGAGCATGGCACGCAGTACTCCTGGGGGCACCCCTTCAGGCTTATTTTCCGATGGAACGGAACGCTGCATCAAATGAGATCCCTCCAGGACACGTGTGGAGTGCTGGGTATCACCGCTACGGATGAAGACACACCAGCGCCTCGCCGGCGCACTTCTATAGAGGGCTGGCAGACAGTTCGTCGGCGCCGGACCACACCTCAACCATCTAGGCCGGACTCTCCTACGATCAGGGCGGACATGGACAGCGCCATAAGGGAGGTATCCGGCTCCACATCGCCTAGTGACGTGGCCGTGAAGGCCTGAGCATCATCCGGGGGGAGATCGTCTTGGCATCACCGGCACTGCAGGTTTGAGGGTTCCGGGGGGGGGGACTCTGGGGGAGCATTGATGGTGGCTGGACGTCCACTCGGACACTTTACCACAGACTTGCCCGTTAGGGGCTGGACTGGGACACTGGGGATTTCCGTGAAGTTGGGGTTGTTGTTGTGGGGAGTGGGAGGGGAACTGGGTAGGTCTGCGGAGGTGGAGTGGAGGTGTGGGGAGTTGGGGTGTTTGGGGATTGTTTGGGGTGTGGGGGTGGGGGGGGTTCGGGGTTCGGGTTGTGCCTCATTTGTCTCATGTTGTGCTACTTGTGCTCTTCTGCCGCTTCACAGGGGTGGGGGGGGGTCCACTCGGGTGGGGATTCGGTCTGCAGGCTGGGTGCCCGCTGAGGTTCCATGTAGCTGTTACTGTCTTGTCCTTTCCACGCTGGGCCGATGGGTGAGTTGTCGTGCTGGCTCTGCAGGGCTTTGGTTCCATCACGTGCTGCCTAGCTGGCTGGGACCTTCTGATGCTTCTGGCCCACTTGTCACCGACCTGTTGATGCCCTTGAATGGTCCTCTGGGGCACTTGTTTCGACCTGCTTTCCCGCCTTCTGAGGTGTTAATGCATTCAGGCCCACTTACCGCTGTGATTTCACTGTTTGTTCATGGCCCTGAGGATTGTGACCCTTAATGTAAAGGGGTTGAATAACCCGGTCAAACGCAGGGCGATACTGTCCCTCCTTGAGAGCACCCAGGCGGATATCTGCCTTTTGCAGGAGACTCACCTCCTGGCCCGTGACTGTCCCAGGTTGAGGTCTCCGAAGTTCCCGGTTCAGCTTTTTTCCTCTGGGACGTCTAAAACAGCGGGGGTCGCCATCTTGGTGTCTGGGAAGTTCAAAGGGGAGGTACTGCACAAAGTGGCGGAGCAAAAGGGGAGGCTCCTGGCTTATAGGGTTAGGATAGGGGGTTTCTTTTTCACGGTGGGCTCAGCATATAGCACTAATGATCGCCAGGATTTGTTTTTGCAGTCTGCCTTAGCTGACATCGCGACTACCCCAGACAGGCACATACTTATTGGCAGCGACCTGAATATGGTCTTTAATTCATCTTTAGATAGGTCCGCGCAGCGCCACCCCCAAACTGGGGAATTCTCGCAGCTTAGCGCCTCACACTTGGGGGACCTGGACATGCACGATTTATGGAGCCACCTACACCCCACTTCTAGAGCCTATTCCTACTACTCTCACGCACATAGGACTTACGCCAGACTGGACTACCTCCTAGTGTCGGGACCGCTGGCTGCGCTAGCGACTGCTTCGGACATAGGGGTTCTCACGCTGTCGGACCATGCTCCGGTGTCGGGCTGTTTCCAGCTGCCGCCGGTATCTCCTTCACGCGGGGTCTGGCGCCTCCGAGATACCCTGTTACATAGGCGAGACGTACTGACTAAGATTCGGACTGCGATTACTGGGTACCGGGAACACAACGAGAACGATGATACCTCCCTGGCGACGCAGTGGGCAGCCCTGAAAGCGGTGCTCCGGGGTGAGTTCATTTCTATCTCCTCGGCTGAGAATAGGGACAGACAGCGGAAGAGGGACGAGCTTACTAACTCGGTTCGGGAGCTAGAACTGGTGCACCAGAGGACGGGGGCCCCCAGAGTCTGGAGGCAACTCAAGGCGGCGCGGAAGCTTCTCTCTGCGTTGGACTTGGACAGGGCGGAATATGCTGCGCTACGCCTGAAACACGCATACTATACTGGTGGTGACCGCTGCGGCCGGTTGCTGGCGAACAAACTTCGAGTGCGACACCAGCTCCAGAAGGTCAAGGAACTGTCAGTGCCCGGGGGAGGGTTGGCCTCTGAGGACAGCCAGATTGCAGACGGCTTCCGCAGATACTATGCGGATCTATACGCCGGTGAGCCTCCCTCGGCCCAGGCCGAGACCGAATACCTCGCATCGGTCGACCTTCCTATACTCACGCCGGAACAGGCGGATCACCTGGAAAGGGATATCCGTCCGGAGGAGGTGATCGGGGCTATTTCCCGACTCAAACATGGGAAGGCCCCGGGACCCGACGGTTATACTCCACTCTTCTACAAAACATTTTGCCAGGAACTAACCCCACTACTGACGCGACTTTTTAACTCCTTTGCAGAGCCCGGGGCTATCCCCCCGGACCTACTGGGGGCGACGGTTTCGGTTATCCCTAAACCGGGGAAGGACCGCACTGAATGCGCGTCCTATCGACCGATCTCGCTGCTCAATGTGGACCTCAAGCTCTACACGGGAATTCTGGCGGCGCGTTTCGCGCCTCATCTCCCGGGATTGGTGGACCCGGATCAGGCCGGGTTTGTCCCGGGTCGGCAGACGGTGGACAACACCAAGAGGGTGATCCACGTTTTGGAGAAGGCCTCCCGGGTCCCTGGGGAACGTATGCTGCTTTCGGTGGACGCGGAAAAGGCGTTCGACCGCGTGCACTGGCCCTACCTTGAGAAGGTGCTTTGCAAACTGGGGATGGGTGAGAAGTTCCGTACCCTCATCTTCAACTGTTACAAATCTCCTACTGCGACCGTGAGGGTCAACGGTTGCAACTCTGCCCGATTCGCAATAGAACGGGGAACCAGACAGGGGTGCCCTCTATCCCCACTGCTCTTTGCTCTGTACATGGAGCCGTTTGCTCAGAGGATTAGGCGAAACCTGGCAGTGACGGGTGTCCGGATGGGGGGTTACATTCACACCATCAGCCTGTATGCGGATGACGTGATCTTTATGTTGGACAACCCGAAAGAAGCGCTCCCTGCTTGTCTTACTGAGCTGGACGTTTTTGCGGCAGTGGCGGGGTTTAAAATGAACATGAGCAAGTCTATGGCCCTTGACGTCTCGCTCGCCTCCGCTACCAGGCTGGAACTACAAGAAAGATTCCCCATGCAGTGGTCTAGAGACCTGATCCCGTATCTGGGGGTACTGCTGGCACCATCCCTACCTGCCATGGTCACCGCTAACTATGCGGCCCTAGGGAAGAAACTAAAGGAGGAGTTGCTCCGTTGGAGCAAAGGTACGCTCTCGCTGCTGGGGCGCATCGCTGCTGTAAAAATGACTCTCCTGCCGCAGGTGCTGTACCTATTTCGGGCCTTACCGCTACAACCGCCGAAAGGGTGGATACGGCAGACCCAGGCCGACATCGCAAGATTTGTTTGGCAGGGTCGTAAGCCCAGACTCCGGAGGGCCCTTTCCACGCTGGCGCCTGAGTCTGGTGGCCTTGGCATCCCGGACTTGCACAAATACTTCCAGGCGGCGCAGCTGAGATACTTGGTGGAGTGGAGTAAATGGGAATCTGACAGACACTGGCTGTTTCAGGATCAGGCGGTGGCGGGTAGGACTCTACAAGAGATACCCTTCCTGCGCCGGATTCATCGGCCCCCTAATCTCTATGCGTCCTTAGTCACGCAGACCACGCTTCGGGTTTGGGATGCCGTGAGTGTTAGGAATGAGCTCACCACCTTCCCGTCGCCGCTCACGCCATTGGCGGGGAACCCCGACTTCCGACCCGGGACGGAACCTGGAGCGTTTTCGCTCTGGCAAGCGGCCAAGTGCTGTGCATTGGTTCATATTTATGGCTCGGAGGGCGCTGTGCCGTTTGATGATCTGCGCAGGGAATACCATTTGCCCGAGACGGAACGTATGCGTTACATGCAGGTCCGCCATTGGGCGCTACAGCCGCAGGTGCGGGAGCTGGCCGATCGCAAACTCACTCCATATGAGATGTGGCTTGCGACACGTTCTTCGGACGCCAAGCTCATCTCGGACATTTATCGGCTCCTACAACCCCCCGCACACCACTTTTATAACCCCGGGAGGGCTCGCTGGGAACGTGAGCTGGGGAGGGCGTTGAGTCACAAGGAATGGGACGACATCTCCTATAGAGCACGGCACTCGGCATACCACACTGGTCTCACGGAGACCTTTACGAAGGTATCCACGTACTGGTATTACACGCCTCAGAGATTGCACGACATGAACCATAACATCCAGGACACGTGCTGGCGCGAATGTGGGCAAACAGGTACACTCACACACATTTTATGGGATTGCCCGTTGCTGGGTCCGTACTGGCGGGAGGTCTTAGATGAGTTAGACCAGTGCTTTGACATCGAACTGCCACGCCTTCCTGCCTATGTTCTACTGGGGTTACCCAATGGTCTGATGTACCCACTGCGATCTAGAAGGGGGAGACACATTGCGATCGCTTTAGGCTCCGCGATCCAAAACATACTGATATTCTGGCGCACCACCACTCTTCCCACTATCACGGGCTGGCTGCACAGGTTGTGGCATGTTTTGGGGATGGAAAAGATGTCCCTCACGGTGGCGGGGGATGTGGACAAATTTGATGACCTGTGGCAGCCTTTTAGAGTCCTGTTACAATCAGAGTTCAAGGAGATCACTTGTCCACGATATCTCAGGCTGATGCGATTGACTGCCCCGATTCCATGATTGGTGAGGGGGGGAGGATGGGATGTAAGCAGTGCTTCTTGGAGGATATGAAGGGCTATTGGACACTAGCACAGGCACGGGGAGGGTTGGGGGAGTTCGGGCAGGGAGGGAAGGGAGTTGGGGGGGTGTTTTCTAATTTAGGTTTGGGATGGGTAAGTCATGTCGCTTATGCTCCTGATGGGGCTCTGTGGGCGTATAGTTGGTCATATTTTAATGCTGATGGCGTCTCTGATGAGAGTCTTTGCTTTGCATTATCGTGATTACCGTATTCCTTGTATGTATTGTTTTTCTTTGTTGTGGAAACGATAATAAAATGCTTTAAACCTAAAATAGAAGCAACTAAATTTGGGGAAGTGTCTGGTTACAGGCTTAATATACAAAAGACTCAAGTAATTGCCAATTACTCACCATCTACGGCTGCCTTAGGGATCTGTAAGGTAGCTACTTATCTTGGCGTTAAGATTACGGCCAAAATACAAGAAATATATCACATCAACTACAACGAATTAATCAAATCTACGGCCTTAATTTTAAAGAAATGGCATAGGCTACCTCTGAATATTATAGGTAGAATCAATCTTATGAAGATCAAGGTATTACCCAAATTCTTATATTTATTTAGATCGATCCCAATAGCATTGGATAATCATTTTTTTCAACAACTAGATGGTATTTTTAATAGCTTTATCTGGGGCTACAAAAAAGCAAGAAGATCACTGAAACACTTGAAAAACACCACGAACGAGGGAGGGCTTAATTTTCCTGATTTTAAGTTGTACTTTTGGTCTTCATTTGTCTTACGACTACGTTCTCTACTTCTTAAAGGGGAAAGTAATTTTTTTCATCAATTTATGCTGAAACAAGAGTCAAACATGTTTTTGTTTAGAGCAAACAGCCCAAACTATTTCAAGAGGGTAAGGTTCAAGACAGCCAGGGATATAGTCAAGATATGGAAAAACATATTGACTTATAGCAGGACTTCATTTTTCCATCCAAAGCTACCGCTTTGGGGCAACCCAGGTCTCCCAAGCTTATTCTTCGACATTATTAACAACATTTGGGCCGAGAAGGGGATTAATACTCTGGCCGATCTATATGGCCCACAGGGGTTTGTTGACTTCAGTACGCTTAAAACAATATATGATTTACCAGAATATTGCAGATATAAGTATTTACAGATTCATGATTTTTTAATTAATAAAAACAAGATTCGAAATATTACAGAATGTGACATATGGACTAGTTTATATTCTAAAAAAAACAAATCAGTTATTAGTGGGGCGTATAAACTACTTGTAAAATATAAAACAAATGACCTGTCTAAAATAATGGAAAAATGGGGGGCTCAACTTAGCTTAAATGTCACCATGAAGCAAATAGAGAACTCGCTGTCTAACATTAATAAGTTAGTCAGATCTTCCAGCCTTAGGCTACAGCAATTTAGAACAACCTGTATGCTATATTACACTCCGGCAAGAATTTCCAGGTGGTCCCCTAACCCTGACTTTACAGATCGCACAAAATGCCCTAAATGTCTTGAAGTAGCGGCTAATCTAGTACATATGCTATTCTCTTGCCCCAAGCTGAAGTCTTTTTGGGATAAGGTCCAAGATACATGCAGATTCAAGAAGATTGGGCTGCCCACACTCTCTGCTCCCTTAATCTTGTTAGATTGCAATACCTCCCTAATCCCTCAATCTCCCTTGGCAACTATATTAATTTCTTGTGCTAAACTAACTATTGCAAGAGCTTGGATTGCTACGGACCCACCTACTGTTTGGGAATGGTGGGCTTTAGTTATGGAAATATATTCCATGGAACTTGCTTTAGCAAATACGAGGGGAGGACGCTCTCTGGTCAAATTTGAAAGAAAATGGGGATCTTTTTGTTTGACCTGATATGACTTTTTCAAGCTTTATTATTATCTGATTTATTACGAAATATACTAGCTACCTTCTTCCTGGTGTTTTATGAATTTGTATGTAAATTTGGTGCTTTATTAATGATAACCTTAGTACTTCTTATTTCCTATGTATTTGATTTGTATATCGTGACAATTCATTCTTTCTTTTTTAATATTTTCCAAGTCCCGGACATTTATATGTATTGGATTTTTTTTTCCTTTGTCAGCCTGTTTACAATAAAAAGTAAAAAAACAAAACAAAAAAAAACGAGAAAAAAAAAAAACAGTTCATACCATTTCATTTCTAACCACATAATGCCACATCACACCAGGCAACATATTTTCCCTACACAAGTCCACAACAAAAAATATAAATACAGCCCATCTCTACATTGCACTTCAAAAAACCTTATCATCTTTCCCACACAAGCACACTGCCCCTCTCATTCCCTCACACTACCACTAACACCTCCCATCTCACAATCCCACTGCCCCTTCACATCCCTCCCTCAAACTACCTATGTCCTCTCTAAACTGCCTGCTCATACATGCTCCCTTCACATAGATCATCATACAGGTCCACTTCTCACCCCCCCCCCCATCCCCCTTAGTGCCGCTCCCCACACTCCCTTTCTCTCTGTCTCTCACTCCTCTCTCGTGCTCTCACGCACTAATCCAGTATTTCTCATATTGGTTCACTTCAAGTCTTTCAGCACTGTTTTTAAATCCAAACCACAAACACACACTCTCCTCCTCTTCTTTGTGCATCTATAACTTTCTCTCCCCTTCATTCTTTCTTTCTCACACACTCTTTCTACTACTCTATATAGTCAGCCACGGTCGGCAGTAGGAGTTCCTGCAGGGTGGTGAAGTGGGGTGGGGGAGGGGCAGGGTGGGGGGTAGTAATGTATGGATTACGGAGTTTAACAGGTAAGTAAACATATAAATAAATAAAACGAATTTCGTTGCGCGCACTGCATCGCATTTGGTGATGCAGTGCGCGCAACAAAATTTGTTTTATTTATTTATATGTTTACTTACCTGTTAAACTCCATAATCCATACATTACTACCCCTGCCCCTCCCCATGTCACCGCCCTGCAGGAACTCCTACTGCCGACCGCGGCTGTATCTAGTTTATTACGCTGTGTGCTTTTAACATTGGCTGCGCTCGGGGAAGGGTGGGGGCAACGAGTCACGTCGGTGGTGAAAAAATAACAGTAAAAAACAAGCATTTGCAATACAAAAGGTCTCGCATTACTGAATGTTTGAGCTATTGGTGTTGCACTATTATTAGCAATGCCAATAGCTCAAACTTTAATAATGCAAGACCTATTGCATTGCAAACGCTTGTTTAGGCATGGGAGAGTAAATGATTTGTTCAGAGTCACAGGATGTTGAGCCAAGGCTGAGACCCGTACCTGGTTCCAGCTTTGGCCTAACGCCACATCCTCGCCTCTCCTAATAGCCATGCCCAGGACCTGTTCGAGGAGTAGACCCTTTGCGTCTATTTCCTATATTTGGCATATTTGAAAGTACTGCCAAATTGTCAGATCAGTAGATAAAGCACAGGGAAAGTTTTATTTGCTGAGGATCAAACAGTTGGTTAAAATATTTGACCCAGTACTGCAGTGTACTGCTACTTGGTGCAAAGCGGATATATTTAGCACTGTACTGCATTTAGGTGACTATACCATTAGGCTGGGAACCTCTGTCCTCCCTGGTAATATTCAGTCCATTGTTTGAATCATGCTAATTAGGAGTTCTTACGTTGAATCAAACTACATATGTGGTGTAGATTTTTATTGCAGACAGAGCTACTTTCCAGTCTATTAAACAACAAATAAGTGGCTTGTGCATACACAAATCCTAAGTGCATGTATTGAAGGCGCTCTCAAACGTGATAATGAAGAAAAAGGAGTCTTGGATCACACAATTTCATCAAGAGGGGAAGCCAGGATTTCTTGTTTTACACTGTGGAATTTGGCCATTAGCAAGGTACCTGTTCCTCTCTTGTCTGTACTACAGCAAAGCTGTGTCTTTATTTTGTGACGTATGAAGTGAAATCCTGAGTGGTAGCACATGAAAGCTTGCCTCATTTTAGGCTTGAGGGCTCAATTTGCCGCTGTTCTTTCAAGGCTTAAGACTATTTCATTCTATTTGGATACTAGAGTTCAAAACTTGTCACTCAAAAATTGCAATAGCGAGCATTCAAGGCTTACTCCAGGTGGCTGTAAAGGGATTATAACTCAAGTATTGTATGAACAGTAATCACACTCGATAAACTCAGTTTGTTATCTTTTAACATGGGGTACTTTTTAGGGTAACGGGGGCATTTAGAATGAAACCTCCAAAGTACATTATAAGACTCATAGTTCCTCTGCCTACAATAAATATATTCTGATGTCTCTGCTCAAGCAGTGTGTCTCCAGAGGCACACATGGTCCTGTAAAGTGATAATGGAAAATTGGCCACCCTACTTGGCCCTCACAGCGATGGCTGGGGACCATGGCTGCGAGGCCCAGGGAAGGGGACTCTCCTCCCTAGGGCTTAGCAGCACCAGACCATGGATGTGAGTCCTGTTGCAGATGGGGCACATCCCCTGGGCCTTGCAGCATTATATGATAGCTGTGAGGCCCAGGAGAAGGGATCACCCTCTCCTGGGCCTTGCAGCTCTGGGTCAGTGTGGGGTTGTCCATGGTAGGAAACACCCTTCCCCTGGGCATGCAGTGCTACACTAATGCTGTGAGACCCATGGAAAAGGGCACCCCTTTTCTAGGTTTCTTCTGATGGGTCTCGCAGCAGTAGACCATGGTTGCGAAGACTAGGGTGAGGAGACCCCTACCATCAGCGTCATAGCCATGGTGTAGCATTGCAAGACCTGGGTCTCACAGACATGGTTCAGTTTTGTGAGACCCATGGGTAGTGGGCTCCCTCCCTTAATCCTCTCAGCCCTAAACCATGAATGTGAGGCCCAGTAGAGAGGGGCACCTTGGGTGGGCGCCAACCTGAAATTGTCTCACAGCACTGTACTATGGCTCTGTGCATGGGTCCAAGTCAGGGGCATAGCCATCAGTAGTGCAGCAGCTACAGTGGCACAAGGCCCATGGGAATTAACTGCCCAATGCTTCCAAATTATAGCTTTATTTTATTGTGCAGCCAGTGGACAAGAGTGAGGGGACACTTTTACTATGCACCAGGGCACATGGCACCATTGCTGAACTACTTGCCTCTCATCCATGGGCCTCAAAGCCATGTTCCAGAGCTGTAAAGCCTGGAAGAGGCCCTCCCTCCCCTAGGTCTTGCAGTCATGATTGGACACACAGGGGAGGAGTCACCAGCCTAAGAGCTTAGCAGCACCTGGACATGGATGTGAGGGCCAAGTGGGGTGGGGGGAGGGAGTGGTGGGGGGATAGCTCTCTCAAGAACATAGCTATCAATAGTATTATTTTCTACAGTTAAACTTCACTTCATGAATGCATATGTAAACCTGAGTTGAAGTGGGTATAGCACTAAGTGTGATGCAGTGAGAACGCTACAATTAAGCGCTAAATGTTAATTGTTGCTGAACTTTACTCATGTAACATCACTCGGTCTACCATTTTTGTGATGTATGTTTTCTCCCAATGCAGGACCCAAGACCCAAATACAGCATTTTAGGTGAGAAATATCTCACTATGCCTGCATGAGTGTGCTGCATGTTGTGTATGATATGGAAAAAAAATCTGGGCCATAGTTTTTATCCTGATGAAAATCCCTGGACCTAAGAGGCCTTCTATCTAGGGGCTGAAACATGTCAATCGGTTACTAGGGTAATATGACCATTATATATACCCACTACATAAAACATTTTTAACTATACCAAAGCAACTGTTATTAAAGGGATGCCTTGGTTATTTGAGGTATTTTTATTTATCTTCTGAAAACTCTGGCTTAGGAAATACTCAAAGGGCTCCTTGGAATACGGTCAAGCTCATCCTGATTTCTAGGGACCAGGATGAGACCAGGATGAGACCTGATGATGAAGCATGCCTTTCCTGGTGTGGACGAGGGTCTAACAAAATTAAATTAAATTACATTTTTCTTTGCCAGTAGGGTGATAATCAGGGAATATACCATTATCATCAGAAAAAAAGGCAAGGTATGGATTACTTTTTGTAAGGCATTAGTCTGACCAGGATGAAATATGACCACATAATTCCACCATGATGAAACTCCACAAGTTCCTCTTGCCAGCCCGCACCATCTTCAAACCCAGCTGTATCGTCTAGAGAGCCTTGTCATTGCCCCTCTACAGTTCTCCGCTACCTTTTTGCAGTATAGAAATACCACACACACATTCTATTCTCAAGAAACCTAGCCTGGATGGGAGCAAGCCCGAAAATTACCGGCCAATATCACTTCTGCCGTGGCCCGCCAAGGTGACTAAGGAGCATGTCAACGCGGTCCTCTCGGAACATCTATACCAAGCCGATATCCTCGATATGACGCAGAATGGGTTTCGAGCAGGTCACAGCACGGAGACGGCTCTGCTGTATATGGTGGAGCATTTGCGCTCCGTGCTTGATGCGGGTCAAACGGCGGCGCTGGTGCTACTAGATCTGAGCGCCGCCTTTGACACCGTATCACACCCCATCCTTCTGCGTCGATTAGAGGAGGCTGGTGTCACTGTTCTTCTAAGAAATGGATGATAAAGGCTGCCAGTGGTCACTGTCTTAAAAATGAGAAGCGGCCGTGAATCAGGGGGCGGGGCAGAGAAAACCCTTTGATGTCGCTCACTGCCTGGTGGCCGTGAAAGTGCAAGCAATTAGGGGGGAGGAGAAGTGAGGCCAGCGCGCACTGTGCACGCTGGGGAAGCCTGTGGGAGGGAGGCTGATGGCTCACTTCCCTGTTCCATTCTCCTAACATCAGAAACTACTACATCTGCTGGGGTGACCTCGACCTCTGATGAAAAGGCACCTTTAATTGGGAATGTTCTACTTCTCATAAAAACCAGAGTCAGAAAATAGGATGTGACTGCATTTAATAGAGATTCAATTGTTGGAATAGTATCCAATGATAAAGTCAGAAAATTGCACCATATTTTTCTGACTTTATCATTGGATACTATTCCAACAATTGATTCTCTATTAAATGCAGTCATGCCCTATTTTCTGACTCTGGTTTTTATGAGAAGTAGAACATTCCCAATTAAAGGTGCCTTTTCATCAGAGGTCACCCTAGCAGATGTAGTAGTTTCTGATGTTAGGAGAATGGAACAGGGAAGTGAGCCATCAGCCTCCCTCCCACAAGCTTCCCCAGCGTGCACAGTGCGCGCTGGCCTCACTTCTCCTCCCCCCTAATTGCTTGCACTTTCACGGCCACCAGGCAGTGAGCGACATCAAAGGGTTTTCTCTGCCCCGCCCCCTGCTTCACGGCCGCTTCTCATTTTTAAGACAGTGACCACTGGCACCCTTTATCATTCATTTCTTAGAAGAGGAAACAATTGTTTATAGAGTATTACCTTTACTATTTGAGTATATCAAAAGAAGACTCGACCTAATGCATTTTTGTTTTTGAGCCAGCAGCACGTTGTATGTGTGGGTTATTGGTTGCCACACCACAAGTCCCAGAATGCAGCGGTTTGCGGTTTGTAACAAAGTGTGTTTTTACCTTCAGCACAAAATGGGCCATTCCAGGCTGCAGCTTTCTCGGATTTTGGGAATATCTGCCATAGTAAGAATTTTTTGTCAAAGAAGGCCTAGATCTGCCACTTGGCACTTTCCTGACACTTTCCTTTTGAGAAAGCGGCGTAATGACACACTTTCACTTTAGCACACACATAAGATCACATGTGAAGTGGCGGGGGAGCTGGGACCTTTACCTGTAAAAATAGACACATGTCTCTGTTCCTTGATTTACGGGTCTGACATTTGAAAGAGCAGCTGTTAGAATCCCTGATCACCTCTGCTTTCAGTCCAAGATACATACCCCTTCCCATAAACGGACTCTATCAATGTAAATCACCATTGGGGGCTCTCACTCCACCTCTCCCCTCTCTCTTTCATCTTTTTTCCTCATTCTCGCTATTCACTCGCTCCTCCTCCTCCCTCACGTTTATATCTCCCCTTCACCCCTCCTCATGCGTCCCTCCACCCCTCACTCTTCCCTAAAACCCGCCCTCTCTATTGTATCCTTCCATTTCTATCTTCTTTCACTGCAGTTCTCCCTACTCCTCTACCAAACTCAGTTGGCTCAGTTCTTCTCTTCTTCTCACTTGCTGCCTCATTCATTCCATACCTCTTCCCATCGCGCTTGCTCCCACTTCTCTCCTTTTCTTACCACCCTCTCTACTTCCTGGTACCAGCATATGCACCCCCTTGCAGGCTTTCTTTCCGTGCCCCCCCCCCACCTCGATTGCATGTGCTATGTCAGTAGTGTCCGTCTCCTTTCCATTAAATAGGGTGCTAGTTACAGGGTGTGGTTTAACGGCCAGAGCTGCCGACTTTGAAGCTAGAATACACCCTTGCCTGGCCTTGCTCAATCTGAAGTCGTCTTGGTTTAGTGCACGTTTTAGTGTCAGTCACATCTTAGTGGTTCAAAGTCTTTTAGGAGCGATACTTTGTTTCCTTGGGCAACGTCTTAATAGTTTATAGATAAAATTAGGGTTATAGAGCTTCGGGCTCTTTTACAGCTAGCTTGATGTTTTAAAATGGCCAATAATAAAGTTCCAATGTGAGCCTTTGACCTAATGAGTAATTGTTGAAGACATGAGGCTTACACAAAGTACTGAAAATGGTACTCCACGCGTGAGGTACATGCAGCAAGCCTCTGCGCATAGATTCTAGACGGTCTTTGAATTGTATGGGTTCTGAGGTGATTCAGATTGGGCTTGAAGGTTTTAGATTCTCAATCAGCGGATGTATGCATTTGACTCACTGTCGTCCTGTGGCACTGTACACTAGGAGCCACATTCTCTCTCTCTCTCTTTTTCTTTATGCTTTGTGCCATACCCTACACACATCTTAACCCCACTAATCTAAACACTTGGTCTGCGCCGGGTCAGTCGAGTGTAAGCTCTTGTTTAACACCTGTCATATTGTGGGGCACCTCAGGTGGACCTACATATCCTATATTTCACTGTTTAAAAACGTAAGGCTGACCAGAAAAGAAAATGAATGGGGCAGGATAATACACGTTCTCAAGGTCACCTGTCCCCACGCTGCCTCACATGCACGCATTCAACAACATGCAGAACTTTAAGAGGGCTGGGTCTCAGACCCAGTACTAATTGAAAACGGACATTGAAACGGGTCCCTATCGGGCCTTATATCGCCCTCACTCTATCTATCTATCGCCCTTACTCTATCTATCGCCCTCACTCTATCTATCTATCACACTCACTCTATCTATCGCCCTCACTCTATCACCCTCTCTCTATCTTTCGCTCTCACTCTATCTATCACCCTCACTCTATCTATCTATTTATCTATCTATCTATCGCCCTCCCTCCCTCTTTCTATCTATCGCCCTCACTCTATCTATCTATCTATCTATCTATCTATCTATCTATCTATCTATCAATCTATCGCCCTCACTCCATCTATCGATCGCCCTCACTCTATCCATCTATCGCCCTCACTCTATCTATCTGTCTATCTATTTATCGCCATCACTCTATCTATCTATCTATCTATCTATCTATCTATCTATCTATCTATCTATCTATCTATCTATCTATCTATCTATCTATCTATCTATCGCCCTCACTCTATCTATCTATCGCCCTCCCTCTATCTTTCTATTGCCCTCCCTCTATCTATCGCACTCACTCTATCTATCTATCTATCTCATCACAACAGCATCACTCAGCACCACCACAGCATCACTCAGGGGCACCACAACATCACTATGCGCTACCACAGCATCACTGAACGCCACGGCATCACTCATCGCCACCACAACATCACTCAGCGCCACCACAGCATCAATCTGTGCAACCATTCAACAACAACTGGTTCAAATATGTTTGCTCAATGTTTCAAGCTTTATTACAACTGTCACAATTTTTTTTTTTAATATTTCACTTCTGTTCTTGGATTTTCGTCACAATAAAATACACTGAACATAATCTTCCCAAAAGTTATTTACAAAAGTTTAAGCTATTGCCGTTATAAATTACAATATATTTTATTTGGGTATTAATCAATAAAAAATGTGTCATTTACAATACCAATAGCTCAAACTTTCCTAATGCGAGACCTATTGCATTGCAAATGCTTGTTGATGATACAATTCATCTCAATCCTCTATCTGTATGTGTCATTTGGACTTAGAATCACTATAATTCAATAATATTGCCTCAAACTGAATAAGAATAACTAAATTTAGGAAAAGGGAACTGATGTTACTTGCTGAAGAGGTGGTGAAGGAAAGTAAAGTATTTTGGTCAAACGTCAACATTTAATACACAGTAAGGGCAAAAATATGGCAGGACATTGCTAATATGGTCAATGTTGTTTCTTGTTATCCACATACAGTTGAAGGCTGTAAAAGACATGGTCAGACATTAGACATTATGGGAGCTAATATGTAACCATATGCAGGAATCACAAGCTACTTGTGGTGCTTCAGAGTTACAGCTACAAACCCGGGAGCAAATATTACAACCAGGGGCCATATTATATAAAGTACCCTGGGGGCGCAACAAGCATTTGAGCCCACTTTGGTATTACAGAAGGAGCCGTAGATGCTTGTGTGGCCGTTTCTGTAATACAGATAGCGCTGGTTCACATATAGCTCCATGTGCTATCACCAGAGGGTGTTCCCTCATTTGCATGGGTCGAGACCCCATGTAAATTTGGTAATCCCTTTGCCTCTGTGCCGTACAGTATTATAGACGCGGGCGCAGAGGCAAAGAAGCTGTCAGGAGGTGCAGTGACAGTGCACCACCTAAAAGGTGGCGCACTGTCAGTGCGTCCCCTGATGGCAGACCTCTGGAGAGGATGAAAGGGGTCCTATGGACCCCCCCTTTACATCCTCTTACAGGTGGGTGCAGCCACTCACTGCACCCACATGCAAGGGGATCTCTCAACCCTCTTAACCCCTTCCGCGCTCATGACGAGCTCAGCTCGTCATGAGTTACACCGCTCGTACGCTCATGACGAGCTGAGCTCATCATGTAACGCGGTATTTACAAAAACGCAGCGCACAGCGGGAAAACCGCTAGCGCGCATGCGGTTAAAAGTGGAGACGGGTTGCCGCCTGCACAGTGAAACACGAAGCAGTAGCTTCAAAGCAGCCCTGTATTTCAATGGAATGCGCCTCCCCCAGGGCAGCACAAGTACCCGACTGCCCTGGGGGCTGCTCATTCCATCTAATAAATTGTAAAGACACACAGTGCCCACACCACAATTACTAATTCAATATTCAAGAAGGGTAAGAAACCAGTTTATTGTAACCACCCTTAGACAGCATTACTCAGTGTCTATCATTTTATGCTTTTTTTCAAATTTTCAAAAAGTCATAACAGAATAAAGGACTACGTATTGGAATATTTACAAGACTAAATACACTTTGTACATACATCAAAAAACAAACATTATTTACACACTAAAAAACGTTTCTGCATCAAACATTACAAAAAATTATAATTACATCACAACCAACAAATATTACAATAAAAAACATGAAGAAAAATGATTTCCAAGGGGGTATAAGCAACTTAATAGCTTGTAAACGCTTAAATACTGGACCAGCCGGTCCTAGTGTCGTGAAGTTGACAATTTATTCCACCCAAGAAAGACTGCCGATGCGTTTCAAGAACCAGGCACAAAGTCACTGGTCTATCATCAGGGCTGTTTATTCTTTGTATCAAAATTGTTTTAAAGAGGGGCGTGATGGTTAATCTTCTTGTGGTCCAACTCGCTATTTATTGTGGTGGCCAGACAGAGATGTCTTATTTTTTGTGAACTGCCGTAGCACGACGAATTTTGCTTGTACGACGTCACCATCAAGGTGTAATTCTTACTGAAGTATCTTGTTCTTAAAGATTTAAAGGGAGAAATCGCAGTCACCGAAAGCAGACTCGAGCGCGGGCGTGCTGTGGAAGAGGAGCAGGACGGTAAATAATGTTTGTTTTTTGATGTATGTACAAAGTGTATTTAGTCTTGTAAATATTCCAATACGTAGTCCTTTATTCTGTTATGATTTTTTGAAAATTTGAAAAAAAGCATAAAATTATAGACACTGAGTAATGCTGTCTACGGGTGGTTACAATAAACTGGTTTCTTACCCTTCTTGAATATTGAATGAGTAATTGTGGTGTAGGCACTGTGTGTTTTTACAATTTAAATATAAGGTCTAGCCCCCACTACGTGATTATGGACCTATCCCCTTTTGGTTCTCATTCCATCTAATAAGGCGCACTCTCCTTGTTAGCGCCGAGTGCACCTTTTGAAAGGTGTGCTCGGTGCATTCAAACAGCAAGTATTTAGGGCTCTGAAGACAGTCTTAAGGCAGAAGAAATGGAAGAACAAAGTGGGCCATATTTTACAAATTGTTTTATCAAAGTTGTAATGTAATACAATGTTTTTTTACTAAAGAAATAAAATATAAGTATCTCTGCATTTGCTCTATGCGCATATTACTATTAGGAGAGTGCAAGGCAAGCCCATTTATAAAAAAATATTGTAGTGGCATCTAAAGCATCAGATACTTTATCAAGCAGCTTACTCAAGGTAGGTCTTTCAGTTAGTTGTGAAGATATATTAAACTAGTATATTAAATAATATTAAATAAACAGTACTTTTTAGGAAAACACCTTTGTACCAACTGTACATGGCCTAATAATATTGATGCTGCACATTCATATTCTTTTGGAGCTGGCAGCAGTGAAGGTTGAGAAGTGTTACAAGAAAATATTCACCAAGTCCTTTAACCAGTACTGTTATTACATGCGTTAGAAACAGTACACCCTCCTCCATTGTGGCACAAATAGGAACGACATCTAATTTGATAACAATAAACACTAAAAGAATTTACAAGAAATATTGCACACGGTCATGTAACAGTGTTGGCACAATTGAATCACACACCCTTCCTTTACAGCAAAGTAGGATGACATCCATACGATGTATTTTGTTGAAAAAACATGTAGTACGACCCGCCTAATCAACCTCACACACCAGACAAAGATGTATCCCCCTCATCCTCGCTGGAGGTCTGCAATCCAGCTGTGGGGGACACAGTTATCGTAATATTAGGGGTTCTTGGCCCACAATGACCCTCAGCAGCCAAGAGGAGTTTATCCCCCATCAGTAGTACCCCAGGAGGCCCCTGTGCAGAGTGGTTGTGAAAGGGGGCGGGGACTCTTTCGATTCTCAGCAAGCTTGTTCCTCACCTTTTTTGCCTCTTTCTGCTTGTTTCTGACCTTCATTCTTTCTCTTTCTGGTAGTGTCCGACCTTTATTCTGCCTCTTGCTGCTCGATTCTGATATCTATTTTACCTCTTTTTGCTAATTTCTGACCTTTATTCTGCCTTTTTTCCTACTTGTTTCTGACCTCTATTCTGCCTCTTTCTGCTAGTTACTGACATCTATTTGGCCTCTTGGTGCTTGTTTCTCACCTTTATTTAGCCTCTTGCTGCTCGTTTCTGATCTCTATTTTGCCTCTTTCTGCATGTTTCTGACCTCTATTCTGACTCTTGCTGCTCGTTTCTGACCTTTTAATCTGCCCTTTTTCTCCTTGTTTCTGACCTCTATTCTGTCTCTTGCTGTTTATGTCTGACCTCTGTTCTGCATTTTCTGGTTGTTTCTGACAACTATTCTGCCTCTTGATGCTTATGTCTCACCTTTAATTTACCACTTTCTGCTTGTTTCTGACCTTTTTCCTGCCTCTATCTGCTTGTTTCTCACCTTTATTCTGTCTCTTGCTGCTCATTTCTGACCTTTATCTTACCACTTTCTGACCTTTATTCTTCCTCTTTCCACTTGTTTCTGACCTTTATTTAGCCTCTTTCAGCTCTTCCTGGGACTCCGGGAGCCGGCATTGCTCCCATTGTGGAAGCAATTTGACTGTTTCCCTGCTCGCATGACAGCGAGCAGGGAAACAGACGAATTTTCACAGTTCTCGCTTGCTGGAAGCGGACTGTTTCCTGTTACTAGGTGGGAGAGGTTAAAGCTCCTGCCAAGCCAAAGCAAATGGCTTTGTCCCGGGAGTGGGCACCCTGGGACATAGCATGGGAGCTGGCCGTCCCCAGGCCATATATGGCTCCACATGAGGGGCCTGCAGCCCCCTTACATTTTAAAATTTTGCCCTGAAGAGGTGGCATTCCCCGGGTAGGAATTTCACAACGGACTTCCTACATTAATTTATTTCAGCCCCAGGGAGATGGATTTCCCCTGGGCTGTGGGGGGGCCATGCGGCCCCCTTAAATGCAATAAATTGCCCCGGGATGTACTGGTGTCCAGAGCTGCAGGGGATAAAATAGAGGTTCTTGTCCCCCAACAACCCTCAGCACCCAAGGGGAGTTCCTCCTCCAACTAGTAGTACACCAGATGGCACCTGTGCAGAGTGGTTGAGAAAGGGGGCAGGGTCTATGACCACGTCTCAGAAATCTGGCTGTGGTGAACTTTGTCATAGCAACAATAGGGGTTCTTGGCCCAAAACGACCCTCAGTAGCCAAGGGGAGTTCATCCCCTATCCAGTACTACACCCAGAGAGGAAAAATCCAATACTATGAAGGCTTATACACAAGAAGCTTTTACAACAAATCTGGAAGTATAAGGGAGCCATTAGTACACCAGTTTTAACAACAAGACTGCCAATACAACAAATGGCATTACTACCCATGGCATTATTACAAAATGTATCATTGTAGTGTACAACGCCTGACTTCGCCACAAAAATCACCATGTATTGAGGAAGATGAAGGTGACAAGTATCTTCTTGTGCTGGCAGTAATTTGACCTATTGTGCTAATGAAGAGATGTCAAGTGGATTTCTTCTCACACTAAGGTAAGAGATGCAAGTGTGAGCCTGTGAAGTAGTTGTAAAGAGGTGCAAGTGCTGCAGAGTGTGGGCGAATTACCTCTATCGATGTGCTGGCACAGTCGGAGGCTCGGCTGGACTATAGAGGTGTGTGGTAGGCGGGTCATAAGTCACGCTTCCACTTATTTGATGTGCACCATCGGTAATACTCCACCCCATGTGATGTGATCTGAGACACAGGGCGTATCTTGATATCAACAAGAAGAGCTTGTGGGCCTCCAGATTAATAACTGACAAGGAGGAGGGCAAACAATGATAGCCATTTACAATCAGGAAGTGTGTAAAATAAATGGTAAACAAAACGGTAGGACTACAGCATTAACGGGTTGCTTTAGAACGCATCTACAAAACTATGATGCTGTATTTGACATTTTTCTACACTTTTAACATTTCAGATTACTAAGACTGCTTATAATGTTTACTTAGAATTGGCGTTTTAACAGTATTTGTTAGGAAAACTATGAGTGATATTTGCGTTCATGAATATGATAGTTTTAATGATACCCTGTGCAGCGTGATAATGTCTTTTGTTATATAAAGTGGTGTTGTAATGGTACTGTTGTTCCGCTTATTATTATTATTATTACCAAACTTATAATGCTAGCAGCAAACCAAGGGTTTTCCCGGTGCATGGCGGGAGTAGGGGAGAATAAAAGGCGATCTGCATAATGTGTTAGAAAAGCCAGGATTTAGACCCCTACGGAAAGTCAGAGGGATGTCAAATCTCTCAAGGAGTGGCACCCACCATCACGTCATTGCAGGCTGCGGGAAGAGTCCCAGAAGCCACGGCCAGCTACCCGCATCCAGCCAGAGCTGTTGTTGCTTACGCCCGCAGGGAGCAGTTTATAATGCTGCTCCCTCCGGGTGGGAGCAATATTTAGATCTGTTTTTCTGCCATTACAACTGCTTGTGCACCCCTCCCCCCATAAATAGTAATGTTGGGCCGAGGGAGGGCTCACAGGGGCCTCTCGAGGCTTAAGAAGGGGGGCTGCATGGCCCCCTCTCCATTCTCATACATTCCGGCCCTAGGGGGTGGACTGACCGGGACCTCCTGAGGGTCAGGGAGGCAGGACGCCCCCCCGTTCATAAAAAGTAATGTAGCCCGGGGGTGGCTTGATGGGCCCCTGGTGACTTGGAGAGGGGGTCACATGTCCTCCACATGTCACTGTGGAAGACACCAAAAATGTGGAATGCTCTTCCCGTGGAAACTAAGGCCCTTCCCACTCTGCAGTCCTTTAGAAAAGCCCTGAAGACACGGCTATTTGCCAAAGCATACCTGTAGTTCTGCTTCTGCCTCTTGTGATTCATTTTGATAGGCGCCTTGATGCCTTCGGGTTTTAGCCGCGCAATATAAATTTTCTTTCATTTCATTTCATTTCAAGACCGGCGACACATAGTGCAACTAACCGTCTTCAACATAAGCCAATCCCCCATATGTAACTGTGTCCTGAGTCCTGAATGGCAGTGACCTCAAGTCCATGAGACAACCACAGCAGCAGACTCCCTTCGATGAGTGAGGCATATTTATATATGCTACGGCGCTGACACGTGGTGCCACTAACTCTGTTCAACTCAAGCGATTCCCACATGTGTAACTATGTCCTGAGTCCTAAAAAGCAGTAGCCCCAAGTCTGTGGCAGCGACCACAGCACCAGACTCCCTTCGATCAGTGAGGCTTATTTCGATATGCAAAACCCGCGACGCGTGGTGCCACTAACTCTGTTCAACTCAAGCCAAACCCACATGTGTAACTGTGTCCTGAGGAGTCCTGAATGGCAGTGACCCCAAGTCTGTGGCAGCGACCACAGCACCAAACGCCCTTCGATCAGTGAGGCTTATTTCGATATGCAAAACCGGCGACACGTGGTGCCACTAACTCTGTTCAACTCAAGCCGATCCCACATGGGTAACTGTGTCCTGACTCCTGAATGGCAGTGACCCCAAGTCCGTGGCACCGACCACAGCACCACACTCCCTTCGATCAGTGAGCCATATTTCGATGTGCAAAGCCGGCCACACATAGTCCCACAAACCCTCTTTAACACAAGCCGATCCCACATGTGTAACTGTGTCCTGAGTCCTGAATGGCAGTGACCCCAAGTCCATGGAAGCGACCACAGCACCATACTCCCTTCGATTTGTGAGGCATATTTCGATATGCAAGCTGGCGACACGTAGTCCCACTAACCCTCTTTAACACAAGCCGATACCACATGTGTAACTGTGTCCTGAGTCCTGAATGGCAGTGACCCAAGTCTGTGGCACCGACCATAGGACCACACTCCCTTCGATCACTGAGGCATATTTCCATATGCAAAGCCAGCGACACGTAGTCGCACTAGCCCTCTTTAACACAAGTCGATCCCACATGTGTAACTGTGTCCTGAGTCCTGAATTGCAGTGACCCCAACTTCGTGACAGCGACCACAGCACCTGACTCTCTTCCATTAGTGAGGAGTATTGGCAAATGGAAGGCCGACGGCACGTGGTGCCACTGAACCTGCACTACGCAGGCCGGTGGGGCCACCAACGTATGCACATGGCTGTGGGCCCTTCCTCATCACTACCTCTGGCCTACACTACGGTCAGCAGGGCTCACAATCCAGATACAGTCCCAATTCCACATGACGCCATCCAGTAGGCAACACACATTACTCCCAGTGAGGCCGTCCACACCCAAGCACCATCTCAGGCTCATACAGTCTCAATGCTTCTAATACCACTAACTCTATTTAACACAAGCCAATCCTATATGTGTAACTGTGTCCTGAGTCCTGAATGGCAGTGACCCAAACTTCATGGCAGCGACCACAGCACCACACTCCCTTCGATTAGTCAGGAGTATTTTCATATTGAAGGTTGGTGACAAGTGGTGCCACTGAACCTGCACTATGCAGGCTGGCGGGGCCATCAACTTATGCACTAGGCTGTGGGCCTTTCTTCGTCGCTACCTCTAGCCTACACTACGGTCAGCACGCCTCACAATTCAGATAGAGTCCTGATTCCACATGACGCAGTCAAGTAGGCAACACACATTGCTCCCAGTAAGGCCGTCCATACCAAGCACCATCACAGGCTTATACAGCCTCAATGCTTCTGGTGCCACTAACCCTATTTAACACAAGCCGATCCCACATGTGTAACTGTGTCCTGAGTCCTGAATGGCAGTGACCCCAACTTCGTGGCAGCGACCACAGCACCAGACTCCCTTCAGTCTTATTTCTTTTTCTTTTCTTTTAAATAAATTTTTTATATATAAATCTGTACATGACTAAGATTCTTCCTTGTCCAACCGCACAGGGACACTTCTGGGCCCAAGAAGGTTGTTGGGGGTATGTTGGTAATGTGGGAAGAGGGTGCCTTACCTGCTAATGTGGGGAGAGGGTGCGTCAAAGGGGTATCTCTCACAGAAAGAACTCCGATATGTTTTGACAAATGCCTCGGACAGATGCCAGCTGACTAACTGAATCACAAAATGATTCTTCAATACTTATGTAATGTGAGTTATGAACAGTTTGCACCCAGGCTCATAGAGGGACAGCTGCGGCCCATCCGCTTGACTCACAAACGCAGTACTACAAGCCGTCCGCGTCATTGTGGCTATCCCTGCCCTGTTCCGCCGTATGCCACACCACGCCACTCCACTCCGATTACGTTCCGCTGTTGGCCCCACATAGCTACCTGTCGCAGGCGTACTCGCTGTTGGTTTGCAGGTCAGTGGTCTAGTTCTTAACATCTCACGGCCACTCTCTGGGGGGCAGGTTTGCATGCACACCGTGTACACCCATCCGGTACATGCGTCACAGGTCATTTGACTACGCAAGTATGAAAGATCTACAACGTCACATCCTTTATTGCCGGTGCTGACTAGCTGGCAGGCGCTCCACCGGTCTCAACCATAAAGAGTCCATGAAAAGTTGCGCAGAAAGTTAGTCGCACCCTCAGCTGTGTATCTGTCAGGGGCCTACCATCCCCTTGGTGCGAACGTCATATAAATAGGGTTAGTGCCACGCGAAACTCATGTGCCCACCAGGGGCCTACCACCACGTGGCACGGACTTGAGTTCCACAGGCTTAGCGGCACCAAACCCTGAGGTGATGTCCGCCATTGATGATTCAGGACTAAGCGACATGTGTGAGATCTGCAGGGCCGCGGAGAGGCTGATATGGTCTCCACCATTCAGGACTCAGCGATATCTGTCACATACGTGGACAAGCTGATGTGGTCTCTGCCATTCATGACTCAAGACTTAGCGACATCTGTAAGATCCGCACAGAATCTGATGTGGTCTCCACTATTCAGGACTCAGGACTCAGCAACACCTCTGAGATCGGCGGGGTTTTGACAGGCACGTTCAGTCCACCCACTGCTGCACACACTCCGATGGCACCAGGTAATTATTTGCACATGGATGCGCAGAGGCAACAGTCTCTCTCTCTCTCTCTCTCTCTCTCTCTCTCTTCATTCCTTTCCTTCTATCTCTCTCTCCCTTCTCCCTTTCGCACTCCCTTTCTTTCCTTCCCTCTCTTTTTCTCTCTGGCTTGTTTTTCCTTCTCTGTTTCTCTCTCTCAGTCCTGTGATATGCGCATTACACACGTCCTTATTTTGTGCTTTATTTTCCCGGCTCTGTCGTCGACATCCATGGTCCCCACAGCAGTCTTCCACTTTGTTATTTTCTATTACTTTTGTTACATTTTGTTTATTAGTTTATTTTTTATATATGTTAATAACAAATTTAAATTTTTAAATAGTTTATGGTATATATATGTTTATAAAAAAAAGTTTGACAAAATAAAATTATTAACCTTTTTGGTTGTTTTCTTAACTGCTGTGTAACTCTTTTGTTGTTCTTATTATTGTTATTTGGTGGTATCCACCATAGTGTTAAATGAAATGCAGAGTAGCCGTTCCTGTACAAAAAGACACGAGGTGCACCTTTGCGATTAATTCTAAATACTAAAATCCTGTAATGAATTGCACTGAGGTAGTGGCTGCACTTACAGTGTACACACAAAATCAATGAAGAAATCTCATTGTATTTATATTGATTGGAAATAGTGCATCAGGAGCTGGATCTTGATGGGATACACTGCCCAGTTCGTATATTGTTCTGCACACGAAAAAATCACATCACAACTTTGACAACAACTACAATGCAAAAGAAATTCCGGCGATAAGCCACGTAACCACCAGGGATTTTACACCTGCTTTCTGCTGGTCCCTGGAAGCTTGTTTCCTTCCCAGTGTAAGAATTGGCTTTTGTAGTCTGGTCTGCCCTGTTCCCATGATTCACTGGGCCAGGGAAAGACTAATTTGCATACAGCCAGGTTCTGAAACTGGGATGGTGCAATGAGCTAAAAAACGGTGTTGGATTTAGCCCTGATCTCTTGACTGGGTGAGAGTATTCTGCTTAATTCAGAGACTCTGTCCATCACCACCCCTTGTTGTAAATATTTTTGTCCACCCTAAGCGTGGAAGGGTATACTCAGATGTGAGTCCCTTGCTCATTGCACCATCAGGATTCAAGCAAGCCGGGCCGAAGACGGCTGAAATGCCAGAAACCGGTCCCCGGAAGCTTGTTTCCTTCCCAGTGTAAGAATTGGCTTTTGTAGTCTGGTCTGCCCTGTTCCCATGATTCACTGGGCCAGGGACAGACTAATTTGCATACAGCCAGGTTCTGAAACTGGGATGGTGCAATGAGCTAAAAAACGGTGTTGGATTTAGCCCTGATCTCTTGACTGGGTGAGAGTATTCTGCTTAATTCAGAGACTCTGTCCATCACCACCCCTTGTTGTAAATATTTTTGTCCACCCTAAGCGTGGAAGGGTATACTCAGATGTGAGTCCCTTGCTCATTGCACCATCAGGATTCAAGCAAGCCGGGCCGAAGACGGCTGAAATGCCAGAAACCGGTCCCCGGAAGCTTGTTTCCTTCCCAGTGTAAGAATTGGCTTTTGTAGTCTGGTCTGCCCTGTTCCCATGATTCACTGGGCCAGGGACAGACTAACTTGCATACAGCCAGGTTCTGAAACTGGGATGGTGCAATGAGCTAAAAAACGGTGTTGGATTTAGCCCTGATCTCTTGACTGGGTGAGAGTATTCTGCTTAATTCAGAGACTCTGTCCATCACCACCCCTTGTTGTAAATATTTTTGTCCACCCTAAGCGTGGAAGGGTATACTCAGATGTGAGTCCCTTGCTCATTGCACCATCAGGATTCAAGCAAGCCGGGCCGAAGACGGCTGAAATGCCAGAAACCGGTCCCCGGAAGCTTGTTTCCTTCCCAGTGTAAGAATTGGCTTTTGTAGTCTGGTCTGCCTGTTCCCATGATTCACTGGGCCAGGGACAGACTCATTTGCATACAGCCAGGTTCTGAAACTGGGATGGTGCAATGAGCTAAAAAACGGTGTTGGATTTAGCCCTGATCTCTTGACTGGGTGAGAGTATTCTGCTTAATTCAGAGACTCTGTCCATCACCACCCCTTGTTGTAAATATTTTTGTCCACCCTAAGCGTGGAAGGGTATACTCAGATGTGAGTCCCTTGCTCATTGCACCATCAGGATTCAAGCAAGCCGGGCCGAAGACGGCTGAAATGCCAGAAACCGGTCCCCGGAAGCTTGTTTCCTTCCCAGTGTAAGAATTGGCTTTTGTAGTCTGGTCTGCCCTGTTCCCATGATTCACTGGGCCAGGGACAGACTAACTTGCATACAGCCAGGTTCTGAAACTGGGATGGTGCAATGAGCTAAAAAACGGTGTTGGATTTAGCCCTGATCTCTTGACTGGGTGAGAGTATTCTGCTTAATTCAGAGACTCTGTCCATCACCACCCCTTGTTGTAAATATTTTTGTCCACCCTAAGCGTGGAAGGGTATACTCAGATGTGAGTCCCTTGCTCATTGCACCATCAGGATTCAAGCAAGCCGGGCCGAAGACGGCTGAAATGCCAGAAACCGGTCCCCGGAAGCTTGTTTCCTTCCCAGTGTAAGAATTGGCTTTTGTAGTCTGGTCTGCCCTGTTCCCATGATTCACTGGGCCAGGGACAGACTAATTTGCATACAGCCAGGTTCTGAAACTGGGATGGTGCAATGAGCTAAAAAACGGTGTTGGATTTAGCCCTGATCTCTTGACTGGGTGAGAGTATTCTGCTTAATTCAGAGACTCTGTCCATCACCACCCCTTGTTGTAAATATTTTTGTCCACCCTAAGCGTGGAAGGGTATACTCAGATGTGAGTCCCTTGCTCATTGCACCATCAGGATTCAAGCAAGCCGGGCCGAAGACGGCTGAAATGCCAGAAACCGGTCCCCGGAAGCTTGTTTCCTTCCCAGTGTAAGAATTGGCTTTTGTAGTCTGGTCTGCCCTGTTCCCATGATTCACTGGGCCAGGGACAGACTAATTTGCATACAGCCAGGTTCTGAAACTGGGATGGTGCAATGAGCTAAAAAACGGTGTTGGATTTAGCCCTGATCTCTTGACTGGGTGAGAGTATTCTGCTTAATTCAGAGACTCTGTCCATCACCACCCCTTGTTGTAAATAATTCTGCTGGTGTTAAGCAGGACGACTACCTGCAGCATGAAAGGAAACACAGCCAAGAGCCACACCCGAACACCCACAGGTGCCATAGATTCAATGAGCATGATACAGGGATACCCATAAGGGCCACAAGACTCATCGCAACAACCCCTGGACCGCCAACGCCCCCCGAACCTGCATCTGAGCAAGTGT
This sequence comes from Lissotriton helveticus, assembly GCF_964261635.1. NCBI lineage: Eukaryota > Metazoa > Chordata > Amphibia > Caudata > Salamandridae > Lissotriton > Lissotriton helveticus. Next base: position 422,579,104 of record NC_136061.1, on the reverse strand, counting down.
GTCCCTGTGGTCATTGTGTTGCATGATAGGCACGGGCCCTGAAACATCACAGTGTGCTGTCTTCAGCGCTGGCAGTGACCCTGGACATGTAGCTACGCATGCAACCTCCTGCATGCACAACAGGCGTGTGCTGGTCCGATGTACACAGGTCAGAGCAGAGGTGTGCCTATCCGGCAAGGGAAACGGGGTGTCTCGCACATGTCCGTGTGAAGGAAGTGCAGTAAGTGTGGCTCTATGTTCTGGTGTGACCTGCCACAAAGGCTGCAGCAGACGATGTTTTAAAGTGGCATGCACCACCACCAAACGGCATTCTCATGGTGTAGTTGGAATGCCGCAGGAAATGCCCAAATAGGCATTACAATGCTGAGCCGTACGAGTGCACGGGATACAACAGCGCATCGCACAAAATTGTGGGGGCTCGTGGGAGGGAGGAGCAGCTGTTTGGCAACGTAACAAACAATGAACACGCCCATGTGCCACGTGCTGCCATCTCACCCATGATGACCACGGTCGCAGACATCCCACAACACCCACGACCGGCTTTTGTACACATCCTATATGAATGCAGCGTGGTTTTCACTTCTATGCTCGTTCAGTGATGTGATGTTGGCGGGTTGTGTGACTTGTGCTCCTTGTTGGTGTGTTTCATTTTGGCCATTGTTTGTCTATCCTTGTGCTGTACTTGATTGTGCATGTGTGCCATTGTGCTCATCTCCCCCCGCCCCCCGCTCCCTGCTTCTGCCTCTTCCTGGTGCTGTTGTTTCTATAATTTTGTTCCTCCACACATAAATACATGTAAAGAACAAATTAGAATAGTTCTTTGATTCTTTTAGGTTTCAAAACTTCTCTCTATTAGTTTCTTTTTAATTTTCCATATAAACAGTTTTTTTCATATTCAACGACACAGAAGTCAGCAGTGCAACGTATTCTATCAACACACTTTCTAGAACATTCTACAACACGTGCAGGTTAAAAGTTCATCCATTTTTTTTAAACCTAACGATATTTTTTTGCAACATTTTCTCAAACATTTAACGGCACGTGCAGGTTAAAAGTTCACAATTGTTTTAAGTTCAAACGGTGCCTTCCAAATGCAAGTAGCAGGTGTGGTTGAGTTGAACAAATGTTATCCCATGATATGTACTCCAAGTTGAAATTGCTTTTTCTTAACCAATCACAAAGATGCTTTTCCACAAAACGAATGTGCTCCCTACTTTTAAAAATCAATGCTTTTCATCTCCCAATCAGGTATCGTTTTGTATGGCAAAAAAAAAAGTAGTTCCCCATCTTTAAACATATATCTTATTATGGGAAGGAACTGCATGAGCTACAGACATCTTTCCATACCTTCCAGCTATACCTTCAAAATGCTAGTGTGGAACGTAGGACATAGCTATATTTTCTGGTGCTAGAGGTATGCAGAGCAGAGACGCATTGACTTATACCTAGGTTTACAAAAGATGGACATTAAATGGTTTGCACAGAGAGGATTGAAGTGGAACCAATTATTGCCTTTGGTTAAAACCTGTTTGCATCTCCAACACCCTGACCTCATGCTTGTGCACTGTGGTGGAAACGACCTAGGCACCTTGACTGGGGTAGGTTTGGAAATGCTTATGAAGGACACCTTTGGACAACTGATGTTACTTTTGCCTCAAACTGTCTTTGTATATTCCAATATATGCCAAAGACAGAAGTGGAAATGGTCAAAACAATTTTGTCCTCAGATTGAAAAATCTAGGAAGAAAGTCAACAAAGCGGTGTCTGCATACCTCAGAGACCACAAAATAGGATCCCTCTACAAAAACATATGTTTTGATATGGCTGATATCTACAGAAGTGATGGAGTACACTTCACAGATCAGGGAAATCGAGTTTTCCTGAATAACTTGAAGCTGTGCATCCGCACTTATATGTAGCTCCAACTAATGAACACAAGGGCTCTTTTTAGAGCCACCCTAAAACTGACAACTTAGGCCCGCTATTTTGGGGCCAGGTGACGGCAACTCCTGGACTCTCTGCAAAATGTACTCTCCACACAGCTGTGGCGCAGCGGCCAGACCATCTGACTTTGCAGCACAGAGCTCTCGCTTTGATCACCACCTCTGCTCACCCATAGGGGTGAGTAGTTTGCGCTTTATAAATACCATATTGATTTACCTTCGCACTCCCTATATAACATCACCTAAGCACCATATACAAGTTGGATTGGTGTGGCACAGCGCCCAGAGCACATGACTTCACAGCATAGGACACACAGTTTGGGCTCACGGTTTCATCCCCGAGTCCAGCAGCAGCTCAATTTAGCAGCATGACACTATAGGCAATACCTCACTTAATTTCCGATCCCAGCACTTTCAGACCGGTAGGGGTCAGTAGTTCAGCGGCTTTACCCCGAGTCTGTCAGAAGCTCAGCTTACGCCCCCAGCGCCATCAGACCCGTAGGAGTGAGTAGTTTACACTTTACAAATACCGAATTGATTTGATACGCGTAAATTTACCTTCACACTCCCTGTATAGCACCCCCTAAGCACCATGCACAAGTTACAATGTTCGAAACAAGAGTTCCTCCGAGTAGGTATAACTACATGCTGACACTACTTGGACAGATGTGGCACAACGGCCAGAGCACATGACTTCACAGCATATGACACACAGTTTGGGCTCACACTTTCATCCCTGAGTCCAGCAGCAGCTCAGCTTAGCGCCAATCTTAAGCCGTTGTTTTTTTTATTAGGTCTCGCCTACGCAGCATGCATGCGCTGAATAGGAGACCTTTAGCCATCATACAGATCTTTTTCGAAGCACATACTCGTGGCGGCATACAGCTTGTAGGCTTGTGCAGCGGCGTGCCACAAGCACAAGTATGTGCTTTGAAAAAGAGCAGGCTTCGCATGCATGCATTCACCTGCGCCATGCTTTTATAATAAATTCCTTTTAGAGCGTGGGCGCACCACTACCAGACTTGTTCTGTTTGTAGATGAACTTCATGAGAGTGCAATCAGTGCACGTGTTTTCACAAATGCCGATCGTTGCCTTTCTCAATGCCCGCGCCTGTCTTCCTTTTCCACTTCAAAGCTTCATAATCTCCCTTCGTGCCCTTGTAATCCTTTTGATGCCATTGTTTTGAATTACATTGTTTTGATATTTTGCGTGCTCCCTATGTCCCTGGAGTTTACTTTCACCTTTTGATGAATTATGCACTATACCAATGAGTCCTCATCCTTGGGGCACTCAACCAATGACACCCCATCCTTGGGGCACTATACCAATAAGCCCCCATCCTTGGGGCACTATACCAATGACACCCCATCCTTGAGGTCCTTCCAGCCCATTCTAAAATACAAATGATGCACCTTCATGCAGTGTCATTTACGTACAAAGCCCCCAAGCAAGGTATGTTCTTTTCTGCCCCGAAACATGCCTCTCTGCCTTCCTTTCACTTCCCTACCCCATCAAGAACATTTACAGGGCTATAGGTTCACTGTGTGCCACAGGCGTTGTGACACCGTAACCCTAACTACAACCAACCCAGGTTTCTGCTTTATTTCGCAATTCTACCAGATACACAGCTGCCCACTTCCTTCCTTGCATTACAACTAATAAAACACCAGGTAAAGCACAGAGCACTTTGTAAAACATGTTGTGGCTCCGTGCGTGATCACCTCACCTCAAACCTATGTAAAGGTTTTTGAGACAACACTCCCCCCATCAATGCTCTCCTGTAGCCCCTCATAAGCCCCACCCACTGTGCCCTGCAGTTGCTCTCCCACTGGGGTACTTTCCAGCCGTGCAGCAAGGGCAGTGGCACCAATGACCCAAACCAAGGCTTAATTTTTAACTTTAAACAGGACCCACGGAGCCCACTGCCTACCTGCACTATGAGCATCACACCCCGCCTTCTCCACCGTGGACTGACACGCGGTTGTGTACTTGGTTCCCTTTTTAACTTCAAAGTGTCCTATTTCACGCCTGTGCTAGGATAACACCAATACATCGCCCTTCTCGCTACATCCAATCCCCAACACACCTCTACGTCTTCCTCTGCCGCATACAGCTAACGCAACTACACTTACTGGCTAATAACTATTGTGTGCAGTGGCACAGTGCCTCACACACACTCATTAGCCACACACTACTGCATTATTTCACCCATAAGTATTTTCCTCTCCTGTCCCTAGAGTTTTCCCAGCATTTCCATGTGTATGGCTTCCGTTGGTGCAGCAGGGGCAGTGGCACCGTGCCCCACACAAACCCATTAACCACACACTACTGATTTATTTCACCCATAAGCATTTTCCTCTCCCGTCCCTAGAGTTTGCTCCGCATTTCCATGTGCACGGTTTCCTTTGGTGCAGCAGGTGCAATGGTGCCACAACACTTTTCACTCTCACGTGTGCTTTTGATCTGGAACCACACATGTTGTGCTAGTCCGCACAGTGTTACTTCAGAATATGGACAACCGACGATCGTTGTCCTTTGATGAGCCCCTCGAACCCAACCGTCCCGTCTTCCTTTTCCAATTCCAAGCTTCGAAATCTTCTCTGTAGTATTAGCCATTCGCTGCCACCACATTCAATAACGTTTCAACAATATTCACGCGCTGGCTAGACTCCTTCAGTTACTTTCACCGTTTCCTGAATTATGTTCTCTACCAGTTACACTCTTTCCTTTAGACCTTCCGGTACATTCAAAATTTCAAACTTTGCGCTGTCACTCACCCTGTCATTTTCATACAAAGTCAACAAACAAGATATGTTGTTCCCTGTTCCCCCACCCCCCTTACACAACAACCAGGCTTATACCTCGTCCTTTCACATCCCTGGCTTACACAACTACACTCAGTGGAACATAGCCACATTGTAGGCCACAGATGCAGAAACGCTGTGCCCCAAAAATCCACACCCCTCTGATGAATGCTTACTTACATAGTTGAAACAGGAGTCGAAGCACTCAACTGCTTACCTGTACTCCAGCCCCAAACACCCAGCCTGCACCCCTGGCACTTTGTAAAACATTCGATGGGTGCTGCGTTATGACCTAGAAATGATGGGAACATGTGAAACAACACCATCACTCTTCTAGGGCCCTTAAACACACCACTGCCTCTGCCATCATTGCCCTTTGCGCACACACATACACATGCATTCACGCATGCATGCATTCACGCGCACGCACACACACACACACACACACACTCACACAGACACTTCATGCAGCAGGGGCAGTTGCACCAGGGCTTTGAGGCTTCTGGGAGTTATAGAGCGCCTATTACTGCTTCATTTCAGATTTCTTCCTGTAGCACTACAGGTCATCACACGCTGCCTACCCCGCTGCGCACTATCATGCACTTTGCACCAGGCTCCGTGGCTAACTACAAAATATGCTTTGTGCCTGTGCTGTTGTAACACCTCCATCTATCACCTCCTTCACAAGGCAACATCCCTGAAGCTACCTCTCCCCCCTGTAGCCTATGAAACTACACTTACTAAACCACGCCTTCCTTCTATGCACCTGGTGCAGTGGCACCGGGCCCCACACAAACCCACTCAACCAAGATCACTGCTGTATTCAATCCATACACTTAGGCATTTCCCACCCCAAGTCTTTGCCCCACATTTCCAAGGGCGCAGGTACACTTGTACAAGAGGTGCGATGGCTCCGCAACACTCTTCTCTCTGACATTTGACCCCCACCCGCATATGAGGTGCTATTTACCCCATTAATACTTATTAACAACCAAAAAACATCTGTCTCCTGTTTACACTTCAAATAGCTTTACAATTTCCCTTCATGTTCTTTTAATGTGGACAACATGGCTGAAATGCTTTTCAATGTTTCTTTATCCATGTTGCACAGCAGCAGTGCTGCTGTGCAATATGACTGAAAGTTTAAACCAAACAAGCATTGACATATCCAATAGGTCTCGCCTTTGGGACCTTATAAGTGTTTAGTTATCCAGCACAATATCCTTGGTGCAATAACATTAACTGTTGCGTGGCTAAACACTTATAAGGTCCCAAAGGCGATATCTATTGGCTATGCCAATGCTTGTTGAATATATCTGTGTGTTCATATTATATATATATATATATATATATATATATATATATATATATATATATATATTCATTTCCACCTCCTCCGAGACCCGTGAGCAAGGCGAGTTGGTCGCTGTAACGCGTTGTTTTTTTGTCCATCACTTGATTGTACATGCTGGAATGAATTTAAATAAATAATCCTTGATTTGCAACCGAAATTTGAGTGGTGACTACGCTTGGAGTGGAGTGCATCTGCGTAATTTGTTTATGCTTGGCGAACTGGATATATATATATATATATATATATATATATATATATATATATATATATATATATATATATATACTTTATAAGGGTTAGTTATGTAGTGAGCGCGAGTTAGTATAGGGAAATTAGATTTTAATTTTATGTTTTGGTTATACAGAGGATCTAATTGTGAAATGGCTGTACTTTCCTTTGTAGATGTTATATTGTAATAATTATATTCCTTTAAATGTCTAACATACTTAATTTTGTCTGAATCTGATTTTTTGAATCACGAAAGTTACACTAGTGATCAGCTATCATAAACATTTTCACATTTTTGATTATATGGATTGTATGTCTAATGATCATTTAATTAAATTACCTATTTTGTTATCCTTACATTTTAATAAAGATGTAAAACCATTCCGATGTTGAATTTTATATTAATGTTTATTTACTTATACAGTTTATAAATAAAATGTGCATTTTTTTATATTTCAAGAAACAGTGATTGAGAGGTAAGAGTTGATGTTGAGTTACCATTGAATGTATGCATATTAAATTCGTTTTTTAAACTGTATTTTTCTAACACAGATAATGGTAAATGTATCGATATTTTAGTATTTTAGCAGTGTTACACGTTTTACAATTGTGGTATTGATTCGAGCAGGAAGAGTTTTTAGGCTGCATTTACTGTATTGTGCTTGATGAATTCCTCTTGCAAAATGAACGCACTGATCAATCCGTGTGTGCTCCTGCCGGAGATTTCTTCTAATGCGAGTTTACCAATCAGCATTCCTGCATGTGAGAATATCGCTTGCGGAAGCACTTGTAATTGTATGGAGCGAAAATAAATGACACATTAAAAAAAACGTGATAATTTTGCTCCATGTGACTATTAACGAGGACCTTTGTCTCCAATTGCTTCCTCTCGGAAATGTGTGCAGTTGTTTCAATATTCTTTTCTAGCACAAACAGTAATCTTATTACAATCAATTCTTGTCAGAAAGTAAATTCAATGCAGGTGACCTTTCCACACACTGAACGGTTTGATGGCTTTCATCTGCATTCTGTTCCTGTTCTTTGCAAGAGGCTCTGAGTTAGCCTAAACCTTTCTCACCTCCTCTCACTGAATTTTTATTTGCAAACATCAGAAGTCACAAGTGCCCCCAAATGAATAGCCATGATCGAGATCGATAAAGGAATCTCTAGGACCATTAAAACTTGAGTTTTTCGCCAGTTAACAGGAAACCCTTTTACAGTGGCAAGGCCCTGGAAGCCATTACTTTGGCTTGAACAGTCGGATCCCATCTTAAGGCATAACACTCCTTGCTGCGTTTCATATCCCTCTCATCAAATACTTGACATTGAATTGAGGAGTTTGGGTTTCATGGTAAAGGTCACCATGACACAAAAAAGTATGCATTACTTAACATTATTTTTACAGCGCTTCAGTAACTGTGATATTTTGTTATGATTAGCAAATGTAATAGTCTTTCAATAACATTAGCGTATAATTGTTCACCCAAACGAAAATCACTTTTTCATCCCCTTCAATTACATTTTATTAGTATGCCAAAACATTAAGTAAATACAAAACAAAAAAATAGTGTTTAATATATCATTAGCAATTTAAATCCCTATTCCCTCTTATAAATAAAAAAGGAAGCAGCCACCCACTGCTGGAGCTTGCAGATATTGCCTCGTATCAAGTTGGAGGCAATCACGATATGTATTTTTGAGTTCATCTTGATACAAGGGATTAGATGAATGGTGGTCAGGTCAATCTGCCACAACCACACTCTTTATATTTATGAAATGCATACATAAAGCAGTATGCAAGAATTCTCATTGCCCACTACTTAAAAATAATATGCGGTCACTCCTTCGCTAACAAGATCCTAACACAACACACTTAATTTTGACCGCTCCAGGGTCTGATAAGAGTCCACTTCAAGAGCATTCTAATAGGACCAGTGAGCTCCCTATCTACAGGGTTCTTCCAACTCAATACACCTCTGCATTTGAAGGGTACTGTCAGCTCCTCTATCCTATTAAGCACACTCCCCCACAAAATACCTCTTTTCAGGGCTAATGCCACTATATATGTATGCCTCTGTTTCATTGAAACTCAAAGGTGACTTGGATGCTACCAGCTGCATGGGCAGTAGGCAGCCTCAGTCCAGGTCTATACTTTTGCCTCGTTCTCCTCCGAACATACAACTGCGAACGCCACTATTCCCAGAAAGTAAGAAACAGAAACAAAGAGGCTCATTTAAATAATGGCTGAGGCCCCCACCCAAGCCCCACTGGTGAGCGCCCTTTGCCATAAATAAGAAAGGGGTTGGCCCTTATCAGGGCCGGACTGGGAACCAAAACTGGCCCTGGCAAAGAGCTCGGCTGGCCTCCCTGGGAGCGGCCGAGCTGTTTGCCAGGGCCGGTTTCGGCCGCTTTTGTTACAGGGCCGCTTTTGCAGCTATAAGGTCCTGTAACAAAAACGGTCCACACCCTAGCAGCCCACCGGGGAAACGCCCGGTGTCCGCTAGGGCCAGCACTGGCCCTTATTCAGTAAGGCCGGACCAATATACCAATAACAAATACAAAAAATGCCAATACTGAAACCATTCAAACCCAACAATTATACCACACTCCAGATGACCTAAACACTCTGGTTGGAAAAAGTTTAATTTTCTTTTTCTTTTTCAAATATTCTTTCATTCTTATTAGTTATCTTTTTGTTAATAACCCATTGCTTATACATTTAAGCAATACAAATTTAAGTGAAATTGTGGACATACACTGAAGACACAACAACACAAAACACAAAAAGACATACAAATGTGGTGCAAATAGAATGCAAATATATATACAATCTACAAATTATCTATACAGCTCTTGTTCTAAACAGGGTTTTTTCCATGTTTCAAAACAAACAATGCCTCTGAAACTTTTTTATTATTTACATAGCCTTTTTGCTTAATAATTCAGAGGCCAGTTCCAAATGGTGGACCGACTGGGCTCACTCAATAATTTCACACTTTTTATACACTTAATCAATGGTGAGCAGCATATGGTCTACCCATCTAAGTGGGCACCTATTTGTTTCAAAATGAAAACAGTTGATGCGTTTTGAACCCTTAGGACATTAATGTCGGGTTCTCCTCAGGACGTAGCACATCAAGCGCAATCTCTTCTTAAATGGACATCAGTCTCCTTGTTCACCAGCCGGTGAGACAAGTCACAATGAACAACTTGTGTGTTGGTTGAAAGAGGAACTCCTTCCCGCATTCACTTATATTTCCTTTTTATATTTCATGGGTGATATTCTTGATCACAATCTTCGTTTTCTTTTCTTTTGGGTCCTCGGTGTACGGAGTGAAACAACGCCTCAGCCGCGGGTCTTTGCTCCATGTATGTCCACAATTTCACTTAATTTGTATTGTTTAAATTTATAAGCAATGGTTTATCAACAAAAAGATAACAAATAAGAAAGAAAGAATATTTGAAAAATAAAAATTAAATTACATGTTTTCAAACCAGAGTGTTTAGGTCATCTGGAGTGTGGTATAATTGTTGAGTGTGAATGGTATCATTCACACTCGATGTTCGATATTATTATTCTTTGCCATAAATAGGCATCCTCACCTGACACAGGGGATCGTTTTGGCAAAAGAGCCCTCGCTGGGCACTAAGCACTTTCGGCAAAACTGCAGAAGCACCAGATGAGGCTCTACTGCAGGAAAATTAGCATTCCCCCATCTCTAAGTAATGTGACCCACCTATTCAAGGCAGGGCTATACTCCACCAAATGTGAAATCAGTCTTTAAGTCTTTTAAGTACTTCTGCTTGAATGGATAATTATGAGAGTGAGGTGGAGCAGTACAGTAATTGTCTTCTCTGGTTGTAAGTGATCCATCCCATTTCACATAAAATGTTTTAATCGAAATTTTTAAGATGAATGGTATTTACCATTTGGTAGAAACTATTTCATGAGGTGCCTTTTTTTAAAAAAAAATGCCTTTTTTTGTAAGTTTTTTTTTTTGAGTGTCAGAATGGCATTAATCTTCAGAATGGCTTCTCTCCATTAGCTTATATGCTAGGGGGCAGATTTACAAGCCCTTTGCGCCTCTTTTACGCTGCCGTTTCGTCACTTTTGTTATGCAGCGGCGTCGCAAAGCCAGCACCATGTAGCAGGGTATTTACAATGTGACGCATCTGGGAGATGCATCACGCCGTAAAGTCCTGCACCACATGTAGGCGTTCCATCGCAGGGGGGGGGGGGGGCGTTCCAGTGCAGGAACACCTCCTAAAAGTGGCTGAGTGAAATCTACAAGATTTCACTCGGTCACTTTAAAGGCCATGCTGCATCAAAACCCTGCGCCTGCTTGAAGCAGGGGTAAGCATTGACGCAAAATGTTAGGTATAGGGCACCCCCAAGCCTTGCTAGAGCTGCGTCGTGCTTGCGACGCAACTCCAGCAATGCGCCGCCTTTCCGACGGGGGATGTGACACGCATCTGCCCATCTGTGCCTCAAAGTGCGCTGCATTGTAAATGTGGCGCATCAGTGGTGGCGCACAGGTGGGCAGATGCATCGCAACTCTTCTGGCGCATCCCTGCTGATTAGCAGAGATGCGCCAGAAGTAGTAAATCTGCCCCTAGGAATGCATCCATCAAATCCCTTTCCCTTCCCATGTCTTATACTGAGGTGATGTTTTACTCTTTCATTTTTGCTCCAATGCTTTACCCATACTGGCTCCCCTTCTCTTTATTGACTGTTCCCTCCGCTCGTTGCGGGTTCTCCCTGCCTCTAAGAATTATATGATTTTTTTTGTCTGATATTATCATAACTATCTTCCCTAACCGGAAATCGATATGGGGTCCACAACTATTTTGAAGCAGTTTTTTGCATTCAAGTAAATTACCATTTATAATCTTCCAACTGGTTCTGTTTTTCTATTTTTACAAACAAACTGCATTTCAATAAATATGTTTTTCACTTACATTGTTTTGTGGTTATTTGGGTTGTTAGAAATATTTTATTATTTTGTTTTCCTTGATTTAACATAATAGAGTCTTGCACAAGTCAGTTTAGGAACAGCTTTGCATTTAGTCATGCCAATGGACCAGTAGAGTCTTGCATTATTTTTTTTAAATTATTTTTATTTTAGTAGTTTTGTATAGCGCTGACTGGACCCAAGGGTATCAGAGCGCTTCACAACAAATACAGTAAATGACATAATGAGCAGACTGAAACTCAGATATACATAATCTGTTGACAGAATGTTTGTATCCAAAAGCTATTTTGATCTGCAGCCTTGATGTCAGACTTGGAATTTTGTTAAAGCTGGAGTGACAGATCGGGGGCAGTCCAGGGACTCTCAGGTACCTCGAGTACGGTCGAGGAAGAAGTTTTTGAGGAGCCTCTTGAATTCTGGAAATGAGGAGATTGTTCTGATGTGGGGAGGAATGGAGTTCCAGATTTTGGGAGCGTTGCCAGCAAAAGATTTGGCTGTAGTTTTGAGCTTGCGCAGTTTGGGCGGGATGAGCAGTAGAGAGCTGGAGCTCCTTAGGTTTCTGGACTGGCCTGCTCTATTGAGTTTGGCGGCCAGGTATTCTGGTTTACCTGTATGCAGGACATTGTGCGTGATGCAGGCTGTTCTGAAACTGGCTCGTAACTCCACTGAGAGCCATCTGAGTTCTTTGAGGGCTGGAGAGATGTGCTCAAATTTCTTAATTCCGGAGACCATTCTTGCCGCTGCGTTGAGTGTCGTCTTCAGGGGGGCAAGATGGGATTTAGCTGTCCCAGTCAGGGTCGCAATTCCATAGTCTATTCTGGAGAGGACTAGGGCCTGGGTGGCCTGTTGAAGGTCTTTGGGTGGAAGGAAGGGTTTTATTTTGTATAGTAGTTTAAGGTTGAGAAAAACACCTTTAGCAGATTTTGTGATGTGTTTCTTCATGTCGAGTTTTGGATCTAGGGTGATCCCTAGAGATTTCACTGAGTCTGCTATGGAAAGGTTATCATTGAGGGCATCGATGGCTTTAAGCCATTCTTTGATTTGAGGGTTATCATCTTTGTTGGAGATGAGTAAACCATTACCATTTCACTTGATTTCCACCTCACAACCCTTAATAATTGAGGCAAATTCCACCTCTGCAAGAGTTAACACTTACCTCCTATATTTTCCCCAAATCCTACATTTTCCTTTTTTGAAACGTGCACGTTTCTACCATTCTTCCTTTGAGACCCCTCACCAAAATGCCTGTTTCTCCAGCTTGACTGCAGTTAAGCTAGTTGCACTTATGTGTTTTTGTGCATTGTTATCATTTTGGGTTTCGGTATGCTTACTTTGGATATCCCTTGACCCATTTTGCAGCAACAGACAGCAGCAGACAGGAGTCTTGGTGGCTTCCTCAAGGCTCTACTGATCCATGTTGAAGCCTGTGCACCGGCTAGGACATTTGTGCCCTTACCGTCCACCATACCTTGCTTGCTCCTGCCCCTCTCAGCTGGCACCAAGGATGGAAACAAAGCCTCTGTGATGTGCTTTGTGTAAGTTTCGCCTTCGAGGTGACTTACCATGCCGAACGCAAGGGGTTACTGCGCATGCCCAAAGGCTGAGGTGGGTGGTAATTAGTGACTGTCATGATATGAAGGTAGCACCTAGTCCAGGGGTTTGCTCAAGGCAGGAATCCACACACTGCCCTAGCGGTAATGGCACCAGCCTAGCTCTCACTCTGTGCCTAGCTCTCACTCTGTGCCACCTTGGTCTAAGCCATTTTCTTAACAAGTAGGAAGCACCAGAGCCTGTATAGGTATGTTCGTTTTTTGCATTCCCATACTGAGGGTGGTTTGCGTCTTGTTTTTTTCAGAGTGGAACAAAAGCCTTATTAATTAAGTGTCTATCTGCTGGTCAGAATTTGAGGGAGCATGTTCCTTCGTTGCCATTCTGTATTTGTCTTGCCGGACGCAGATTACAACTGGCAAAATCCACCCGTAACGGTAACTCCGCGTGGAATCCCACCACTCACCATTATGATTGCCAGAACATTCCCCCATCTGAGGTTGTTTGAAATACTGATAACAAAAATATTTTCAGAAATAAGTATTTTTCCCTAAATATTAATCATTCTATTACTTGTAAATGTTCTATTATTAGCTCCAATGGGGCAATATTTTTGTAAATGATATTTAGAACATAGTATTTTTATCAGAGGATATTTAGACCAGAATATTCTGGCACAATACTCCCGCCCAACAGTGCAGCACCATGGGGGAGCATACTGCAATTCCCACAAGCAGGTCCTGACATTCCACGGATCCCCCTGGAAAAGCATTAATGCCAGTAGCGTTAAGACGGGGTGTGAGTGCACACGCACCACAGCCACAGCTACGGGCTAGAAACTGCAGCTCAGGGTAGACTTACCCCCGTGGGTCAAAACATGCAAGCAGGCAGTGAACCGCATCACACATCTCATCCGGGGTGAAGGGCAGCCCCAAGCCGGTGATTTAGCTGCACTCCTGCTTGATGTAGCTGCACTCTGAGGAGCTGAAGTGGTTGATGTGGCTTGAAATAGGTTGGCTCATGCTGTATGCTGTGGTGAGTGGATGCAAACTACGAATGACAATGAACCATGAATGACAATAAAGCATGACCAATGGATGAAGATGACAGATCCAAAACCTCTCTGTGTATGTGTGTATGCATGTATTTTTTTAGCGCCCATGCTTTGAGCGCATATATCTATGGAACCCCCACCTGAACTGTTGAACATGGCGATGTGCTGCTGGCGGAAATTCCTCAAAATAACACACCTTTCACCACTGTCCACATTGAAGATTCCACTGGCTGTCATTCCTTCCCTAAGAGGTAGCTATTTGACATCACGTAGGTTGTCGGTATGGACATAATTTTAAAGTCATCCATCCTCCGACCTTTTCGAAACAGCAGTGCGCTCTTGACAGTTTTTTAAAGGGCAAGTGATAAATCTAGAAGGGTGGGGGCAAACACCCTCCTTACCATCCTTTGAGGACGCCCAGGCTTAGATGTTGAAACAAGGAGCTGGACAAAAAATGCACCAACACTGGGCAAGGAAATTAACATATTACATACTGGTGAACTTCATTACCCCTGAACTTGTTCTCCCCTTTGCAGTCAGAGCTGTGAGGATTTCCAAAATACTATTTCCCACAATTTCTCAAGTGACTACAACGCCACTAAGAGTCTAAGCATGAAAGAATCTTGCATTTTAATATCGCCTGACATTACTGCTATTTACTTCACAACAGTTTTTAACACTGTTGAACTAACATTTAGAGTATCTTCCAACACTAACTGATATAGATACTGAAAAACGTATATATTCGCGAATGCCCATGTTGCCATCCTACAACTTTCAGCCAATGGAATACCATTCACTTCAGCCCAGGACACACCTACTGCCCACATAGGCCTTTATTGAATGCCCTCTGGAACTTGCCTTTCTTATACTGCATGTTTTCGCAATGGTTTGCCGCACTCACTTACTTAGAGAGGATGTGACTGGCTTTTTACCTCGATTGGTTAGACCAAAAGAAATAAAGAGAGAATCTGATTTCCGGAAATACTTTGTTCTCTCTAAATAAATTACAAGAGTTCTTTTAACAGCTGGAGAACTCTGAACTCTGTTTTCTTTGTCAAACAAATCAACTCGCAGGAGTATTTCTTGTTCTACATGAAACTGTGACTAGACATTTGGCCTAAATCTTAGATATGGTTTAAGAATCGCCCTACTTTGGGAAAACCTAATACATTGATATAAGAGAGAAGGGCTCTCAACCCACCTAATCTCCTGGCTGATGTGGTTGCCACTAGAAAAATCACTTTGGCAGTTCGCCACTGTAAACTAGCTGTTTCCAAAGGCTCACAGGGTCCTTCCTGGAGGCCTTCCAATACCATAGACAAACCCCATGGTGACACCCTTGACGGCTAAAGTAGTTTCTTTAATCTGAAATTTGTCAGTAAACTTTTTACAAGGGAAGTAATTCTGAAAAAGTCTGTTAAGGACTTACTAAACCCTCTAACTCTTTAACTACTACACACTTGGTCGCTTGAGTGGAAGGATATAGCCCCTTCTGAAATATGTCCTCTAGAAACTCTAGTACCTTAAAAGGATCACAGGAAATAGAGATTATATTTCACTCCAAACATAAAAAAGATTCCAGTGTTTGCAATATGAGGCTAATGCGGACAGTCTCCTTAACTCCTGAATGGTTTTCTCAACTTCCACAGAACAACCTAAGTTCTGTAAGCCCCTCCTCTCAATTTCCAAGTCAAAATATTTAGACCCTGTAGTAATGCTTTGAAAGATAAGAGAGCATACCTGATCGGAGGAGGAGCTAGGGGGAACTGAACTGATTCTTGGTCTGGTAGCTGTAGCAAATCAGGAACAATGTTCTTCTCGAGCAAAGCAAGGCTATCAGGATTACTAGTACTTTATCCTCCCGAATCTTCTGAAGCACCTGCGGGAGAAAGAAGAATGGGAGGGAAGCTCGTCAGCTGCCTAAAGGAAAGAGCGATTACTACCCAGTCTTGGGATTCCTTCATTTCTGTACAAAACTGAGGGACGGGTGCATTGGCAGGTGACACAAAAAGTCTAGCCCAGCTTAGTGAACTTCTCCACCACCAAATGGAATGTTTCCTCCCCCAGATGAAAGTTCATTGAAGAAGGAATATTCCTGCTGAGGTTGTTGGCCTCTTGAGTCCCCTGTCCTGCAATATATCTTGCTGAGTGGAATAAAAGGTTTTTTTCTGCCAAAGACGTATTATCTGTTCTGCATGTGCAAGAAATCAATCTGACTTGTTGTCCCCCTTGATTGTTTTTGTAGCATTTGACTCCCTGATTGTCTGTCCTGGTCAAAATTGCTCTCCCTTCAATGTAAGGAGAGACAGACTGGTTGGCATTCTTCACTGCCACCGACTCCCTCCAGTTTGATGACTAATAGGCATTTACCTCCATGGATCCCAAACCCCCCCTCAAACCCCATTGACATGTGCCTGATACTATCACTAGTGGGATCGGGGGAACCACGAACATTCCCTTCAACAAATTGTCTTTCTCCAACTACCAGCCAGATGCTGTCATAGTCTCGGAGCTACTGGTACCATCCTCTTGAAATCCATTGGGTGAAGACACAAATGTGCTAAAAGGTGATAAACTAACAGCTTGAGATGAAGACACGCCCATCGAACTACTGTTGTAGACACCACCATTAATTCGTGCACATTCAGAAACATTCTGGCAGGGGCCTGCAAGCAAGAGAGAAGGTTCTTCAAAGACTCTAATAAAGCGTTGCCCCTCTTGTCCGGCAAGAAAACACAGGCTTTTGCCACCATATCAAATAGAAAGCCCAATAAACAGTTTTTGTTGTGAAGTAATGAGACATGACTTTTTGGAGTTCAAGATGTACCCCAGACTATGCAGGCATTCCGACACTCTTGACAGAGCCAAACGGGCCTTTGAAATAGAAGCAGACACAATTATCCTGTCGTCTAAGTAAGACATTACTTGTATATCTTCCAAATGAACAAGGGACACAACAGATACCAATATGTTCATGAATACTCTCTGGGATGTTGATAGCCCAAATTGTAGAACTCTGAATTGAAAAAGGCATCCCTGACTGCAAATTTTAGAAAGCTCCGGGGGTTCGATGAATACTCACATGTAGGTACACTTCTTGGAGATCCAAGGTCATTGGAATAACTTCTTGGAGCACCATCATCCTGAAGGCAATGTACTGAAAGAACTGAATCAGTCACTTTAAGTCCAACACAGGTCGGAATGAACTGTTTGTATTTGGAACCAGGAACTAAATGTAATATATACTTCCGGCTTCCTTTGTGGAAAGGGCTCTTTGATTTCACCACCAGGCTCAAAATACCTCTTAGATGTCAACCTTTTTTCAAAGCATTGGTAGGCATTTCTTGAAACTATGTGAGTGGACGTCTTTTTAGTTCTGTAGAATAACCATTTTTTTTATTATTCTGAGGAAACCATTTGTCTTTGATTAGTCTGTTCCATGTCTTGTAGTGATTGTACAGGCTTGCCCTGACAACCTCCCATAACATTCAGGTGTTGGGAGGATGAGACTGAGATTCTGGTGCAGGAGCGGCCCATGCAGGTTAGAGCGGTGCGGCGGTGGAGCCAGGTTGGGGGTGTAGTCGACAGACTACCACAAGGGAAAATTAAATAAATAATTAACTTTCCCTCCTCGTCTTCTGCCAAAATCAACTCTCCCCCCACCAGTTTTACCTGCACTGGCCGCTCTTGTTCTGGTGACCGAGATTTGCTTGCCAGCGCAGCCCTCAGTCCCGGGTCCGGTCTCGAAAGGGGCCATGTAGACTGCTGGGAAATCTGATTAATTTTTCTTTGCATGAAAGATTTTTTGCAGAAAGGCATGTAAAGGTTAGAGGATCTTCGTTTCATCCGCAGTCTTTTGGATTAGATTATTAAATTCAGCTCCAAAAAGTTACTGCCCTGTAAAGGGTAGGTGGGAAATGAGAACCTGCTGTGCAGCTCCCACAACTTGACCCACAATATCTTTCTAGCTGCTATGGAGGCCCCTGGTGCCGTAGAGGATGACCACAAGGCATGAAAAGTAATGTCCGCCAGAAACTTTGCAAGCAATTCCTTATTACCTAATTAATAGCCATTAGATCCTTTCCTTCCTGCAGACCATCAAACAATGACTGAAAAGCTCTCAGCATTGTCTGCGCTGCACATGTTGCATAAGAACTGGTTCAACTTGCGAAGTTCGATGCGGCATACACACTCTATACTATAAGGAAGGCTCCCTGTTTTCCGTTTTTACTGATTTTTACAGATAAATACAGACAGAAAACCATGTGTTTTCTGTCTGCATTTATTTTTAAAAGTGGATAAATACAGAAAATTGTTCTACTTTTAAGTGACTCTTTGAGCTGTCTTTTATGAATTGTAGCCTAACAGCTGAGCAGATGAACAGCATGGGAAATTAAAAAACAGGATGACATTTCTTTAAATGATGACATATGTCAACATTTATTTGTGGTACAATGCTAATATTTAGTGGATATATTGTTGCACAATATTTGTCAGCTTAAATACCTAAATAACGACATACATCAAATTATCAGTGCGTTTGCAATCAGTTAAATAAATATGGAAATGTACAGTTGTACAACTTCATTTATAGACAAAACACAAAATTAATATGGATAAATACAGATAAAATGGCCAAAACATAAATATGGATCAATACAGATAGAAATGTTTAAAAAAATACCATAAAACAGGGAGCCCTATTTATAAAGCACTCTCCACTTTTTTTAATCAGCCGGATCATTTGAGAGAGTCTTTGAAGGCCAATGAAGAGAATGATGTCAACCCGGACAGTATTAAGTTGACTGTAGGGACTTCAAAGTTCTCTAGTAAATATCTATTTGCTTCAAAGCGAGAAAAATATAATTGATCCAGTACCAGGATTAAAATGCTCTGGCCTCAGAATAGTTAATTTAAGACTGACATTGAGACAGGATGACACATACAATTGGAACCCTGTTGGTGGCAGTTTCTTTGCCTCTCTGGGGCATGGATGAACTCAATAGCTCACGGAGTTTCAATTTGAACTTTCTGAATTTTCCTGTTGAACATTTTATTGGGCTAAGGAAAGGCCAGCGGTTACAACTGAAATTCCGTGTACCGCTAATCGTGTTTTTGTGCCTAAGCCATTAGAGAGTTGTAATCTTTCAAGTATACAAAAGAGCTCGAGACAGCACCGCAACTGCTCTTCGTGCACCTACAGACGCAATCAATCATCTTTATGGCACGGTGTACAAACACTGACACGGTCTATTCAGATCCCCTCGCGCCACTTAGGCTGCAGCTGCGGAGCGCGCGGGCAGTTCGAGGTTTGACAACATGACTTCCTGTCAGTGTCAGAGCCGTTGACTTTTAAATTATCGAGCATGTTCCCTGAAGGATACCGCCTTGAATTCAGATAAAGGTCAGATTTGTTTCTGCCAATGGTCTTTCACTCCAGCCTACATACCAGTAGCAAAGCCAAACGTGTGTGACTGAGATCGGAAATAAATTGTTACACAGGTTGGGTGAGGCTGCTTTATCATACCTAGCAACATTTTAAACCTGAATCGAGGGAGATTTTATAGAAAAAGCGGGGGAATTTTCCCCACGGACTTATATTGAAGCGGTGGTGATTTTAGGCAGAAGACAGCTAAGCTAAAGCCATTTTAGATGTAATAAAAATTGGCGGTCTGTTGGTATTACGCATCAGGGCCAGATTTACCTCTCAAGTGCTTAGGGGCATGGAACCTCTAGTTACTTGCAGGAGTGTAACACAGGCCTCTGCACCCCCTTTCCTAACCCTTCAGGGGGTCCCCTATTTAGTTGAAGGCCTGTTAATTTTTGTAAGATAGCACACTCAGGGCCATTCTGCAGGGAGGCCCCATCATTTGAGTTACCCCACTGGGGCCTTCATTCAGTAAGTCATAAAGTGCCAACACACTAGGGTTTCCATCTTCTGAGAAAAAAATGTATGGCTATTTGTTCATGTTTTCAGCTTGTAAAAGGGCAAGGAGTTGGCACTTGAATGAAGTTTTGTGTAAAATCCTGTGTTCCTTTTTACCTTGGCAAATTATCTCTATTTACTTAAGAATCATTTCGTAATAGTTCTAAAGACATTCAAGTGATTTTTAGGCGTTGCTTGACAGTACAACTATGTGCTGGAGCACATACACTCATAGAAAAGGGTTGAAAGCAGCTTAGAGCAAGGGGTCTTGGCTCCAACCATTCGAGGCCAAGCACACTAAATAAGTGTATATAGATTGTCCTCTGAGGACTTGTGCTCTACTAGATGGAGAGTATTAGGCGTCAGATGAGCATGCCAGGAAATATCTTATCTGCAAGTTACAATAGAGTCACACCCTTGTATGCCAAATCAGTACACACACCACACTCATACACACACACCTGCACCTGTCAACTCCCACTGCCCCACGGCAAGAGTGGTCAACCTCGAACCTGGGGAACAGGGTTCGAGTCTCGGCAACAACGCTCAACATCCTATGATTCTGGGCAAATCACTTAATCTCCCTGTGGCTAACAAAAAAAACCAAAAAAACCAAATGTGTCCTTCTGTAACGAAACTGGTGCTCATGTAAAGCGTTCTGATATTCGGTGAGGAACCAATATCACACTGTAGCAATGTGAGTTGGAAACACCTTTATGGAGTGTTTTCAGATCCCATTGTTTGGAGGCTGAGCACAGCTCATGTCCATTGGAATTTTGCAGTCTCCCCAGGACATCAGGGGAAGCCTTTGAAGCCTCGTTAGTGTGCTTTGTTTGAGAGTTCGGGTGGTTTACAGTGGGTAATGGACGGTGACCAGCAAAAAAACCTGCTCTGTCTCAAGGGCCGCGCCCAACGAAGTACCTTCATGGCTCGAGAGCCAATGGGGTCAAGGTCCCGCCCCTCTCTCCAGGCTCTGCCCCCTCCTAGTCACAACCTTTCACACAGTGAGATTTTGTGGAAGGCTGTCAGGTCTGGTATTGATTACTAAGCTATTTTAACATGAACCCTGATGGGGCAGTGGGAGAACTCCCTGCTGTATCGTCTCAGGGAGGGCAAGGTCAAATATTTGTAAAGCTTTCCTTTAGGTTTTCAAACCAACCTAGACCCCTGCCCCAGTCCGTGCAAAGGGGTTCAGGACAATCAATGCTACATTTTTTATTGTTCTGTGACTTTTATTTAATGTGCACCAAAAGCTTTTTAATTCCATTAATTAAGAGGCTTCGGGTCACAGATTTTCGAGAAGCTTACAACATCTTGCTCCAATTGAATAATGAGGAATGCATCTTTTATGTTGGACTGTTTTTGAAAACTGCAGTGAGGGCCCGGCAATCGATGACTGCTTTTAGTGTTCAGTTTTAGTGGCTTCGTATTATTGTGATTGCACTGATTTTACTATTTTAGTATGAATATGTTCTAGAGCACAAATGTGTTTTAATCATTTTAACAATTTTATATGCGTTTGTACTTTTATGGCTACTTGTGTAACCGAATAAAGTTTTGTGAAGTGAACGGAACTTTCTAAACTCTAATTCTGTCAAGCCATGTATATTTTCCCTGTATACTTTGTGTTATTATAGGGTCAGAAGTGTTTAGCCTTTAACATCTCTCCACACAAACCCATCCATGTGTCTAACCCCACCTCTGTACTGGTACCTTATATATTTTTTATCACGATTGATGTTTTATGGAGCTAGGAGGGGGCTTCCTTGTGCATGGCTCCTGCTTTTCTACACAAATGTGCAAACAATGCCCATGTGCAGATGTAAATGGTACCTAATGCTACCTTACAATTCTTCCATTCAAAATGGATCTCTGCAAGTTCACCTTCCCTTGCAGCCATAGAGAAGTGGAAACTTGTTAGTTTGATTGGTGCCAGAAAACATTGAGTTTCTAAAATGAAAACAATGTGATCGAGCACACATTTATTTAGTATAACTATTCTAACAATTAGTCCACTTTTTCATGTCCCTTTATCCATTACACACATTTTCAACTATTGTGCAGTCATTTGTACATGCAATCAGGCCTGGCTGGCATCTATAGTATTCCTTACTATCAGCAAAGGCCCTGCCACACAAACAAGGTCCTAAGAATGGAAAGGCAGATGCATTATCACAATAAGAACTGTTGGAGGGTGAAATTCGAATGACAGAGATCCATCATTCATTGTGTCTTTAAACATGTTGTATAATCATCCCATTGCTTTAAATAATATATTCTCATTTTTGACCGAAGTACATACAGAAATGCAATCTATGCACAAAAAGGCTTGGTTTAAATAACAAGGAAATATGAGACATACATATTATTGTAAGATCAAAAAAGATGTATATTTAGCCTCATATCTGATAAAAAAAAACAGGCTATGAATTGGCTTCATGATTCAAAGGTGGCGGAATATCCTAAATAAGACCCTGTCATTAGTAAACAATCTCTTTTGGTGACCGAGTTTATTTACTCATTTTAACAGCTATGTGCAAACATGTTTAATCTGTGACCAAATTAGGAATTCACATAGTAAACCAAAGGGTTTGTTGAGCCCTTTGATTGTTTCACCTAGACCTTTATATGCCAAATTATTTTATTGTAGACTTTCCAAAACATCAAAGATGCAGAGGAATTTTGGTGATTGTGGGCCACTTGACTTACATTGGTCAGTTAATATCTGTGCCAGATTTCCACCCATTTAAAGAGTTAAAAAAATGTGATTGCATGGTGTTCCACATGTTCTGATTACTATTACTAATAGAGGATCTCAGAGTATTTAACATTTCGGATCTGCTCTATGTAAAGAACTAGACACAGGACTTTATCTTTCTATTAACTACCACCCTGACACATATGGAAAGATTGAAAGATTAAATCAATGTGTTGAAAACGATTTGATTTCAGGGCAAGATAATATGGATGGCAGAGCTAACATACAGTAACACTGAACATGCATCTATTGGAATATACATTTTTTTGTATGTATGGCCACCATTTCTGCATGTTATCTTTGGATCAGTCCTTGTAAACCTCAGTTTCTTTTATGCAAATACATTTAATCAAGTTAAACAGAAATTAGCACAGGAAGGGTTGGAAAAAGCTAAAGAGAATTATATGTTTTTTGCTAATCATAATAGAAATCCTGTATCTCAGCATGTAGTCGGTGAGAAGTCGCAGTTACTCACTAAAAAAATGCATTTAGAAAAATCTTCCTAATTGAAATCAAATTTTGTGGATCCATTTGTGAATGAACGATTGTAAATGCAGATACTGTAAGACTGAAACTGCCTTAATCTATGAAAAGTAATCCTGTTTTTCATGTATCTTTACTAATACCTTGTTCTGCAAAAACACATCTGGCTTCCCATCCCATGCCAGTTGAGTCGATTTCAGAAAATCAATATGAGGTACAAAAGATCTTGGATTTAAGAACTGTAAGAAGAAGGTTGCAATATTTGGTGGTTTGGAAGGAGTTTGTTCCTGAGGAATGATTATTGGAACTTGCTATCAATATGCATACCCCAAATTTGTCGAAAAGCGTTTTTGGAAGGCATCCCAGCAAACCAGGAGCTGCACTGCAGAGATGGTGGTCTTTGATAAGTAGGGCTGTGCATACTGCTTACGCTCGGTGTAGCTCACGCACAGGGAAGAGGTACTCCAAACCAGCTTGCATTAAATTCCTTTAGGCTTGCTGTCATCATGGAAAGCCGGCACTATGTGTACTGACAAACTACAGGAGCAACTCAGAGACCTTGGTTGGACATGGGCTATACTTATATCAGAAACAGCAGTGCCCATCAAGGTGTCACTTTAACACAGAAATTAGCAATATGATTCATATGTTCAACATACCCAAGCAATAAATGAAACAAACAAAGACAATGTATCCACAAAATGAATAACAAATTAAAGTTTTGTAGTTACGTAATAGGCATACAGCAATTATTCAACGAAAGTAAATATGTGTGCAGGTTGAGGGACTGAACACATGCTGCTGGTGAACAAAACATCGTTCGAACATGTGTTTAACATAAATATTATGGAGATAGACTACATAAAAGTAGTTGCACATCAAAGCAGTATTTAATAAAGTCTTTAGAAGTTAATTCTTTAGTTTGCTGCTACAGCAAAGATCTTCACTGAAATACTTTACAGATGTTATTTTTCTGTCTAGACTAAGGTTGAACAAGAACAGAGAAGGGGCTACATAGCAGCATGCTCACAATGAATTTCCAGCAGGTCATGAACTCTTGCTTATTCTGGAGAAAGAGAAGCCATCTTGGACTATCGGGGAGAACTTCCCTTGGGGTTCATGTTGTCCTTGCTGGGCAATTGTCCTACACTATTACTCCAGCCGAGAA
Organism: Lissotriton helveticus; assembly: GCF_964261635.1. Taxonomy (NCBI): domain Eukaryota; kingdom Metazoa; phylum Chordata; class Amphibia; order Caudata; family Salamandridae; genus Lissotriton; species Lissotriton helveticus. The sequence goes on along the minus strand of NC_136061.1, from coordinate 422,554,861 downwards.
CTTGCTACACAGATCTTGTATTTCTTTGTCCTTTCCCTTCTGTTATTTTCTAAGGATTTGTAATGATGGGCTTTGGGAATGCTGAGAACTATTCTGAAAAGTTGTGTTGTTGATGAAAGCTAACTTTGAGCTATTTTCTTGAGAAATTATATGAACGTGTCTAAGACGGGGGTTGTTGCTTACACTGTGGCTTCCTGTGACAGAACAGGAAGGATTCTTAAACTGGACTCTGTTGCATATGTATAAATATGAATGTCATGCTCAATGTAGTAGAGTGCTAGTATGCAGTGACAAATTGCAATGATAACATTTCTGGCAGTTCTATAGAAGTCTAATAGAAAACTAGAACACAAGAAAGCATATCTATCTATCTGTCTGTCTGTCTGTCTATCTATCTATATATATATATATATATATATATATATGCTGCATGTGATCAAGGGCTGGAGAAGGAAACTCCCATGGCTGTTCCATAGATCTGGGAATATAGCTGATGATTGAACAAAAATATATTGTTCGTAAGGCATAATTCGATCATCTCCAGTAGCATGTTAGAGTGTTCAATTCCTGAATGTTTCGCAGTTGTAAAGTGTATCTGACAGTTCTTAAACACATGTCATGGCTGATGGATCTAAATAGAGATATGACATCAATTGTTACCAGTAAGTAACCTTCCTCCCATCCTGTATTTGCCAAGATCCTCAAAAAATCCCCTTGTGTCTTTTATATAGGAGCTGAGAGTTGTTACTATGGGGGGGGGGAGGCGTAAGGAAATTATCAATATATATGGACAGGTTTTCTTAGAGAGAACCACAACTGTAAATGATTGGTCTTTATGGAGGTTTCACAAAGTCTTGAGAATTTCAGGATGAAAGTATATAGTTGGAATCACTGGATTTTCATCATCATATACTTTATATCGACTTCAAGTCATTAAAGTTCACTTACAGTACAGAAATTATATTACAATGGTACAATGAAGTGCAAATCTTAAACCAGACCTATTTTCGGCATACAAAAGTGGTGAAAGAGATTCTGCCATTGATGGATTGTCCCCTGGCAGTCGTGCAGGCCAAGTAATTTTATACATTAGCCTTGTAACACATTGGAAGACACATTGGGAGATGTCATAGCAATGCTAGATTATGACCATTCCTTAAAATACATATCATCAAATAAAATATTTACAGTTGAATGTAATCAGTAATGTAAATAAAGGGTTGTTTGTTATCCACATCAATAACTTTGTTCCAATAGCGATCAGTAAAAACAATATAAAAACTGACCTAATAGATATTTTAAAAACAGCAAGATCATAATAAAAATGTATCAACTATAAGTTCATCAGATGTAGTAAAACAGTAATGGATTCAAAGTAGTAACATCGGAGTGCCAGTGTGCGAAATTCCACATAATCAGCCCCAAGAGGACACCATCTACAAGAGGATTTTAACGGTACTATGGCCTAGGAAAAACTTCACTTGATAATCGTCCTCTGGGCTCTACCCCATATACCCCACATTTGACCAAGACATTTTGCCACCGTACAAGCAAATAATGGCCTAGCATCTGTCTCCAGGATTCTCAGTGTCATCCGATAGTCACCTGTTCCTATTATATTGCAAATTGAGGAAAGCCAATTTTTCCTTGGCGTGGTATACAATGAACACGCGCATATTACGTGGGGTAGGGTTTTTTGATAGATTTTACAACCCGGACAACTAAGGATAGCTTTGTTCCTACAATTTCACTTACTAGTAAAAACATTCAGAGGCAGTGTACCAAACCTGAACTGGACTTTCATTGCTTAAGAATGCCACCTCATCCTCACTAAGTAGATCCTGCATATGCCATTTTTTCAGGTTCTTGTTTTTTTTTTTTTTTTGCAGAGTTTTATATAGCGCGAACTAGAACCGAACCGAATCAGTTATCAGAGCGCTTTACATAGCACCAGTTACGTTACATGAGGACACACTTTCATTTTAGGCACGGGGAGATTAAGTGATTTGCCCAGAATCACAGGTTGTTTTTTTTTGGGCGTCGTTACCGAGACTCGAACCCAGTTCCCCAGGTCCGAGGTCGAGCGCCTTAGCCGTTAGGCCAACCCCTCTTAATGCCAGTGTTGGATCATTAATAGGGTTTTTGTCTAATCTCTTGTAGTTGTAATCACATTGAGTTGTCTCATCACTTCCTCCATAAATTTGGCTTTCTCCAGAATGACTATATTTCCCCCTTTGTTCGCGGATCTACTCTCAACGGGTCATTGTTCATCAGTTCCTGTAATGATTTGTATTCTTGGAGAGTCAAATTTTCTTTTTTGTTCTTGTGCTCAGTGTTCACCAGTTCTTCAGGGTCAGACACCACTAGATCATGATACGTATAAATTCTGTTCCCAGGAGTAGGGGTTGGACAAAACCTGGATTTTGTTTTGAGGTCAGTGTATCTATGTCCCTCAGTGTCGATACCTAGCTCTTCAAGCATTTGTGTTTCAGTCAGTTCTTCATCTTCAAGATTATGCATCAAATAATAGACTGTTTTTCCATCTGATATTTTATGAATTTGTAGATTCACATACGGTTTGGGAGGATAGGTTTCAAATTTTTTGTTGGAGTCCTTTTTTTAAAACAAAATTGGCTAATTTTAGGTTACTAGCCTATTTGTTCACTTAGGGGAGTCTCAAGGTCGGGAAACGCCGTCCGGCCCGCTCGTTCGGTGTTCTACCACAGTGTTGGAATGAGAGTCGTGTTACTCGCAGCTGGTGAGTGCACTCCAGGGTGTAGTCATACGTTTGCTCTTTCATGACTCGGGAGGGGCAGACACAGATCCTTTGCAATTTGTCCTTGTTTTAGTTAAAGTTTCACTCTTTGAACTGACAGCTTCCACAGGTCAATGTCGGGCGCCGCTGTTGTAAGTTTCCATTATATCTAACAAAAAAGAGAGAGAGGAGAGAACACAGGGGCTCGTTTGTCTCCTCTGGGACTGAATCAATAAAGAGAAAAAGCTCAAAATTCAGATTTGATAAAACAAAGAATCATGGTTATCAAAGACTTCTCCGTTGCAGGAAACGCATTAGGTTTTTAAAAGAACCCTCACCCACCAACCTAGTTGGTGGCATTCTTCATCATTGGGTTCCCACCCTGGGGACCGAGTACCTCCTAGTTGTGATTTGATGCCTGATTACAGCAGAGCTTGTTTTTGTTTTTGAGTGGGAAAGTTAATAACGTGAAATTGAGAATTTTAAAACTACCTCAAGGGAACCCACAACTTTATTATGCAGTACCTGAAATAGGGTTGAAAAAGAATCATTGGACATTGGTGAGAAAATATGGTCTCACACGTCCCAAGAATCGTGAAAATCGTCAGAGTGATGTGGTCTACATTTTTCAGTCAATATCCTCCAAATTGATTGGCTTTCTTCAGGACCAGTGGTTCAGGGTGTGCATAGGTGAAATTAGTCCCTAACTTACAAGTTTACCATTAATTTTAATAAATTCTGCAAGATAAATAGGAGACATAGGATGATTAACAACATCAAAGAGCACATGGTGAAGGTGACAATTCGTCAATGCATGCGCCCCAAGGCCGGTGTTGTTCATCTACAAACTGATGCAATCTTGAGTGTTATGATCGCATCGTCTGACATGCAGGCTAATAACACTGGGTATAAGGAGCATTCAATAATCTATGAAGCCCTTGCTTCTATATGGGTGCCCAAGTAATTGGAAGGGCCCCTCAAAGAAAGCATGAGCAAATAAAATGTGCCAGCGGGCGACCATGTAGCCCATTTTCTTTTTATTAAAATTGCACACCACATTGTACCGACACGTTGGATGATTAGGCAGGAAAAAACAAGGAAGGCGCATGGTTATACCATTTAGATTTATAAGTATGCACGTTAATTATGTGTGAGAGAAATAGGTACCACCTACTTAAGATACAAATATTTTTCGTCACATCGATACCCGCGGCAGGAGGTGCCTGTTGTCACACTCTATTAATGTAAATCATGGTAAAAACATGACATCAACAGGGGTAGTGATTGCCACAAGTTTTGTGAGTGTCAGTCAGGTGGATTTTTTTTTGTTACTCACTGCGTCAAGGTCAATCACCTACCTCGTTACCTGAGGTTCTTCTCATCCGGGACCCCGGCGAAGCCATGTCTCCGGTCCCGGTAGCTGCATATGTGAGTCTTGCTTCTTCGTTTGGTGACAAACCAGTAATTGGTTGAGGGGGACCAGCCTCTTTCCTGTGTTGGAAGGTTAACCCTTTCTTTCCACATTGTACCATGCAAGAGAGTGAGTGTAGCTAGTTGATGGTATATGCTGCATTCTGTAAGAGGAACAGATGCGGTCCCAGGTGACTGTAAAGGGAAAAACAAAGGTGTCAGTAACTACTCCTTATCGCCCAGCTGTATGTGCTCAGCCTGATCGACTCCACGGTAAAAGAGGGTTCTCCCCAGGCATTAGCACAAAGTGATAGACCAAGGTATTGTGTGATCAAAGTTCAGTGGAGGAGGTTGTGAACCCTAATGCTGGTTAGTTGATGTTGTGTTTGTAATTGAGTGATGTCTCTGGAAGTCTAACCCCCTGATTGGAAGAGGATCATTTTCCATGATGAGTTGGATTGGCAATGAAGAGAAATTTTATTTCCTGAGGTTTAGTGAATTCCATGTTATATCATTGTTTAAAGACAGTAAATTCATCTCTGCTCCTACTCCAGGATAAAATTCTGTGGGTCACCTGGTTTTGGATCTAGTTGCTCTATGAACACATGTTTCAGGTCATTGGTCGTGGGGCCTGTTTTCAGAAAGTGGTTAGTCATTTTAGTGGTATTATATTTGCATCTGATGTTGCTAAGATGCTCACAAATTCTGGTCTTGATCATCCAGCTTGTCATCCCTATCTATCGCAGTTAGTAAGGCCATGTGATCATGTAAATGACATTGCTGGAATTACAGTGTGTGTGTTTCGTTATGTACCATGTTTAGTCTGGTTCTAAATTCAAAGTTTTGGTTCTGTAAGTGAGGTGGCATACGCTGCAGTTACCATGTGGGTAATGACCCGTTATTTTTGGTAACGCACATGTGCTCCGCACTGTCGTTTCTGTAACAATTATCTTAGGACGTGTTGAAACTAGATGGTCCTTCAGGCTCCTTGCTCTTTTGTAGGAAAATATAGTTTTTTCCCATTTGAAGTTGCCTGTTTGTAGAACCCGCCAGTGTTTATTTATCATTTTCATGACCTGTTTGGAGATTGTGCTGTAGGTAATTTCGCAGGTAAGTGGTGGCTCTGTTACACTTTTGTGATTGTCTTCCAGTAATACGTTTCTGTTCTGATTTCAAGCTCTTTTCATGGTGGTTGTGATGATCCTCTCTGGGTTATTTCTGGGCCTCAGTTTATTTGAGAAGTCTCTTGCTTGAGATTTGAAGTCCTCTACCTTTCTATAGTTCCTCCTTAGTCTTAAGAACTGACCGTAGGGTACGTTTTTCCTCAGGGTCCTGGGGGAAAACTATCAAATGTCAGCAGTGTGTTCTCTGCCATTGGTTTGTAGTACATTTTTGTCTGTAGAGACAAAAGAAAAGTATGAGAAAAGTAATTTCCTCCGTACCTATGTTATAGGTAAACTTGAGATTGGTGTCACAGTTATTTAACCACACTGAAAGAACTGAGTGTCCTATGCCACAAAGCACCAGTACTGGAAACAGATTACCTTGGGTCCAAGGGCAGCATGGAGAAAAGTTGAGCTGATTCATTGAGCGCTATGTTGAAACCAGTGTTCCTCTCAAGTATGGAGTGCGGCCGCATCCTCAATTGAAACACAGCAGCCACCTTTGGGTATCACAATATACTACCCTCCCTTCAAACCTTTAAGCGCCAGGTTTGTTATGAAAGGTATAGAAACATTTCTTAAATAAAAGAGTTATGAACTGAAGAGGCTGCCATAAAATATTTTTGCACGGAGGATAACCTTTCCTAGCTCTATTTTTTTTAAAATTCTTTTTATTAACTCACACAAATAAGAAAACAAAAACACGAACATAAAAATACACTGGGTGGCATTCAAACATACAATAAATGTTGTCACATCCTCCAAGTTACGAAATACAATGCAAATAATACCAAACGAGTTCAGGGATCCTCCGACACAACATGATCTTCCGGTATAGCGTGGGAACACAAATATCTCCTCTGTACACATTCCAGGCCCCCCAAATTTTCCCCCACTTCCTGGGCCTACCCCTGGCCACGTACACAGATCGCTCTCTAAACATGCACCAGTCCAGGTCCTCCATCCATTTCCCAATATGTGGGGGCTGATTAGCCCCCCATAGTTGAGCGATATTGCGCTTGGCAATAGCACATGCAAGCGTGACCCATACCTTTCCATGAGACGTAAGATCAGTTGGTTCCCAGACATTCAAGAGACAACAACGTGCTTCCAACTCAAGGCCCACTCCCCACACCTTGTGTATCTTATCATGAACTGTGGTCCAATACCCCCGGATGACAGTACAATCCCATAACATATGCACAAACAATCCAGTTTCACCACATCCCCTTCTACACTCACCACTAGCTGCCAAACCCATTCGCACCAAACACGGGCCGGTAACTTAGCAACAATGGAGGACCTTCAATTGCATCAATCGGAGTCGCATTTGGATAGCGATTACCCGTGGGGAGATTACCGCCTCCCTCCAGTCTTGATCGTCTAGGAGCAGCCCGTTAGCAGTCCATTGTTCCCTAAGAGCCACAAGTGTATTGGCTGTGTGATTAATTAGCTTTTAATAGATCAAAGAGATCGTTTTCGTCGGAAGATGACCGTCCAACACCCGATCCGCCAGTGGCGAAGCCTCCGGGGGCGTAACTCCCCGGGGAATACCCGCCAGCAGCGCATGTCTAATCTGTATGTAATGAAACCGCTCACTCTCCTGCAACTGATGCCGTATCTGAAGAGCCTCAAACGTAAGGATTCCATCCTTGCCCCACATATCTCCCACCTGGGAAATCCCAATGAGGTCCCACTTGTCAAAACCTTTAGTCTTCCATAAACTACCCAGGCTTTCAGCATTCCACAGTGGCATGGCCAAAGTTATTTTCCCATCCCATTTAAGGGAACGATTAGCCTCATGCCACACCTGAACAGCTACCGCCGTAGGCCCAACCAAGGGAAAATGCCCCGTCTGGCGTACAGTGCCCTAGAGTACTCTCCACCGGGTAACTGGCCGCGATCCATAGCATATCCAGGGTCAAGCGGCGATCCATAAATAGCGTGATTAATAGCCGCCAGCTGAGACGCTCAATAATACTTCCGGATATTCGGTAGGCCAATCCCCCCGTCGTACCACGGCAGTGTTAGTTTAGAAAACGCAATCCACGGCCTACCATCCCAAAGGAGCTGCCTCTGAAGAGGCTCAATCTCCTTAAAGTAAGACGGGGGAACCGGTTCCATGGAGTTTTGGAGTGCGTACAAGAAACGGGGAAGAGCCATCATTTTAAACAGGACGGCGCGTCCCAGCAGGGAGAGCGGCAGTGACTTCCACGCACCACGTCCCTCCGGAATCTAGCCAGCGGTGGCAACAAGTGATTGTTATACCTACTCTGGGGATCTAAAGACACAAAAATGCCAAGATACCTAAACCCCTCCGACTCCAATCGGACCGGACAGCCTGCGGGGACAGCGGGGGAATCACCACTTAAAACAAAGAGAACAGACTTCGCCCAGTTAATGGCGAAACTGGAATATCTTCCAAACACCGCCAGGACGTCCAGAAACGCAATCAGAGAAGTCCAGGGGGTGGACAAGTATAATAAAATGTCATCCGCATAAAGGGATATATTATCCTCCCACTCAGACGTCCACCTAAGCCTCTTAATCGATCTGTCCCAGCGGACCCACGCCGCAAGCGGCTCAAGCGCCAAGGCAAATAACAATGGGAAGAGAGGACATCCCTGTCTGGTGCCCCTCCCCAAAGCAAAGTCAGCAGATCTATGATTATTTACTACAACCCTAGCCAGGGGATCGGAATATAAAAAGCGGACCCAGGAAACAAACTCCGGACCAACGCCCAACTTGCTCAAGACGGCAAAGAGATAAGGCCACTCGAATCTATCAGAAGCCATGGTGGCATCTAGGGACAACAGAACCGTAGGCTCGTGTATTTTCGATGCACCACCCAGGACCCCATGCAACCTGCGCAAGTTAAGGGCAGTATTGCGGCGGGGCATGAAGCCGGACTGGTCCAGATGGATCAGTGTCGTAATGACCTTAACCAGTCGAGTCTCGAGCAATTTTGCTAACACCTTCGGTTCGGCATTCAGAAGGGAGATCAGCCGGTATGAGGAACATTCCGTCTTCGGTTTGCCCTCCTTGTGCAGGACTACAATATTTGCGATACGCTGATCGTACGGAAGCCGGTCCCTCTCCCTGCTCTCGCTAAACATATCCCTAACGAAGGGAGCAAATTTGTTTGCATTCACTTTTAGAGCTCTATGGGAAGCCCATTAGGGCCAGAGGCCTTTCCAGAGTGAACCCCTCTAATGGCCTGCGCCACTTCGTCATTCGTGAATGGGGAGTCTAGGTAGTCCCTGTCCGCATCGGAGAGGGTGTGTATTGGAATGTCACGAAGCATCTCTGAATTCTAGGACTTAGTGTACCTGCTTTCGGCCGCATACACTGCTGTGTAGTAGCCAGCGAATTTGTCCGCAATCTGCTGCGGATCCATTATTTTATCCCAGCCGACGGTCTGCAGCTCCGGTACCAACCGCGACGCCCATTCCCCTCTCTCCAGCCATGCTATTAACTTCCCAGCCTTATCACCATGTTCGTACACCCTGCTCTGGGTATCCACCAGCTGCGTCTTTGCCCTATCCCGAGCCAAGCTCCTATACTCATCTCTGAGGAGGCGGAGTCGGTGCAATCCCTCCGGGGTGGCGTCAAGTGACACCTCCCTTTTCAACGCCAGCAAGTCTGCTTCCACCCTGTCAACCTCGGCACGGCCCTCTCTCTTTTTCCCCGAAATGAGCGACAGCAATTCCCCTCTAATAACAGTTTTGTAAGCTTCCCACAGGGAACACTTTGAGTCCACCGTACCCACATTTTCTTGAAAATAACTGTTGGCTACACGCACAATCTCCTTTTTAGCAGCGGAATCCCGTAACCGCCAAGCGCTGATGGGGGCAACCCTAGCCACTTCGCGTCCGCCAAGGTCCAAACCAATCCAGACCGGCGAGTGATCCGAGACCCCCCTAGCCAAGTGCCGCACTTCACGGATCCAAACTGCCTGCGCCGCCGGCACCAATACATAATCTATCCTTGAGAGGGAATTGTGTGCCGCCGAAGCGTGTGTATATTGGAGTTCACTGGGGTTTTTAAGCCTTCACCCATCAATCAGGCCAGTAGTCTCCACGAAATCAGTCCGCCATCTCCGGGACGGCAACAAAGCCCGAGCCGGGTGTCTATCAGTCTCACCATTCATAACTGCATTAAAGTCACCACCAACAATCAACACCCCAACAGGCAACGTCAAAAAATCTTACACAAGTCACGAAAATTATCAGACTGAAGGGCCTGTGGGACATAGACAGACAAAAAGGTGACAGTTCTCCCCTCCCATAGCCCCGAAATCCCAACATTTCTACCCCTATTATCGGTCCACGTGGCCTGGACGGCCAGCGGAAAGGAGTTCTTGACCAGGATCCCAACCCCTCTCGACCCAGTGGTAAAACCAGCATGAGCGACCAGTTTGTATCCCCCTTTGTGCAGCGCCATGCATCGCTTTCCCATGAGATGAGTCTCCTGCAATAGTACCAAATCTGGGGAGTGCCTCCGGATCAACTGGCCGACCATACCTCTCTTGATCTTGTCCCCAAGCCCATTCACATTCCAACTTAGGGCCCGATTAGGATGGCAGACGGACCAGCATCCGTCCGCCACCCCCGAGGTGGAGGGACCGTCCGCAGGGGCTACGGCGTTCCCTCCCTCGGAATTAGGATGTGACCGCCACCCTAGCGGTCACATCCTCTATATTTAACATTGTGGCGGATGCTGCTTCAAGCAGCACCCGCCGCAAGGTTAAATGTGCATGTTTTCATTTGCATGCACGAAACGGCAGGCACCACGTGGTGCCTACCGCTTTGTGAGTGCAAAGGCAGGGGGGTACCATAGGTACCCCCATGTGCACCCCCCAACACCCCTGGGGGCCCGCGACGGGCCCCCGTACTCAAAACACCACATGCTTTTCTACGGCGGAAAACCCGCCGTGGAAAAGCATGTCTCCGCCGGCATCCTAATATGGCTGGCGGTGTCTGATAGACACCGCCGCCATATTAGAGCTTTTCCGCCGCGGTCGGAAGGCGACCACGGCGGAAAAGCGGCGGACAGAAACATGACCCCCCAGCCATCCTAATCTGACAGGGGGTCTTTCCTGTGTCCGCATCGGTGAATCCGCATCCTCTGGGTCGGCGGTGGCTTCCGCCGGCCCGGAGGATGCGGATTCACCGCGATCCTAATTGGGCCCTAAGTGCGGAAATCGCAGCCACCCTTCTATCGGAAGACATCACAATACCATGACTTTACAGAATCGACTGACGGCACCCAGTGTGAAATGAAACAACATACAATAAAAACAATACAAACCCCAAACACATCCCTCCATCCCTCCATCCCCCCTCCCTGCACCCCTGCATACAGCTTGCGCTCATCCCCAACTAGCAGTGTGCCTGTCGCCCCCAACTAGTCTACAAAAATCTAAAAGTAGAAAACAGAGAAGGACCTACGATCGGGCCCACCACCCCCCCAACTCTATGTGAATATTCCCGCACCATAAAGCACCTCAAGAACATTATGAACACATATCTGCAGGAAATCCTATCGCTAGCCCCCGTTGAGCCGTCCCCCAAACAACTGTCTACAGCCCCCTGCTGACCTCACAATAAACACTTTCCAAGCTCTTAAAAATTGGAGACATCCTTTGAATGGCCATGGATGAACTCAAATCTTTCCAAAAACGTAATAGGAATTGTGAAACTTGATCAGAGACTGTTACAGTAGGTAATCTTTGTAGTTGAGCAATTTCAGAAATGCAGCATAAATTTAGCAGACAGTTTTTGAAATTGGAGAAATTAGAGATCTTGAAGAATACATTTACTGTCACCATAATTACTAAATATCCCTTGGATAGTGGAAAATCCTCAACAAAATCTGTAGCAATCGTATGCAAATGATCAGGAGGTACATCGGCAGGTAGTAAATATCTAAATGGTTTTGCATGTTTAGCCTTTCTTTAGGCACAGACAGGGCAAGAGGTCACGTAACCGGACATACTTCTTAACAGAAGGCCACCAAAATGAACATAATAATAAATTGAGAGCAGAGCTACTACTTCGAATGAAGGGACATTCTTAATAATATTTCTGGAAGTTTTTTAGCCAGACTTATTAATTTATTTTGGAAACAATACATCTCATGAGGTTGAATCAATTGTGTCTGAATCAGTAACTCTTCTAAATCAGAAGGAACACGACCTTAGACCGCCATGAAGCCCTTTCACTCTTTCCAAAAAAGATTATACTACTCCCAAGATTTAAATTCTTGGGATTAAGTGCAAGATTGGCTAATAAGGCCAACCTGGATAATGAGCATCTTAATATCTATTCATTCAAAAATGGCAGGCACCATTTGTACGAAAGAAGGATCTGCTGTCATAGTTACCCCCATTTTTTGCTAGTGTCATTCTGTTTTCTGACTAGTCTGACTGGGATCCTGCTAATCAGGACCCCAGTCTCTTTGCTTCCTCACTAAATTGAACCATGGTGAGTACTTAGGCACCCCCCAGATTGGCTACTGGTGTACCCTTGTATAACCCTAGTATATGGTACTAAAGTAACCAGGGCACAGATACACTAGGGGTCCCCCATGGGCTGAAGCATGTAATATGCCACCCGTAGGAGACCACACAAATTGTGACTACAGGCCTGCCATGCCGACTGTGCTCAACTGCTCATAAATTATTTGTATTACGTATGATCACTTGATTGCAAATGAACTGTTCAGTTATGTTACCTAATTCACCAGTAGCAGCTAAAATGTGAAGTGCTGCAACATTTCTCAATAGGGTCTGTGGATAAAAGTGGTGTCTGGAATCAAAGTTGAAACATTACATGACCATGTTGGGTTCTACAGTGTAATGCAACTTTAGCCTATCTAATGCTTCAAGAAATTAATAATACTCCTCAACACATTGTGGGGCTTGCACCTCAGTTAGATGGTCACATATCTCCTGTGTCTCAGAGCCTATTGCGTTCAACAGCAAACCTTTCTTAACTGGAGTAAATTAACTAGCTATCATTAAATTATTGAATAAGCCAACAGCCTTGTTCCATTTCATGGGTTAATCCCGAGGGGTTTTTAAATAAAGGAGAGGGAGGATTGCAACACTGCTGCATAGTGAGGCTTAGAAGGGAAAGCAAAATACCTCCTGTGCAATTGTGTTATGAAAGAGTTAAGCCAATTACCTGCTGATAAATTGACAGCCAGACACTTTATCTGACTGTAATGCCCAGAATATCCAAATGTTGAGGAAGACTGTATGTTGGATGCACAAGCGCGGTTGACGAAGAACCAAAATGTGCACAAGTATATATTGCACACGGAGCAAACAAGACTAGAAAAGTCCAAAATGGCAGCAGGTACGGAACGTGAGCGCTAGATGGCTCAAGGTGGAAACATTGCCTAAGATTTACTCAGGAGACATGCAGCGGGAAATGGCCGTCCAATAACAGAGGAACAAAAAAAACAAGGCAGTGGCAGATATGGTATTCGCAACAACAAAGGAGGGATAAGGCGAGGAGAAGAGGTGCAGACATCTTACCACACTGAGGTGAGGTGCGGAAGTGGTTCTGAAACAGTGGATAATTGTAGAACATGGCTATGCGGAAAAGACACGAGGCATAACAGAAACAAGAGAAGGAACGGGGTTGAATAAAAACAATGATGCTATGCTTTGACAGAAAACAACAAGCACGGCAATACATATTAAACCACCAGAATCTGAAAATACAACAGACACCCTTCCAAACACTTTCATCCTGCTTTCTTATCAACTTTTTTGTAGGTCCTTGAGTGCAATGCGCTTGAGTGAAACAATATAGAAAATTTAAAAAAAAATGTATAGAATTTTTTTAAGCATATTTCTAAACCAATTCAGACACTAAACAAATAAACTGCTATGATAATGAATCAGATATACAGCTTCGAGCTACCATCATGTCACACTTTACAGTCTCTGTTGTGAGAACCGATACCAAGCCTTATATTGGAAAATGGGAAGCTACATGTCCCACAAAAGAAGTTTTGTATGTTGAGCTCTAAATAGCACTCATTAAAAAAAAAATATATTTTTTACAAAGGAGTAGTTATGAATAAATAAACGATCATCATTTAAAGAGCATATTGCTTTAAAATGTAATACCAATATACAGACTGTGCTGTTCTGTTGGATTTCTTTTTAACATACTGAGCCCACACTCACTGTGTTGATAAATTAGTAAGGCGAAACATATATGGATCACCTTTGAGGACAGAAAGACCAGTTTAAATGCGACAGCCTGAGAGGAAATAGAAAATTTTAGTTGCATGGGAAGACAATAATTTGAGAGGAAATGGAAAATTCTCTCTGCTTTACACACATGCGTCTGCTGGGCTATCAGAGGAGCCTCCTCCACTATGGCGGAGGAGTGTCGCCCCACTGCCAAAAGGCAGCAAATAAAGAATAAAATGATAATAAAACTATTATATTATGATTTCCTTTTTCACTTATTCCAACTCCGCCGAGTCGAGGGCGGGGCCATGCTCTGCATCAACAGCAGCCAGGCCCAGGGGGGAGGAGTGGTGGGTGCACTGTAAGTACGCATGTCAGTTTAGCTGGCCGTCTTAGGATGGCCAAACCAACATACACAATCACATTTCTCCAACTTCGCTATCTTGAACAGCCGAGTGGGAGAAAAGGCACAGGCCCCACGTCCTTGAGCAGCATTTCAGCCCGCTCAGACCAATCTACATGCAGGAAAGCAGCGTTTGGATTGGGTGGGAAGGGGAGCAAAGGAGCACAGAGGCGGCTGGAGCAGTAAAGCATTGAGGAGGCATCCGGGAGCGACAGGTAAGTTCTTTTTTTTAATCATTATTATTCTCCCACCACCTACCCACATGGCTCACCAAGGTTTAGTGCCGGCAGCCGCCACTGCAGTCTATGGGCATTTGTACTATTCTGTTAGGATGTGCAAGACATTCACACTGGCTGAGCAGCTAGGGAGTAAGTAACAAAATAAATACAACTTAGGTTACTACACTCTCCCACGTCCCTGTTTTCCAGGTGAGTGAATATGTAGTCTAGATTTTTCCCTCATGTGCTTCATTCCTAATGAAATGCCCCTCCCAGCTCGTCTCTTGCTTCTCTCTCTCTCTCCCTGCCCCGAACTCACCACATTGCTCCCTGCTTTCCCACTTCCATCCCCGTTTCATCTGCTGTTTCTCCCATTCGTCCCCTGTTATGCTGCCCAGCAGGGTTTGCAACGAGATCTGCTAATGAGTGCGGGCAAAATATTACAATCAGCAGCTAAATATCTGCCCAAACTCCAGCCTATTTCCCCTCTAGGCCTCCTGTAGCCTGCTGGGGTCCTCGTCGACACCCCAGGATGGTGTAGGAATGTGTCACTCAAATGGATATGTAGCCCATCTTGTCGTGTCAGGGTTGGCGGACGCACATAGCAGATTTGCATCACACGTTTAGAAATCAGTCCCACAACAATTGTCTGGGGTTTTACTTTGAAGAAGCCGTGTGTTAGAGCAGTGAAGTCTCCAGGTAAGCACTCTTCACTTTGAAGACAATGGCACTTGTGCCCGGATTTTGAATGCAGATTGCAGGTAGTTAAGGAAAAGGTAATTTTCAATTAACTGTCCAGGTGTTCCTTATCCGCAAGAACTGTGTGTAAGTACCGTGCTATGATGTATAATAATCCTTTGCAGTAGCGAACAGTGAGTTTTTCCATGGGACAATCTTGGTTAAATTAGTATGAAACACTGCAGTCAAAATCCCAGATCTGGAGTAATTTACCCAATTCATCACAATGTTTGAAACTCAGAATAGTCATTCTAGGTAACTACTGCACACCAGAAGCAGAAAAACTTCCATCTACACACACACTGGGCACACAGTAGTACTGAAGCACCAGTATACAATGTGATTTGTTCAGGATCACACAATGTGGTCAAGTTGGAAAGCTGAGAATGGAAAGTTAATCACCTAGCTTTGTCGAGCTGGGTTTCTTGACTACAACCCACATTTCAGAGAGTTGGAGAAATGTATTTCCCAGTGCAGAAGGATACGTTTATATTGCTCTTTATTCAAGAGAAGAATACACTTTTATACATGGTTGTAAGGGTGCAATAAATAACTAGAACGCTGGACTCTCGTCCTTCATTACGTTTTATTGGTATTATCTTCTAACAAGAATAATGATTGCCACAAAGCGAATTATCTCTAATCACTTCTGTGATGGCTGCAATTGTTATCACTCGCAGTGGTACTCAGTTTATCGTTCTCCAAGCGATGTAAGTGCGAGTCAGCCTGCCTGATTTAAACCCTTTGACATGTATGTCTCTGGGAAGACACTCCTGTGATTTGCATTACTAGCGAATGTTCATCCACCTTGCACAAAAAGGGAATAAAGTATACCAGCTGCTTCAACGGTGACACTTTTTTCCTGGAATTCTCCTTATTTTTTATTGTAAAACATTTTTATTGGCATTTGTAATTATTACATACATCACATCATTCATTGACGATGGACTTGGCATACCAATGATCCCGCGCGGGGACTTAATACTGCTGTGACATAGTAGCATAGGGATTGAAGGTTGTTAGGCCCTGTCACTCAGTCTACTACTTGGCGATGACCCTCACGGGTCTATGTCCATATATACATGTAACCTTCACGTGTGTTACTCGCCGCATCACCCTGGGGACGTGAAGTGTATTGTCTTCCCGCACGTGAGCTCGCAGGGGTTTTGAAATATCAGCCGTATTCTAAACGTAAATAAACCTGGGGTAAAAAAAACTGGGATGCACTGTGTCTTATGCTGTGGGTACATATATATGAATGCCTGAGAGCTGCACTGTTGTGGAATATCAAGATGTAATAGCGCCGAGGCGGATTCGGGGACGAACCACGCTAGGAGCTGTTTGCGCAGGAGTGTGGTGATAGGTCGTTAGCGGCCATTAGGTCTAGCCCGTTGGGTGTCTGGGCCCGTTGCATACCCTCCCGTGCACCCTCAAGGGCTATAGGGGTACCACCCTCCCGCTCCTCCGCCGCCGTTTCATGTGCAAAGGAGTGAAGTAGCATGGCCATGGCATGGAGATAGGATGCTTGCAAATCCCCTGAGCTTCCTCCGCCGCAGTATTCCCTCTTCAGCAGCACCCCACTTCTCAACTGCACCCACCCAGGCCGCCAGGGGAGGACCATCGGGTGCCTTCCAATGCATCGTTATGCACCGTTTGGCCAGGAGGAGCACTAAGGAGGCAAAGCGCATTTCGACTTTCATGTGCTTGTGGCGCTTACCGATGCCAAGGGTGCTAGCTTCCCACGTGTAGAGGTCCCAGAGTCCCGTGACTGTTCAAAGGGTAGTATGGACGGTGCACCAATAGTTGTGGAGGGATGGACAGTCCCACGGCATGTGAAAAAATGAGGCAGCGGGCTCCTGACACCTGGGGCAGGCAAAGTCACCATCGAGGAAATACTTCTGGAGCTTCGCAGGAGTGAGATATTACCGATGTAGGATATGCAATTGTATGTTTTTGAAACAATATTTGCGGGATACCTTCTTGGTGTATGCTAGTGCTTTGACCCATTCCCTATCATGTAGAGGCCTGCGAAACTCAGCTTCCCATTGTTCCCTGAGGGATGCAAGTGTGGGTGTTTAAGGGATCTATGGCTTTATATATCCAAGTAATTAGATGCCGCCCAGGGCCCATCTGTAGGATTGCGTGGAGGACCGGGTGCGTAGGGGGTTCTTCCTCATTTGTGTGCCAATGTTTACGACAGTCTTGTAAAAGCTGCTTGTGTAGCAAAAACTGCCCCCTCGGGAGCTCAAAATCATTCACAGGTGTTTCAAATGTCTGCATTTGTCTGTCAAAATAAAGCGCCCCAACTTCCGTCAGGGCATGTTCCGTCCATATGTGCAGCATTCTCTCTGTGTAGTGTGTGCAACCTTTGGGAAGCCCTACCAACGGCAGAAGAGGGGAGTGCGGGGGCGCCGCACGGTTCATTCTGTAGATGCACGTGAGACAGGCGCGCGCCATCATCAGTTGGAGTGGCTTGGTCGAGGGAGGTGCAGCTCCTGGTAATAGCATGCGATGAATGGCGGCGGTAGGAAGTTGTCCAGCTACAGTGGTCAGTTCTCTTTGCGCCCGGCCCGCTGTCCATCGGGACAGCCATTGCAATTGGGCAGCCAGGAAGTAAGCCTCGAAGGATGGCGCAGCTAGTCCTCCATGGTAGAGCGGTAACTGCAACTTTGCCAAGGCGATACGCCTACGGCCAGAGCCCCAGATAAGGGTCCCCAGCAAGACATCTAGCTTGCTGAAAAACAAGCGGGGGGACCACTGGAAGGTTGGAAAAGAGGTATAGTAGTTTTGGGACTAGGATCAAGTTAGCGATCGCTATCTTGCCCGTGACTGCGAATGAGAGATATTTCCAGAAGTGTATGGATGACCTAATGTCTGCCATCAACCTTCGGTAGTTACCTTCGTAGACATCCTGTGGCGTGTGGTACAGTCGAACTCCCAGGTACCGTACTGCCTGGGGGCTCCAGGAAAGGTCGACGTTACCCAGCCTCAGCTGGCACTGGGGCATTGCCTGCACCAGGGGGTATACCGTGGACTTGGACCAGTTAACTCGTAGTCCTGCCACTTCTTCAAAGTCCTGCAAAATGCATAGTATAGGGGTGAGGCCTGCTGCAATATCCCGGACATATATGAGAACATCATCAGCGTATAATGACACAGAATGGGTAGAATTAGTGATAGGAATTCCCCACTCCTCACCCTCGGCACGAAGACAGGCTGCCAAGGGCTCCATTGCCATGGCGAAAAGTAGAGGGGAGAGCAGGCAGCCCTGTCGGGAACCGCGGCGGACCGAAAAGGAGGCGGAGATGAGGGGGCCTATTCTAGCTTTGGAGGTGGGCTTGGTGTATATGAGCCTAGTATATGCTTGAAGGCGAGGTCCTATTCCCATATGCCGTAAGACCCAAAATAAGTACGCCCATGAGAGGGTATCAAAGGCTTTTTCCAGATCCAGGACCTTGGAATCCTACTTAAACATAGGTTTTGCTTGACAATTTCAACCATGCATGTACTAACTCTTTGTTTGGTGCCTGTGAATATCCGAAGGCCTGTTTAGATCCCTACCATGGGGTTATACAATCCTGCTTATATCACCCTCTTTGCTTTTCATCCAGGGTGATCGCTAAAGATGAGATTATTGCCGACACTTCAGTGACCACCAGCACCTCAATGCCACGCAGTCCGGATTCAGACCTAACCACTGTACATAAACCGCACTTATCGCCGCTGACATACACGTGATGCCTGACAGAGGAGGCACTGTGGCTCAAATTGTCCTGAACCTCTCTGCAGCATTTGACGCGGTCACACACCTCATCATTATAAGTTGCCTACAGAAGATTGGCATCAAGGACCTGTTTTCCGCTGAATCTGCTCCTTCTTAATGGATAGAATACAAGCTCCCATCTCATCTGTGGAGTATCTCAAGGTTAATGTCTAGCCCCACCCTCTTCAATATATGGACGATCCCTCTGACCAATGTCATCAATGCACACAACATCAAAAGCCTCTTCTACGCCGATGACATGCAACTCATACTCTCTCTTTCAGACAAGACCCCAATACAAGAAATAAGTTCACCGCCTGCATGGGCGAAGTTGCTAACTGGATGAAAGCCAACTGTCTCAAGCTCAACGATGACAAGACAGATCTTCAGCAAGACCACCACACAATGGGACTCCAACTTGTGGTGGGCCATTCTCTGAACCACACCCACACCCAGCACCGCCAGGAACCTCCAAATTATCACTGA
Organism: Lissotriton helveticus; assembly: GCF_964261635.1. NCBI lineage: Eukaryota > Metazoa > Chordata > Amphibia > Caudata > Salamandridae > Lissotriton > Lissotriton helveticus. The sequence continues at coordinate 422,535,713 of NC_136061.1, read as the reverse complement.
CTGCAAACTGGATGTGAATGCACAAGTCAATGCCATCACTGCATCCTGCTTCCACACACTGACGATGCTAAGGATGAGCTTCAAATGGACCCAGCACTAGAAAAACTGTCTTTCATACCCAAGGAATCAAGGAATCAAGGAATGCCCTAGTTAAGTTGGGATACAAGAACACCCTCTGCCCTGTGATTACCACGTAACTCACCAGAATGTTACAAGCCACCCAGAACTTGTCAGGAAGACTTATCCTCAGCCTCGCATACAGCACTCACATCACACCACACCTCAGGGTGCCCCACTGGTTCTTGAAACACAAACAAGCTTATTTCAAATTCCTCACACACACAATTAAGGTACTACACAACATAGGCCCCTCCTACCTAAACAGTCTCATATCCTCCATCAACCACCCGACACATCCACTCCGCAGGACTCCTAATCACACACATCCAATGCATACACTGAACCAGATCAGGAGGACACTTGTTCTCTTACATCACTCCTCAAGCATGGATCGGCATCCCACTCTGCATTAGGGACTCCTCTCTCGGACTCTGCATGATGCTCAAGACCTGTCTTTTCAATTAACCAGCCTATCATGGACAGGGCTAGGTGCACACACCTGCTCCAGGACAGGATACATTTCGGTGATGTGCACAATACAAACACACATACCATAACATTCTCCGACTTTGGTATGGTTCTGCTTGTTTTTGAGCAAAAGATGTCAATCGTTACAGCTGCCTCCTTTCAAATCCATGGCAAGGGTGGCAATCTGTGGTGTTCCGAAGGGTTCGTCCCTGAGCCCGACTCTGTTTAATGTTTACGTGTCACCTTTTGCGGGTATTGTTAGATCCTGGGGGTTCGAGATCCCCGCCTATGCTATTGATACTCAGCTTATTATTTCCATTGATAAAAGAAAGGCAGAGACAAGAGGAAACTTAGTGAACTGTCTTTCGGTGGTGGCAGTGTGAATGCAGTCTCATTGTCTGAAACTCAAAGTAGAAAAGACGGAAATTTTGTGTTTTGGTCGGGCACTTAACATCTAGTATGGTTCTTGGTGAACCTCATATTTAGGCCCTGCCCCAGACCTAAAAGAGTAGTTAAGAATTTGGGCTTTTTGACTGACGACTCTCTTTCCATGTAGGGCCAGCTGAAAAAGGTTTGTGGGAGTTGCTATGGTCTCCTACGGAGTCTCCAAAGAATATTTCAGTGTATTCCTGAGGTTTGTCGGTAGATCATTGTACAAGCCCCAATTGTGAGCAGATTACTCCATGGCAAAGGCATGTATGTTGGAATGGCTGACTATATGTTCACCTGCCTCCATTTGATTCAAAATTTGGCGGCAAGACTGATTTGTAATCTTCCCATCAGGAGCTCGGTTTCGGCTTGTTTTGATTCCCTTCACTGATTACCAGTCCGCAAGATACCCATCTATAAGCTTTTTGTCAAGCGCACAAAGCACCTTATGACAACTGTCCAGTGGTCCTGCTTGACAGATGTTTTTTCAAAGCCAGTACATGTTCTTTGATCCACTAAACACGCTTTGATACAATGCAGACAAAGTAAGAGATCCAAATGGGAGGCAATGCCTATAATTATTTGGCAGCTTGACAGTGGAATGCCCTTCCTTTCAATCTACATTCAACTAATGATTTTTTGAATTTTCATAGGCTGCTGAAGACTTGACTTTTCCCTCATAATTGTTTTTTGGTACTTATGGATTCTGGCCTGTTTGTGGGATGATTGAGCGCTTTATAAATGCTATAAATATATAAATAACATAACAGAACAGGACATCGATCTTAATTAGAATGTAAACAGTTTTTGACTGAGCAATCGACTTAATTATTTTCATACATCTGGGGACAAAACGTAAAAGTGCCTTGACTTGAGAGATGGTAACTTCCAGTGCCCAAAGTTAGCCTGACCAAGGAAACACGACTCCGTCAGGTTTCTGTTACACTAATAAGGGTAGGTAGATTAAAGTTTCTCACATTTTAAGACACTTCAAAGTTCATTAGACAATCCACTTCTTGCTCTAAACCACTTTCATGATGTTATAAATACCATAATACAATGTCCTATCATTATAATCATTGTCATCATCCTGAAGAGTCAATGGGTAAGATTGGGAAGTACCCTTGCAATTAGTAATACAGGAATTAAAAGCAGTACAGACTCACCTAAGGATGGAAAGAAGCAAGGCTCCGACGAAAATTATCAAAACTATTTTGAGTATTTTCATAACTCACCCTCCAAAAAAAGCTTCTCAACCCTGACCAAAGGACCCACAATTCAAACCCCATTCCATCATCAATGATGTGTAAATATTTAATTCTATTACTTATTTTATTATCTGCTCGTGTACACCAACTGAAATGTTTAGGAGCGTCGAAAGAAGGCACTTGACACCTTTCACTTATACTGTTCTGTGATGGGTAGCAGGGTAGCACCACGGCTACAGGGAGGTGTTACCCTTTCTTCAGGTAATCTAGAAGGGGATGATTTAACTGGTCATTGAAGTGCCCAGTCCTTGACAAGCAATGGAAGGAAAGTAATCTGCAAACCAGTGGGTACCAGTGGCAAGTATAATAATCAACTAACAGATGCAATGCCATGATATGAGCAAGCTAGATTCTGGAGTAATACTTTGGGAGCATCTACTGTACCATATTTGTCTCTCCCTAATCCATCAGGATACTTTTAATATTTGTAACCTGCCCCAAGAATTCTTTCCCTTATCAGTGCCTAATAGTATCTGTGAGATCCTGTCGGGTAGGCACGGGAGGGCTAATAGTCTGGGACACATACAAAGCTACCTCAGTCAGGGACACAGCGCCATTTTTAGTAGCGCTATCAGCAAAAGTGATACCTTTAGACACCTCATCTCTGAGTGGCCTAGTTAGTGTAACTCAGCGTCTTTCAAGGGCAATTGAAGGGCATAAACCAATCCTTTGACATTGGACCAATAGGTGATTGAGGTTCTGGTTGCAGAATCCTTGCTGCATGGTCTATCCCAAATGCATATTAGGAATCAGTAAATATAGTTAGCTGTGGGCTAGGCTTGATGAACTTTCTTAAAGGGCCATTGTAAGTTAGTATTGCACATGTAGAGTGAATACAATGTGAAGATGATGGACTTACCCTACTTGTGCCATCTTTCCTTTGCTCCAGTCTGAGATTATTTTAGCACCATTTTGGTGGAACTATAGTTTCTCTGAGGTCTTGACACATGGATGTTTTTCAGTGTGTGTCTGGTACACATAATTTTCTACCCTGAGGTTGTGCTCCACTGGCTGGTTTTCTTTTGTGTAAAAATGTTGTTGCCTGGTTTTAGCTCTAATACATTTGTAATTGTTTTATAGTAGTAACAGGGGTTCCTTGAATCCTGAGGATGGTTTCACATACAATCTGCTTGAAGGGATTGAAACATCAAAAGTAATCTTTGCTTTTATTAAAGCACTATACCGCTCCCATTTGTGCAACACCACTGGCTGGATGGAGTATGGGTCTATTGTTTAAATAGCAGAAATACATTTTTAAAACACACATTTTTTGTCAGGATATTATGCACTTGTCTTCTTTATGTTGTGTGCAGCTTCTTGTTTCCCGGTATACATAAGCAATCCTTTTTTGCTGTTACAAGACATTCAAATTTATATATAGTTTTTGCTAACTTAAACTTCCAGGTATTGTGTCTTATTCTATATTTTTCTAACAAAATAATTATTCTCCAAAATAATTGTTTTTGTAATATATCTGCTTTTATTAGGCAACGTTCGACTCTGATTACAGCATAACTGCCTCCCTGAGCAGCGAAGACGAAATCAAGAGTAATTCTATTTTGCATAATCATAGTTCACTGAGCCACACATTGGGCAGTAATTAACTTTAGAGCAATTGCAGTTTAATTTACTATCTCCGCAGCCCTTTCACAACTTAGTGTATCTCATAGATCAAAAGTCCGAATTCTTAGCTTGGAATCTAAATGCAAGTAATTGGGCAATCTCTGAAATGTCTCTCATATTTCTTCTTCCAAGGGCAGGAGGTTGAGGATAACAATGTCTAATGGCAGGCACAATATAGGCAGAATAACATAGCCCACACCATTTATTTAGCAACAACACATAAACAATGTTGCCACGAATGTAAAAAGCTCCAGTCTGATCAGCAGTGCCTGTGAGAGTGAACAGTACACCAGAAGAAATACTTATTGTGGAATTTCAGCTTAGATAAAGATTGGCTTTGTGTTTAGGAATGAAAAAATTGCCTCAATGTAACCCATAAAGAGTTGTTGTTTTCGACCTCACCAACGAATTCTTGGGCAGTCTAAGCAAGATGTACAGCAGGGAGAAAATTCTGTTGATTGGGCTTGGACATTTTCAGATGAGCAAGAGTAACTCAGATGGTATAATTGTTACGTTCAGGGAAAAAGTACCAGTGTAGGTGTAAGTCACTGCATTGCTTATTCGAGGTGAAAGGCACTGGAATCATTGGCACTCCCCTACGGGAGCGAGCGGGTGAATGGAAGCACATCCAATAAGATGCAAAGCTCAGATCCTGATTGTACTGATCCTAAAGTCGCAGACTTCTGCAAAGTATCATCTTTGTAAATCAAGCATTTATTCCGGAAGTAGGGAGGGAGTTCCGTGCAAATGACTTCTAACGTACCATCTGCTCCCCTCTCTTTAACAGCCGCACACTGGTCTAACCCAGGAAGCACATCAGGTAACGATTGAGACACAGGAGGAGTAGGAGGTGAGGCAGGAAGAATTGTGGGTCTGCCATTCAGGATTTCATAGTGACTAAACATGGTCTTCTGACTAGGGATGGCTGTGATAGACATAACTACTAAGGGTGGGGCATTGATCTACTTAACTCCAATTCTCTCAAATGTCATATATTTTGTTTTTGAAGATTCCAGTGTATCAGTCTCCCTTTACGGAAGAGTCTGGCTATTTGGAACTGTTACTGGATCTTTAGCTCGTTGTCATTTTCTTGAACAGAAGAGGACATAAAGTGGGTTCCTTTGTCACTTCCACTTCAGAATGATAGCCTGAATTGGGGAATAACGTCTTGCAACGGTTTCTTGACCACAGTAAAAGCATCAGTCTGAGCACACGGGTAGCCTTCGATCCACCCAGAAAACATACACACTAATACCAACGCATAAATATAAGAACAACACCTGGGGCCGTATTACAGATGAGTGCGCCAGCGCTAATTGTCGCTGTGCGCCTGAGTATGTCTGTGTTTATGTGCGTTTGCGTCTGGTCGCTAATACATTATGCAAACTGACGCAAACGCACATGAACTCGGAGTTCAGAGTCTGCGCCAACATCACGGCGCATTACAGACCGATCCTCTGTAAGGCCATTGGGCGCAAACTCAGGCGCACAGCGACAATTAGCACTGTGGTCATCTGTAATACGGCCCTAGGGCATCTGGAAGAAATCAATCTGTACATGAACAAGAACCCCCCCATGGAGGAGGGTGTGCCCCGGGTGGTCTTGATGCATTTATCAACCTTATGGCTTCACTTACAGCACAAGTATGGCTGAGCAATCACATACGTGGCAAGAATGGCGTTGAGGGCGTTGCGGGCTGAAGAGCAAAAAGCTTGGATTACATTGTAAGGTGGCACATTTTGAGAGGCCTGCCCCGCCAGAACTGCCATGGTGTCTCTGCACTCACGGTCACCAGGAGGGGAGTTCCGATAGCTATCTGGAGTTCAGAGCACAAATGGGGGCAGCAAGATCGCAGAATGCAGCCGTGACAGATAGATGTAAACCTATGGGTTCTTCTCAGCTCCCCAAGTGAATGTCATGATTTCCAGACTAATGGCATGGTCAAGCCTTTACCAGGCCGTTTCCAAGATGGTGAAAACTTTGGAATTTACATTCCTTTTGAACTTTGGATTATTTGTTAAGTAACGGAGAAACTCTAGTATTGAACATCACTGATAATGGTATGTATTTATAATGTGCATTTCAGGTACAAACTGCATTTAGGCGGTAATATATATGTGTGTGAGCTGTTAGATTAATAAACACAGATTGTTATTGAATGCAAAAAGATAAATCAGAATTAAGCAATCAATATCAAAAGGAGCATGCATATGAAGCGCATAGGATAGTGCCTGCGAATCCCAATCCAAGATGAAATAAGGTCTTTTTCCTGTGATGTCAGTTCCTTTGAGACCATACATATGCAGGCAGTTCCACGTGAAGGCTGCAAAACATGTGTTCCCTTATTTTTCATGGTTTTCTCTGCCCCCTTGTTTCTCATTTTTCCCCCAGATTGTTGTTCCTTGCAGCTGAAATTTCTACTGGATCTTTTCCCCTTTCCGTTTCTTCAAAAGGAGTTTGGTGCTTGCCATTCTCATAATGTCTAATCATCATTTTCAATCAAGATTCAAGGAGCAATGAGGTTTTCTTCCTCTTCTAGGCTTTTTCTCCTGTTTGTGCACCTCGAAATACTGTACTGTGATGGGTAGCAGGGTAGCACTATGGCAACAGGGAGGTGTTACCCTTTCTTCAGGCAATCTAGAAGGGGATGATTTAACTGATCATTGAAGTGCCCTGTCCTTGACAAGCAATGGAAGAAAAGTAATCTGCAAACCAGTGGGTACCAGTGGCAAGTATAATACTCAACTAACATTTGCAATGCCATGATATGAGCAAGCTAAATTCTGGAGTAATACTTTGGGAGCATCTACTCTAATCCATCTACTCTAATCCATCAGGATACTTTTAACATTTGTAACAAGTCAAGTCATAGAATTTATATAGCACACTACATACCCAGAGGGTCTCAAGGCGCTTAGGAAGGGAGGAGGATTACTTGTCAAATATCCACGTTTTAAGTTGCTTTCTGAATGCTAGGTGGTTCTGGGTAAAGCGAAGGTGAGCGGGGAGTGAGTTCCATGTTTTAGCAGTCAGGTATGAGAAGGATCTGCCTCCCATGGTGGTCTTGTTGATGCGAGGTACCGTGGCGAGGGCTTGGCTGGAAGATCGTAGTTGGCGGGAGGGGGTGTAGAAGGACAGTCGTGAGTTGAGGCATTCTGGTCCGATGTCGTAGAGTGATTTGTGTGCGTGGGTTAGCAGTCGGAAAGTGATCCTCTTATTGACGGGTAGCCAATGGAGGTCTTTAAGGTGACCAGAGATGTGTTCGTTGCGTGGGATGTCTAATATGATCCTGGCTGAGGCGTTTTGGATTCGTTGGAGTTTCTTCTGGAGTTTAGCGGTAGTGCCTGCGTAGAGGGTGTTTCCGTAGTCCAGTCGGCTCCTGACCAGAGCATGGGTGACTGTTTTCCTTGTCTCGGTGGGGATCCAGCGAAATGTTTTTCTGAGCATGCGAAGAATGTTGAAGCAGGAAGAGGATACGGCGCTGACTTGTCTGTTCATTGAGAGTGAAGAGTCCAGGATGATGCCTAGGTTACGTGCGTGGTCTGTCGGGATGGGTGCTTTTCCGAGAGCTTCCGGCCACCAGGAGTCGTCCCATGCAGAGGGGGATGTACCTAGGATGAGGACTTCTGTTTTGTCTGAGTTCAGTTTCAGACGGCTTTGTTTCATCCATTCGGCAACTTCTTTCATTCCTTCGTGTAGGTTAGTTTTGGCGGTGCTAGGGTCATTGGTGAGAGAAAGGATTAGTTGAGTGTCATCCGCGTAAGAGATGATGTTGAGGTTGTGTTGGCGGGCGATGGCCGCGAGGGGGCTCATGTAAACGTTGAAGAGGGTGGGGCTGAGTGAGGATCCTTGTGGTACGCCGCAGATGACTTCAGTGGCCTCGGACTTGAATGGTGGAAGGCGGACTCTCTGGGTTCTTCCGGAGAGGAACGAGGTGATCCATTCAAGTGCTTTTCCTTGGATTCCGATGTTATTGAGGCGTTGTAAAAGGGTGCTGTGGCAGACTGTGTCGAATGCTGCAGAGAGGTCGAGGAGGATGAGGGCGACTGTGTCTCCATTGTCCAGTAGAGTTCGAATGTCGTCTGTTGCTGCGATGAGGGCGGTCTCAGTGCTGTGTTTTGCTCGGAAGCCGGATTGTGAGGAGTCGAGGGATTTGTTGGCTTCGAGGAAGGCGGCGAGCTGGTTGTTGACAGCTTTCTCGATGACTTTGGCCGGAAATGGAAGGAGCGAGATGGGGCGGTAATTTTTGAGTTCGGTGGGGTCCGCTGTGGGTTTTTTCAGAAGGGCGGTGAGTTCAGCGTGTTTCCAGTCTTCCGGGAAGGTGGCGGAGTTGAAGGAGCAGTTGATGACATCTCGGAGGTGCGGTGCTATGACGGAGTCTGCTTTGTTGAAGATGTGGTGAGGACATGGGTCTGTGGGGGATCCTGAGTGGATGGAATTCATCAGGCGGATTGTGTCCTCAGTGGAGATTGGGTTCCAGTCGTTAAGGGTGTTCACGGGGGGAGAATGTTCAGCAAGGGGTAGGGTGGGTTGGTTTCCGGGTTGGTTGTCGAAGCTGTTGTGTATGTCTGCAATCTTGTTGTGGAAGAATGAGGCTAGGGAGTCGCAGAGGGCTTGGGAGGGGGTGATGTCGTTGGAGTTGGCTGAAGGGTTGGTGAATTCCTTGATGATGTTGAAAAGTTCCTTGCTGTTGTGGGCGTTGTTGTCAAGTCGATCCTTGAATGCTGTTTTCTTGGCCTTTCGGATTAGTTGGTGGTGAGTGCGGGTGGCGTTTTTGAAGGCGTCCTTGGTGCTAGTGGTTGGGTCTTTTTTCCAGGCCTTTTCAAGGGAGCGGCAGAGTTTCTTGGACTTCTTAAGATCATCGTTGAACCATGAGGCCTTTTTGCTGCTAGGTTTGCTTTGACGTTTTTTCAGTGGTGCTACGGTGTCGGCGGTGTTGGATAACCATAGGGTGAAGTTGGCGGCGGCTTCGTTTGCGTTAGAAGAGTGGGCTGGGGCGTTTAGAAGGAGCGAGGCGGAGATCTGGTCCGAGGTGATTTTGTTCCAGTTTCTTTGCAGAGTTGGTTGGAGGTGGTTGGTGGGTTTCGGCTTGTTGTAGGTGAAGTGAACGCAGCTGTGGTCAGTCCAGAGGAGGTCCGTAGTGTGGCTGAAGGAGACATGATTGCTGGAGGTGAAGATGGGGTCGAGTGTGTGACCTGCGATGTGGGTGGGGGAAGTGACCAATTGTTTAAGTCCGAGGTTGGCGAGGTTGTCTAAGAGGGTGGCGGTGTTGCGGTCGTTGATCTTTTCGAGGTGAAAGTTGAGGTCTCCCAGAAGGATGTAGTCTTTGGAGGGGAGCGCGTGTGGGGTGATGAAGTCCGTGATGTCTTCACTGAATTTTGCGCGGGGTCCTGGTGGTCTGTAGAGGAGGGTGCCTCTGAGTGTGGTCTTGGGATCGATGTGGATCTGGAAGTGAAGGTGTTCGGAGTTAGCGAGGTTGGCGTCAGAGCTGGTAGAGATGCGGATTGATTTCTTATGGACGATGGCGATTCCTCCTCCTGTGTGGTTGGCGCGGTCCTTGCGTGTGATCTTATAGTCTTCAGGGATGGCAATGGTGATGTCTGGGGTGGAGGAAGCGTTCATCCAAGTTTCTGTTAGGAAGGCGACGTCTGGAGAGATGGTGTCTAGTAGGTTCCATAGGTCAATGGCGTGTCTGTGGACCGATCGGGTGTTGAGAAGGATGCACTGTAGGTGGTTGGGGTCGAGAGTCTGTGGTGTGATCGTAGTGGAGATGTTGTCGGTGCCGCTGAATTTGCAGGAGTAGCAGGAGAAAGGTCCATGGGTGTGTCCAGGAGCGGCTTGGACGCAGTTGGGGGAGCGATCGGGGTTAAGGGCTAGGAGGGTGGCTGCATCATAGGTAATGCGGGAGGGCTGGGGAGCGCGAGGGGCAGGGGGTCTGGCGCTGGGCGCGGTCCAGGCGCGGACGGGCGTAGACGGGCTTACCTTTGGCGCACCTTCGGCGCGGATTGGGCGCGGTCGCTGCGCGTGAACGCTGCGCGCGGGAAGAACTGTCATATATGGATAGTGGAGGGGGAGGGGCGAGGGCGGCTCAGCTGGGAGGCGGGGCGGGTTCACAGAGCACAACAACAATCAAAATGGAAGCGGAGCGCTGGGGGTAAACAGACGCGCAAACTGAATACAAACAATGGCAGATAGAGTCCAAAGCAAGGCAGAGCTAAAGCTGCTTAATTAGCTGACACAGAGCACAAAGCGGCAAGTGAATTCAGAAGGCAGAATGCAATCAACGATACCAAATGCAGGGGAGCGACCACTCGGCTCGAGAGCTGAGAGCGAGTCACAGCGCATGGAGGGGAACGAGCGCTGGAAGTAGTTTGTGGGAGGGCGGCTCAGCTGGGAGGCGGGGCGGGTTCACAGAGCACAACAACAATCAAAATGGAAGCGGAGCGCTGGGGGTAAACAGACGCGCAAACTGAATACAAACAATGGCAGATAGAGTCCAAAGCAAGTCAGAGCTAAAGCTGCTTAATTAGCTGACACAGAGCACAAAGCGGCAAGTGAATTCAGAAGGCAGAATGCAATCAACGATACCAAATGCAGGGGAGCGACCACTCGGCTCGAGAGCTGAGAGCGAGTCACAGCGCATGGAGGGGAACGAGCGCTGGAAGTAGTTTGTGGGAGGGCGGCTCAGCTGGGAGGCGGGGCGGGTTCACAGAGCACAACAACAATCAAAATGGAAGCGGAGCGCTGGGGGTAAACAGACGCGCAAACTGAATACAAACAATGGCAGATAGAGTCCAAAGCAAGGCAGAGCTAAAGCTGCTTAATTAGCTGACACAGAGCACAAAGCGGCAAGTGAATTCAGAAGGCAGAATGCAATCAACGATACCAAATGCAGGGGAGCGACCACTCGGCTCGAGAGCTGAGAGCGAGTAACCTGGCCCAAGTATTCTTTTCCCTTATCAGTGCCTAATAGTATCTGTGAGATCCTGTCGGGTAGGCACGGGAGGGCTAGTAGTCTGGGACACATACAAAGCTACCTCATTCAGGAACACAGCACCATTTTTAGTAGCGCTATCAGCAAAAGTGTTACCTTTAGACACCTCATCTCTGAGTGGCCTAGTTAGTGTAACTCAGAGTCTTTCAAGGGCATTTGAAGGGCATAAACCAATCCTTTGATATTGGACCAATACGGGATTGAGGTTCTGGTTGCAGAATCCTTGCTGCATGGTCTATCCCAAATGCATATTAGGAATCAGTAAATATAGTTAGCTGTGGGCTAGGCTTGATGAACTTTCTTAAAGGGCCATTGTAAGTTAGTACTGCACATGTAGAGTGAATTCAATGTGAAGATGGTGGACTTACTTAACCTACTTGTTCCATCTTTCCTTTGCTCCAGTCTGAGATTCTTTCAGCACCATTTTGGTGGAACTATAGTTTCTCTGAGGTCTTGACACATGGCTGTTTTTCAGTGTGTATCTGGTACACATAATGTTCTACCCTGAGGTTGTGCTCCACTGGCAGGTTTTCTTTTGTGTAAATATTTTGTCGCCTGGTTTTAGCTCTAATACATTTCTAATTGTTTTATAATAGTAACAGGGGTTCCTTGTATCCTGAGGATGGTTTCACATACAATCTGCTTTAAGGGATTGAAACATCAACAGTAATTTTTGCTTTTATTAAAAACACTATACCCCTCCCATTTGTGCAACTGCACTGGCTGAATGGAGCATGGGTCTATTGATTTAATAGCAGAAATCCATTTTTAAAACACACATTTGTTGTCAGGATATTATGCACTTGTCTTCTTTATGTTGTCTTTTACTGTGTGTAGCTTCTTGTTTCCCGGTATACATAAACAATCCTTTTTTGCTGTTACAAGACATTCAAATTTATATATAGTTTTTGCTTACTTAAGCTTCCAGGCATTGGGTCTTATTCTATATTTTTCTAACAAAATAATTATTCTCCAAAATAATTGTTTTTGTAATATATCTGCTTTTATCAGGCTCACGATGAAAAAAAGATTTCCATTGGGAGTATTCTGTATTGATCCTCATACTGTGTATCAACTTCTTTAGGTTATTGGGCGGCATTTATCGAAGAAATATACCATAAAGAGGATAAGACTTAGTCCAAAATATCGAACAAAGTTTGTTGCACTGCATTTACAACACCAGGAGGGCTGGGGGAATAATCATTTCAAATAGCAAAGCTAAAACAGCATGTTTGTTCTCAAAAGGCACATTTAAATAGACACCATCACTGGACAGTATATCGTAGAGATTAATGTACATTGGTGGTCTCTCTCCAGAAGGTTCATAAGTGATGCAGGGCTGAGGCGGAAGGTGTGCTTGCCTGTGATTTGTCAAAGGAAGTAGCAACTGGATCAGTAATAGGCTGGCGAAGGTGTGTTAGAAATGGCAACTGCACCAATTTCTTTACTTGAGAGAAGAGTAGGAAATTCACAGGATGAAGCGGGTTTTCCGTTGGGAACTGTTCGTACGTATGTCCCTTTCTGGTCCAAGGAATCAAAGTATGTGCAGGGCAGCTAGCTCACCTCCAGCTGTCCTAGGAATGTGGATATGGATTCTGTGGATAAAGAGGGAAATCAGCCTGGTCCAGTTGATCATGTGAACCTTGGGGTACGTTGGTACTTCAGGCATTCCCTCTTCCAATGCCCCAGCTGAAAGAGGAGTAGTTACCAGGCAGAGCAAACTATCCTCTTCCAGACACTCTCCTGCCTTCCTGTACACCCTTCGCTCCCTGCTCTTCCTGTCGCCCCATTCCTCCCAACTTCCCTACCTGTCTGTTAAAAGGATGGCTGCTGTAATAACCTCAGGGTAGAATCAGTGGCTTCTTTCTTATGCTTTTGAGACGACCCCCCAGTGATTTGCTACAGTACCCATTTTAGACAATTTTTTGTTTTGCCAAATAACGGATTTAGGTCTCAATTGTACCTGCACAAAACAACTCTTGTTGCTTCTCATGCCATTTCATCAGATTCTCAGCACCAGAATAGCGAATAAATAAACTTTTAAATGACCAGGAGAATGAGTAGGGACTTTTCCTTTGTTTTATTTCATTTATTAGTCTAGAGTCGATCGGTGTAAGCTTGGAATACTTCAAAAAAAGCATTTGCCAATGCATCCGTAGAAGCATTTAGACCTGCAGCATTTGCAGGTTGCTGCTGTGGCCAATTGGCTTTATTTCCAAGTCTGTCTTTTACCTCTCTTGACTTGATAACACTAAGCAAGTGAAAAGCACCATCAGTGTTGCATGAGAAACAAAACAGTTTGCAATTCTCCTCTGAATATCTGGCGATGAGCTTGTATTTTAGGAAACTGATGAGTGATATTTTGAAGGTCAGATGAGGACCAATGGACATGAATAGAAAGACGATCCTAGCCTACTCTGGGGCCAGAGTATTCCCGCATCAAGTTCAAAGCACAAGAGCTCACTGGAGTCATCACTGTCCTAACATCTAGGCCTGTCTTTCGGGTGGTGACATATGCTCAAGGTCTCTCGATCATTGTCCAGCCGAATGTTTCAGACATTTCCCGGTAACAGTCAGACTGGGTGCCCAAGAGTCCAAGCAAGTGGTTTGAATCATTTGGGGTAAGGGCCTAGTTCAAAGTTGGCAAAGGCAGAGTCATAATTTCAGCCTCTCATCTTGTGCTAGTGATTGTCGCACAAACATCAGATGAACTGCAGTTTGCCATGCAATAGCTTGCTGGTGTTGCCACATTGATGTGCATTTAGTGGTGTACCCCTGGCATCTCACACCTGAATAGGAAAAATCAATATGTCTACTATGTCCCACTCCTTTTCCTCAATTGTTTCAGCATATCCCTGCAGTAGGGGTACAAGCTAGTACAGTACCCCAGATACCATAGTCGGTGATGCTTGAAAGAGCGTAGCTGATGAAAATGTTAAAAATCTGAGGAAAAAGGCAGGCCAGAGGTGAGTGGGTTAGATGTACACAAATGGTGTAATGTGCATGTTTCAGGACATAAGGAAGACATATGGGATGGGACCCCGTAAATTATTAACTTATAATGTTTTAACTAATAAATTGTGACAATTATGGGGTCAAGACTAGATAGAGCCCTTCAAATCAGAGGTAATACAGTGTTTACTAAATGATGTAAATAGGAGAAAAATTAATCAGAATTACAATACAGTGAACAAGCAACACTCACGTAAATGCCCAGGCATTAAAATAAAATGGCTATAGAACATGGGTCTTCATCTGTCAGATGAGCAATGGGCGACCATGCTAGAATTTGTCAAGAAGTAATCACGTAACCCAAGGCTAAAATAGACACCGTTTAACTACTTACACCAAACCTACCTCACTCCGAGTCGCATAAACAAAATGTTTGCAAGGCCGTCCCTGGAGTGCTGTAAATGTAAACACACTTTTACCATATAATGTAGCCCTGCCCTTTGTTAGTGCAAGCATAGGCTAAGGAGATAGATGGTGGTTTTGAAGATCACAGATCAGAACATGAATTCTGATCCTCGAGTTTGTCTACTACTTCTGACGCCTAGGTAAAGGTGAGGAAACAGATGCTCTTCCGTTTCCTCACAACGACATGCACAGCACCTCAGAGCAGACGTGAAGCAGGACCAGGAGGAGAGAGAGGTAAGGGGGATTAGGCCTGGGTGGGGGGTACTTTTTTAGTGTAAAAGTGGTCAGAGTGGGGTGTGTGTGTAGTGCAGGGTAGTGTTTCAGGGTTTAGGGTAGTGTCGGGAGGGTTATGTAGTATAGTGTTTAAGTGTAGGGAGAGGACTAGGGATTGGGGAAGTTCGTGCAGGGGTAGTGTTTTAGGGGTTCGGGCAGCCCCGGCCCGTGGAGTGAGTTTCGGTGAGGCGGAGAGGCGGGGTGGGGGAGGGGCAGGGGGGGTGCTAAAAACCGGAGTATGGATAATTGAAGGTAAGTAAACAATTGAATAAATAAAACAAATTTTGTAGCGCACATTTTGCGATGCAGGGCGCACTACGAAATTTGTTTTATTAATTAAATTGTTTACTTACCTTCAATTATCCATACTCCGGTTTTTAGCACCCCCCACCCTGCCCCTCCCCCACCCCGCCTCTCCGCCTCACCGAAACTCCCTCCACGGGCCGGTGCTGGGTTAGGGTAGTTTCGGGGGGTCGTGCAGAGTAGTGGTTTAGGTGTAGGGAGAGGACTGGGGATCGGGGAGGGTCGTGCTGGGTGTATGTTTTAGGGTTTAGGGTAGTGTCGGGGGGTCTTGCAGGGTAGTGTTTGAGTGTAGGGAAAGGACTGGGGGTCAGGGGAGGGTCGTGCTGGGGGTAGTGTTTTAGGGTAGTGTCGGGGGTCGTGCAGGGTAGTGTAACTTAGGCTACTTTTAGGGTAGGGAGGGGAATGGGGATGGCAGGAGGGCCGTACAGGGGTACTAAATTATGGTTTAGGGTAGGGCAGGGTAGTGTAACTTACCTTTCATACTTTTACCATGAGTATACCTTTACCACGCATGCCTTTGCGTTGTAATGGCATGCGTCGTAAAGGCATATTCGTGGTAAAAGTATGCGATGTAATGGTAGGTCATTGTAAATGACCACGTAGTAATACTCACGTTGTGATGGCACGCACGGTATTAGTAAGTGTTGTAATGAGTCATATTCAATATAACCTGTTTCGCTGCACAGAGGGCAGAGTTATGGCGCCTCCCTGTGCAGATCTCAAAGAGTATGTTCGAGCTTTTGGGAGGCCCAACAGTATGTAGCTAGGGCGTCAGGGTATGTCTGTGTCGTACATCTTGTTGGCTTCGGCTAGTATATCTGACCAGTATTTTTATGGCTTGGGGCCAGAGGATGTGGGTTATTGTGCCAAGGTGACTGCATTATTGCCATGTCCTGGAAGTTACCTGGTGCCCCACACATACTCTTGGTTCAGGGATTTGCATAGATAGCCCATCGATGAAGCTGATTCACTTAATTTGCTGCATAGGCTTAGGGGCAAGGGCCCAGGTGGAACTATTTGAGACACCTAACTCATCAATCTGGCCACCAAATCTGATGACACACCACCGTGCAGAAAGGGAGAATGAGTTGCCATAGCTCAAATAAAGTGACTGGAGACCTTGCTCGTCGCATGGAAATGCTGTCATAACTGTGTACCGTAGTGACTAGTGGGCCCCTGTTTTAATTGGTTTGTTGTTAGAATTGATTGATGTCTATAGTGAACTGTTCAGGTCTTATTGCTTAGGATTGTAGAACAACTCATTTGCATTTAACAGATGATACCTTACCATAACCTCATTCTACTGATACGATGTATAGCGCAGTTGCTCTGCCTTATATATCTGGAAATTGATGAAAGAAATGCTAGACAAAAAAACAGGATCTGATGCTCACTACTTGCAGAACATTATCATACACCCCCCTCCTCGCGTATGTGGTTCAATGCTGCCACGCAACATAAGCAAAGCTCAATGTAAAGAGATGAAAGTGAGAGTGAGACAGGGTGGAGCGACTTTCAAACGTAAATCAACTGGAATTGCAAGTATCGTGTTTGGCTGGCCTCTTTTTTAAAGGTGCTTTGTTCTTCCTTACTACAATGTAACCCAATCTGATCGTGTCCTTGGCGCTGTTGAGTAATCTGAATTCCGGTAGCATTAAACAAGTATACTGTTCGGTAAAATTGCATTTGAAACTAGAGACAGAAAACGATTCATTCCATTTTCATAAAAAGTTCTGCATTACTCCACAGAACACATTTTATCAACTAATTAACTCGAGAGGCCATCTAGAATTCCTGGAGGATAAATGGCTGAGTCACTGCTCGTAACCACTGAGGCAACCCCAGGCCCGTGCAAACCCACGCGCGCACACTCAGGACGCGCGGCTGTGGTGATAAATTCGGTGTTTTGAGAGCAGGCAGGCCAATCACCTTGACTTAAACTGGCCCCAAATTGCCAATTGCAAGTCAGTTAGCACAATACATTTATACTCAAATTGCTCAGCAGCTGCGTGGCTTTCATGTCAATTCTAAAAAAAAAATGTTCCTAACTGAAATAAAATCCCAATAATTTAGGTTTGTTTGCTAAACGCGAATCTGCTATTTACTAGCGCACTGGACATCCGTCCTGACGCTCTCAGTAGCGGTCGCTCCCCCACGCTCCCTGCTCTACTCCTGAGATCGTTTGGGCTGCGCTCTTTGCTCTCCTCAGAGTATTGTACATCTGCTGGCTGCTGTGCATATTGGCGCTATATTGAGATAAGCTTTGCCGAATTGCAGAATTAATTTAACCTTCAGCGCTCGCTGTGTTGCTCTGATTATAATTGCATTGATTGTGTTGTGCCTTGTTTATTTGTAGCGCTTTCTTGTAACATCGTGTAAGCTGCTTGATTTTGGCTTTGTGCCCCAGCCTCTCTCTAGTTTCGTTTCTCGCTACTGCTGCCATTTTGTTGTTATTGTCCCTCGGAGACCGTCCCCTGCACCTCGCCCCCGCCTCCCAACTGATCCTCCCTCACCCCTCCCCCCTCCACTTCTCCATTTATGACAGATGCATTTGCGTGCAGCGTTCACGCGCAGCGGTCGCGCCCCATGCGCGCCGAAGGTGCGCCAAAGGTAAGCCCGTCTACGCCCGTCCGCGCCTGGACTGCGCCCAGCGCCAAACCCACTGGCCCCCTGAAACAGCACTCCTCCAGCATTACGTATGACGCCGCCTCCCTCTTAGCCCTTAACCCCAGACGCACACCACAATGCTACGAAGCTGCCCCAGGACGTACCCACGGTCCCTTCACCTGCCACTCCTGCAAGTTCGCCTGCATCAATACCCACACCAAATCCACTTCCTCCAAACACAGCTCCGATTCTAACCACCTGAAGTGCATCCTGCTGAACACCCGCTCGGTCCACAGACACGCCACTGAACTTTGGGACCTACTCGACACCGCGTCACCGGACGTCGCCTTCCTTACAGAAACCTGGATGAACGCCTCATCCGCGCCCAACATCGCCATAGCCATCCCGGACGCTTACAAGATCATCCGAAAAGACCGCACCAACCAAACAGGAGGAGGCATCGCCATCGTCCATAAGAACACCATCAGAATCACGACCAGCTTCGACGATAACCTTACAACCGCCGAACACCTCCACTTCCAGATCCACACCGACCCCAGGACCACACTTAGAGGCACCCTCATCTACAGACCACCAGGAACCCGTAAACAATTCAGCGAAGAAATCACTGACTTCATCAGCCCACATGCCCTCACCTCCGAGAACTACATTCTACTGGGAGATTTCAACTTCCACCTAGAAAATAAAAACGACAGCAATACCACCACCCTTTTGGACAACCTGGCCAATCTCGGACTCAAACAACTTGTTGACACCCCCACCCATGTAGCCGGACATACGCTCGACTCTGTCTTCACCTCCTGCAAACACATCTCCTTCGATCATACCACAGCTCCCCATTGGACGGACCACAGCTGAATTCACTTCAGCTACAAAACTACCACGACTCACAACCCCCCACAACCTATTCCTCGAAGAAACTGGAACAAAATCACCACCGACCAACTCCTCACATCGGTCAACCAAAACCCTCCCGCCCTCTCATCGGACCCAAACGAAGCTGCCACCAAACTCAAACAATGGATCACTCACAGCGTTGACGAATTAGCACCCTTGAAAAACCACCAGATCAAACAAGGCTGCAAAAAGGTCCCCTGGTTCAACGATGACCTTAAGAATTCCAAGAAACTATGCCGCACTCTCGAAAAAACATGGAGAAAAAACCCAACCACTGACAACCTGACCACCTTCAAGGCAGCCACCCGCAAACACCACCAATTGATCCGATCCACCAAGAAATCAGCATTCAAGGATCGACTCAACAACAACGCCCACAACAGCAAGGAACTATTCAACATCGTCAAAGAATTTACCAACCCCACCGCAGCCTCAAACGACATTACTCCTTCCCAAGACCTCTGCGACTCGTTATCCTCTTTCTTCTACAACAAAATCGCCGACATACATAACAGCTTTAAGAACATTTCCAAAGAACAGTCCAATCCACACACCTCCGAACCCGAACCGCTCTCTAACAACTTTAGCACCTGGAACCCAATCACCACTGAAGACACCATCCACCTAATGAACTCCATCCATTCAGGTTCGCCAACCGACCCCTGTCCCCACCACATCTTCAACAAAGCAGACTCCATCATCGCACCCCATCTCCGTGATGTCATCAACTGCTCTTTCAACTCCGCTACCTTCCCAGAAAGCTGGAAACACGCCGAACTCAGCGCCCTCCTGAAGAAACCCACAGCAGACCCCTCTGAACTTAAGAACTACCGCCCCATTTCCCTCCTCCCACAAAGTCATTGAGAAAGCCGTCAATAGCCAGCTCGCCGCCTTCCTTGAATCCAACAACTCCCTCGACTCTTCACAGTCCGGCTTTCGAGCCAAACACAGCACCGAAACCGCCCTCATTGCAGCGACAGACGACATCCGAACGCTACTGGACAACGGAGAAACAGTTGCCCTCATCCTACTCGACCTCTCCGCCGCCTTCGACACAGTCTGTCATAGCACCCTCATATAACGCCTCAGCAACGTCGGAATACAAGGAAAAGCCTTGGACTGGATCATCTCGTTCCTCGCCGGGAGAACCCAGAGAGTCAGTCTCCCCCCATTCAAATCAGAGGCCACCGAAATCATCTGCGGAGTACCACAAGGATCATCACTCAGTCCCACCCTCTTCAACATTTACATGAGCCCCCTCGCATCCATCGCGCGACAACACAACCTCAACATCATCTCCTACGCTGACGACACCCAGCTGATCCTTTCCCTCACCAAAGACCCTAACACCGCCAAAACCAATCTTCATGAAGGCATGAAAGTAGTAGCCGAATGGATGAAAAACAGCCGCCTAAAACTTAACTCAGACAAAACGGAAGTTCTCATCCTAGGATCTTCCCCCTCTGCCTGGGACGACTCATGGTGGCCATCGGCCCTGGGCACAGCACCCATACCCACAGACCACGCACGTAACCTAGGCTTCATCCTAGACTCCTCCCTCTCGATGACCAGACAAGTTAACGCCGTCTCATCCTCGTATGCTCAAAAAAATCTTCCGTTGGATCCCCACCAAAACAAGAAAGACGGTCACCCACGCACTGGTCACTAGCCGACTGGACTATGGAAACACCCTCTACGCCGGAACCACAGCCAAATTACAGAACAAACTCCAACGCATCCAAAATGCATCAGCCAGACTCATATTGGACATCCCTCGCCAAGCTCACATTACCGGCCACCTGAAAGACCTCCACTGGCTTCCCGTCAACAAGAGAATAACGTTCCGTCTCCTCACCCACACACACAAGGCCCTCTACAAACTAGGACCCGAATGCCTCAACACACGACTGTCCTTTTACACACCCGCCCGCCAACTAAGATCCTCCAATCAAGCGCTCGCCGCAGTTCCGCGCAACCACAGATCCACCATGGGAGGAAGATCCTTCTCCTACCTGGCGGCCAAGACCTGGAATTCTCTCCCCACTCACCTCCGCCTCACACAGAACCACATTTCCTTCAGAAAGGAACTTAAAACCTGACTATTTGATAAATAATGCACCCCCTCCCACAAGCGCCTTGAGACCCTCTGGGTGAGTAGTGTGCTACACAGATTCCTGAACTTGAACTTGAACTTGCACATCTTTGTACAACCATAACCAAAATGTGCAAATTGGATCTCAACAGCACCTTGATTCAGTCTCAGGCGAACTTGTGTAATGTGAACAAACTAGAACAGAGGTCTTCAAACTTTTGTAGGTTGAGCCACCCCTGCTGATTTTTTTTAGATGTTTGAACTATTTTGGGGGCCCCTGTTCAGTACAGGTTTGAGATTAAATGATTTATTTTCAGCTCTGCCATACCCTATTTAGCCAGGCTACTAACAGTGCACAGGCACTGTAGTCGAAATTCTAAAAGCGTTTACATCTAATATTCAGAGATACTGATGTGTTTTCACTGTTGTAACAAAGCAGCCGCCCACTAATTTTATAGTGAATAATATCTGTGATATGCTCCAATTTCTCATATGTGAGGACCCACTTGGATTTACCTTTTTTATGGTTAACTTTTTTATGGTTGTTGCATGAAACAAACACATTTCTCTACAAATAGTAATAGACTCCCTGAGAAAGCGTTTGACAGAGTGTCCTGGCCATTCCTTGACCAGTGCATGCTGAAATTCGGGCTTGGACCCAACTATAGGAAGATGGTATTGGCCCTCTACAATGACCCCAAAGCACGAGTTGTAGTAAACGGAGGGACATCAGAACTACTCCATCTCGGTCGGGGGACCAGACAAGGGTGCCCGCTCTCGCCAGCCCTGTTCCTGCTAGCGATAGAACCACTCCTAAACATGATCAAAACTAATACAGACATAGCAGGGATACCAGTAGAGGGAGAAACAGTTAAGCTAGCGGCATATGCAGACGACGTGCTAATAATCACCGAAGACCCAGAGAAATCAATCAAAGCACTGATGGAAACGATAGAACAATATGCCCAGGTCTCGGGATACAAATTAAACAGGGACAAATCCGAGTGCAAACCTCTGAACGTCCATACCACTAAGACGGTTTTAGGCTCGTCCGGCCTGACATGGCAACAGAAACCTATCAAATACCTGGGCCTCCTCTTCGAGAGAGACCTTAGATCCACACTAGAACACAATGAACAAGCCACACTACACAAAATAAAGGAAAGAGTGGAGGGATGGTCTCCCAAATTCACCACGTGGTGGGGGAGAGTGGAAGCGATTAAAATGATGCTCACACCAATGGTGAATTACATGCTGAACATGCTGCCATTGATAAATACAGAAGACTTCCACAAGAGACTAGACAAAATGCTGAATACCTTTCTGTGGAGGGGGAAAAAGCCCAGAATAAGCCTACATAAGCTCAGGCCGACGAAAGACCTAGGCGGCCTAAACATAACAAACTTCAAAACATTCCAAAAAGCATGCATAGCCAGACAGGATCTATACTGGCTCACCCCGAGACCAGAATATACCCTGGCGTGGCTAACACTTGAGCGAGGACTACTGAAAGGAATGAACCCTATCGCCCTACTTACTGCTACCCGACACCCAGTAATCAAAGAAAACCCCATCCTAAGAAGCACAAAGACAGCACTCCTAAGTATTGACAAACTAATGGGGACAAGCATAAAGAAAACCCAGTTTGAATCCATATGGTACAACCCTACAATAAAATACAGGGATAAGACTCTGAACATGCACTCATGGTACAAGCACGGCATCTCCACTGCCAGCAACCTACAGAAACAAGGCACAAACTTAACCTTCGACACACTCAAGGAAGAACACAACCTAGAGAGCATAGAATTGTACAACTTCCTGAAGATTAAGGTAGCAATAAGGAAGGCAAACCTGAATGGACTAACACCATCACTCATACAATATGCCACTAACCTTAACAAACTAGGACACCAAGTCGCACACCTCTACAAGGCCCTATGCCCAAAATCCACCAAACTTAACGATAAAGTCAATACCTACTGGGGCACACTAGTGGGTAGGGTGCTAAGTGAGGAGGAGAGGGCTGAGTTATGGAGATCCACATCCAGGAAAAAGGTTCCGGCAACTTTAAACCAGACTACATTCTGGCTCATACATAAGGCATACTGGACCCCCCCCCCCGCCTGGCATCCATGGGAATCTGCGACAGTGATTCCTGCTGGAATTGCAACAAAAAAAAGGGGGACCTCGCACACCTACTCTTCCACTGCTCCAAGGTTAGAATATTCTGGAACACAATTGAAACACTAATAAACGATATCACAGGGGATACCATGCAACTAGACTTCCACAGCCTGGCACTGGGTTTCACATCCCCCTCAATAACAACCAAAGAAGACCGCGACCTCATCGACCTCCTGCTGACAGCGGCAGTCAAAACAGTTCTGAACAATTGGAAAGACACAGGGAAAGCCACGCCCAAAGCATGGCTCAACTGGGTCACTTTCTTACGAGGGGCGGACATCATCACTGCGACACACTCACCCAAAACACACAGGCAGTCAAATATGTGGGAGTCCCTAGACAATTACCTATTATCGCACAAACCCCCATAAGTAGCACAGCCGGACACCAAACCAACAGCTGCCGAGTACCCCGCCCTCCTGATAGTGCACACACCAGAAACCTGCGTTGCTCCTTTTCTCTCTTCTCTCTCTATCTCTCCCGCATGCGGCCGGGGTGTGGGACCAAGAATGACAATCAATGCAAGACGGGGGACGGAGGACCAAAACGACAAAGTCGTGCTCGAACGACTGGAAATCGGACTAACTCCAATAAGACTGAAAGCTGGAAACGAAGAAGACACCCCCCCTCCCCGGGCGTTTCTTTTTCTTCCCCCACCCATGTATATGTTATGCTCCATGTAAATATATATTTTTTCTACAATAAAAAATTACTGAAATAAAAAAAGTAATAGACTCCCTCACATCAATTTCATTAAAAAGAAATTAAACAAAACGGTATTTGCAAGAATCTGTTTAGGAATTATTCCAGTCCATCAGGGCAAAAACAGAACTGTCTCTATCAAGGGGCCCCTGGAAGGCTGAATTGTAGTGTATTTAGATGTCTCCTTTTGTAATTTAGGACGAAAACCTTAATGGGGCACGACATGCCCATACTTGTGTACAGGGGTGAGTGAGGCGACCATATGAATTTGGGTGCACATATTAGTGCAGAGTGGGACGAATGAATGTATAGTTAGTGGTGGGCTTATTGGAGTGAGATTGCAGATTGAATAGTGATGGGGTTAGTAACAGTTTAGACGCTGACTTAGCAATTGGTAAAACTAATGGTTACACTCTTAAATGGGCTATGATAAATGAGGAAGAGACAATTAAAACAGTGGTTAAAAAATGTTTTTCAGAAATAGTTACATGTCTTGAGATAGACTCACCACCTGAAACTTGTCTTGCATCCTTTTCTGTCATATCGAACGAAATGAAAAACTCCCTCACTAGGCAATTTAAGAACCAGAAGAAGGAGGGAGGCTGGTTTGACTCTAGATGCACTAGGGCTTATGCAGTCCTAAAAAAGGCGCTGCACAATAAACCCAGATCTGTTGAGGAAATCCGCAGATCTAGGAAAGATTATAAAATGGCAATCAAAGATAGGAAAAATACCCTGAGGTCTGAAGCTTGGAAGGCTCTTCACTCAGCCTCCAAAACAAATGATAGTGCGAGTTTTTGGAAGATTGTGAGAACCCCCTTTCTTAGTGAGGAGATCGGGCCAAAAATAGATATAGCAATACCTGAATCAGACTGGGTCAGACACTTTTCGAAAGTATATGAGGGAGAAGAACATGAGGGTTTAGAACAAGTGGGATCTTTGATACCCCCTCTTGACCATGCCTTGAGTAGTAATTTGTTTTTTACTCTCGAGGAGATCGAAAAGGCCCTGAGTAGAAGCAAGGGCGCTAAGGCTCCTGGCCCAGATGGGGTTCCCATAGATATATTTAAAAGTATTCCATCTCTGTGGGCGCCCCTTCTGGTCCAGGTGCTGAATGCTAGCTGTGTTGCTGATTTTCTCCCCACCTGGGTGGAATCTGTCATTGTCCCGATCTACAAAAAGGGAAATAGACAGGACCCAGCCTGTTATAGGCCCATTTCTCTATTGGACTCCTTCACTAAGATAGCGGGCAGAGTTATCCTGGACCGGCTTCTGAAATGGGCAGAGGAAAACTCTGTTCTGTCTGATCTTCAGTACGGCTTTCGTTCTGGTCTGGGGACAGTAGAACAGGGTTTGAACTTATTGTTGTTGGTCGGGAAATATACGAGGGCAAAACAGGGCAACTTGTTTTTGGCCTTCGTAGATCTTTCGGCCGCCTTTGATTGTGTGGTACATTCTAAACTGTGGCTGATATTAGAACAACTTGGGGTTGAATCAAACATTATTTATTATCTTAAACGTTCTTATAGTAACGCGTCGGCCCGCGTCCGCTATGGCCTTAATGGAGAGCGCACAGACAAAATACCAATCAGGAGTGGGGTCAGGCAGGGTTGTGTCCTGGCCCCCTTCCTTTTTAATCTGTATATAAATGGTTTGGAAGTTGTCTTGTGCAAAGATAGCATGGATCCCCCATTTGTAGGTGGCCGCCCAATACCAGCACTTTTGTACGCTGACGACGCTGTACTTATGTCACGTACTCAAGTGGGCTTACAGCGGGTGGTTGATAGCTTTTCCCGCTTTATGAATGAGTTGGGCCTGAAAGTCAATACATCAAAGACTTTCACTATGTATTGTGGTAGGCAAATTAAATCTAAGAGGCCAATTTTTATAGCGGGACAGAAGCTCGAATTCGCTAAACATTTTTCTTATCTTGGGATACTTTTTGCCCAAAATGAGATGTGGTCTCAAGCTGTTTCTGCGAAAAAACTCGAGCTTCTTAGATCAACCGCTGCTCTTAAAATCTTTTCAAGCAAATTAGGGACTAGACCCCCTGTAGAATTGATTCAAATATATAAAGCCAAATGTGTAGCTGGTGCTACTTACGGTAGTGGGGTTTGGGGCTTTGTAAACTCCTCACCTATCCAGGTTGCTGAAAATTCCTTTTTAAAATATATTTTGGCACTCCCCAAAAGCTCCTCCAATTTTAATTGTCACTCTGAATTAGGCCTTTGTTATATCACAGACCTGATTAAAATAGAGCCAGTGCTGTTATGGCATAGACTCTGGACTCAAGAAGCAACCCACTTAAACAGAGATGTCCTGAAAGATATTCTGAAATTGGAGGGTGCTACTAAAATACCTTGGGTGAAGTATGTTTTTAATTTCTTAAAAGATATTGGGAGAGAAGAATATTTTCTGAATCCCATGGATATTTCAGAAATCTCACGAAAAGATTTGAAGAAAGAGTGCCTAGCTCTCTTGGATTTCCACCGGACTGCTGCGGAGGTCTTAAAACCTTCTGTTCAGCAGCACCAATTGGTTTTAGCAACTTTTAAGATTCAGCCCTATCTAATCTATGTAACTAATAACTACGAGCGTTTTCTACTTTCACGCTTTAGATTCCATATCTTCCACACATTGGTTAGTTTCCCTACGATTAATAATTGGTCACACAATCTACCTCTTTGTCCTTGCGACAATGTCTCACCTCACAGTACTAATCATGTATTCCTATTTTGTAA
This sequence comes from Lissotriton helveticus, assembly GCF_964261635.1. Taxonomy (NCBI): domain Eukaryota; kingdom Metazoa; phylum Chordata; class Amphibia; order Caudata; family Salamandridae; genus Lissotriton; species Lissotriton helveticus. The sequence continues at coordinate 422,509,571 of NC_136061.1, read as the reverse complement.
ACTGTATGATGAAATTAGGAAAAATGTTTTATTGCCATTTTTAAGAGAATTAGGATTTCGTCATTGCCGTGCGGCGATGATTAGCATTCAAGCTCTAGATAATCATGTATCAGTAGCAACAACAATTTTGTACCTAAGAAATGTGATGATTATTAGGAAACGTATGATCATTTAACTGCACTTTAAAACTGTGATTGTTTCCTCTATGAATCTAATGAATTATTGTATTTTTTATATGTATATCTTCCTTTTAATATTGTAATCATGCATTTTTTTATCTGTACTTTTATGATTGCACACAACAATCGAATAAAGATATTTTGAATTGAATTGAATTGAATAGTGAGGGGGACAGATGAGTGAAGTGTCACGAGTGCAGGTTGTGTAATGTGCTCGTGTGACTGCAGGGTGAGGTACAGGGTGAACAGCGCAAGTGCATTGTGAGTGCAGAGTGATCACTGTGAGTGGAGGGTAAGTGGGTGAATGGTGTGAGAACATGGTGATCAGTGTGAGTGCAGGGTGAGTGGGTGAATGGTGTGAGTGCATGGTGATCACTGTGAGCACATTGTGATCGCTGTGAGTGCAGAGTGATCACTGTGAGTGGAGGATAAGTGGATGAATTTGTGAGTGCATCGGGATCAGTGTGAGTGCTGGGTGAGAGTGAAAGTGAAGGGCGAGAATGAGGAGTGAGTGGTCTGAATGCAGGGTGCATTCCCAGACACTTGAAGTAACTCAGCATGTTATTGACGGCAGCGTAGGGTTTCAAATGTGTTAAACTATTGCTATTATGGCAGTAAACAGGGATCAGGGTGGAGGAAATAAATAATGTGCTGATCCCTCAACAAACTTCCAGTCTTATGATTAGTGTTGCCAGCAGATGGTATAAAATAAGCAGTTACCTAAAGCTGTATTTTCAGCACTTGTCTGTGCATACTTTGAACAGCAAATATAAATAGAAAGAACGTTTAATTGTTTTCTAGAGCTGCATAAATGATCCATGACTGATAATAAAAGGGAACAAAGATAGAAAAGTCTCTTTATAAATGAAAGTTATCAAAAAGAAGGGGGGACTGGGAACTCGTTAACATTACAAATGAATACATACTTCTTATTTATAATCATATTTAGCAATTTGCAAGCTGTTTAAACAACACATGGCTGGCTGGCATTTTGCGCGCCTGCCTGTGTAATTTTAAAGAAACTTTCAGGGACGTTTTAAGGATTTTGGGGCCTGTGGGCCAAATATATAAACACATTTTGTCTGCAAAATGTCGGTAATAGACTTTTACACATTAAAAATGAATCCTTATGGAACAGGTCGGTGGGAACGTTTATAAACGCCATCTGCTGCTTCTAGTCCTCATGGTGGCCAAGAGAGATGTAGCTCGGGCCTGGAAAGACCCCAGGGCTCCCCTGCTTGAGGTGTGGAAGAGGGGCTTAGACTTTTGCATGGGGCTGGAACGTCCGGTCTTCGAAGCCAGGGGCTGCCCCCGAAAACATTTTAAAATATGGAAGCGATGGGCAGCGCCACGAGATACTGATGTAGAACATTTGCAGGTTGATCCTGGGTGAAGAGGGATACACACTGATTGTGATTTCATGAGATTTTACTTTTGGACCATGTGGACACTGTGCCAGGGGGGGTGCAGGGGGGGGGAGCGGGATCCGGGAGGGAAGGTTCGGGGTGGGTGTGGGGGGAAGGGAGTTGGGGGGGATTCTTTCATCTCAAAATGTTGATTGAAATGCTACTATGTGATGGTTCTTTATTTGCTCACTGGTCCTCCGGTTCATGGGGGAAAGTGTCCTTTTTGTAATGCTTCATCGACATAATAAAATCTGTTCTGAAAAAAAAAAAAATGAATGATAGAAAATCGCAATTTACAACATTGTGTTTATAAATGATTCAAGGTAATGAGGGCAAGACAGTAGAATAGAGCTGGCTCTTTCAAACCCCACCCCCCCCACACACACACTCCCACCCCCTTTAAAAGGCTGGGGCCCTGGGCCAGAGCCCACTTTGCCCATGCCTTAAACTTCTCTGGTATCTTTGTCTCAGTTCTGGGAAGAGCTAACTCTCCCAGGAGGGGGTTAATTCACAGAGCTGACAGCTTCAGCTACAGTGGGAGGCAAGGAGTCTCCTCTCCTAAAACTGAAAGCATGTCTGCTTGTTTTAGGTTTTAGCAGAGGAGATCCTTGCCTCCCACTGCAGCTGAAGCTGTCAGCCCTGTGAATTAACCCCCTCCTGGGAGAGTTAACTAGACAAAAGAACGGACACGTTGTGCACATCGATCTCCCCTCCCTCCCCCTTCCAACCATGCCGGAGTCCTCCAAGAAGGCTTGCAGGAACGGTCACGGTCGCAGGGAACAAAGGTCACATTGGAGTGGAGTGCGCGCCCCCCCTGGGATGGTGTCGCGCCCCCCCCCCCCAGGGGGGCGCGCCCCACAGATTGAAGAACACTGAACTAGAAGGACCCTAACCCTTGAAGATTAGTACCCCTCCTCCTGCCCTCCCGCGCTCCATGAAAGGGAACTGTCAGGGCCGGCTTTAGCGCTGGTGGCATCCGGTGCAACAATCATTGACCACCTCCTCGGATTCTCACTACCACCGCGCACAAATGCTCCTCATTTTACCAATCATAAGTTATTACTAAACACAGCAACCCCTCTGAGGTCAGCGCCCACCTCCACAGGTCAGCACCGTTGACAAACGCCCGTTGACAAAGTTCAGCAGAATTACATCTTCCTAGGCCCTTAACATGTTTCCAACAAAGTTTTGAATATAATGTTAATATAAAGTACCAATTTTAAACTACGTCGCCTCGCTGTTTTCTTAACCATATCACGTCTCACTTTGCGCTGTTCACACTGCCATAAGCACTTTGTATGCACTTATGTTTAGATTGCACTTGCATATAGTCAGGGCTTTAAGTGGGGAGAAAAACTGGGAGGGCTCTAAAAGGGGCGGGGTAACCCTCTTGAAGGGGTGTGGCCTTTCCAGGTAGGGGCAGGGCTAATTCTTCAGTTCAAGCAATAGGCAGAGTGGAGCTGCAGGAGCTCTACAAAGGGGTGAAAAACAACAAAGCCTCGTTAACAAGCAAATGGTCTTTTAAGACCTGTGAAGTACTCGGGTACGGCTGTGTGTGTTTGGAGGCTGGTTGCAGGATCGCAAACTTACGCTTACCAAAAATAAGGTGCTAAATCTATGAAATTACAAGTTTTTTTATTATCCTAAGTTCTAGGTAACTTACCCAACAAACAAAGCTTTACTCAGAATGACTAGGATATAGGTGCCTGAAAAGTCAATTATTAAAGAGAGGACTTTCTGTCCTAAACTGTGATACTTTCCCACAGTCCCGCATCATATGATAAAAATCTCCATGAAAGGATCTACAGCGTGCACAAAGGTCAGCAGCCTCAGGATCTAGCCCAGTAATTCCAGCTAGAGCAAAATAAGTTTGGTGGAATTAAAAAAAAGAAAACCGAATACCTCTGTAAGGCCCGAAAATAGAGCCTGACGGAGACTCGTTTCGAGGCCCCTGAAAATAACTGCCGGTGCTCAGACCCGGACAGAACCGGCCTACTTAAAGCCCTACATACAGTGAAAAGTAATACTGCTGTCTTCCTAAAAACCTCTAATACAGGACGCAATATTCAACTTTGGTGTTTTTCCCTTTTGTATCCTTCTTGTAATCAGGTCTCGGAAGAGCTCTAAGCAGAGTGAAACACTATGTCAGGGGTTGCTTTTACTAATTTCAGGTTGGCTTGGTTGGTATTTTACCAATTCAAAGCTGTAATACTGTGCCTGGAGTGGCAAATGGCTTTTGTAATTGATAAAATACCAAGCAAAAAAGAAGTAGTTCTCAAGTTTAGGTGGAAAGCAGAACCTGTATAGAGCACTCTCACCCGATACCTGATGCTTGTCAAAGTCACAGACGCTGCCCCAGGTAATTTCTGCCCGCCGCGCTGGAGCGCTTCTGTGCTGCATGCTATTCTTTGTGTGCTTGTCAGTAACTTTTACACAGCCGGGCTGGAGCGCTTCTTGGTGTGCCCGTGACTTTTTCCTTTCCGCGCTGGAGCGCTATAACTTGCTATAACCTTCATTTCACTGGCACGCTGGAGCGCTATAACTTTTGTTTCACTGCCGCACTGGAGCGCTATATCTTTCATTTCACTGCCGCGCTGGAGCGCTGAATAGTATTCTCATGACTGTGCTTGCCCGCGCTGAAGCGCTAGTACTTCACCTGCTTCACAGCGCTGGTGCGTCTGTGTAGAGGCCGGTAACTTCCTTTTTTCCTCTTTAGCACCATTACTTGCTGCCATATCTGATGTGCTGGTGCCCTTGTTTGTTCCTCTGCCTTGCACCTTGCCTCATCGCGTAGGAACGCCTTTGTTTTTGTACATAGCGCAGGAGCGTTTTTCATGTTTCTTTTCTGACCTTAACCTCACGTGCTGGAGCGCCTGATTGATTGGGGTCATATATGTTTTAGCGCAGGAGCGCTTATTGATTTCATTTACATAGCGCAGGTGAATTAGCTACTTGGCAAGACCTTCAGTTCCTTCACCTTTGATGGTAGCAGACCTTCTGATGTCTACACAGTAGGTAATTGCTGTCTCCCACATGAGTGTATGTTTGTGAGTGGTCGCAGGTTTGTTGTGTTGATGATAACAGGTGTTCCCTTGTCTTCCTATCCAGCTGGTGCCCATGGTTCATTTAAACAGAGGGACGTCCACTACTACCTACCTGACATCATCCTGATCTTCTTAGCTACCATCCTCACTACCATCTTCACCCTAGTTTGTTGTCAGATCTAGAGTGGGGTAAGGTGGGCATAGGGGCGATAGCTCATGTCGTCTCTGCGAGATCTCTCCGCAAGAAACAGGTAACTTGTGGGAAACCTGTCACCGACATAGAAAGAGACCAGGGGCCCGATGTAGGTAGGCATTTACCGGTCGGTAACGGCCGAATTCGGCCGTTACCGACCGGTAAATGCCTTTTCCAATGTAGGGGGCATGTATTTATAGAATCTGTATTTTTACCGAATCTGTATTTACCGAATCGGTAAAATTACCGAATTGGTAAATACAAACTCGGTAAAAATACCAAATCTGTAAATGCAGATGTAGGTGGCGCTTTAAACAGTGCCACAGGCCCCTAAGAATTCGTTATTTACCATGTAATACTATTGCATGGTAAATAACGAATTCAGGTGTACATGCACATCTGTGCATGTACACCTGTGCCATGTGACACACAGACATGCCCTTAGGGCATGTCTGTGTGCCACATGGCACACAAGCCTGACATTGGGGTGCTACAGGGTGTCAAAGTGACACCCTGTTCCCCCTGGCAGGATTCGGTATTTACCGATTCGGTAATTACCGAATCGGTATTTGCCATTGATTCCTATGGGCTTCAAGGCCCATAGGAATCAATGGCAAATACCGATTCGTATACCGAATCTTACAGATTCGGTAATTGAAAAAGAAAAATTACCTACATCTGCCTACTTCCAATTTACCTACTCTTAAATACCGAATCGGTGTGATTCGGTCTTTAAGAGTAGGTAAATCGAGATTACCTACATCGGGCCCCATGTCTTTAAGCATAGGACTAGCACAGTGCTGTCCATGCTGAGCTGTTTTGGCAAAAACCTTTAACTGGGTCATAGAGTCACTGTGCAGAGTATCATATTTAAAGGGCAACAGCCCTATATCCCACCACCTCATTAAAATTAAGTTCACATTTAAATGAGACTAGGCAGCATATTTAATTTTGCATTTGATAAAGCAAGCCTTATCAATTTTGACATATATTCAACATCCAGTTTGGTGCTTTTTCTTATATAATTGTTTGACTTGGGAAAAAAGTACTTGTGACTCATCAGATCACTCTGTTTGTTTGATTTGCATTCCGTAGGTGTCTTGAGGGAGTCCTGCAAGATCATCTGTCAATATATCTATAAACATTTTAACCTTAATGTCTCAAAACCTACTGACCAGATGTAATTCAAATCACAAAAAACAAGATTCCTAGGTAAAGACCCAGCTTGCTGCTAAATGTGGTGTAATTCTGTTCAGCCATTTTCTCTGTATCCTTGTCTTCTTTTTACTATTGAAAACACATGGGGAAAAAAGTATTTTGGGACTCCTCTTTTTCTCTGCCCCACATGACGGATCACTCCAAAACTCTCAGGAAGTAGATGAGGTGGATGATTTGTCAAACACCGCCAAAGTTATTGGCAAAACAAAAAACGGTCTGAGCTCTGACTCAAATACAACTATACAGTGATTACCACCACTGAAAAAACACAAAGCTTAAAGTGACATAGTTAGGTGCAAATGTCAGTTAAAACTTAAGATTTTATATTAAAAAAGCACACCAAAATCCACCAGTTATAGTTAACTGACGTAACTTGTTACTCGCGCCTTTGCCATGCATAGTGCTGCCATCAATGATGCCTTTTCTAATGTCATCAGTGATGTTATCAGTGATGTCACAGAACAACATAACTGATGCACTATGTGAGATCATCATAATCAGGGCATGGCGAAGGCAAAGATACCATGCAACTGGGAAGCTTGTGAGACTATAGTTTCAGAAATGTTTTAATCAGGGTGGAATCTGAAAATTAGCACACACACATATATATATATATATAAATATATTTCTTTGTTTCAGGGTGGAATATATCACTAGATTGAGTGCATATACATTCAAAGATGGCCGCCATGAACTTGTCATTCAAGCATTGTGATTTCAGGCTCAAAAACTGTCTTTTGTTTCTACTTTTCTTTACTTAAAAGAAACGGATTTGTTTTTTTCAATAAATGTGATCAAGACTGAGGGAGAGCCGAAACGCATTGTGCAACTTCTGGCACATTTAGGAGCCGATTATGATGGCGGACGGAAACGGGTTCCGTCCGCCAAGGACGCGGCCAAGATACTCCCGACCGCTCCGCGGATAAACCGCCGTTGCGATTAGGATAATAATGTCATGAAACTCCGTCCGCGGCGGACGGAGTACATCAAACCCCGTCCGCGGCGGACGGAGTACACCTGAGACCGCCGCAAGCGGACGGAACCTAAGAAACACCGTCCGCCGCGGACGAACATGACCGCGGGAACAGGCACAGCCACCGCAATACCTGCGGAGGCTCCGTGCCCGCGATTAGGATAACGCCGCCAGTCCCACGGAACTCACCTCCATCCACGACCGCTGCGGAAACAATGCAACGATAAACCCAGCATCCCAGCGGAAGGACAACACGAACACCATCCCTACCATCAAACCAATTTCCAAATGGCTGACGGAAGTAAATACAAAACACACTACACAGGACACCTACCCACCTGAAACACCCACACCAATCACAAGCCACAATGACACCCCCCCAAGCACCTAAATATCCACTGAAGTCAACACACCCAAACCATGCATGTGGGCCACATACTCACCAAAATGTGAACGACTCCCAACAGGCCCCCATGTCCACAGGGAGGGTGGTGGTGTGTGTTGGGAGGTGGGTGGTGTGTGTTGGGAGGTGGGTGGTGTGTGTTGGGAGGTGGGTGGTGTGTGTTGGGAGGTGGGTGGGGTGTGTGAGAGACCAGCACTACGACTCCCAACAGCCACCCATGTCCACAGGGAGGGTGGTGGTGTGTGTTGGGAGGTGGGTGGGGTGTGTGAGAGACCAGCACTACGACTCCCAACAGGCCCCCATGTCCACAGGGAGGGTGGTGGTGTGTGTTGGGAGGTGGGTGGGGTGTGTTGGGAGGTGGGTGGTGTGTGTTGGGAGGTGGGTGGTGTGTGTTGGGAGGTGGGTGGGGTGTGTGAGAGACCAGCACTACGACTCCCAACAGGCCCCCATGTCCACAGGGAGGTGGGTGGGGTGTTTTGGGAGGTGGGTGGGGTGTGTTGGGAGGTGGGTGGTGTGTGTTGGGAGGTGGGTGGTGTGTGTTGGGAGGTGGGTGGGGTGTGTTGGGAGGTGGGTGGGGTGTGTGAGAGACCAGCACTACGACTCCCAACAGGCCCCATGTCCACAGGGAGGGGGGTGGTGTGTGTTGGGAGGTGGTTGGGGTGTGTGAGAGACCAGCACTACGACTCCCAACAGGCCCCCATGTCCACAGGGAGGGTGGTGGTGTGTGTTGGGAGGTGGGTGGGGGGTGTTGGGAGGTGGGTGGTGTGTGTTGGGAGGTGGGTGGGGTGTGTGAGAGACCAGCACTACGACTCCCAACAGGCCCCCATGTCCACACGGAGGTGGGTGGGGTGTGTTGGGAGGTGGGTGGTGTGTGTTGGGAGGTGGGTGGGGTGTGTTGGGAGGTGGGTGGGGTGTGTTGGGAGGTGGGTGGGGTGTGTGAGAGACCAGCACTACGACTCCCAACAGGCCCCCATGTCCACAGGGAGGGTGGTGGTGTGTGTTGGGAGGTGGGTGGTGTGTGTTGGGAGGTGGGTGGTGTGTGTTGGGAGGTGGGTGGTGTGTGTTGGAAGGTGGGTGGGGTGTGTGAGAGACCAGCACTACGACTCCCAACAGGCCCCCATGCCCACAGGGAGGGTGGTGGTGTGTGTTGGGAGGTGGGTGGGGTGTGTGAGAGACCAGCACTACGACTCCCACCAGGCCCCCATGTCCACAGGGAGGGTGGTGGTGTGTGTTGGGAGGTGGATGGGGTGTGTTGGGAGGTGGGTGGGGTATGTGAGAGACCAGCACTACGACTCCCAACAGGCCCCCATGTCCACAGGGAGGGTGGTGGTGTGTGTTGGGAGGTGGGTGGGGTGTGTCGGGAGGTGGGTGGGGTGTGTTGGGAGGTGGGTGGGGTGTGTTGGGAGGTGGGTGGGGTGTGTTGGGAGGCGGGTGGGGTGTGTCGGGAGGTGGGTGGGGTGTGTTGGGAGGTGGGTGGGGTGTGTAGAGAGGTCAGTGACATGTAATGTTGGAAAGATTAAAACATGTCATTTCCACTGCATTGATCATTAAAATCTTGTCCCTCAGGTGATCGCAACCTGACTGGCGAAACCAGCAACCGCCTGCAACAGTCGCCCCACTCACAGCACGGACTCTCTGGGGACGATCCCACTGTCAGCTCCGGTGCGGAGGACGAAGCGGGCCCAAGCCAACTCCCAGGGCCATCAGGCTCACAGGACATCCCTGCCTCCACAACCTTGGCCTGTGTCACCCCACCAACACCTGCCATAGTGACCTGTGCAGCTACCACCACCACCACCTCCACCACCACCAGTACCACCACTCCTGCCTGTGCCACCCTGCCTGACCCATCGCATGATGCAGGGCCATCTACATCCCAGCGAAGCAGGGAGAGTGGATGGGAAAGGACAGACCAGAGGGCACATCTCACTAACAGGAGTGCTTCTCACCGGCGAGGTGTGGAAGGACACCCACCCCATCCTGCTGCAGAAACACTGGAAGCCCTAGCCAGAGTTCAGGCCTCCTATGAGCGGGGGCAGGCACAGGCTGATCGTGCCCACCAGGACTCCGTGGAGAACACCAATCAGTTGCGGTCAATTGACAGGCGCATAGGGCAACTAGTGGACATCATGGGCCAGGTAACAGCACGGTGGAGGGACTGGTTATCCCGCACCACACCACCCCCCCTCAGCCAAGTGCCCAGCCGCCACGGTCGCCAACACCACCGCCACCGCCACCTGAGCCCATGGGCACGGATGTGGCCCCTGACCAACCTGCCCCCCCAGCTGTCTCCGCTCCGGCTACAAGACGGAGGGGCCGTCCGAGGCTGGAAGTAGGTGAGAGCACCAGGGATGCACCATCCACCCGCCCAAAGAGGGGCCGCCAATGACATTAACCTTGTCTGACCCTGCCATTCACCCGCCAACTATCCTGTCCCACAACGCCAAGTATTGGCACCGGTCTGCTGGACTAGCTGGACATCACCCAATGTGGTGTCACCACGGTCCTTTCATCTACCATGACCTTCAACTCACACTCCTCCACCCAACACTTACTTGTAAATATCCACCAGTATCAATTCACAACCTGTACATAAATTTCACTTACACACTCAATGATGTGTTGCCTCCATGTTTTAATCACATGATTGTCTCAGAATCAGACGTCACCAGGCGCAGGGAACTATGTCGGTGAGAATTATGCCTCAGTGGGAGTGACCTAGGGAAAATGAGAGACAACAAACACTCTCTCACACAAAGAAGGGGTGAGGGCTCCTCACTTGACCACCCCAGGCCCCCACAGGAATTCACGTGAACACACAAGGGGGGTGGTAGTGTACACACAAAACGAAAAACCACAATGAAACGTAGAGGTAGGGGAATCCAATTATTGGAAAAAGTTGCCCTCACTCACATACCGAAGTATGTGACATTCTACCATCATTGGGCCTGCTTGCAATACGCCCTGGTATAACCACACCCAGGACGGAGCATTAGGGGAGGGGAAAACAAAACAATGAATGTCACTCAACAAACAAACCATAAATATCAGACAACATGTAACATAAAATGTGATGTGATGTGTACCAATCACCAAGTGTCAGAAATAATAGTGCGACTAAAGTGCAGTTAATAGGAAATGTTAAAACTGATTAAGGGTGCCAACTGAAATAAGTATTTTATTGGACATTACCTGGTACCCCTATCAGGATTAAAACTCAAAAAAGGATGGGAACTGTCTTGTTCGAGGCCCAAAGATCTCTCAAGACCTCCCTCCTGGTGCTGCTTGTGTCGACATGTTTCAACCGTATAAAGTGTGCCAAAGCTGGTCACCACGGTATTCTTCAGGACAGTCGCTTTTTATTTCTGTCCAAGCCCCACCGCAATTCGGTCTACTGGGCCCTTTGAAAATGAGTCGGTCTTTGCAGATCCAAACCCTCTCCTGTTACATGTGGAGGTTTCTCCCGAATGCGGGAAAACGAAAACACACTTACGAGTTCATTGAGTATGTGAACCCGAATTGGTGCCCGGCGGGAGGTTCCCCCTTCGAACACAACTGTTCCTAGGGTGGCGTCCTGCTTCCTTGCCCGCTTTCCGTGACACCGCGGAGAGGGTTTGGATCTGCAAAGACCGACTCATTTTCAAAGGGCCCAGTAGACCGAATGGGTGACCGGGCAGGGACGGTGGTGGGTGACCGGGCTGGGACGGCGGTGGGTGACCGGGCTGGGACGGCAGTGGGTGACCGGGCTGGGACGGCGGTGGGTGACCGGGCTGGGACGGCGGTGGGTGACCGGGCTGGGACGGCGGTGGGTGACCAGGCTGCGATGGCGGTGGGTGACCGGGCTGGGACGGCAGTGGGTGACCGGGCTGGGACGGCGGTGGGTGACCGGGCTGGCCCGGCGGTGGGTGACCGGGCTGGGACGACAGTGGGTGACCGAGCTGGGACGGTCGGTCTACGGTGGATGATGCAATGTGACTGTAAGTGGGGTCACGAACTGCCATTTTGATTTCCATAATCACAAGTATGTGTTGGCCTGCACCTCCCCCGCGGAAGGCGTGCACCGCCATGGTGGCGCCACTGATTGAACATTGTTGCAAAAGATGCAACCGTCGCGGAAGTGTGCACTTGCGGTTGCCGATGTGTGTCCGTGACGGCACGTGCACAGGCAGCCAATGGGAAGAGGTACTGCGGGGCGCGTATGCGCCATCGACAATGGCGGAAACAGTGCACCGCCACACCAGGGCCTGTCATTGGCCCTTTTCGAATGAGGCATCCAGGGGTAACCAATGGCTGGTGACGTGTGCCAGTGACATGGGCTCAGGGCCCTATATATGTGTGACTTTCACAAGCACACATTCACTGCTTTGATCCAGTGCTGCCTGTGACCATCACCTCGACCTGCTGCTGCTGAGCTGACCAACGGCTGCTGCCTGTGACCATCACCTCGACCTGCTCCTGCTGAGCTGACCAACGGCTGCTGCCTGTGACCATCACCTCGACCTGCTGCTGCTGAGCTGACCAACGGCTGCTGCCCGTGACCATCACCTCGACCTGCTGCTGCTGAGCTGACCAACGGCTGCTGCCTGTGACAATCACCTCGACCTGCTGCTGCTGAGCTGACCTACGGCTGCTGCTGCTGTGCCACAGTCCAGGACCTTGCCATGCAGAGAGTGCGAGAGACCTGGTCTCGTCCCTTCACCGCAGCGGAGCTGGATGTCCTTGTGTACGGTGTGCTCAGCCACTACCAACGGCTCTACGGTGCACCCGGACAGGTGGTAAGTTCAGTGGTGTACATGTTGTTGGCCATGAGGTGTTCAGTGGCTCCTGTCTTCTGCAAGCCTGGCGGTGTGCTGTGGGACCTTCACATGTGTAGTGCTGAGCATGGCGGCTGCATGTAGAAACGTGTTACTACGATGTTTGTGCATGTCATACTGTCCACTTATGTTACCCTCTTGTCTCCCATCATGGTAGGTAAAGCTGCACCTTCGCAAGGCCGTGTGGAGGACCATAGCACGTGATGTACGGGCAGTGGCGGTGTGCAATAGACGACACACACACTGCCACAAGCGCTGGGACGACATATCCAGGCTTAGCAAGAATGTGGCGGAGATGACACTGGGGATGATTCCAAGATCTACACATCTGGCCCGCCGCACCATGACCCCTCTTATGCACCGTATCATTGCTGTGACGCATCCTGACCTGTCCGCCCGGCTGAGTGGGGATCCACAGCAAACTAGCGGTAAGCAGAATGTATGTGTATGTTACTTGGGCCTGCAATGCATGTATTGGTGCTCAGACACAGTAGTGACTTCTGTGGTGCGTATGTTTAGCTGAAATACCATGCTGGTGCCATTAGCGGAGTGAGCGTTGGCATCCATGTCTGCCAGGTGGACAGCCCACTTGCTTAGGAGTTGAGGGTTCCAGGACATGTCGTTGAGGTCTGTGGTCCCATGGCATGACATGTGTGCAGATCTACAGGCACTTGCCATGTTCGTATGATATACATGTTTGACAGCCAACACCGGTTCTTTGATGTGAGGATGACAGGTAGGGGTGGGACGTGTGCAGGATGTGTGCTACATGTACTATGTATGTAATGGAATTCCAGATCTGTTGCCCTTCAGTACGTGAGTGTGGCACTTACTCACACCTCGTTTCTCTCTATTTCAGCTTTGGCAGAGGGCACTGACCCACAGACGACGGAGATGAGTGGTGGCAATGCTTCCAGATCAGAGGTCACACACACGCAGACTGACACTGAAGAGGGCAGCCCCGGAGAGGGGGACAGGACCGTCCCTGAGGACTCACATGTGGAAACACCATCGCCCTCATCCTCAGAAAGTGTTGGTGAGTCCGCACTGTTGGCACAGACAAGGAGTGGGCAATCGACACCTTCAGTCGGGACACAGCAGACAGGGCCCACACTGCCACCCACTGCAACATGTACTGCTCGTGCTCGCCAGAGGAGGGGGAGCAGAGTTGCCTTCGCTGCAGAAACCGCCGCCCCTGCCCTGGTGACACAAAGTGCACTTTGTGCAGAGGCTGTAGATCTGCTGCGACAGCTGTGTGTAGGGCAGACCAACATGATCAATGCATTCCAAGACCACGATAGGAAGTTTGGGCAGGTGGTGGCATTCATGGAGGGTATGCATGGCGATGTTGCTGGTCTACACAGAACAGTTCAGTCATTGGCAAACACTGTGTCTTCTGCCATTGTACAGTCGCAAAGACAGGGTGCTACTTCTGTTCCCCCATCCACACCACTTGATGTCTCAGGGGGGAGTGACTTCTCAGAGCAGGACTCTTTTACAGGTTATTGCACTAGGAGCAGCCACAGGCAGCAGGGCAGGGCACGGAGAGCACAGACCCCATCCCCTAGGACTGGTAAATCTGGCACCAAAGACGACGTGAGCTACACTGGAGTTGACACACAGGATCCTCAAGGGGTGTGGGTGGAAATGGCTTCACATGCTACACAGGCATCCCCCACAAAAGGTAGTCCCAAGGGAAGGGCAACTCCCAAGTCCAGGGACACTACCAAGGACACCACGAAGGAAGGTTCAACTCCTAAGAGCAGGGACACTCCCAGGGACAAGAACACTACAAAGGCAAGGCCACCTCAAAAGAGCAGGGAGACTCCCAAGGACAAGGACACTACAAAGGTAGGGGCAACTCCCAAGAGAAGAGACACTCCCAGGGACAAAGACACTACAAAGGAAGGGGCAACTCCCAAGAGCAGGGACACTCCCAAGGACAAGGACACTACAAAGGAAGGGGAAACTCCCAAGAGAAGAGACACTCCCAAGGACAAGGACACTACAAAGGAAGGGGCAACTCCCAAGAGCAGGGACACTCCCAGGGACAAGGTTGCTTCTAGAGACAGGTACACTACAAGGGAAAAGTCTGCACCCAGGGACAGGGCACCACCCAGGGATCAGGGAACTTCCAGGGACAGGACACCTCCTACGGCCAAGGCACATCCAAGGGACAGGGCTTCTCCCATAGACACTAGCTCCATCAAGGACTAGGCATACATCACCCCTGGCTGCACTGAGGCTGATGTTGTTGAAGGAACGTAGTAAAGATGTGGCCGCGGTGGAGTCCCCCCATACCTCTACTCCCATCCACGCCCGTCAGAAGCAGAGGAAGGAGTACCCTGTAGTTGCATCCCCCATTACACATGATTTAGAGGGCAGAAGGCAGGCCCACAGCAAACGACAAGCAGGGTCCAGCATGTCCCCAGAGAGCAGACCCCCACCAGCAGATGATCCACCTTCGCTGGGTGATGTTTCAGATGAGGCCACACCACTTACCAGTCCAGTCATGTCCAGGGTGCACTCACATATCCCTAAGAAACGTAGACACACACCATTGACACCTGAACACCCCGATGTCGCTCAAGTACAGCTATCCCCAGCTCCCAGGGCCACCCTGCCTCCTGGCCCATACAGCCCTGTGGCTCATCATTTCACTGGTCCCTGTGGCGCAGCTGCAGTTGACTCTCATGTGTCAGATGGTGGCACTGTGTCTGTTGTTTGCTGTCATGCTTCATGTAGTAGCACTGTCTCTGTTGTGCCCTCTCCTATTTCTGGTGCTGGCAGTGTATCTGGGTCTGTGGCTTATGTGTCAGTCAGTAGATCTATGGCTGTGTCTCACACTCCAGTTTCTGGTGCTGGCAGTGTGTCTGGGTCTGTGTCTCATGTGTCAGTCAGTAGATCTGTGGCTGTGTCTCACACTCCTGTTTCTGGTGCTGGCAGTGTGTCAGGGTCTGTGGCTCACGTGTCAGTCACTCGAGCTGTGGCTGTGTCTCACATTCCTGTTTCTGGTGCTGGCAGTGTGTCTGGGTCTGTGGCTCATGTGTCAGTCACTCGAGCTGTGGCTGTGTCTCACATTCCTGTTTCTGGTGCTGGCAGTGTGTCCGAGGCAGGTAGTTCAAGCAGTCCACCTGATTATGTGATGTGAGGTGCTGTTCACTTCACTCACATGTGATTTGACTGTGTGTGTACATTGTCCATTGTAACCAGCCTTGCACTGTTGTCATTGGGACGGGTAGCTTGACCCTCGTACTGGTGTTGCTAGTGATGTACCTGCTCTGTTGTCCACAATGCCCTGTTGCTGTTCTGATACTGCATTCTGCCCTCTCATGTGCTGCCTATCATGTACCTGCTCTGTTGTCCACAATGCCCTGTTGCTGTTCTGATACTGCATTCTGCCCTCTCATGTGCTGCCTATCATGTACCTGTTCTGTTGTCCACAATGCCCTGTTGCTGTTCTGATACTGCATTCTGCCCTCTCATGCTGCCTATCATGTACCTGCTCTGTTGTCCACAATGCCCTGTTGCTGTTCTGATACTGCATTGTGCCCTCTCATGTGCTGCTTCTAATGGACATGTTCAGTGCAATGGACTGTTGATGCACTTAGCCCCTCTCATGTGCTGCCTCTGAACCTGTTCAGTGCAATGGACTGTTGATGCACTTAGCCCCTCTCATGTGCTGCCTCTGATGGATCTGTTCAGTGCAATGGACTGTTGATGCACTTAGCCCCTCTCATGTGCTGCCTCTGATGGACCTGTTCAGTGCAATGGACTGTTGATGCACTTAGCCCCTCTCATGTGCTGCCTCTGATGGACCTGTTCAGTGCAATGGACTGTTGATGCACTTAGCCCCTCTCATGTGCTGCCTCTGATGGACCTGCTCTGTTGTCCACAATGCCCTGTTGCTGTTCTGATACTGCATTATGCCCTCTCATGTGCTGCCTATAATGTACCTGCTCTGTTGTCCACAATGCCCTGTTGCTGTTCTGATACTGCATTCTGCCCTCTCATGTGCTGCCTCTGATGGACCTGCTCTGTTGTCCACAATGCCCTGTTGCTGTTCTGATACTGCATTCTGCCCTCTCATGTGCTGCCTATCATGTACCTGCTCTGTTGTACCCAGTGCCCATGCTCTTGCATACTCAGAGATTGTACCCCGATTATGTTTAATAAAGCAAGTCATTCATGTGTACTGGTTTGTCGTTGTCATTCCTAAATGTGTACTTCGATTGTGGATATGTTTGTGCGATCTGATGTGGTTTCTCGTACATGACACTCCCCCTCCCAACGTCACAGTCCTGCCAGGTACTCCCCTTCCGACAGTAAATGGTGTGTAGCTTACCTGCGTCGTCGTCGATGATGGTCCATGACTTGCTGGTGGAGGATGGCGAAGAGTATCGGAAAAGCGTGTAGCGCTGGGTCCATGTGGGCGAGCTGCTTGTGGTGGGTATCTTTGCAATGTGTGGTTTCTTCGCTGTGGGGAATCCGCCATGTTCAGGCAGGTTGTTTTTCCGCAGCGGTTTTATGTGTGTTTTCCGCCATCGTGATTTGGGACACGGTCGGAGACGTCATTCCGTACGGCGGTGTCTCTGGATTGGTTACGTCCGCCGCGGGGTCGGTGTAATTCCGCGGCGGTGCGTTCTCTTCAGCCGCGTACGGAGTTTTGACAGTGTTTCCCATCCTAATATGGTGGTCGGACTGTCCGCGGCAGGCGGACACGGAAAAGGCATTTTCCACCTACTCCAGGACGGCGGTCGCACTTCCGTCCGCCATCCTAATGAGCCCCTTACTTTGGACTGGTTTATCTTCATTCTGAGAGCGGGCTGATGGTGGTTTGCTCTAAAAAATATATATATATATATAAAAAGAAACCTTATCTCTCACGAACAAAGGACCTGCACTCAAATCTCTGGTGTAATCCAATTTATTTTAAAGGTAGCGCTCATAAAAGCTTGGAACGCGTTTCAGCTGCTATGTCAGCCTTTGTCAACCATAAAATGCCACAAAATTGATCGTTCTTTTAAATCTCTCCCACAGGTGTTGCTGCTAACATAAACATGATAGAGTTACTTTAGTGCTCCGATGTCTGTTGTGTTTTCACAGTCACTCAATAAAGTTTTTTTTAAACAGACTCCTGTAGTAATAATAACTTGAAATGGAAGTCTTTTGGTTCCAGCAGAAAAATAAAACCACTGCTTTGACATTCGAAAAGCACCATGCTAACTGCAAGTTCTCCATGGAATCTGTGAAAACGTAATATCCTTAATTCACATTTCCCTTTTCAAATGTGCTGGCAATCGATCACAAAAATCAGTTCATCTTTACGGTAAGTATTGTGATACAGTTCTCACTTAACCGCATGCGTGCGGGCGGAATTCCGCCCGTACGCTGAGATTTGCGAAAGCGCACTTTACGTGACGAGCTGGGCTCGTCATCAGCGTAGCAGGAGGCTACCTCATGACGAGCCCAGCTCGTCATCAGCGTCGAAGGGGTTAATATCTGCCACTTACACATTTGACTTTACAATGCCAGAATAATATTTGCTACTAAGTCCACTGAGTTTGTGCAAGAGTGCTCACCTTTGTTTCTCTGTTTATGTTGCTGCATTGCATTTACAATACTTGCGCTGTCTGATACAAAAAGGGCTCCCGGGAATCACTGTTAGGCAAATGCCTGTAGCTGTGCCAGGCACCGTGCTTTATATTTATCAAATGTAAAGGGCTTCCTGTGACATTCGAGTCCCCGCCAAGAGTGGCATGCAGCTGCCAGCACCAAACACATCTGTCATAAAGTAGCCCATCCATACTTCGTTGTTGCCATGAAATGCCGGGGGCTCTCCGGTTCATAACACTGCATCCTGGGTTTTTGTGGAATTCTAGGGTGTAACCAAAGTGTGTGTGTGCGTGTGTGCGTGCGTGCGTGTGTGTGTGTGTGTGTGTGTGTGTTTTTCATATCAAGTGGGGACTGAAAACAAGTGGGGGGGTCCCAAAACGCATGTTCCCCCTGGAATTTCCTATAGGAATTTTAGACAACACTACATCCCAAACCGCTGAACAGAATAGCTCCAAATTTGGCAGGAAGCTAGATCTTGGTCCAGTAAGAGTGCTTTTTGTAATCTAGTGTAAATCTGTTCAGTAGTTTTGGAATTATTAAAGAAAAAATATTTATGTATATCTAGAGACACAGATCCACCAACAGCAAGGCCTTGATTGGCTCGCCACAACCTGAGAGAAAAGATGCTGCTGCCATTTTGTCAATCGGGGGACAAGTGTAAATAGGATACAAGGGGTCAGGATAGAGGCTCCACCGTGGCACTCAGCACAGCCCCCTGTATGAATCCACAATGGAACCACAGATCCAGATGGCAATTTTTTTTAAATATACCCAGTCACAGATCTACTCACAAACTCACTCACAAACCCACTTCACACCAACAACCAGTCCCACATCCAGTCACTCACACACCCACTCAGAGACCCAGAACGACACTCACGCACCCATACAGCCACTCACACACCTACTCAGAGACCCAAAAAAACATGTTAGTTAGGTTCAGATTTTACATGTACAAAACCATAGAAATTCAGCAGATATTGTTATAGTTATCTCAAGTAACAATAACTGGTGCCCTAAGGTAACAATAACTCATGTCCTTGCCATTCACTGCTAATTACCCCACATATCACATCACTTATGACATATTCTATGACATAGTTGATAGTATCACAGCAATATTTGCAGTCAAATTATTGATGAGAAAACTGTGTATGGCAGGGTTGCAAGTTATAGCTACCTTAGGGCACAAGGTATAGTTACTTGAGATAACTATAAGTGCTGAATTTCTATGGTTTTGTGTGTGTAAAATCTGAACTTAACTATAACACCCCTGTATCCTTTGTTTTGTGTAGTGAATTTCGAGTTTTTTTTTAAATTCTATTTCCTAACTATAATGTCCCTGTAACCTTTGTTTTTTCAGTGGATTTTCCATATATATATATATATATATATATATTACCTACTGGCGGTCGCCAGTAGGTATATATAGTTAGGATTTTTTCTCTATGGGATTTTTGAAAATTCTATGTCTAATAACTTTGGCGTTTGTAGACGGAATTGGCTGAAATTTTCAGGAAAATGGAACATTTTGTTTCTGAGCAGCCCCTGAAAATTTGGGGGGGTTTCGTCAAGGGGGGGCCGAGAAAAAAGGGGGGTCCCAAAACGTGTTTTTAACATTGAGTTTTCCATAGGGCGGTTGGCCTCACTTTTAGCCCGATAGGCTGAATGGATTTGCACAAAACTTGGCAAAATTGTAGGGACTGGTAGCCCGATGTGCCTTTTGTAGGTCTCAATATATGTGCTACAGTGGATTTTGAGAAATTAACGTTCAAAAAAAGATATATATCTAGAGCCGCGCCTGGAGCGCTCCTCCGTACGCGTACCGGGGAGCGCTCCAGGCGCGCAACGCGACTTGCGCACGGCAAGCTGATTGGTTCTCGGGTGTCTATAAACATTCGAAACAGTCCGCAGCGGCCGCCATCTTGTGTCTCGGTAGGATTGAGACACAAGAGGTGGCAAAAATCAAAGGGGGAAATGAGCAAGAGGGGGCAGGGTACACACCCCCTGACCCCCTAGGTTTTCGCGGGGGTGAGCGCCCGGTACCCGCACCGGGGAGCGTACGGGGGAGCGTACCATGGAGATTAAAAATGACAGACTTTTAAAAAAATAAATCTTCTTTTTAAAAATTGGAGGTAGTTCTGAAAAGAACTTTTTTTTTTGATTTTGTTGTTTTATATATTTTTTTTGTTTTTGTTGTTTTATATTTTTTTAGACTTTTTAAAACAATTTTATATTTTTTTGGGATTTTTTTTCAAGGGAAAAACAAAAACAAGGATTCCAAAACTGCTCAACAGGAGCAAAAAAATTTGAACATTTAGGGACTGGAAGAGCAGCGGTGTTGCTGTTTCTTTAGGGCAATCAGTTCAACACTCTGCTCCCCATAGCAGAGCAGTTCGTCACACTCTGTGCACGAAAATTTGATGCCCGCAAACACCGGCTGAATGTTAGGGACCATTCTTCCACGGGGTGGTCCCGAAGGTGTTGCTCCACCAGTGGAGGTGCTGCCGCCATCTGTGGGTACATTCCGTGCCAGCTCTCTGACACTCTCCCTGGCAAAGTTGTTAGGGTGTCTTCTTTTCACATCCCGGATCAAATTAGCATTCCCAAAACTATATTTTTTCAGAGGATTGCCTCTGGATAAACTACTCCCACATATTTTGCATGTTACTTTGGGAGCGTTGACTTTTTTCTGTCCTTCTGGGATTTCGTAAAATTTCCAGATGAAATGGGTTTTTTTCTTTTGCTGAGGAGGGTCCTCATCTAAAAATCCCTCTGAATCACTGCTGGATGACTCTCTTGCAGCCATTGCTGGAGATCAGAAAAGTAGGAGATAGAGTAGACACAACAGCTCTTGCTCTCTCCAAGTACAAAGCAATAGTGAGAGAAATGGGTGGGTTTCACACAATTTGGAAAAAAAAAAGTTCTGAACCAATGAAAAGTGTTATTTTAAAGTCACATGGTTTGACGCGCTTACGCTACGCGCCCCGGGGCGCGTCCCGGGCGTGTATCGTAAGCGCATCGGGGCGCTTACGTTGCGCGATCGTATGCGCTTCCGGGTGCGCTTACGCGGTGCGTCATAAGACGCATCTCGCGGCTACGCGATACGTGTCTTATGACGCAATGCGTGGCGGCTACGCGATACGTCACAATGTTGTTTTCGTTCTCGGCAATAGCGCTTCCGGGACGCGCATTAGTACGCGCCCTGGGGCGCGCCGCAAGATTGCGCTTACCCGTACGTTCACCTGTCCGCGCCCCGGGAGCGCACTAAAAATAATATTAAAAAAAAATAAAAAAATTATAAAATATAAAATTAGATTTAAAATGTATTATTTTTATAAAGATTTGCTATTAAAAAACCTATGAAATTCACTGAAAAAACCATAGGTTATAGACCATATATAGTTAGGAATTAGCATTACAAAACCTTGAAAATTCACTGAAAAAACCATAGGTTATAGACCATATATAGTTAGGAATTAGCATTTAAAAAACCTTATTTTACTCACACAAAACCATTGAAATTCCATATATAGTTAGTTGTACTAACTATATATCGCGCACCCGCAATCCACTGCTGATGATGTCACATATTACATCATTCATGACATGGTCAGTGACATCACTGATGACATCACTGATGACATCTCAAATGACATCACTGATGACATCACTGATGACATCTCAAATGACATCACTGATGACATCATCTAGTGTCTGTGTGTTTTTGTAAAGTTTAAATATGTTTTACATATTGAAGAATGAGTGGATGTATGGAAGACTGAGTGTGTGTGTGGCTGGCTGGGAGGTGTGTGACTCTGTGCATATCAATGTGTACTTGTATCAGTGATTGTATAAGAGAGTAAGTATGTGTTAGTATATGTGTGAAAAGTATGGTGTTCTGTGTTTAACTGTATAGATGAGGAAATCGAAGTGTGATTGATTCTTCACAGGACTGACTAGGTGTATGAGTGCATATGATAGTGTTGTAATAATGAGTGACTGTATGTATGAGTGATTGTATGGGTGAATGAGTGAATGTGTGTGTAGACGTAGGAATCAGTGAGTGCGTATGTAGTAACTGGTATTGGTGTGTCATGATGTCATCAGTGATGTCATTTGAGATGTCATCAGTGATGTCATCAGTGATGTCACTGAAGTATGGTGTTCTGTGTTTAACTGTATAGATGAGGAAATGGAAGTGTGATTGATTCTTTACAGGACTGACTAGGTGTGTGAGTAACTCCATGGATGAGTGGCAGTGTGTGAGTGTCTGCATAGGTGTATGAGTGCATATGATAGTGTTGTAATAATGAGTGACTGTATGTATGAGTGATTGTATGGGTGAATGAGTGAATGTGTGTGTAGACGTAGGAATCAGTGAGTGCGTATGTAGTAACTGGTATTGGTGTGTCATGATGTCATCAATGATGTCATTTGAGATGTCATCAGTGATGTCATCAGTGATGTCATTTGAGATGTCATCAGTGATGTCATCAGTGATGTCACTGACCATGTCATGAATGATGTAATATGTGACATCATCAGCAGTGGATTGCGGGTGCGCGATATATAGTTAGTACAACTAACTATATATGGAATTTCAATGGGTTTGTGTGAGTAAAATAAGGTTTTTTAAATGCTAATTCCTAACTATATATGGTCTATAACCTATGGTTTTTTCAGTGAATTTTCAAGGTTTTGTAAATGCTAATTCCTAACTATATATGGTCTATAACCTATGGTTTTTTCAGTGAATATATATATATATATATATATATATATATATATATATATATATATATATATATATATATATATATATATATATATATATTTATATATGTATATAAATAAATATATATACAAATCCAACTTGCCTCAATAGTGCTTCTCCGCACCGACAGGTTCGCAGACTTCAAGAACACGCCAAAGTCAGTCTTTAAGGTATAACTTAAATTTTTATTGCGTTGCAAGCCATCAGACGCATTTCGGACTTCACGTCCTTGCTCACTGATGGGGAGTGTTTAGAGTGACCATTATTTAACCAGGGTTCACACACAAATTGCGCGCCAATTTTTCTGAGGAAAGTAAACATCAACAGAGGACTACATTCTCTGCTATAGTCCTTTGTGAAACGTTTCAGTGGGCGCCATCTTATCATTGTACTATTAACTGTATGTTATACGTATATATGTTCATTTTCACATAATACATTTGAAATAGATGCAGTGCAGTCTCGCAGTTCAATACATTTGCCCAATATATCGTGCACAAATAAATTTCTTTTGAAAATTCAACAATTTATGGATATTATATTGGCCCTTAGTGTTTGGTAAGATAACAACTGCGTAGAGGCTATTCTATACCTCGGAATGAAGACATTTTGGCTCTAAATACAGTGACGTATCACAATAACAAATTATTTTTTTATATTTAATTCTGTAATTATCTGTACAAATACTCAGAGTCCATTGTCCCCATGTGTCCACAGGGTTACCTCGTTGTGACTAGAATGTCTCTGGGACCTCGCCCTCATTCCTCCCTCCCGCGCAGCCGAGCTTGACGCTGCTGCGGCTTACCTCTGACCTGCCTGCCGCCTCCAGCGGACGCTCCTCCGGCCACGCCCACTTTCTGGCCACGCCCCCTTCGGGGCTGCTACCTACTTAGGAGCTGATTACGAGCTCGCTTCCTCATTAGGATCGCTCCCCTGCCATCCGCGGGAGCTCTCAGCCACAATCTGTTTGTTTTAATTTACTTTCACCTCGCAGCGCCTCAGCGCGCTTTTTAACGCACTGTCCCCTTACCTGTCTCTGGGACCTCGCCCTCATTCCTCCCTCCCGCGCAGCCGAGCTTGACGCTGCCGCGGCTTACCTCTGACCTGCCTGCTGCCTCCAGCGGACGCTCCTCCGGCCACGCCCACTTTCTGGCCACGCCCCCTTCGGGGCTGCTACCTACTTAGGAGCTGATTACGAGCTCGCTTCCTCATTAGGATCGCTCCCCTGCCATCCGCGGGAGCTCTCAGCCACAATCTGTTTGTTTTAATTTACTTTCACCTCGCAGCGCCTCAGCGCGCTTTTTAACGCACTGTCCCCTTACCTGTCTCTGGGACCTCGCCCTCATTCCTCCCTCCCGCGCAGCCGAGCTTGACGCTGCCACGGCTTACCTCTGACCTGCCTGCCGCCTCCAGCGGACGCTCCTCCGGCCACGCCCACTTTCTGGCCACGCCCCCTTCGGGGCTGCTACCTACTTAGGAGCTGATTACGAGCTCGCTTCCTCATTAGGATCGCTCCCCTGCCATCCGCGGGAGCTCTCAGCCACAATCTGTTTGTTTTAATTTACATTCACCTCGCAGCGCCTCAGGGCGCTTTTTAACGCACTGTCCCCTTACCTGTCTCTGGGACCTCGCCCTCATTCCTCCCTCCCGCGCAGCCGAGCTTGACGCTGCCGCGGCTTACCTCTGACCTGCCTGCCGCCTCCAGCGGACGCTCCTCCGGCCACGCCCACTTTCTGGCCACGCCCCCTTCGGGGCTGCTACCTACTTAGGAGCTGATTACGAGCTCGCTTCCTCATTAGGATCGCTCCCCTGCCATCCGCGGGAGCTCTCAGCCACAATCTGTTTGTTTTAATTTACTTTCACCTCGCAGCGCCTCAGCGCGCTTTTTAACGCACTGTCCCCTTACCTGTCTCTGGGACCTCGCCCTCATTCCTCCCTCCCGCGCAGCCGAGCTTGACGCTGCCGCGGCTTACCTCTGACCTGCCTGCCGCCTCCAGCGGACGCTCCTCCGACCACGCCCACTTTCTGGCCACGCCTCCTTTGGCCACGCCCACTTTCTGGCCACGCCCCCTTTGCTCACCAATAAACCATGTGCCTCTACCGTTCGCGCAGCGGACGGGCGCAGCGGGCGCGCCGTTTGCGCGCCGAAGGCGCGCCTAAGGCAAGCCCGTCTGCGCCCGTCCGCGACCGGCCGGGACCAGGGGCCATAGACCCTGCCCGTCCTCTGATGTATTCTTCTGCCCAACTTATTTCGTTTTCTGCTTCCACCCCTCCCTCCCCATCCACAGTTAATCTCTTATCCTTGCATGGCATCTATCTCCCCCCTCCTATTGGCCCAGTCTTGCCCATTCCCCCCCCTTTAACATCTTCCCCGCCTTCCTCCACTCGCATCTCCCCTGGTTTCCCAGCTGCTTCCGCCCTTCTCCTCAACACCCGTTCCGCTGTGAAAAATCAATCTGCTCTTTTCAATCTTTTGGACACTGACGCCCCGGACTTTCTGTTCCTTACAGAAACTTGGTTTTCCTCGGATTCCCTTCCTGATCTGCTGGCCATTCTTCCTGACACCCACTATGCTCTTCGTGCCGACCGCCCTGATGGTAAAATTGGAGGTGGAGTGGCCATGATAGTTCACCGCTCCCTCCAATTCCAGCTCTTGCCGCACCCTGGTATTTCTGGTGTGGATTTCTTGGTGGCCCGCTCGCTCAACCTCCCGGTTCCCCTGACGGTGATTCTTCTCTACCGTCCCCCTCAAAATATGCCGTCATTTGTGCCCACCCTGCAGGACCTCCTGGCCACTCTGGCTGTAAACAATTCCTCGTTACTTCTGCTCGGGGACTTTAATTTCTGGCCGGGTGACCCGCGGGAGGATTCCTCCTCCAAAGATTTGTCCGCCACCCTTCGCTGTCTCAACTTTCTCCCCCTTGTTTCGGCCCCCACCCACACCCATGGTCATACTTTGGACCAGATCTGGTCTCTACGCTGTAACTCTTCGGTTACCTCGATCTCCCCTTGCGTCTGGTCCGATCATTTTTTGATTTCTTTTTCCATCAGCCTAGGTCAACCCGAGAAAGTCTCTCCTCCCAAAAACATCTGGGCCCGGAGCTGGAACAAGACGGACCTTAGTGATCTCTCTTCTTCTCTACTTTCCTCGGCTCCCACCCTGACTAATCTCCCTGTGGAGAATCAGGCGGTTGCTATTAACAACTGGCTCTCCTCTGCTTGCGACCGGGCTGCCCCACTCAGAAAGATCAGATCAGCCCGCCCCCATGAAGCACACAAGTGGTTTTCCAGCGAGCTCAGATCGCTGAAATTAGAACTTAGGCGCTCTGAGCGTCGCTGGCGCCGCAACTACTGCCCTGATCTCCGCCTTACCTATAAAGTTCTTCTGAACAGCTACAAATCGGCCATTTTAGCGGCAAAATCCAAGTATTTCTCGGAGCGCGTAGCCCTTTCGGCCAACAAATCGCGTGAGATTTTCTCACTGGTGCGTAGCCTTGCTACCTCCGACCGTGCTAGCTTGTCCCCTGCCCCCTCTTTATCTCTTTGTCACTCCCTTAATGATTATTTTATCAATAAAATAATCACCATTAAGTCCAACATTCCGACTGTACCTGAACCCAACTTCCCGGATCACTCTTTCCGTTGTTCTTCTGTTTTTGATCACTTCCAACCCATCTCACCTGAGCTCTTCTGCGACCTTCTTGTTAAGGTCAA
This sequence comes from Lissotriton helveticus, assembly GCF_964261635.1. NCBI lineage: Eukaryota > Metazoa > Chordata > Amphibia > Caudata > Salamandridae > Lissotriton > Lissotriton helveticus. The sequence goes on along the minus strand of NC_136061.1, from coordinate 422,483,234 downwards.
GTCCGGTTCTCCGGCCGATTGTGCTCCGGCTCGGATTCTTAGATCCCTCTACACCTCCTGCCCCACCCCTCCTTTAACTCTTCTTAATTCTTGTTTGGCTTCGGGTTCTGTTCCTTCTCTCTTTAAAGCTGCCATCGTGCTTCCCATCCTGAAGAAGGCTGGCCTGGATCCTTCTCTTCCTTCGAACTTCAGGCCTATCTCCCTCCTTCCCTACCTTGGGAAGATCCTCGAGAGCTATGTGACCTCTTGTCTCTCGAACTTCATCGAGGAGAACAACATCTTGGCCCCTCGCCAGGCTGGTTTCCGACCTGGCCACTCCACTGAGAGTGTGGTCCTCGCGGTCCTGGATGAACTGAAGGGGAAGGCTGACAGCAACCTCCCCCAGGCCTTAGTTCTCTTGGATTTGACCGCTGCGTTTGACACGGTCGATCATGCCATCCTCCTCGACCGTGTCGGCGCAGCGGGCATCCAGGGCACTGCCCTCTCCTGGATCGCGTCCTTTCTTCAGGGCAGATCACAGGCAGTTCACCTCTCTGACTTTTCTGCTCCCTCTCTCCCGGTTACTTGTGGGGTACCCCAAGGCTCTTCTCTTTCCCCTCTTCTTTTCAACCTTTATATCCGCCCTCTTATCTTTTCCCTCCTCGAGCTGGGGGTCTCTGTGTACAATTACGCAGATGACCTCCAGCTCGTTTTTGACCTATCCTCTCCTACCCACTCTCTTTCCAAGTTCAGTTCTACCTTACTCTTTATTTCCCAATGGATGAGCTTTAATCATTTAAAGCTCAATCCTGACAAGACTGAGCTTGTCCTCACTGGTGGTCCCTCTAACCCCTGGTCTGCTGTTCACTGGCCCCTCTCTTTTGGTTCCCCTCCCTCCCCAGTCTCCTCCGTCCGGACCTTGGGCATCAAGATCAGCAATGATCTTTCTATGCATGCGCATATCAGCGCCGTCGTCTCTGCTTGTTTCCTTTCCCTCCGCCTCATCCGCAAAATCTCCCGGTTTTTCTCTGTTGATGCCCTTAAAACTATTATTTCTGCCCTTATTACTTCTCGCCTGGATTATGGCAATGGCCTGTTCGTAGGCATTCCGGCCTACGAAACTCGCCGCCTCCAGGCCATCCAGAACCAGGCAGCCCGTCTTGTTTTTCGTCTTCCCAAGTTTTCCCACATCACTCCTGCCCTTAAATCCCTTCATTGGCTCCCTGTTCACCTCAGATCTCACTTTAAACTTGCCTGTTTGGCTTTCCGGGCTCATGCCCGATCTGCTCCTCTCTTTATCAATTCTTTAGTTTCCTCTCATGCCCCTTGTCGTTCTCTTCGCTCGTCCTCTCTTTCTCTTCTTCACGTCCCCCGCTTCCGTAAATCCCGCACCGGAGACACTCGTTTCTCGGTGCGGGCTCCCCAGATCTGGAACTCTCTTCCCCTTTCGATTCGTTCTATTCCTATTTTTTCACATTTCCGTAAAGCTCTTAAAACTTTCTTCTTTCTTCAGGCTTTTCCTGTCTAACTTCCCCCCCGGTTCCCTAGCAAATTGTGGCTGTGATCCTCAGCGCCAGGAAGCCGCTTGGCCGCAGTGCGCTCTTATAAATATTTGTTTCATTTCATTTCATTTCATTTCATGAAATTAATGTGTGTGATGATAACTCCACTATGGTACTCTGAAATCCAGTGAGTGCTAAAATAGGTACTCACGAAAAGAAGTAGTGAGTGACCTGAAAATAAGTGCTAGATCTATGTATGACATAGATGTGAAATGTGCATAATGCTACACTAAATATAAAATATAAAATATAAACATATGATGTCACATTTTCTAAACCTGCTCAGTAATGTTAGTTGCATTTTGTCATTAGTTAAATGTTAGTACTAACACCTTTACATTTCTGTTAACATCAATTTGCATCAAGGAATATATATATATATGTGTGTGTGCTGAAATTAACTAAGGGAGGTTTGCTCTACCACTTCTTTTACAACCCTATCCTTGTGTAATAAATTGGGTGCTGGCATTGTTTATCAGATTTATTTTCAACTTTACATCATATGGAAGTATTCCCAGGCAAATATGATCCACGTATTTGGATATTTATAGCGTGATGCCCTATAATACTGTTTTAATGGGAGCGATGTTATTTATGAGTTCTTTTGTTTGAGCTGAATGCAAGCAATTTTCCAGCAGACTTGCCAGACTCCCAAAATAGCGACTTCAGCTTGCATAAAAATTACAGCTGCGTGAGTTGTGTAAATTAGGATTTGTTAACAGGCTCGGTACAAAGAGCGATAATACTCGTTCTGAACAATGCTTACAGGGCAATTCCATGCAAAAATTACATATCTTTGGGCTGAACATGCATCCATCAACTCATTTCCACCCCCTGAGCCCAGTTTGAATCCAAAATGAACTTTCTTTTGGCTTGATGTGCATTATTTAACTCATTTCTGCTCACAGAGACCGGATTCCATCGAAAAATATACCTTCTCTATGTAGACCAGTTCCTATCTTGGCCTTTGAGGTCCGATCTACATACATGTTTATATGCATCCTTTTATATAGCATGTACAATCACGAGATGGCAGGTTTGAGGCATTGTAAAGCGATATACAGGGAGCGGGATACACTTTTTGTTGTTTGCAGAGGTGTGGAACTCTACCAGTGACCTTTTAGCTGCGGAGAACAGCTGCAACTCGCCGCACCCGCTTCGCGGGTGCCGCTTCGCGGGTGCCGCTTCGTACTTGGAGTCATAACTCCCTACCTGGACCGTAGGAGATGGGGTCCGTGGGGCGTTCTGCATCACCAACTGGGCTGAGTTAGGCGTGAGCAGGGACTCACTATCCCAGGAGTCCCTGTTAGACCGTTGACACCTGGTCCCGCCTTGCCTGCCAGCCCCGCCCACAGCCCGACGATAGTACTATATACAGGATCCGGCCCCCCGCAGCGGGGGAGCGTGCCGGGCGAAGCCCGGGCAAAGGGCGGGCCGTCTGTGGCCGTCCGGGGCAGGAGGAGGCAGGGCAGGGCCACCCCCCTGACATCGGATTCTGGATCATCGGCTCTTCACATGTAAGAACTCTGGTACTGACTCTTGTTTACGGACTTTTATTGAGAATCTATTGACTGATAAACTACTAGTCTATTGTCACTTTTACAGACCTTACTTTGGCATACCTACCTATAAGGGAAATGATTCGTCGCACATATAGTGGTTGGAAATCCATGGTGGGTGGCCCCGTCCAAGGGACTCTTAACCAGTTTATTACAAGGGCAGCAAATGTATTGGAAAGAGAAATAGCCTTAACCGAGAGGAGGTTATCTTCAGAACTACTACAAAACAAACGCTCCTCCCTGGGTCTTATTCAACATGCCACTAACCCCAATTCTAAGGGAACGGAAAGGGTCGTAGATAGAGAGTTTGGTATTCCATTGCAACTACAAGATAAGTACGTACCTACCGATTCCAATAAGGAGTACGAAACTGACCCTTCTCATACTGAACCCCCAACAATAACTATCACTGAGGGGGCAAGCCAACCCAAAACTGTCTCTTCTTCGAAGGTGGACAATTCATTAAAGCCAGGACAGGGAAACAAAAGGAAGCGTAGGGAGACTTGTCAAGCGAGTAGGCGTGCAAAAACTACTAAAACTACCCCAGGTGTTACGAAGGCTTTAAATTTAAATAATGAAGGTAGGGAAACCCTGCCCTACTGCCCACCTACACCCTCTAACTCACATTTACAATTAATGGGAGCCATGGAACACCTATTGAAATCCCTCTTGCTTCCCTTAGTAGAGAGAGTGAAACGGATCAGTGACCAATTGGAGTCCCTTAAAGAAGTAATTACAACCAATACTAACCGGCTTAATGTCCCGGCCGCTCTTTTTTCAAATCCGATTTCATTAGGGCAACCGATAGAGGATAAAACGACTACACCACAAGTTGCCAAAGATGGAATCACCAGTAGTTCACAAACGAACAAACAGGCACCCTTGGAAGCGGGCAATGCTCCATAAGAGAAAAAGAGGGAATAAAGGGAGGCTCAGTAGGTTTACCAGTTCCCAAGCCCATACAAGCAGCGAGGGAATACCTTTTGAACAAATCCACACATGGTGCCTTACAACATATAGACCTCCCACCAGAAGCAGCACCATACGTTATAGCCCTGACTGGGGTTCCTGAATTAGCAGCAGGGAAGAAGGAAATTTACCCAGAACTTAAAAATAAGGTGATTTATTGGCTCCGTAACAACCAGCCCCTACCACCCAACCTAGATGGCGAGATACTGCATGTAAGACGACTGGGGTGGGTGGGTCATAGACCAAAGGATAAAAAAGGAGATGTCATTATAATAAATTTCAGGGACCGTAGGGTCATTGCACATATGAGGGATTGGTACCTGGAAAGTGGGGAGGGGGAATATCAACGCATAATCTTAGCTACTTTTACCCTGCATCCCTGGTGGCCAAACCGCTAGGACCCTGGAATTCATACACAAAAAATCTATCCGGCAAAGGTTTCAACATCCCAATTTCCAATCGCTTTTCACTCCTGTCAGGATGAGAGGGGGTAGACTGACTTGCTAAGAGATTAACTGGTGAGCCTCTTCCTATAACCCAGGTAGTCATATTAGAGGTTAGTCCAGATGAAGGAGATGGAGTTAAGGGAGATGGTAAGATCCCCTTCGCTTTAAGGGATCAACATCCCGACATCCAGGTTCTAGAATCAGCGAGGGACCATAGGCTTGACCCACACTGTATCGATCAGTGTGGTGTACCCATCACCCAAATAAGGAACAGAAACTCGCTTGCTAATACCCCCAATCCCACTCATTTGCAGGTTACCGAGTGTCTATTAAATAATACGCCAGCTCACTCAATAGTTTCCTGGAATATAGCAGGTATAAAGAATAAACTATCGTCTCTAGACTGGCTAGCATTTATTGACCTTTATACGGTCATTTTATTCCAGGAAACCTGGCAGGTGGTCCCTCAGTTTAGGCAGGGCTACTTGAACTTTTTTGTTCCTGCAATCCGAACTACAAGAGGTAGGCCAATGGGGGGCTTAACTACTTGGGTCAAGCAGGATGACAGTTACATGGTTACTCAGATTGATTCTGGTTGCAATGACATTCTCATTATAAGGTTAGAATGCCCAAATGCCAGAGACCTGTACATCATCAATGTATACGCGAGGGGAAAACCGGGTGGCAAACAGTCAGAGGTAGTCTCTAAGCTGGGATTCCATTTGGACAAACTCAATGGTAAAGCACATTTGTTAATAGCGGGAGATTTTAACTGTTGTTTCGAGCCCCTGGATCAAAATGATATTAACCTAGCTAAGGAGGAAGACAGTGCATGGGGCATCCCGCAACTAATTATCTCCCCGATAAAGCGCTGGACCCAGGCTGCACTCCAGCTCAATGCTCTATGCTTAGAACAGGGGTTGCGTGCAGTTAATGGTAGGACCAGCGCAGACAAAGAAGGAGCACCAACATTTGATAATGAGGTGCGTACCACTAGAATAGATCACATATTGGTTAACTTAGAATTTTGGGAATCTATTCATGATATGTCTATCATAAAAAGAGCAGAAAGTGACCATAATCCCCTTAGTTTAACTTTGGACCTGAATGGTGTATCGGCGGCTGATTCCAAACTAATAACCACTGACCTATTTCAAACAAATGATCAACGGAGGGTGAAATGGTCTGAATGTCTATTGAAAGAGGAACACATCTTAGCTATGGGGGAACTAGGCGAAAGGACATCCACAGAGCTTCAGGAATGTTTATTAAATCAAGCCTCTCTGTCCAAGGCTGCTCCTATTCATTTAACACTTTTTAACAATCTTAAAAGATTTTTTATTAAGGAGGTGACAGGATCCAGACACAACACTAAAAACCACAAACCAGTTTCCTGTTATGATAAGAGCTGTAGGGTAACCTATAAAATACTTGCTGCAGCAGTAAAATCGAAAAATAGGGATATAATCCAAGATGCAAGGCACAAGTATAAGAATGCTCAGCGAGAAGCGAAAAAATCTTGGGACGACAAATATTGGCAGTAACTATATGATGCTAGTAGATCTAGAAACATGGTAGGTTTCTGGGACCTGGTAAAATGGGGTAAGGGTTGCCCCAGAGCTCAACCAGAAAACAATGTTTCTCCTGAAATATGGGTGAAGCACTTTAAGAAGCAGTTTGCTTGCCAGGACTTGGACATTGGGATATCCCCTATCATCGTCCCTGCCAATACTTCTCAAACTCCCTTACAATTTAGCCAAAAGGAGGTAGAGTATGTCCTAAAAACTGTCCCGAAAGGCAGAGCGCCAGGTCTGGATACCATACCAGCGGACCTTTTTATTCACGGGAAAGATGTATGGGCAAAGTATATAATGCACCTTGCTAATGGGATTGCCAAAGGCTCCCCAATTCCAGATACCTGGAAGGGAGCGGAGATAATTCCCATATTTAAGAAAGGTGACCGCTCTGACCCCGCTAATTACAGGCCAATCAGCCTAATAGATTGTATTCAAAAGGTGGTGGCCAGGCTAGTCCTATCGAGGATCCAATGCTGGATTGATGATGTAGATGCCTTGTCACCTCTACAAGCTGGGTTCCGTGCACATACAAGCACGGTGGACCAGGTTTTTAGATTTGTCACTATTTATTGGAGGTTGGTAGTTCTTGGAGGGGGCACACTATACGCTGCATTCGTCGACCTAAAATCGGCCTTTGATTTAGTGCCCCGAAAGAAGTTGTGGCAAGTCCTTCAGGAACAAGGCATGCCAGTTGAACTACTTGCGTTTTTAGTTAAACTTCATGATAATAATTATGCCCAGGTCCGGTGGGGTCAAAAAGGACAGGTAACAGATAGGTTCCCAATTCTTAAAGGCATAAGACAAGGATGTGTCTTGCTCCAACACTGTTTTCTCTGTAGATCAACAGGGTTATCGACTACTACAAGGACTTTCCAACTGATGCTCCTAAGCTTAGTGGTGTGTCGATACCCCTGCTGATGTTTGCAGATGACACCCTTTTGATTTCCAAGACCCAGCAGGGCCTTCAGAGAGCAATTGGGCGTTTTGGAACCTTCTGTAATGACTATGGCCTTGTTATCAATGTGTCTAAAACCAAATTTATGGTAATGCATAAGCATATGTATGTGACAGGGAGAGCAATAATGAATGGGGAGCCACTCAAGCAAACCCAATCATTCACATATTTGGGCATTACACGAGGCTCAAGGCTTTAATGGAAAGCCCATATTAACCAACTGGTAACCAGACATGCCCAGCTGGCGGGAGTGCTCTTAAGGGAATTGCGCTCCTCGGCCACCCAACCCATAGCTCCAGCGCTTAACATTTATGACGCAAAAATTCGGGCATCTGAGTTGTATGGGGCAGAACTATGGGGCCATTAAAAATAACATACAGAGATAGGAACCTAATTAGGTCCGTGGGACTGTTTTTTCATAAGCAATTTTTTCATTTCAGCAGTATCCATGCATCTGGAGTCACAACATTAGAGGTCTCTTTTTATCAAAATATCGGAGGACCTTTGTTAGAATAGGTATGTAGTAAATCCAAGGGACATAACATCTTAGAGTACCGAGCTCATGAAATATATGATCTAAAGATACAATTTTGTATCTCTCTTATATCCACAGACATTCGGACCCTAATTCATAGATTTCGAGTACCTGATTACAGGCCTTTTAGATATATCCAGCCATTTCACGTCTCCGTCTAACCACCTACAGGGAGTACGCCCTTACGATCAGAATAAAACTTCACGGCGCATCCGCCAATTAGGTAAAAATTTGTCATACCATTAAGAGATATTCCTGGTATAGTCAATAACACTGAGGGCCTATGTTCCACTCCTAATGCGGTAAATTTACCACACTCTTTGCTTTTTTCTTTATTGTTATGTGACAGCAGATTACCAACTTTGTTGGACTTGAACTGTCCCAGAGCACCTTAAATCACAGGTGTCACTATCCATAAGACAGCATAAACCAGTGATTACTCTACAGAAATTCTGCCAGAGCCTGAGTCAGGTGAGCTATATTTCCATCTTCATTGTGCAAATCAGAGTTCTATACATAACTCTTCGCAGGTATCAGATTATTTAAAAACATCAATAACAGACCAAGAATTAACTTCACTGCTAATATAACAAAGGCTGTCTATCGACCATTAGCCCCAATAGCAGGTCAAACACCTATGGAAGTCTCTGTTTCCAACAGTTTTTTATGAATTATTGGGAAGACCATCTTTCACTATTTAGACAAATGACAGGAGAGTGCGCCATCCAAGTACCTTTATCCTCTGTGTCTGCAGACCTTATTAGTTTATATTTGTTCTATCCTGAATTCTTGGCATTCCTCATCTTTGTTCAACTTCCCTCTTTCTTTTTACGCTTACTTTTACCCTGTAAACATAGCTCTTCGCAGGTACACAGAAACGGTCTTGATGTATCTTCTAAAACAATGTGAATGTTGTTCCCAGACAGAAACACTTGCTGAAATGTCAAAAAAATAATTTGGAATATGTATCTCATAATGTTTATCTTCTTTGTAGATTGTTTTAAAAGCTTCTAGATGGTAATTTCCTGACGAAGACACTTGTTGTCGAAACGCGTAGAGAAGAATTCGTCATTACCTCATTTGTATTATTTTTATTGTTTCTTATATAAATTGTTGTCAATGCAATGTATTTTTATTATGTATAAATCTTCGAATGTAAAACTTTTATTTATATGTACATAACAATTATTAAAACCCCAAAAAATTGTTTTAAAAAAGATACCATCTTGCAGTTTCATGTTATTTCAGTAGTCTGGGTATCAACACATTGTATATCTAGGTTGCGTGCCTGGGTATGTTATTTTTAATGGTCTATCTACCCTGACCCAGGAGCTTGATCCAATTTTGAGGGGGTCCTTGTTACTTATAGTCGCAGAACTATGGGGGTCATGTAATATTTCTGCTCTGGCAATTGCCCAAAACAAATTTATTAGAGGCCTAGTGAGGTTACCTCCATCTACCCCACTTTTACCTCTATATATAGATCTGGGCAGTCAGAGGATAGAGGATGTAGCGCAATTCAGACCTATAGCATACTGGCTGAGGATTTGGGTTACCCCAGAAATCAGCCACTATGCTCAGGCACTCCTCGAGGTTAGGGACATGGACATAGCCAATAGAATAAAATGGTTCCGAGACTCCAAGGCCACCTACTCCGCCATGGGCCTTGGTGATCTATGGGAAAACCCAGCGTAAAACATTTTTCCCCCACGCAAGATCCTTAAGGAACTGTATTGGTCGATGGTCTCTTTACGAGACTTTCGAAGATGTACTGTGCCCTCATTACAATGTGAGTTTCTTGCGCTTAAACACCTACCAGCCAATGAACCCTACTGGGACCTTATTACAATCCCTGAGGATAGGAAACGGTTCCACCAATACAGGGTGGGCACTTTGCCAATTAATACCTTTACAGGCAAATGGTCCACCGGTGGGGGTGTTATGTGCCCCTTTTGCATTACACAACGAGAAAGCCCTGCTCACATCTTGTTTATCAGCCCGGTGTACAAAATTCCACAGCTAAGGTGGATTAGGCCGATTTGCCTCCAGAAAGGCATACAAAAAGGTACAGAGGCCCTTAGGGTCTTCAAAACAGACAGCTCAGAAAGTTTAATAATTGCTGTGTCTAAGTTCCTTAGCTGGATGTGGGCAATACGCAGGATTATACTGAATTCAGTAGTCGTCACCACTGTCTAGGTAACTTCTATATTTCATGAAACAATGTTTTGTATATAAGGTTTCCCTTTAGATAAATTGTTGTAAATATTGTTCTTTTTAAATGTTTTTAATGTATTTTAATATATTTATGATCTTAAGTAGAAATGTTATTCAATCAAATATAAGGAATAGCCAGAGGACAGAATTGGATGGAAGTTCTATTGTGAAATGCCCCCTTTTTGTTTGTTGTACTATCTGGGCATGATAATGCTTACTTGTTCCTCTAAATTTCTTTTAAACCCCTTGTTGTTTTTTAATATGTTTGTCTTTTATGACATGATGTCGAAATAAAGACTAATTGAATTGATATACAGGGAGCACTGGCTCCCGGTCAACAAGAGAATCACCTTCCGTCTCCTCACCCACGCACACAAAGCCCTACACAACCAAGGCCCGAGCTACCTCAACAGCCGCCTCAACTTCTACGCTCCCACACGCCATCTCCGATCGACCAGCCACGCCCTCGCTGACGTCCCCCGCATCCGAAGATCCACTACAGGAGGAAGGTCCTTCTCCTACCTGGCCGCCAAGACCTGGAACTCCCTCCAGACCCACCTCCGCCTGACCCAAGACCACCTCGCCTTCAGGAAGCAGCTCAAGACCGGGCTGTTCGAGCAGTAGCGGACCCCCCCCCAAGCGCCTTGAGACCCTCCGGGTGAGTAGTGCGCGATATAAATGTCTTGATTGATTGATTGATTGAGCAGCATTTCAAATTACAGAGTGATACACATGGCTGACAGGCCTTTTATTCCATCGGAAATACCACCCCCCCTGCCTCCCCCCGCCTGTTGCACGTTCCCGCTGGTGTTCCGCACAGAGGTTCCCACTACGTTTACTTGCACTTGGGTGATGTTCACAAAAGAATATGTTTGATGCGTGCATTGAGGTTGTCCTGGTGGAATTTGAATAGGGTGTTTTGCAGGGGGTGAGTGCGTAGTCCACTGTGCTGTTTTAAACACATCAAATTGGGCGTTAGAGCTTCGAAGGAGGGAATTTCAGAAAATTTCTGAAGGCCAGATTTATATATATATATATATATATATATACTCACACAGTCCAGGAGCCAAATTTAGGAAAGCCACACGGAAAACCATTACGGGCACAAATTTAATGCGACATGCAGGCGCTGGAAAGTACAGGCAGGCAGTTCAAAAGTAGTTAATGGCCAGACGCGTTTCAGAAGCACCACACGCTTCCTTCCTCAGTGGCCGTAAGCAATTTGGAGGAATGCTTGCACAAGTTAATTTGAAAGCGACCACAACTTGCTCCGCCCACGGGCGTCACCACCTGCTCCTCACACGAGCATGACGGCGAACAGTACCTTGGGCGTTGTATATATATATAGAGAGAGAGAGAGAGATAGAGAGAGAGAGAGAGAGGGAGAGAGAGAGAGAGAGAACATCAATATTATTATTTTTTTTTTTTTTAAAAGGAAGTGTAGAAGAGTATATGTAACTTATTTTTGATTTAAAACTAACTGCATGGTACTAAAGCTATGAGCATAGAGATTGCATACATGCATCATGGTGATAGATTGGCTGCACTGTGTTGTAATTTGTGTGCCAAAATAAATACACCGATTTGTGTAGTAGTAGCCCGTGAGAGTGATTTCCTACTTGTGTACATGCTGGGAATGAATCGGATCCCCTTCTGCAGGAAGATGTGCATCTTGCCGTATTTACAGTGCAGCACAATCCGCCCCATATGGCTGTATTTAGACATGTCTGGAGGCTGGGTAATTTGAGGATCACAGAGGCATGATCAGATAATAGGATAGTATCCATTTTATAGTCAATCGGCTCGTTTTCTGAGCCTTTAGTTACCAGGGTCTAATCTAATCTGGATTATGTTGTGTGGACACTGGAGATGGAAGCATAATCCCTCCCTGATGGGTTTAGCCGCCTTGGTGATTCATCGTAACCTAATCACAAGATGTAATATTTCCTTGCGGGTTGTACTATCACTCATCCGCACAGGCACAGGGCGCCTCCAGCGCAAGGGCCTCTGGTTATATGCAGATCCTTCGCTATAGTGACTTTTTGCGCCTCTCTATTTATCAAGTCCTGACAAATCGAGTTAAATCCTCTGCTGGGTCTTTAACTGGAACAAGGATATTTACATAATGTGCATAAAAACATGCTTTCTGCCTTTGTTCCAGCGGTGGTAACTCGCCCTTGTTTTTTAAAAACTGCATGTGCTGAACATCCCAATAGGTTTCATATTAGCTGCAATTAGTTTTTCAGATTTCCATACCCATTTCTCATCTACTTCTTTTGAGATGTTGGAAGCAAAGACTACAGGCCACGTAATACATTTATTAAGGGGAAGTCGCACATTTAGAGAAGATGTTATAGCCTTCATTGAATGTGAATCACTTCACGCCACAGGTTAATACTGTCGACTTGGGTTAAAGATACAGGGTCTGTTGTACATTTTAGGGAAGAAAGAGATAATGTTTGCCTTAAATTATTGCAACATTAATTCAACATTACCATCAAATTATCAAGGGGGAAGGTTATTAGAGGAAAATAATTAATATCTGTGTTACAAATATTCGCTACTCGTGTATGCTGTTTAGTGTATTTGTATGTATGTATTCTTTTAACATTCTTATAGAGTGCATTTGCACTATTTGACATATTAGCGCTTTACATCAAACTGAGAACATTATATACGATCAAAGCTTTATAATATTCATAGAGGGAGGCGAAGGAGGGCAAGGTTCCACAAGGGCACCGTCTTCCTCAGATACTACACTTGCTCTGCCCTCTATGGCATTGGACACTTTGCAGGAACTCGCAGGCTGCACTGTTGCTTTGCAGATCACAGTGCAGCCTTCAAGAGTCTGCACAGCCCCATAACTTGGAACAAATGTATTGATTAGGCATAGCTCCTCCAACTTTGGGCTTAACCCATGCATTGCATTCCGACACCAGGGTGCAAATACAGAAGGATCGACATGGGACGCTGCCGAATAAAATCATGGCCGCCAATGGTTTCGACAGGGAATCATGCTTGCTCATTGGATACCTAACCTTTGCATTGCTGATCTAGAAGCACACCTCCTGTTTACTAGTAGCTTCCCTCCACACCGCCTCCGTGATAGATCATGTCTTCCTGCATAAGCAGATGACCCTATTTTAAAAGTTTAGACGTGTCAAAACCTCTACAGAAATCTGGACAATGTTAATCCAGTGCAACAATAACTGCCTGACTACCAATAACTTAAAATCAAAGGTTTTTGAGTGCACATGCTGCAACAGCTGGTTTGCGAATGGAATAAAATTAAAAGGTGTGTCAGAATATAAGCACTTAGACATAACTTTAATTCGGATACCTGGTAAAGCAGGAGTTTGTGACCTTTCCCAATGTACTCCGATTTACTGTTTGGGAATTGCTCGATTCAATACTGTCCTGGAGGTGCAGCTCTTGGACCACTTATGAAGGTGTCTGAAGCCAAGATGATTTCGAAATACCCGTACTGCTCTTTTGTTATGCCAAAACAATTAAAAAAGATGTTTGATACCCTTGAATGTAATATGTCCTAACACTCCTCAATGCCTAATTCGTCTTGAATGGGGCCTGCCAGCAGTCCCCACTAAAGTGGATATGGTACTTATTATACATATTAATAAACTGAGATTTAGTGTACCCAACACCTTAACCACTATTATCTGGATATGGAAGGCTCTAAAGCTTCCCAAGGTTTGGGCCTAATGGTTGCTTAGCCCCCAACAATCTGATCTCTCATTGGAAATAAATCCTTATTGAAAAAAATAAATTCAAAATGCTAACAAAGTATAATTTCTCCTTCAAGCTTCATCGACAATAAAACATTGACGCTGGTGATATTTTATCTGTGGCTTATTACTCACGTTCCACTCAGGTATAAATATCTGTACTCTAGGGCCCCTTCATACAGTAGAAGAATATATAGCTGAAAATCTTATATTAACAAATTAATCTACTGCATTACACAGACAGATGAGAGGTCAAAGATTAAGACTGTTTATGTTGGCTATGTCATTTGGGTAATAGTTTCCCATATTTTGGCATGCACCTGCCAGCAGACTACTAATCTTTGATTGGGCAGGTCATGTAATAAAACTGCTTATAAAGTTACATATTTTATATCAGAGCCTGTGAAAGTGTTAAATACCCAAAAGAGAATGTGAACATTTAAGTTATGCCAGAAGCTTCGCAGAATTACATGATTTTTAGATTTTTTAAAGAGCCCATTGCCCTGGTTGCAAAGTGGTTTATCTGGTAATATTTACAATGTATAACGATGAATTAGAAAGTGGAATAATTTCTGATTTATGTGTAGGAAATCTGTCTTTTTCTTCGTGCTCACCACAGATTTTTCACCTCTGCTGTGCCCTTTTTTCTGACCTTAGAACTTTTTGCATTTTGCCCTTGCTAAACATGAGAAAAGCGCCTGTGCTCTTCCTGTCCCTAATTGACTTATTTAACTTGTCTATAAGTGCCTAGTATATGATATAGAAAATGTACCCAGGGGCTGGAAGTTAAATGGCACAAGTAAACTGCAGGGAATATTGTGCCATCCACTAAAGTGGCAGTGAAAACATGGCTTCAGGCCTAGCAATGTAACCAGACATTAGAAGCTTGAACTCTGCTGCACAGCTCTGTCAGAATCACCCCTTTGACAGACAGGAAGACCTCATTTTAAATATTAAATAAGTCACGCCTAAGCCCACCTTGCTGCCCACAAGGTAGAGTGCATAATATTTAAGAGTAGAATATGTGTGACATTAGAAAAAGCATGCCCCTCCAATCACTAAGCACAAACGACATTGCCATTGTTCATGCAGTAGCTTGCACATAGGAAAAGTCAAAGTATAGATTGTACACTTTAACATATAACTTTTGACCTGTAATAGGTAGACTCCATTCAAAGATTAATTTTTATATATGATAAAAATCAAATCAGCTGATGTGAAGTTGAATGTTTATTAAATATATTGGAAATGTAACTTTTAAAAAGTTACCTTTACCCTAACTGAAGCTGCTTTATGCTAATTTACATTAGCTCTCCAAGCCAATGACAAGTCTGTACTTGACCTGAATGAGGTGTGAAAAACTGTTCAAAGAGCAAAAACAGTGGCAAGGAAGTGGGCAGTTGTTCTCTCCACTTTGTAAGAAAACTAGTTAGGGTGGACTGAGGAATTTCATTCATTCCAAAGGGGCCTGCCCTGTCACAAGCTCAGCGTTTGTCCCCATAGTCAGATTGGCACCAAGCCCAGTGGGAGAAAACCTCTCCCCACAACTGTTTTGAGTGACCACAGAGGAGGTTAATTCTTATTACCTTGGTCTCACTTCTGGGTGGGCACACAGGCTCTGTACAAAGGGAGAAGGGTTTCCCCATCTAGGATTTTGAGAGTGAGGGGCACCATGGAAATGTTTGCATTAGGAAAAATAGAAACTATTGTAAAAGTGGGTAGGTTGCCCCTGGAAATTTTGACCCCATTGGTTAGGTAGTGCCCAGGAGCCATAACTAAGGCACCCCAAGGTATCACTCTGAGAACACTTACTGTACCTTTGGAAGATCAGAAGAGGACTAGACCTACTTTCTGTGACCTGAGAGGAGACATGAAGGACAGGGCCCTCGTACCCAGGACAATGAAAAGGACTACATCTGACAGTTGGCTGATCTTCTGTCTGGCTACCCGGACACAAAAAGCTGCAAGAGGCTTTTTCCCTGAAGTGTCCATATGACCAATCCCAACTAGACCTGGACTGGACTTTGCTGTTGATCTCTGTCTGACACCCTGAGAGCCTCTAAATGCCTTTCACCAAGGTCCTCAGAAGTCTATTCCTGTGGTAAGGTCAGATTTTAAGTTACAGTTTTGAAAATGGCACTTTTAGAAAGTTGGCATTTGTCTGTCCAAACCAACTGTGCCTTTCTGCCAATGTCCCCTAGGTTTCACTGTTATTGGTTGTGTATTGCTTCTCGGGACAAAAGATGCTGAGGTGTGAGGGCAGAGGGTGTTCCTGATAGGATAGCCATGGAGGAGTTGTGCCCTGCTCTGATTGCATTTGAAGGGCTCTGCTTGCAACACACACAAAGGATTCTGACCCCAGGCCTGCCCTTGCTTTTGTCTCTGGAGAAAGTTTGAAATGAGGAGCAAGTGAAGGAGAAGAACTAACCGGAACCAGATTTGGGGGTAGGCCAGAAATTCCCTCACACTGAGTCTGGCACCAGGTATAAAAGTGGCACCTTAAGGACCGCTCTTCAGAACACTCCTGAACCTCTGGAAGATTCTGAAGGATCGCTCTGCCGTCTGAAGAAGGAGGAGTAGAACTGCATGCCTTGAACCCAGGCTTCCCAGAAGTGACTTCAAGGGTCAGTTGGCTGACCTCCTATTTGAGCTACAAGGGCCAACAAGCTTTGAGAGGCCTACCCTTCTTTCCAGCTGACCAGACACTACTGGACCTGACCTAGCCCCTCTACTGGCGTCTGTGGGAATGAGTCCTGACCCTTCTAAGCGCTGTCCTCAAGGTTCCGGACCCTTGGTTTGAGCCAGAGTGTACTCCTCCCTGCGCAACTTAAGGTTTAACAGAACAGACGCAGCATGTTGCAGACTGACACAGGGCCTCACATCGCGGCACCTCACAGCTCCTGATCAACATCTCCATCAGAACCACAGCAATGTTGCACAGACCAATGCAGTACCTTGCATTGCAGCACCAACAACCACAGCCCCAGTTGAGCAGCAGCTTCTTTGGAACTGACGCAGTACTGCACAGACCAACTCAAGACCTTGCAAAACTGAACTTGTGACTGTATCCCAATCCAGCCTCACCACATAACTATAGTTGGCGCTTTGTGCTTAATGGAACTATTTTCACCTAAAATGTTAAAAACTCATATCTACAGTTTTACTGATAGGATCTTTGTCATTTTGGTATCATTTTATTAATTAAAATGACTTCTATGTTTTTAAATTGGTTTGTGATTTTGATGGAGCAGATTTCATCTGCAGTCATGCATTGTTTTATTTTTTGTGCTTCAGACAGGCTGCATTTAAATTGCCACGCACATTTTGGTGCAGGTTAAAAACATGGCACATGAAAAACATGAAAAGTGAGGCCTATTCACTTCAGACTGAAAATGCTTTTGCTGAATTAAATTAACATGTGTTTTTTTTGCAATGTAGAGAAAAAGTGGCCTTTTTACCTTTGAAGATTTTTAATAGAATGTGTTTCTCTCTTCCCAGCACATCCATGTAAACTAAATGTATTATTCCTGTCTTAATAGACTTTGACTTGTTGCATATTTTGATAAACATTTTCAGTTAATAACACCTCTTTTTATAATGTGTGTGAATTAATAATGCACTTGGGACACATAATGGACTGATTTACATGAAATTAATATTATCTTTGTGTTTGTTTTATTTTTGGGGCCTACACAAAACATGGCTGCCTGTGAATCCATCAAGGCTTTGACTTTCAATTTAATGAGAAGGGAGCATGCGCAGACTGTGGCTGCTTTCCTCATGACAAGAACAGCGTGAACTGCACATTCTTGTCATTCTGCCAATGTACCAGTTAGTTAAAAGTATCCATCTACTGCGCTGAGAAGGAAGAAGGATGAATTAGATTGAAACATTTTTCCTAGTAAATGTTGCAAATGTTTATAAATGTATTTATTCATGTATGCTTCTTTTGTTAGGACTAGTGAAGTCAGGTTTTTAGAATGAGTCAGGGAAGTGTGACCTCATGCCTTTATGACTGACCAATCACGTAAGGTTCTCCTGAAAAATGTTACATCTTTGTGTACTCTGCCAATAATTATGGTATAAATACTGTCCTCTCTGGATGGGAGCCACCACTTCTTCTTTTTCTCAGCTCAGCTGGCTTCTATGGGTTAGGTACGAGAAACGTCCCGGGAGATTGCTGAAGGGCGGGCTTGCGTCCGAGGAGTGTCAGGGGGAGGTTTCTTGCTTCCACGTCATATCTTGGCACTTCATTGCCACATTCCTTTGAGGCCTGTGAAGGGCGGGCTGCTTTCCTCTTTAGACACAGACAGACAGAGAGTGCAGTGGATCAGGATAGGATTAGATGCTAATATGTTTTGACTAATTAATTAGGTCTAAAAGATTTATTTGTCTTATGCATTTATTTCTCTTAATGGGAGATTTTTTGCCAACTATTTAATTATTGATTAGCTTTGCAAGACTATTTTTCTTAGAAACTCTTTAAGAATTGTGACTGAAATTTTGCGCCACATTTTCATAACTACATGTAATGCTTATATGCAGACTGTAATGTGTTCTGTATTATTGATATTTTTCCTGTTTTCCAAAATTCTGTAACCTAATTGATATTTTACTAATGAATAAAGGGTCAGAGAAAAATTAACTTTTTTGACTAGAAAATAAAACCCTTTAAAATAATCAACAACTCTCTTTATTGGCTTACAATAATAATTGCATTTTGACTGTTCATCTTTATTTAAATTTCTCCTGATGGTAATACATGGTGTGAAGGGCCCAACACCTTTTGAGCGGTAAAATAGAGGTAGCATGAGGGTTTTGCATTGAGAAACTACCAGAAGAAATTACCGCTCTCCATCAGTTTTTGGTAAGCAGAGGATGGTCATTATTGATTAGTTTGGTGATTAGTAATTATTGATTTCACCATCAACTACTCAACTAATGGATCATTGACCTTAAGAGGGAAATAAAATAATTGCCCAAGTTAGATAAATGTCCAAGTCCTGATTCCTGACTCCAATGCTCAGAACCTGAAGACTGGCAAAGCAGTACTGGCAGGTGATGCAAGAAGTGGTGTGAGTATCAATAGGGTTGTGAAATGGTGTTAATATGCTAGCATGTTTTTTGAAGTGTTGAAAATATTAAGTTTTTTTGCTATTGGTGAAATTTAGCTCATTTTGAATTGATGGTGTTATTGATTATATTGGTAATTTCATAGGACATACTTTTTTGGTTATTGATTACATGTTTTAACTCTTCATGTTAAGTTAGTGTCTTGTTCTATGTTGTCTGGAACACGCAGGTATGCACACCTGTGGAATCCCGGGAAGGAATAGCGGGTGGTAAATGGAAGCCACACTGCACTGAGGTTACTCGCCTGTTGGAATAACACTGAGAAGCTAAGGAGGGCTGGCAGTGTTAAATTAGGGACTATTTTCTGTGTTTGTGATTGATAGCAAAGAGTTCGCTGGTGAAACTTTGGTCTGATATCACCTAGAAAGGGTCACACTAAAGGAGTAGCAGGTTCTTCTGAGCTTGATTGATAGCAAAAGGGTTCGCTGGTGAAACTTTGGCCTAAGATATATCCTGAAGGATAAGTCCAAAGGAGTAGCAGGTTCTTCTGAGCTTGATTGACAGCAAAAGGGTTCGCTGGTGAAACTTTGGCCTAAGATATATCCTGAAGGATAAGTCCAAAGGAGTAGCAGGTTCTTCTGAGCTTGAGTGAAAGGTAAGCGGAAGGGATTTACCTGTAGTGTTTGAAGAGTAAACGGAAAGTCTTACTTTGTGAAGGGTAAGCGGAATGTGTTACTGGCAGTGAATATAAATCTATCCTTTATTTAGCACAACAGACAGAGTAGCGAATGTATTTATGTTGTTACTAACAGAGTTATTGATTAAGAGAAATATTGCAGTAAGATTTTGTGGAGGGTCAGTGGTAGGAGTAAAACTGACTGAAATTTAGATTGACAGCTTTGGAGAAAAGAAATTGCATTGAACTATTGCAAAAATGAAACTGTTTGAAGGTTTAAAGAAGCTGTTAGGAGGTAAAGTGAAAAATTCGTTTTTTATTGGTGATGCTCCTGAAGGAACACCTGTGCATTTTATGTCTACCAGTTTGGGACAAAACACATGTATGTGGGTTCACCAATGGTGCAAGATTACTGAAAAAGAGGGTGCTTTGAGGTTTCCAAAAGATGGTACTTTTGAATTGCAAATAATTGACAAATTAAGGGAAGTCTTATGTGAAATAAAGACACCATCTAAAGCTGCACAATTTGAGGCCTTACGCCTGTGGGAAAAGACAGCAAGAGAGAAAGCAAGTGAGGATAAAAAGGTAAAGCACCAGATTCAGGAGAAGAAAATTAGTGATGAAAAAGAGCTTCAAATAAATAATGATTCAGGTGATGAAATAATGGATGCATTGTTAACTGAGTGTCCACCACTTTATGTGGTTCCCATGAAAAATACTGAAAATAGTGCACCAGTAAATACTACAGGGGCTACTGCTTCTGTTGAACAGAGAGAAATACAGACTGAGAGAACTGTGCAGACATTTTATATTGAACCATTACCTGTTGATTCAGTACTGACAGTGATACCTCCAGGTGTTACTGCTTTAAATGTGCCTGATTTAGTCCAAGAATTGCAAACTGCAGATGCACAGATAATGCCTAGAAAAATTATGACTGTCCCAATTAATATGGGCCCTACTGAAAAGGTGCAAAGGGCTGCAGAAGGAGTGATTTTGCCAGAGTTTATTTCAGAAACTAAGAATTCACAGATTAGTGAACAGAAATTACCCCAAGCACTAAAAGGTGAGGGAAAAATGGTATTTACAACTTCTGCAGCCCAGGATAAAATAAATATATTTGAAAATGGGATTTTTCAAACCTGCTATGAGGAAGCAGCAGTGATTAAAAATATAGAAAACATGGGGGAACATATTAACACAGGCCCTGAAAAAGAGAAACAGCTTAGTGTTTTAAATTCAACATGTGAACATGAAGAAATTAACTGTCCCTGCTGTTTAAATAATGAAAATGTGAACCAGTGTCAAGAAAAAGAATTAATTTCCCTGAGTAAGGAAACAGCTACATGTTCATTAATTACTCATAATGGACTGACAGATTTGGCTCAAAAATATAAAACTGATGTTTCAGGAAATTTTCCATTTCAGAAAAGTTTCAGGGTACACATGGATGATGAAGCAAATGAGAAAATGTATTCTTCAGAAATGCAATTGCACCTTGCAGAAATAAAATATATTTTCAAATGCAATGGGTTTGAGAAATTAGGAGACAAGTGGGCAAGAAAACATGAGAAGAAAAAGAAACGACCAGTACTAGCAAGGAAAATGGATAAGGAAAAGAAGCCACCAGATATAATTGAGAAAAATAATAAGCAGAATGAGGGAGAAGCTTTTGCTTACTCATTGAGAGAAAAGGTGGGAGAAATGTATGTTCCTATGCTACAGAATAAAAGTGAACTTGCAGCATTTCTGAACACATTCCCACAACTGAGAGACATAATTGTGCTGTGGTACCCACAAGTTGATGGATTTGATGACTTTTTAAAAGAGTTGTGCATTAATTTGGAAATGTTCTTTTATATTGCCATGCTGACTAAATTGTGCTTTGAATCTAAAGTTGTTGTTCAAGGGCCAAGTGAAGAGACAATGAAAAGGGTTTGCATGAATGCACCATCATTTTCTGTTGTTATGGAGGAAAATATAGGAGTGATTATTTTCCTAAAGGGCAGAGTGCTAGCAAAGGATGTTGATTGGGTACAGATTAAAAGAACACAGGATGGAAGTAAAGGTGTTTTGGTTTGTGCAAATTCAGGTATGGATGTTGTACTGCTGGAAAATGTGTCCTTTTGCCATCTTTATAACAGATTTGAGCATTGGAAGAAGAAAACTAAATTTAAACATGATGCACAAAAACATGGAGAAATGCAGGTGCAAAATATGCCAGTTAAGCAAATGCAAATGTCAGTTCAGAAACAGGTACCAATGGCAGAAATTTTTCAAGCACAGATGGTCCCACAAAATATGGAAAATGCTAAAATTAATTTAAATGAGTTGCCCAGAGTAAATGTGAATTGTTTCCAGAGACATAAACAGAACCCAGTCCAACAGGTTGCTCTTTTTGCAAATGAGAGTTTTAACACTCACAATTCTGAATTTACCAATTCCATTGTGAGGGCAGTGGAAAGTCCAGATTTAGTTGCAGGAGTTTTAAAGAAAGAAATTACAAACAAAGTATTAGAAAATTGTGCACCAAAATTAGGCCCATTTGAGGAAAACTGCAAAACTGTTGTCTGTGACTCAGGCCTAGCAGAAAAACAATTATTTTGCAAATTAAGCAGCACAGATTACTGTACACCAGATAATGCTATTTTTCAGATTCCTGATGAGGATGTACATTTTAAAATGGCCCATCAAGAGACAGTTGTAGCATTGTTTTCAGAAAAGACAGTTGAAAAATTACCTTCTGCTTTGGAAAAAATATTAAACACAGAAATAAGAGAGTTCACAGAGAAGGATGCCAGGTTAATAAAATGTGCAGAACATGTCTTATTAAAATTTGAACCAGATGGCATGTATTCAGGAACACAATCAGTTCCAGGAATTTTATCAGTAAAAGGATTTTTGATGGAATTGATTGGAAGTTTATGTAACTTTCTGATCACAGGTTCACAGAAACCAAATAAAAAGAACAGAATAGTGCAGGAGATTAAAAGCATATTTTTTCCATGTTGTCCTGTGGTACCGAATCCAGCCAATATATTTTTTCACATTCCATGTGGTGAAGAATGGCTTACTTTTATTGATTTTTGCCAAGTTCATGTCACAGTGCCATTGCATGAGAATAGTCAGGAGTACTGTGAAAAAGAAGATGAATATCTGGGACACAAAATTGGAAAGGGAGGTAGAAAGGTGTCACCAGAGAAGGTGGAAATAATTTCCAAGATGAATCCACCTCAAATTCAGAAAGAAGTCAGGACATTTTTGGGAATGGTTAGCTGCTGTAGAGAGTGGTTAATAAACAGTTCCCTAGTGGCTAAGCCTTTACTGAGGCTGACACACTCAGGTGTGTCTGATCCGCTTCCATTGGACAACAATTGCACAAAAGCATTCCTAGAGTTGAAAGAGAAAAAATGGCGCGCCCCAGCACTAGGAATGAAAGTTTATTTGAAAGAAAATACACTAATTTGCAGTGAGAGGGAGGACTGCGCTCTCTCATTGCTTATTCAAAAAGATGAATGTTTTCAAGGGTCTGTGATGTATTGCCCAATGGCCTTTGACCCTAACTTCACAGAAATGTCAGCAAAAGGATTGGATTGTGATGAAAATGAAAATGAGTGTCTAAATATCATGAAAATATGCATAAAGCCAAATTCAGACTTGAAGGATGAACATCTGAGTCAGCCCAACAATGTCCATTTTGTAGATGGCCCATGTTTGAAAGGTGACACATTAAAAGCAGCACATGCTGTGCTCCTTATACATGATGTTGTCAAAGCTTCATGGCTTTTAGTAATTACCCCAGCCCAAAATTCGAAATTGATTGCCCTTACCATAACATGCAGTATATCTGCTCAATTGGGAGTCACTGTTGTCATGGGAGAGAGAAATGCTAATTCAGTTGCACAAAATTGTGTTCTGTTAGCATATACATTCTATGGAATCTTCACAGTTAAGTTTAAAGAGGCTCAAGAAAATGTTTTTGAAGCAGCACAACAGGGTTGTATCAGAACTGTTTTTGAGAAAAATGACAACTGCAAAGTGACAAATGTGTTATTGCAAAGACTGATGCCCAGGTATAAATTGCCAGTTTCTCTGAAATCAGATCATAATGTGGTCTCAAAGATAATGAGTGCAGAACAACAGATTGGACAAAGAGTGGATTGTAGCTATCTGCCTGAAGTGTCACGCATAATAAAGCAAAACAATGGCAGCACAGAGTTACCTTTTGCAAAAGACTGTTTTTCAGCATTACCAAAGTGGCTTGAAAATGCATATGCAAATGCACTTGTGGAAAACACTGAGGAGAACACTAGCCATTGCTGTGTAGGTCTGGTTGATGTACAGTGTGCAGTTTCTCACCAGATTGCAGCTGCTACACAAGATCTGCATAATGGATGGTGCAACGGTTTTGATCTGAGAGATGTTGTGGTGAAACATCTGAATCTGATCAAAGTGAAAATAAGAGTGAAAGGCCTTGGTTGAAAAAGTGCAAAGGATTGATGGTGCTCTGTCAGAGTTTCTCAGCACCTAAGTAGTCCAATTTGCATGGAAAGTATGAGCCATACTGATGACAAGCTGATGACAATGAGTAAAGAAATGCTGAAACTGTCCTGTTGAATTCCTTTTTTATTATTTTAGTTACTTATTTTAAAGAAGACTAACTGTTCCAAGAAGCTACTTACAGATCTCTGCACTAAAACATTTGAGCTTGGCTATATATGATCTGATTACAGACCAAACTTATGTTTTGCCTTAGAAATAGAAGTAACATTCTTTATGCTCAGCTTTGCAATTAAAAAAAAAAAAAAAAAATTAAAAAAAATACTGTCACTTGTGAAATGAAATATGTGTGATTAATTATAAATCATTTTATTATGATTTGAATTATCAAGAGGGTGGATTGATGGAGCAGATTTCATCTGCAGTCATGCATTGTTTTATTTTTGTGCTTCAGACAGGCTGCATTTAAATTGCCACGCACATTTTGGTGCAGGTTAAAAACATGGCACATGAAAAACATGAAAAGTGAGGCCTATTCACTTCAGACTGAAAATGCTTTTGCTGAATTAAATTAACATGTGTTTTTTTTGCAATGTAGAGAAAAAGTGGCCTTTTTACCTTTGAAGATTTTTAATAGAATGTGTTTCTCTCTTCCCAGCACATCCATGTAAACTAAATGTATTATTCCTGTCTTAATAGACTTTGACT
The DNA here is from genome assembly GCF_964261635.1 of Lissotriton helveticus. Taxonomy (NCBI): domain Eukaryota; kingdom Metazoa; phylum Chordata; class Amphibia; order Caudata; family Salamandridae; genus Lissotriton; species Lissotriton helveticus. The sequence continues at coordinate 422,458,738 of NC_136061.1, read as the reverse complement.
TGTTGCATATTTTGATAAACATTTTCAGTTAATAACACCTCTTTTTATAATGTGTGTGAATTAATAATGCACTTGGGACACATAATGGACTGATTTACATGAAATTAATATTATCTTTGTGTTTGTTTTATTTTTGGGGCCTACACAAAACATGGCTGCCTGTGAATCCATCAAGGCTTTGACTTTCAATTTAATGAGAAGGGAGCATGCGCAGACTGTGGCTGCTTTCCTCATGACAAGAACAGCGTGAACTGCACATTCTTGTCATTCTGCCAATGTACCAGTTAGTTAAAAGTATCCATCTACTGCGCTGAGAAGGAAGAAGGATGAATTAGATTGAAACATTTTTCCTAGTAAATGTTGCAAAAGTTTATAAATGTATTTATTCATGTATGCTTCTTTTGTTAGGACTAGTGAAGTCAGGTTTTTAGAATGAGTCAGGGAAGTGTGACCTCATGCCTTTATGACTGACCAATCACGTAAGGTTCTCCTGAAAAATGTTACATCTTTGTGTACTCTGCCAATAATTATGGTATAAATACTGTCCTCTCTGGATGGGAGCCACCACTTCTTCTTTTTCTCAGCTCAGCTGGCTTCTATGGGTTAGGTACGAGAAACGTCCCGGGAGATTGCTGAAGGGCGGGCTTGCGTCCGAGGAGTGTCAGGGGGAGGTTTCTTGCTTCCACGTCATATCTTGGCACTTCATTGCCACATTCCTTTGAGGCCTGTGAAGGGCGGGCTGCTTTCCTCTTTAGACACAGACAGACAGAGAGTGCAGTGGATCAGGATAGGATTAGATGCTAATATGTTTTGACTAATTAATTAGGTCTAAAAGATTTATTTGTCTTATGCATTTATTTCTCTTAATGGGAGATTTTTTGCCAACTATTTAATTATTGATTAGCTTTGCAAGACTATTTTTCTTAGAAACTCTTTAAGAATTGTGACTGAAATTTTGCGCCACATTTTCATAACTACATGTAATGCTTATATGCAGACTGTAATGTGTTCTGTATTATTGATATTTTTCCTGTTTTCCAAAATTCTGTAACCTAATTGATATTTTACTAATGAATAAAGGGTCAGAGAAAAATTAACTTTTTTGACTAGAAAATAAAACCCTTTAAAATAATCAACAACTCTCTTTATTGGCTTACAATAATAATTGCATTTTGACTGTTCATCTTTATTTAAATTTCTCCTGATGGTAATACATGGTGTGAAGGGCCCAACACCTTTTGAGCGGTAAAATAGAGGTAGCATGAGGGTTTTGCATTGAGAAACTACCAGAAGAAATTACCGCTCTCCATCAATTTCACTGATTGTTGCATAAGACATTTCTTTGAAGAAAATGAGAGGCTTCACCAAAATTACACTAAACTCAGTGGCCAGTTATGCGATCACGAGTGCAAGGTTGTTATTGATTCTTCACATACAACTGCCTTATCCGAGGTCTGAGAGGAGCATGCAGTTTTAGTTGAACTTCAACAGTGTTTTGATTATGTGGCATACATGGCTTGCTGCCAACAGTCTTATGGGGACCAGTCCAAAAGGCTTTGAGGCCGGATGGCTGGTGCAAACAGGAAAGGATCCCCTTTGACCAATGTTTGGGACCATGCTGAGAATCCTCATCTGTCACAGGAAGCCATTAACAAGGCCTTTCTGGAGTATTATAAACAACTTACAGAAAGGTCCCAGATATTCCAATTGACATTTTTCTCTGCTGTTTTACTTTACGCAGGCTGACACGCCAACATGAAGAGGAATTTAGGCTATTGATTTCTGTACAGGAAGTCAAAAACACCATGTGATCTTTAGCACAATGCTAAGTCCCTGGCACTGATGGCCTTCCACTTGAATTTTCTGTGGTCCTTCCAAATCTATTAGCGCCCAAGCTGGTGACATTTTAGAATGCATCACTGGGAGGCGGGACCATTCCGCCCACAACCCATAAGGCGTTGGTAACCACCCTATGGGAAACTCCCAGACGAGTTATCAGCACACTAACATTCCATACTAAATGTTCAGAAAATCTTGACTAACAGGTTACTGGCACACATACCATACCTTATCCAGGCCGACCAAAATGGCTCTATTACAGGCCAAAGATCATCTCAGAACATTTGTCTATGTTTAAAATCTCCCAAGACATGGCTTGATGGCCCCATCTCCCACCTGTTTGTGCTGATGATTGAGCCCTTCACCACACACCTTTGACTGATCATTAGAAATTGGATGATCCAAAATGGTGGCAGAAACAATATGGTCTCCCTCTATGCAGATAATGTACTATTATAAATGGAGGAGGCAAAGACCAATATAGCTGCAGTCCTCAGGGAATTACAAATTTGTGACAGTCTATCTGGACTAAAAGTGAACCAGTATATTCCTGTTAAAGCCAAGAGTGGGTTGGCCCCAGTAATGGCTGCCACTAGTCTCAAGTGGTAGGGCAGCGCAGGGGGTTGGGATGTTGGAGGGAGGAATACAAATAAAAATTAATGGGCCTTTCCTGCCGCTCCTGCTGCTGGCCTCCTTGAAGCAGGGTCTAGTTTTACCATATTCAGGCCCATTCTGTCCACATATGAAGCATGAGAATCTCAATTGTCTCTGCCAGCCCATAGACAGGGTTGTGCTAAAATTGTCCCCACTGCTTAGAGCGTTTACAGAGGCAGTAGGCCTCACAACCTCCTGCAAACTCAGATGTATCTCTCCTAAGAAGGCCAATAACCTCAGGTCACCGGCTTTCTGATGAACAAGTCTTCGAGCCCCTGTCCTCTGCATGTGCATCTTTCTGAACATCAAGAAGATGTAGCAATAACAGGATGCATCTGTCATCTAGAAGAACAAGATGGGCTACGAGTAGAAGTGGGGCCAACTGGGACTTTCTGCAGCTTTGGAAACTAAGATAGCAACAGGGCTTAAAATAAACAATAGACTTATAAGGAACTTTCGCCTCAAAGCTTCCGAGAAGTGACACAAATAGTTTTTGATAAAATATACAACTTTTTTTTATGTTCTGCGGTCAAACACCTGCTAAAGTTAAATATTGAGGTCAATGGTTCCTCATTAAAAGTGTATAAAAGGGCCCATTTGTTGATCACTTCACACAGTGGTTTTTCACTGTGAAGTGCTCCCAGTTAACTGTTTTATTTAGCCTTTTGATTGAGGTTATAATGCTTCCTTGTTCTTTGATATTCATTTTCTCTCTCCCTCTCTCTCTTTCTTTGCTTTGCCGTGATTTTGAACTTACTATATTGCATGTGTTTGCTCATGATCAGCAGTGTCTTTTGATTAATGTTGTGTCTTTGACAATTGTGTCTAAATTGTTTGAATAAATAGTGTCACTCCTGACTCAATTCCTGCATTTTCAGACACGTGTCTTGTTATTACAGACAGCACAGTTCTGTGCTAAATTTTGTGGCAAAAACCACACTCCAACAGCCTCATTGCTTCTCTTGCGATGGGGCACGAAGCACAGGCTCCCCACCCAATCCAGATGTTGCTCTCATGCTATGAGAGCAGTGCTGAGATTAACCTAAGTGGGCTGGTCTGACACTAGCTCAGGCATAGGGAGCCTGTGCCGTTTCTCCACCTGGCTTTAGAATACAGCTGGGTTGAAGAAACCTAAGGGCCCATGTCTTTTTGGCCGGCCTAACACATCCGGCCAAACAGACATGCACACTTACAGTGCCCCCACCCAAGTCTCATCAGCTTTTCGTCTCAGAGTACAGTGACAAAACTATTTTAAAAATTATTTTATTTATCTGCTGTGTCTGAGGAGTGGGGCGACGCTCTTCGCCATTACGGAGGAGCTGCCCCTGGATGGCCCCTCAGACATTCTTCTAAAATGGGAGGCCTTCACTATTAGATATTTGGGTATACAGTTCTATCATGAGGCAGCTGATGTATTTAATAGCAACACTGGATGGACAATGAGTTCCCTTCCTTCCTAGGCAAACTGTTTGCCTTCCCTTTTATTGCAGCTGGTCGGATAGTGTTGCTGCACCTCCTTTACTATTATGCTCATATACCATGCATTCTACCCAGAAAACATTTTAAAGAAGTAGACAGTATATTGTTGGACTTGATATGATGAGGCAGCCATCCCTGGTTAGCCTCAGACACTCTGAAACAGCTAGCAGAAAAGGAGGCAAAGGGGCTCCAGATTTTGAGCTGTATTACTTATCAGCTCAAATGCAATGGCTTTCATGATGGCCTAAACAAGAAGACTAAAGATAGCATAGCAATTAGCTCACTCACTGGGTGTTATGACCCTGCTTCCAATAGCTGGCACAGTACTGCCACTGGAAGAAACTACAGTGGGCAAAGAATACTGTATCTTACACCCCCAATTGCCACTTACGCTACTGTTGAAAGACACGGCCTGGCATCACGGTCCCTGCCTTCCCAAATCTGCTGCTGCTTCCGTCTCAGAGCTCAGCAAGCATTTGCAATGTAATAGGTCTCACATTTGTGAGAGTTTGAGCTATTGGCATTGTAAATGACAATGCCTTCTATTTATGTGTTTTGATAACCTGCAAGGAGTGAGTAAACATGCACTTTGTACTTATAGTCATTGCTTACGAGAAGCAAGGCTAGCAGTAACTTTGCCTCTTTTACTGCCAGCCTTGCTTCTCGCAAGCAATGACTATAAGTTACATTGTGATCGCCATCCCGAAGGCTACAAGATCACACTGAAGGACCGCTCCAACCGCCCCGGAGGAATTATCACCATTGCCCACAAGTCCAACCTTCCTCTGAAGCACCCTCACCAATGGCCCCACAGACTTGATGGAACACCTCCATTTCAAGATACAGACCAACCCGTCCACCACCTTCCGAGGCACCCTCATCTACAGACCCCCTGGTCCCTGTGCACCCTTCTCAGACTCCATCACCGACATCATCACCCCGCAAGCCATCACTTCAACCGACTGCGCCCTGCTCGGAGACCTCAACTTCCACCTCAACAACCTTCAAGACTCTGACTCCAAATCCGCCTCCCTCCTGGACAACCTCCACATTGGACTCAATTCAATTCAAATTTCTTTATTTCGGCAAGAGTGCCATAAAAGAGTCAAGCACAAAACATTACATTGATAAAAAACATTTTTAAACATCTATAAATCTCTATAAATATACATATCTTAACTAAACTAAGCACATCCTTTAAAATATACCAAATAACCTCCCTTTATAAAGAGTCGTCTGCTAGTTCTAATTTTGGTAATATACAACATTCATTTATAGCTGCTGTCCCTTTTTTTTCCTTAAGAAAAATATTGAATGTAAGAATCGGCTAACACTAAATATTATTACTTGGTTAGTATTGGTTTTGAGTATTCTTAGAGCCTGGTTACATGAGCTCAAACCTAACAGTAAGCATAATGGTTTAATCCATCTTTTTCTGGGTGATGCATAAGCGGGGCAAAAAAAAAACATGTGAGCCTCGGTTTCAGTCTGGTTACGGTCACACATGACACATGGTTCATCAGCCTCCAAGGGTGAATCATTTGTCCTCCTTGACCATCGTGCTATGGTTGTTTTGGTCAACAGATTCCCGTACCTAAGTTTTAAAAAAAGGGTTTTGGCTAGAGGAGGCTCTATCTCATCGAGAAAATTCTCGCAAAACGGCTCATCCTTGAAGCTAAGAAAATTTGTTACCAGAGTTCCAGCAGCCGAAACATTTGTTACCTTGTTAACCATGGAACTCCAAAATGCCCTTTTCAATATTAATTTTGCGTGAGGTGGTAAAAGTTCCGGATTTTCCCAAAAGTGATTTAAACCTATTTCAGTGAGCCAAGTTTTAACATGCTTTAACCATGGGATAGTTAATGAGTTGCCATACTCCATGATTTCCTTTAAACCATCCCTATAATCCTGCAGTTCGGGCACTCTCCACAGTCTAACCCAAAGCATCAGTGGGCGAATTATGGTATAATGGTCGGTTCTTTTGACGTTAAGATCCAATTCAAGAGGAACTAGGGGGGTACCTCTTGGGACCCTTACCAAACTCCTCATAAAATTGTTGTCCAAAACGCGAAAAGAATCTTTTGATCCTGGCCCCCAAATTTCTGCGCCATACAGCGCTGCCGGTTGGACCTTGAATTTAAATAGCTCGACTACCGGGGACACCGCTTTACTAGTGCTCAAACTTTGTTTTCTAAGGATTGGCTTTACATTCTGAATAAATGCTAATTTACTTTTTTCCCTTTGGGCTCTCCAGGAAAGATTCGAATCTAAGGTAACCCCCAAGTATGAAAAATGTGAAACCGATTCTAGTTTAGCACCATCCAAAATTAAACATCCTTTGGCTTTTTTTTGTGGATTAAGGGACATACATTTGGTCTTATTCCCATTTATCTCCAGGCCTTTCTTACTACAATATTTGCTAAAAGAATTGAGTAGTGCTTGGAGGCCTTTTTTTGTTTGGGAAATCAGAATAGTGTCGTCAGCAAACAACAATGATGTCACCCTTTCACCATTCAGTTTTGGTGAATCATTTATACATCCTTCTAGATGTTTGGGGATGTCATTCACAAAGAGTGAAAAAAGTGTAGGGGCCAAAACACAGCCTTGGCGAACTCCACGCTCAATAGGAATTTTTTGGGTTAATTCCCCATTTGGGCCCCATCGAATTTTCGCATAATTCCTTTCGTGCAGTTCTTTTATCTGGACCAACAGGCTGTTTGGGAGACCTACAGCATTCAGTGTTTTCCATAAAAGATTGCGCGGCACTAAGTCGAACGCTGCTCTCAAATCGACGAAAGCAACGTATAAGTGGCCCTTTTTAATGTGTACATATTTCCAATAGAGACAGCAGAATCTGAATATCTGGTCAATAGTGCTTACTTTACTACGGAACCCAGCTTGGAATTTCGTTAAAATTGCGTTCTCATCGATCCAGTCACTGACACGAGTTAGTATGTGTCGTGAATAAATTTTCTGGAGGATGTCCATCAAGCTGATTGGCCGGTAATTGGAGGGGTCCATCCGATCCCCTTTTTTGTAGATTAAAACAATTTCTGCCCCCCGCCAACTTTCAGGGAAATCTAAGCAAAGGGATAACATATTACACAAGTAATTTATATATGGTGCCCAGACAGTTAGATCATGTTTGTATAGATCACCAGGGATCTTATCCAAGCCTGGGGCTTTACCAGTCTTTACTAGATTAATTGCCGACTCTGTTTCGGCTATTGTGAAGCCCATGCAATCTGTGGGGTATTCAAGACATGGAACATCCACATCGGCTCCAATATCCTCGTATTTTTTATAGAGGTTGGTGAAATGGTTAACCCATGTTGACTCGTCCAAGTGGACGTCTTTTGCCACTCTCCCTACATGGTTCCCATTGGCTACCAGCCTCCAGAAGCCTACATTATCATTAGTTTTAACAGCCACCAACATATCGGCCCATAATTCTTCCTCCCAAGCTTTTTTGGAGGCCTTTTGTACTTGCTTATAGTCATTCCTTGCAGTTTTTATATCAGGTATAATATTAGATTTTATAGCTAATATAAGAGCCCTTTTGGATTCCCTACAGATTCTATCATACCATGGTTTGCTGTGGGACAGATTCTGTGTTTTTTGTTGTTTTTTTTTGGGCATTTTGGTTACAAGCATTTTTAAATCGTTAAAACATTTTTTGTGCAATGACATAAAATAAAGAGGATTTCCCTCTATAGCTTTGGGACCTACAAATGAGACAAAAGACCCTGCAAAGAGTGTGTATATTTCCGCCAGGACCTCGCCATGGTCCAATATAAATGGCCATTTGAGGGCTCGTCTGTTGTTGCTAACATGTATCTCCATATTGGCGCCATTGTCTGCTAGCGATGTACCCACAACACCCTGAAACAACGAAGCTTCAATTAGTAGACTCAGGGGAAAATGATCACTTTCTAATCTATCCTTTACCTCAAGGTCCACAATACAATGCCAAATAGGGATAGATACAATTACAAAGTCTAAATTGCTCCTATAATTCTTTCTACTGAAAGTTGTTTTTTTCAGGATGTCAGACGGTAACCGTCCATTACAGGCCCTGAGAGAATACTCCGCACAAAAGTTTGTTATTTGTACTGCCAAAGTCGAACATTTAGTTGGTTTGGCGTTCTCTAGTGCAGGGATTTTGTTTGCATGATCCTCATCTTCAAAAATATCACTGAGCCCCGGGACTGGTTCATAATTACAATTTAGGATCTCCTGCCAATATAACGTGATCGTCTTTACTATCCAACCCACTTAAGAAGGAATCTAATTTGGCTAAGGTAGGTGAAACTTTTGACAGGGATATTGGTCTATTGTAGACATTTATTAAGTGTAGTTTTTTCCCTTCACGTGTGATGATCTTAAGCACTAGTATATCGGGTGAATTTACGTTTACCACCTCAGTTTGTACCCTCAAATTAACATTCACCCAAATTAATAGGCCCCCCGATGGCCTTCCACTCCTAGATGGAGTGGCACCTATTCCAAACGATTTATATCCTATTCTATGTGGTGTGACCACCGCCCATGTCTCCTGTAGCAAACAGAAGTCATGGGTACCAACAAATCCTGCCCATTCAGGGTCCCTTAGATGTTTTGAGACTCCAGCTATGTTCCAGGAGACCAACCTTAGAGGCTCCATCTCATCGACCGAGGTCGCGGATTGCACCACCAATGTTGGCTCCTCGATCGTTGGAGAACGTCTCAACAGTTCTTCTTCTGCTGCACCCAGTACCTCAAAACCTCTCCCAATCTCCAGCCTAACATTTTCATCCCTCAATACTGTATTTATTATTAGTCTATTCGATACGTTTAGGCACCCCGGGACAGCCCCAGTTACTGTATCTTGGTAATATCCCAAGGTTCCTAAGTCATCAAACTCCCTTAAAGGTAGTACTGCGGCTAAGTTCAGGTGAAAAAGGCCATCCCTATGTATGCTTGTAAGAGCTTGGAGATCGTTGTCGCGCCTCAAGGGTTGCTGGATGTTATCGATCGATCTCGAAACTGGGGTATCCAAAGTTACAGCCGGGTTGGTTGGGAGTATTGCAGTTGTTGGAAAATGTACCCCGACAGTCCTCATCCCTTCTACACCAGTAACTTTATCATCCGTTCTAATGGGGCTGATTCCGCTTCCATCATTCCCTTCGCTCACAGGATGTCAATCGCAGTCATCTAGGCCATTAAAGATATCATACCTATTAATGGTCTCTAGGGGCGTAAATGGATTTAAGTGATCCATTCTCCTATTTGCTGAAAAATTGGACCTAATTGGTACAAGGTTCCAACCATAGGGATCTGGGGCCAACGAAGGATATGGTGCATATGAATTCGTCCTAACACCATGTACAATTGAGGAGCGGGCTTGTATTTGCATGGGTTGAGGAGGATGATACTGAGATGAAAAAACCACTGATCTGGGATAGAAGTATGTTAATGGTCGGGGAATAATACAATTTTGGGTATTGCCTACGGGCCAATTTAATATAAAATGGACAGCATTGGGGTCCCTGAAGTTCACTACCACCACGTCACCCTCAATGTCCTTATGTCTACCACCCAACCACTGAGTTCGGCGAACATTTATGATGTCGCCGTTAATACTACTAGAAATTGGCCTGTTTAACCTAAGCCAATGAATGATCTTATTTTTCAATTGGACGTAACCTTCCCGCTTGTTTTCTTCTAGCGCGGGGACCCCTGTAAGGACTACAACAAAGGGTACTGCCTCCGGTGGTAATTCTGGAAGTGGGGCCCTGTTTGGTCTTCCCTGCTTGTGCCTAGTGCCTTCTGCTTCCCTAGATGGTCTTTTCAGTAGTGTTTCTCCTATCCCATTTGATGGATTGCAGGCTATCAGGGCAGGTTTTGTTTTTGGCAGAGTCGATGGTTGTCTTTCACCTTTATTATCCATTGGATTCATTATGGTTGGGATCTTGTTTCTAGCAGTACTGGGAGCAGATGTGGTGGGTTGTGCAGTCAGTGTATTAGATTGTGTGACCATATTTGGAACTAATAGGGTAGGAACTTCTTTCTTCCCCAATTCCTTTTCCAAATTCCCAAGTCGTTCTTCAACCTTATTCAATCTCTCTAGAATTGCTAAAGAGTAACTCTTTATTAAGTTTCCGATACTTTCCAGTGTGACTAAGTTTTGGGCTGCTTGGGACGTAATGGCATCTGGGCAGATAGTGGGACAGGCTTCCCCCTTTGAAAGCAAGGAAGCTGGCGGTGGAAACATTGGGTTTGTAGTCTCAGATGCAGTTATTACAGCCTTGTCGCGCCCAGTGATCTTTGCCTTTTTGCCAAAGTCTGAATGGCTTAGTTTTTGTTGTGTGAATTCCCCCCTTTTCCGCCTTTTTTTAGTAGGTTTTGGACCATAATTCCTAGATAGCGGAATTCTACCTTTTGCCTTATTCCGTGTATTCATGCGGGGCGGGGGTGCAGGAGTGATCAGTGCCTTAGTTGTTATGAGCGCACTGTTGCAGGTAGTGGGCGAAGGGCCAATTAGATCTGGTTTGGAGGAACTGCTAAGAATGGGTGGACAGTCTCTAAATACCAAAGGTAAATTATCTAGTTCTAATAGGCTTTCGTTACCATTTGGACTCCCTCGATCAATAGGGGCAACAGAAGCAGGTGACTGTGGTGCCAACCTAATCTTCATACTTTCTACAGAACGACGGCGTTCTGCACGTCGTTCTGCTAAAGTAATCTCCCTCGGGACATCCCCCACTGACTTTGTAAAGTATTTATCCAAAGTACCATTGGACGTACCCCTTGTCTTATCCAACATGGCTATATCCGTATTTAAGAGTGGAGATGACATTTGAAACGAACAGCCAAATATAGCAGAACAAACAGGGTAAACTTAATTTAACCTTACGCAAGTAAGATACAAATAATCAAGGGGGTAAGCCCAGTCCAGTCTCTTTAGGCCTCTGAGGGCCACAGAGGGCCACAGAGGGCCCGCCCTTTGCCCGGGCTTAGCCCCGGGCGCTCCCGCGCGCTCCCGCGCGCTCCCTCGCAGCGTATTACGCTGGATTTTATAAGCGTCAAGAGCAGGTTGGGCGGGGTGGGGCGGTCAGGGAGAGCGGGCCAGCTGACTCGGCCTTAAACAGACCGGGACTCTTGGGAAAGTGAGTCCCGGTCACGCTCGCAGCCCTGTCTCGCACCCTGCAACAACCAAACCTTCAGGAGCACTGACAGTCGAAGCGGGACCCGCGGAGCGGGTTCCGCGAGGCGTGGGCACAAGACCTTGACGTCACAGCAGGGAAAAAGTCTCGATAGAGGTCCCACGTTGCGGCAGCTGATGCTCTCCTTTTTAACAAGTTGGGCGGGGCGGGGCGGTCAGGGAGAGCGGGCCAGCTGACTCGGCCTTAAACAGACCGGGACACTTGGGAAAGTGAGTCCCGGTCACGCTCGCAGCCCTGTCTCGCACCCTGCAACAACCAAACCTTCAGGAGCACTGACAGTCGAAGCGGGACCCGAGGAGCGGGTTCCGCGAGGCGTGGGCACAAGACCTTGGAATCACAGCAGGGAAAAAGTCTCGATAGAGGTCTCACGTTGCAGCAGCTGATGCTCTCCTTTTTAACAAGTTGGGCGGGGCGGGGCGGTCAGGGAGAGCGGGCCAGCTGACTCGGCCTTAAACAGACCGGGACTCTTGGGAAAGTGAGTCCCGGTCACGCTCGCAGCCCTGTCTCGCACCCTGCAACAACCAAACCTTCAGGAGCACTGACAGTCGAAGCGGGACCCGCGGAGCGGGTTCCGCGAGGCGTGGGCACAAGACCTTGGAGTCACAGCAGGGAAAAAGTCTCGATAGAGGTCCCACGTTGCAGCAGCTGATGCCCTCCTTTTTAACAAGTTGGGCGGGGCGGGGCGGTCAGGGAGAGCGGGCCAGCTGACTCGGCCTTAAACAGACCGGGACTCTTGGGAAAGTGAGTCCCGGTCACGCTCGCAGCCCTTTCTCGCACCCTGCCACAACCAAACCTTCAGGAGCACTGACAGTCGAAGCGGGACCCGCGTAGCGGGTTCCGCGAGGCGTGGGCACAAGACCTTGGAGTCACAGCCGGGAAAAAGTCTCGATAGAGGTCCCACGTTGCAGCAGCTGATGCTCTCCTTTTTAACAAGTTGGGCGGGGCGGGGCGGTCAGGGAGAGCGGGCCAGCTGACTCGGCCTTAAACAGACTGGGACTCTTGGGAAAGTGAGTCCCGGTCACGCTCGCAGCCCTGTCTCGCACCCTGCAACAACCAAACCTTCAGGAGCACTGACAGTCGAAGCGGGACCCGCGGAGCGGGTTCCGCGAGGCGTGGGCACAAGACCTGGAGTCACAGCAGGGAAAAAGTCTCGATAGAGGTCCCCACATTGGACTCAAACAGATCATACCAGAACCAACGCACTCAGCAGGTAACACCCTCGACCCCATCTTCAGAGCTGAAAACTCCATCGACTTCAGCAACACCTCCGAACTCCCATGACCATCGCTGCGTCCACTTCACATTCAAGACTAACATCACCCGTAAACGTCCTCACCAGCTCCAGCGCAGGAACTGGAACAAGATCTCCTATGACCAGCTCACAGCCTCCCTCAGCAGCTCCGCTCCCAACGCTACAGATGACAGCCCTACCACCGTCGCCCATGCCCTACAGAACTGGATCACTGACTGTGCCAAAGCCATCGCCCCCTCAAGAAAACTTCCAGCCCTCACACGAAGAAAGCCAGCTGGTTCTCCACCGAACTCAAAGAATCCAGACAAACCTGCAGACAACTCGAAAAGCTATGGAGGAACTCCAAAACCACAGCAGACTTTGACAGCTTCAAAGCAGCCACCACAGCCCACCACAAACTCATTAGATACGTGAGGATGAAAGCACTCCAGGACAGGATCTCCACCCACGCACACACCAATAAGCATCATCAAAGAGTTCACCCAACCCATCAGTGTGACTACTGACATCTCACCCTTCCAGGACCTCTGCGGCAGACTCAGAGCCTTCTTCCATCTCAAAACAAGGTCATCTATGACAACGTTGATGACAACAACCCTCACGCGGAACCCACACCCTCATGTTCCCTACAACACGCAACCAATACTTGACAGCTGGACCACCCTCAGCATTGAAGATACCCTGAAGACTTTAAAGTCAACCCACTCCGGGGCCCACACAGACGCCTGCCCCACCACATATACCATAGGGCCACGGACATCATCGCCCCGAGCTTCGACTAATCATCAACCGCTCCTTCGAGACTGCTTCATTCCCCGACAACTGGGAACACGCCGAGATCAACCCCCTCCTGAAAAAAACCTCGGCAGACCCCACCGACTTAAACAACTACAGACCGATCTCCTTACTCCCGTACCCGGTGAAAGTCATAGAAAAAGCCGTCAACACTCAACTCTCCTCCTTCATAGAAGAAAACAAAATCCTCAACTCCTCCCAATCAAGCTTCAGAAAGAATCACAGCACTGAAACCACCCTCATCGGCGCGACAGACGACATCTGCTCCCATCTCGACATATGGGAGCCTGTGGCCTTCATTCTCCTCGACCTCTCTGCTGCCTTCGACACAGTCTCACACGCACTCTAACCCGCAGACTCCATGATGCAGGAATCCAGAACAAGGCCCTTGACTGGCTCTGCTCATTTCTCTATGGCAGAAAGCAGCGGTCCAGACTTCCTCCTTTCCTCTCGGAACCCACAGCGACCACCTGAGGAGTCCCTCAAGGATCCTCCATCAGCCCCACCCTGATCAACGTCTACATGTCCCCACTCGCATCCATTGTCAGTTCACACGGGCTCAAAATCATATTGTACGCCGACGACGCCCAACTCATCCTTTCCCTATCCAATGAACCGAGCATCTCCAAACACAACTTTCAAGAAGGAATGGAAGCAGTCGCCAAGTGGATGAAAAACAGCTGCCTACAACACAGACAAAACCGATGGGCTCACACCCCGACGCCTGGAATGACACCTGGTGGTCTACAAACCCATGATTGATTGATTGAGAGTAGCGTTCTGCTAGGGCCTTTGCCCAGGTACTCAGATTCTCCAATGTGCATATAATAAGGCCAGTTGCTCTTTTTTTCTGGGAATAGGGACTTCCAAAGGACTACCAAAAGATAGGGTCCTCCGGTAGTCAGTAATCAAGGCCCAGACAGAAAAGTTAGGTTTGCCTTTAAGGTGAAGACGTCCCTGTATTTGACAACATGAGCTTGCCACAGGGGTCAATATCAAGAGAATTAGATATGCTGGAAAAGATTACAGCTTGTCTCCAAGTCATTTTATGGAGCAGAAAACTATGGCTAGTCTGATCAATGAACTGCTGTTGGAGTGTAACTGTGTATAACCAATGGAGCAAGAAACTGGCTAGACAACACAATTTCTCCTCACAGTGAATGATTTGTTTACTTGGTAGGGCACCTTGGTGGCAGGAAGTGGGGATGAGTACAAAAGATTTCTTTGAAGGTACCTTAGATATGGATCTGGGCAATGTGATAATGTATGAGGAGGGGGATATGCTGGAAGAACATGCTCAATACAAATGGCTTTGAGCGAAAATCTGCACCCCATGGGGCTAAACGTAATAAAAATGGTGGTAATGATTTGCTGGAAATAGGATCCAGTTACTGGTTTCCTTTATTTTCACATCTATCCATGTAAATAGCAGTAAAGGTTTGTGATACTCTACCAAGAACATTAGAAATTTAGATAAAAGGCTTGCCTAAGAGCTGTGTATATATATTATCTACTGGCGGCCGCTAGTAGATAGTTATAGTTAGGACCTATTTTCCATAGCAAATCCGCAACATTCTATTTGGAATAACTTTGGCGCCGGTTGAAGAATCTTCCCGAAATTTTCAAAACTAATGGCCAGCTCCGGTCCGCTCCTATCCTGAAAGTCTCGGGGTGATTTGTCAAGCGGGGGCCGTGAAAAAAGGGGGTCCCCATGCAATTTTCCATAGGAACCGTTCATCGCGGCTACAGCCCGAACTGCTAAACGGAATTACACCAAATTTGGCAAAGAGGTAGTCCTTAGTTCAGACTTGTGCCTTTTGCTTAAATGGTGTAAATCCGTTCAGTAGTTCCTGAGAAAATCACATTTAAAAGTACATATATATCTATGGCCGAGCAGGATCTGCGCATCCTAAGCGCACCCTGCCGTGCACGAGCTGTATTCTAATTGGCTGTCAACACTCCAAATCAGGAAATGTTGGCAGCCATCTTGTGCCTCAGTAGAACCGAGGCACAAGAAACCTATAAAAAAACGCGCTAAACGTTAAAAGGGGTTAGGGTAGAAACACCCTGACCCCTTAGGCCTGTTCAGGGGGGTCCCACAAGGACCCCCAAGGCTAAAAATGCACGGATCCTTGCCGATCAAAAAAAAAAACAAAGCGCGGTCTCCCACGCTTCAATGCTAATTAGCCCCCAGGGGGCCAAATC
Organism: Lissotriton helveticus; assembly: GCF_964261635.1. Lineage (NCBI taxonomy): Eukaryota > Metazoa > Chordata > Amphibia > Caudata > Salamandridae > Lissotriton > Lissotriton helveticus. The sequence continues at coordinate 422,443,309 of NC_136061.1, read as the reverse complement.
CCGCTGGCATGATGAATAAAAAGTGTGGGGGGGCCCCAATCCCCCCTACACTGCCCCAGGGACCGCCACCCCCAGGGCTTTAACATAATATAGGTGGGGGCTCACAGCCCCCCCGCAGCGCCGGGGACCGCCACCCCTGGGGCTTCATTAAATTGGGTGGGGGGATCTCAGATCCCCCCAGCCCCGGAGACCGCCACCCCCCGGGGCTTCTTAAAATTCGGTGGGGGGCTCTTAGGCCCCCCCCCCAGCCCCAGGCACCGCCACCCCCGGGGCTACTGGTAATTTGTTGGGGGGGCTCTTAGGCCCCCCCGCGGCCCCGGGGACCCCCACCCCCGAGCTTTATTTATTTTTGAAATACCATGAGCCCCCCCCCACATGCCCCGCAGACCTCCACCTCCCCGGGGCACTACATTTTCAAATGGGGGTTTTGTGACGGACCGCCCAGCCCCAGGAACCACCACCCCACGGGGCTTTGTAAAATTTGAGAGGGGGCCGCATGACCCCCCTCCTGGAGCCTGGTTGAGGCCCTGGGGACTGCCACCCGCTAGGGCCGACTCCTGCAGTGTCCCGGGGTGCCCACCCCTGGTACACTGCCGTTTACAACGACAGGGCAGGAGCCTCGCGGCTCCCACCCTGTTATTGCAAACTGCTTTGCTCTCTCTTTCATATAGCAAAGCAGGTTGCTTTTCCACAGGGGGAATTGGGTGGGGGGATCTCAGGTCCCCCCAGCCCCGGAGACCGCCACCCCGGGGTTTCTTAAAATTCAGTGGGGGGGCTCTTAGCCCCCCCCAGGCACCGCCACCCCCGGGGCTACTAGTAATTTGTTGGGGGGACTCTTAGGCCCCCCCGCGGCCCCGGGGACCCCACCCCCGGGCTTTATTATTTTTTTTAAATACCCTGAGCCCCCCCCACATGCCCCGCTGACCTCTACCTCCCCGGGGCACTACATTTTCAAATTGGGGGTCCGTGGCGGACCGCCCAGCCCCAAGGACCACCACCCCGCGGGGCTTTGTAAAATGTGAGAGGGGCCCGCGTGGCCCCCCTCCTGGAGCCTGGTCGAGGCCCTGGGGACCGCCACCCGCCAGTGCCGACTCCTGCAGTGTCCCTGGGTGCCCACCACCCGTACACTGCCGTTTACAATGACAGGGCAGGAGCCTCACGGCTCCCACCCTGTTATTGCAAACTGCTTTGCTCTCTCTTTCATATAGCAAAGCAGATTGCTTTTCCACAGGGGGAGCAGCATGTTAGCTGCTCCCTACGTGGAAAAGCAATGCCGACTCCCGCAGGACACCGGGAGCCGGCCGGGACCGTGGGGTGATTTGGGACCCCCCCACGGCCACCAACGGAGCAGGCCAGCCCCGGGGGATGGGGTCCTGGGAGCCATAAGTGGCAACAGTAGGGGGGCAAGGCAGCCCCCCTCCAAAATAATATTATTTAAAAAAAGGGCCATGCCCGGGAGAAGGGGTCCCTGGGGCAAATGATGGCCTCGGGAGGGGGGCCACGCGGCCCACTTCCTGATTTCTAGGTTAAAAAAAAATAATTGGGGGCAGACCCTAGGGCACGGGTACTCATAGTACGGCCCGCGGGCCAACAGCGGCCCGGCAAGCCTTCCCTGGCGGCCCGCGGACCTTGCACATATTGTACCGGCGTTTTAATTATTATTATTTTTTTTTTAAATAGTGTCTGCCAACACAAGTTGCAGCAGCGCGACTCGGAGACTGCTGCTCTGTGGGGGCCGACCGGGCGATTCCTGCCATAGTTAGAGAGGAGCAGGGGCGCTAAGAGGTGAACAACACAGCCTCATTAACATGTTAATGGTCTTTTAAAGACCTGTTAATGCGCTCGGTGCGGCTGTCTGTGTGTGTGTGCTCCGAAGCTGTCCCCGGGCTGACACAGAGGCAGGGTGAGATGACAGAGGGAAAGGGAGGGAGAGGGAAAGAAAGTGAGACAAAGGGAGGGAAAGGGAGACCGAGTGAGAGAGGGAAGGAGGAAAAGGGAAAGGGAGGGTGAGGGAGGGAAAGGGAGTGGCTTTACTGGCTACCCTCAACCAAAGTTAAAGGTTTGGAACAAGAATGAACTCTAACGGGTATAGCCTGCAGGATTGGTAAATTAGAGCTGAAAGTAGGCGGATAAAGTTATCATGGCAGCATTACGAATTTTAAAATGCTTATCTTTACTCATATTTAACTATGTGAAGTTTAGGAGGGTGCCGTGTGCTTTACTGCAGAGTCCCTGGCACTTGAGTCTATTGCATTCAAGATCCTATTAGCTTTGATTCAAGAATAGTTTCTGCCTAATACTAATACACTGGTAATAAATGTGAATTCTTCTTACTGCAGGCAAATTATGGAACAAATCAAGGAGTGCGGAATCCCTGAAGTTGAGACAAAGTGAGGGAGGGAAAGGGAGACCGGGTGAGGGAGTGAGAGGGAAGGAGGGAAGGAGGGAAGGAGGGAAGGAGGGAAGGAGGGAAGGAGGGAAAGGGAGGAAGGTAAAGGGAGGGTGAGGGAGGAAAGAGAGTGGGAGTGAGGGAGGGAAAGGGAGGGAGGGAAAGGGAGTGAGAGAGGAAAAAGGAGACAGAGTGAGGGAGTGAGAAAGGGAAAGGGAGACAGAGTGAGGGAGTGAGAGAGGGAAAGGGAGACAGAGGGAGGGCGACAGAGGGAGGGGGACAGAGTAAGGGAGAGTGAGAGAGAGGGAGAGAGGGAGAGAGAAAGAGAGCGAGAGAGAGAGTTGTCTGGTGGCTCAGTGGACGAAGGTGTCCGCTGCAGGGACCAGTGATCAACCTCATGGTCAGTTTTTTTTGGTTGGTCTAGCCCCGCCCCCTCCCCCACTGGCTCCGCCCCCACTGGTGCGGCCCTCAGACACAAACCACACTGTAAATGTGGCCCCCGAGAGAAAGTTTGCGAGTACCCATGCCCTAGGGGATGGGGTCCCCAGGGCCAATAAATTAGAAAAAGAAGGGTGGCTACACAGCTCCCCTTCTTAATTTTTTTTAAAAATGGGATCGCACTGGAGACCACGCCCCCTCCTTGCACCACTCTGCAAATGTGCCCCCTGGTGCGCTTGCAGATGGGGATCGAATTCCCCTTGAATACTGGGGGTCCCTGGGGCCAACTAGCCCACCAGGAACCTCAAGTATGTGCCAGGGGGCTGCGTTGCAGAGAGGTGTTCTGAGGCCACGCCCTTTTTACACCTCTCTGCAAAGCAGCTCCGTGGCCCTTACGGGAGGTACCTGATGGGCTAGTTGGCCCCAGGGGACCTCAGGATTCAAGGGGACTTAATCCCCCAAATTAAAACGCGCCACGGGCACGTTTGCACAGTGGTGAAGGTAGGGGGCGGAGCCTGAGGTGATATGTGTGCAAACACACCATGTGGCGGGTTTTAAGTTGGGGAATTATTTCCTCTTCAATCCTGAGGTCCCCTAGGGGCCAACTAGCCCACCAGGTACCTCCAGTAAGCGCCACGGAGCTGCGTTGCAGGGTGGTGTAAAAAGGTGTGTGGCCTCTGAATACCTCTCTGCAACACAGCTCTCTGGTGCATACTGGAGGTACCTGGTGGATTAGTTGACCCCCAGGGGACCTCAGGATTGAAGAGGAATTAATTATCCAACTTAAAACGCGCCACAAGGTGTGTTTGCACACATGTCACCTCAGGCCCACCCCCCCCTTCCTTCACCATTGTGCAAACGTGCCCTGTGGTGTGTTTTAAGTTGAGGAATTAATTCCTCTTCAATCTAGAGGGTCCGAGGGGGCCAACTAGCCCACCAGGTACTTGCAGTATGCGCCAGGGAGCTGCGCTGCATAGAGGTGTTCAGAGGCCATGCCCGTTTTTACACCTCTCTGCAATGCAGCACTGTGGCGCTTACTGGAGGTACCTAGTGGGCTAGTTGGACTCTAGGGACCCTCAGAATTCAAGGGGACTTAATCTCCCAACTTAAAATGGACACAGGGCGCATTTACACAGGGGAGAAGGGAGGGGACAGGGCCTGAGGTGACGTGTGCAAACATGCCCTGTGGCGTGTTTTAAGTTGCGGAAATAATTTCCCTTCAATCGTGAGGGCCCCTGGGAGCTAACTCGCCCTCCAGGTGCTTCCAGTCAGCGCCACTGCGCTGCGTTGCAGAGAGGTGGCCAAGGCCATGCCCTTTTTTACACCTCTCTGCAACGCAGCTCTGTGGCGCTTATTGGAGGTATCTAGTGGGCTACTTGGACCCCAGGGACCCTCAGTATTCAAGGGGACTTAATCTCCCAAATTAAAACGGATACAGGGCGCGTTTAGACAATGGTGAAGGGAGGGGATGGTGTAGGAAATTGGCTCTATATATAGTGGACCAAAGTAAAATCAGCGAAACTACGAATTCCGATTTACTCATCTGTTATCAGGAGAGACCTCAGTGCTGCATCTTTGAGCCCAGTACTGATCCTGAAAAGTAATTCTAACCATACTTACCAGTAACTTGAATTTCCTTCCATAGGCTAACATTGACTAGTTTCACTTGGAAATTCTTCTAAGTGTGGAGTTTTGGAACTTACAAATATTCCTCTAAAATCAGCCGAACTACAAATTCCAATTTACTCACCTGTTATCAGGAGAGACCTCAGTGCGGAATATTTGAGCCCAGTACTTATTCTGAAAGGTAATTCTAACTGTACTTACCAGTAACTTGAATTTCCTTCCATAGGCTAACATTGACTGGGTTCACTTGGAAATTCTTCAAAGTGTGAAGTTTTGGTACTTTAAAATATTCACCTAAAATCATCCGAACAAGGAATTCTGATTTACTCACTTGCTATCAGGAGAGAAGCTAGTGCTGCATCTTTTAGCCCAGCACTGACCCTGAAAAGTAATTCTAACCGTACTTACCAGTAACTTGTATTTCCTTCCATAGGAATCCATTGTGTGATTTTCACCAGAAAAGTTTTTAAGTGTCGATTTTCACAAACTACAAATATTCCTTAAAAATCACTTGTATGACTTTAACTCATTCTTTCTACTGTTTATAGGAGATGCACAAGTGCTGGATCCAGGATCCACCACTGAGTAAGAAAAAGTAACGATAACACTACTTACCTGCTAAGTGAATTTCCTCCCATAGGATAACATTGGTGATTCTATGTGAAAACGTTTTTCAGTGTCAACTTTTAAAATACAATAATATTCCTTAAACATCACTACTGTAACCAAAGCGCTGTTACTCAACTGTTTATGGGAGATCTCACAGGACTGAATCTAGGATCCAGTCCTGTGGTTAGAAAAGTAATCCATAAAGTAACTAATTGCATTTAACTAGAAATCCCCATTGAGCTCAATGTTGCATTGTGTTTGAAATTGTGTTGTCCATTGCAACAACTGTAACTACTGTACTTAACCGCATGCGTGCGGGCGGAATTCCGCTTGCACGCTGAGATTTTGTAAAGCGCATGTTACGTGACGAGCTGGGCTCGTCATGAGCGTGCGAGGAGGCTACCTCATGACGAGCCCAGCTCGTCATGAGCGTGGAAGGGGTTAATAGTCTATTGCCTATTTGCAAAGTATTTACACTAAAGTAATTCATTCTAAGAAAATGTATTTTGTAATGTAATGTATAATGTAATTATAATGTAATTTAAAACAAACATAAAATATCTCAAAATAAATAGTTTAAAAAAATGTAGTAAATCAGTATAAAAAAATAAATATAAGAATTAATACATTTAAACATTGTCATTTACAAAACCTTTGAAATCCACTGACAAAACCATAGGTTTCAGACATGTTATCGTTAGGAATTAGCTTTTAAAAAACCTTTGAAATTCACTGAAAAAACCATAGGTTTCAGACATGTTATAGTTGGGAATTAGCATTTAACAAACCTTAGAAATTCACTGAAAAACCATAGGTTTTAGGGGTGTTATAGTTAGCTGTACATTTCACTCGTACAAAACCATTGAAATTCCTCCGTTATAATAAGTTCTGCTAACTATAACTCGCGCGCCCCCAATCCACTGCTGATGACGTCACATATTACATCATTCATGACATGGTCAGTGACATCACTGATGACATCACTGATTACATCTCAAATGACATCACTGATGACATCACTGATGACATCATCCATGTGACAATCAGATACACCTCATCATACACTAGTATAACCTTTCATCACTCACTGTAAAATACAGAGTATCATATTTGAATCCATTGACACACCAGTACAAGTTTCTAAAAACCCACTAGATCTACACACACATCCAATCACTTACCTATATATTCACTCATACATGCTCAAAAGGATCAATAGAACACTATCAGCGATACCTATACACATATATCGACATTACACACCAGCACACATCCTATTCACTTAAGCAGTCATCCTACTCACTTATGCAAACAATGGATCATACTTACATTTACTCAGCTACACACTTATACAAACACCACTTCAATTATTCATATAGATAGTAACTCATACTTAGTGTGGTATAAAATCACTATTACAAGTATACAGTTATCCATACAGTCAATCATACAATCACTGACTCTTATGTATACTTATTAATATACAACTGTCACATACACTGCCTTTTATTTCTATAGTTTGTTGGACATGTACCATTGAGAGATATATTTGCTCATCACCAGAACCCATAAAGATATTCACTTACCCAAACAACTGTTATAACATGTAGTCTTAACCTCATATACCTACTAAATCAACTATTCACACATCTTTGGGCAGTTACACACCTTCCACCGAACCCCACACACATTCACTCTCCCATACAAATACTCAGTTAACTAATCAATAACTAATAAAGACTATTACATAGCTAGTAACCAACTGGTGCAGTAGTTTACACAACAACTGACAAAGTGATACAGATATTCACACAGTTTAGTCACTATCCAATATATTTAGTGAGACACTATAAATTAGTCAAGAAAACAGTCAATCACACTGCTACTAAATCCTCCATCAAGATATTTATATATCCACTCATTCTTCAATGCAGATTGCTATATATATAATACATATTTAAATAACGAACCAAACCACATTCACTGGATGATGTCATCAGTGATGTCATCAGTGATGTCATTTGAGATGTCATCAGTGATGTCACTGACCATGTCATGAATGATGTAATATGCGACATCATCAGCAGTGGATTGCGGTCTCGCGAGTTATAGTTTGCAGAACTATCTATAACGATGGAATTTCAATGGTTTGGTACGAGTGAAATGTCCAGCTAACTATAACACCCTTTAAACGTATGTTTTTTTCAGTGAATATATATATATGTATTCACTGAAAAAAACATAGGTTTCGGGCACGTTATAGTTAAGAAATAGCATTTAAAAAAACTTAGAAATTCACTGAAAAAAACATAGGTTTCAGGGGCGTTATAGTTAGCTGGACATTTCACTCATACAAAACCCTAGAAATGTCCCCGTTATAGTTAGTTCAGCTAACTATAACTCGCGCACCCGCAATTCACAGATGATGACGTCACATATTACATCACTCATGACATGGTCAGTGACATCACTCATGACATCAGTGATGACATCTCAAATGACATATTTTAGATGAGCCCCAGGGCTGGCGGTCCTGGGGGCTGTGGGGGGTTGTGAGCCCCCCGCAAACATTTTAGATAAGCCCCAGGGGTGGCGGTCCCCAGGGCTGGGGGGCCCCTATGGGCCCCCATTACAATAAAAGATTGCCCCTGGGATTTGGCCCACCCGGGTGCTAAATATTAACAAAGCGCGGGAACCCACGCTTCGTTTTATTTTTTCGCGGCCGGATCCGCGGGTCCTTGTGGGACCCCCCTAAGCAGGCCTAGGGGGTCAGGGTGTTTCTACCCTGCCCCCTTTTCGTGTTTTGCGCATTTGTTTTTCTGTTGTCTTGTGCCTCGGTTCTACCGACGAAAAAAGTGCCATTGAATTTCTAAATAAGATCAATGAGAATCATGAAAATATTAAATTCACTTGTAACATCAATAAACAACAAGTAGATTTTTTTGATGTTAGCATCCTTATTCGTGAGGGCCAAATAGCCACCGCCCTCGACAGAAAAAGCACTGCTGGCAATTCTATACTACATGCCAGCAGTGCTCATCCCAAACATGTCATCAATAATATCCCCTTTGGCGAGCTATTAAGGCTCAAACGTTTCTGCAGCACTGAAGAAGATTTAGCCATATGTACCACCGAAGCCCTCACGAGGTTCAAACAGAGAGGGTATAAGGATATTGTTTTAAAACAGATAGTTAACAAAATGAATGCCAAGCCCAGGGATTCTCTATTAAAAGAAAAAGAGGTACAAAATACAGATCCCATGGGAAAAGACAATGAACCTGCTCCCAGGTTTATAACAACCTATATTCATCAAGAAAGGAAGATTAGAGCTATTTTAACACAACGCTGGCCTAAACTACTTAGTGATCGGGTTCTGGCTCCAAGGCTCCCCTCCACTCCCACCATTACATATAGGAAAGGACCCTCAAAGGGAGCACAAATCACCAAGAGTTTTCCAGAACTTAGCAAAGATCAAATGTCGTTACAACCCCGGCCGGGTTTTGTAAAATGTTCCAGCTGCAGGGCTTGCAGGTTTGGAACTAAATCGATTTTATCCACACTATGTGTGGGAGGGTATGCTCAGACGTGAGTCCCTTGCTCATTGCACCATCAGGATTCAAGCAAGCCGGGCCGGCGAAGGCTGTGATGCCAGAAACCGGTCCCCGGAAGCTTGTTTCCTTCCCAGTATAAGAATTAGCTTGGTAGTTTGGTTTGCCCTGTTCCCATCATGCACTGGGACAGGAACAGACTAATTTGCATATAGCCAGGTTCTGAGCTGGGATGGTGCATTGAGCTAAACAACGGTGATGGATTAAAACCATGATCTCTTGACTTGGTAAGAGTATTCTGCATCATTCAGAAACTCTGTCCATCACCACCCCCTTTTCCAAAATCGATTTTATCTACACTATGTGTGGGAGGGTATGCTCAGACGTGAGTCCCTTGCTCATTGCACCATCAGGATTCAAGCAAGCCGGGCCTACGAAGGCTGTGATGCCAGAAACCGGTCCCCGGAAGCTTGTTTCCTTCCCAGTATAAGAATTGGCTTGGTAGTTTGGTTTGCCCTGTTCCCATCATGTACTGGGACAGGAACAGACTAATTTGCATATAGCCAGGTTCTGAGCTGGGATGGTGCATTGAGCTAAAAAACGGTGATGGATTAAAACCATGATCTCTTGACTTGGTAAGAGTATTCTGCATCATTCAGAAACTCTGTCCATCACCACCCCCTTTTCCAAAATCGATTTTATCCACACTATGTGTGGGAGGGTATGCTCAGACGTGAGTCCCTTGCTCATTGCACCATCAGGATTCAAGCAAGCCGGGCCGACGAAGGCTGTGATGCCAGAAACCGGTCCCCGGAAGCTTGTTTCCTTCCCAGTATAAGAATTGGCTTGGTAGTTTGGTTTGCCCTGTTCCCATCATGCACTGGGACAGGAACAGACTAATTTGCATATAGCCTGGTTCTGAGCTGGGATGGTGCATTGAGCTAAAAAACGGTGATGGATTAAAACCATGATCTCTTGACTTGGTAAGAGTATTCTGCATCATTCAGAAACTCTGTCCATCACCACCCCCTTTTCCAAAATAGGTTTGGAACCAATACCACAAAGTATGCCACCCCATTTAGCTCAGAAATTATCAATATTAAGGGAACTTATAATTGTAAAACTGAATACGCAGTCTATGTTCTGACATGCACCTGCGGCTTGAGATATGTGGGCAGCACCAAGCTGCAGGTGCATGTCAGAATCCTCCAGCACCTTCGAGCAATCGTTAACAACAACAGCTCTTATCCTGTCGCAGCACACTTCAAGTTAGTACACAAGAATGATTTACAGTGTCTTAGTTATTTTGTAATAGGGGCAATTCCCAAACCACGCAGAGGTGAGGATAGAGATAAGATGCAGAGAAGGTTGGAATCTAGAACTATTTTAGAATTCGACAGCAAATTCCCCAAGGGACTAAATACGAGGATTTATATCATTTTTTATAATTACAGTAACTGTAATTATACATTGGGTGTTTCGTAAAATACAGTATTGACTTTTATTACTTTATGCATATATAAAATTTAGCTGCCTCCCTGCAGCTTCGTCGTTTTTTTCAAAAAAATTCAAATACATTAAAAAATGTTTTTAAATTAACAATTTTCTTTATGGGATATATTTTTTTATTCACACATGATATTTGCACATTTAAGAGGCTGTTTTGTTTGTGACAAACCCGAATTTGGTTGACAAACAACTGTCATTAGCATATTTAACAAGAATTTCTCAAGTATAGGGAATTTTAGTGTGATGTTGCACAATTGAGCAAACAGGTGTAGCGATATATGTATAGACCTTATATTGCTTTAAAATTTTGCGTAAATTTGCACATGTTTTAATACATGTTTCCAGATTGCCTGCTTAATTTGCACATTAGATTTGTGTTGTATTTGTACATGGACATTTAAATTGCATAATATTGCACATATCTCACTGTTTTATGGTACACATATTTAGTATGAGGCGATATATGTAAAGAGACTAATGCTGCTTTATAACTTTGCGTAATTTGCACATGAGTATAAATGTTTACAGATCTTGCTCGATTTGCACAACAGTTTCAAAATGATATTTTGCACATTATAATAGGAATTGAGTGATATTGCACATATTTCTTTGCTTAATGTTGTTTTTATTTGTTTGCAATTTTTGCACAGGAAAATGCATTATATAGGAACACTAGTATGAAAGATTAGGAAAAACTAACGGTTGTTAGATATACATTTATGCATTTCCCAAAGTCCTTGTATTCATACATGAACTCAAACATGATCATTGTCTTTTTCTTTTCACTATTTACGAAACTATGTATTATAGGATGATTTGCATTTATGCTTATTAACTATTGTCGTTCTTGGATGTTCATTATGCTTTTTCTTGCTATATTTGGCAAGATTTACAAACAACTAATGACCTGTTAGAAAAAAAGACTAATTGACAGGTAACACAGTCAGCCCGTGCATAGTATCTTGATTTTGTCTATTATATCACGTGGTGCACACTAAAGCATATTTTTAAAAATGGCGGGCCGAGATCTGGCCATCTATGAGCAAGGGCATCTGCCTGAAAAGCGTCAGATTTGTAAGCTCTGTAACGAATAAAAACGTACCTGTGCCTGATTCCAGGGATTCGCGTTGTCTCTGTTCGCCTGCTGGGAAGTCCGGGGACCAGTGCTTTAAATGGGCCGGTAGTCACCGGTATTGAGTACCGGCACTTTTTCCTTTTCTCCCCTTGAGTACCGGCACTTATCCTAGAAGGAAGAGAGTACCGGTACTCATGGGACCTGAATTCAACCCAGGCAGCGCTTCCTTCATTGCTCCAGTGATACCTCTGCAGCACCTTTACCAAGCACTGCAGGGAATTAATCACGGACACGGGAGCGCTTGTCACCAGGAACCAGCGTGAGTTGCTTTGGAAGTTTGGAAGTCTTCAGAGTGGGGGTGGGAGAGGGGTCTGCAGAGTGGTTATCGGATCCATTGTTCTTTTCACAGTGGGGCTGAGAGGGGGCTGTAAAATCTAATGGGTGGTGGTGGGACGCACTGTTCAGGATTGAATATTCCGTGGACAGAACAGATTTAAAAGTGGGTTTATGGCTGTGGGAGTGATGTCCACTGAGTGTTATCTAACAGCAGCACATTAAGCGCTTTGGGGACAGGTGCCAGCTGGCCTGCCCGTCTGGGCCTCGGACCCCTCCCGGGTACAGTCTAGCTGGCCTGCCCTGGGTGTATGATCGAGGGGGGACGATGGGGGGGCACCGTTCTTCAGCTTTTATTAAGCAAATGCTTCCCTGGCTGCCATTACAACTTGATCTATATTTCTAGAGTCCCTCTTCATTCTAAAAAAATATCTTGTTGTGTAATGTGTTTGTTCTGTAAAGTATAATAATGCCTCACAGTAACTCCTTCCAGAATGAGTACACTCACGTAAAGGGACGACGAGGCACAACTTTTGAAATTACGAAACGTATTTCTTTATATCGGATAAGGGCCAAGTGTTTTTGTATCTGGTTGAGAAAGCAAGTTGGAGGAAGGCACTGAACTCTGGCTGCTGGTTCAGAATGAGTAACAGGACTGAACACCGCTCATTCGGAAGAACACACTCTTCGGAAACACTTCAATTTCATTTCCATTTTTTAAAACACATTGTTCATGAAATGCTCGATTTCACTGTTGCACAAATAAAAGACACACTCCACAAATAGACAAGCACTGTAGGCAAACACAGTAGTGACGCACACAACACAGTAACGGATACATGCACACAAACGATAATGCACAGACATAGATGAGTACATACTGCACAGATGTATATGCACCAAAGATTCATGCCCAAGCACGCACACTCAAACACTTGCGAAAACCACAAGCACGGACACACAGCACACACATTCCATCGTTAGACGCACACATACAACATGCACACATACAATTAAACACATACCAAACGCATACAAAGTCACAAAAGAAACTATGGAGCTTCTACTGGTCACCTTACAGTATCTTGCTGTGCCTTTATTCACAGCATAACATTTGATGACGCCACATTTCCTTTATGGTTATCTTGATAAATAACTACCACCTATAGTGTGTGCTGTACAAACTGAGCAAAATACACACAATTGATGGACGAAATGCAGACAAAATCAAAACATTACTGTTTTTGTTGCATAGAGCCTTGTGTTACCTGCAGGTCAAAAGTTAAGATCCTTGTAATACAGCTTAGTGAGTTATGACCCTGCAGCAAGGACCTGCCTGCAAACAAGAAGGCATATGTTTAGAACCTCGCTGTTATTTACTCAATCTTTTCTTATTTTAAAGATGCTAAAAAAGGCTACTTTGGGTAGTAAGAAACACTTATCAGTAAGTGCCATATATATAGTTATTAGTGAGATAACTAATGGACATATACATCCGACATTTTAACAATGCGTGCAGATTTTGCGCATACAACCTTGGCAAAGTCAAAAAGCTAACCCCGCCCCTTGTCCCACCTTAGCTCCTCCCTTAACTCCGCCCATGCTCCTTTTGGTGAGTACCTGCACTTATTTTTTTCCATTTAAAGCACTGGCGGGGACGGCTTGTTCTTTACATATATATATATATATATATATATATATATATATATATATATATATATATATATATATATGAGAAAACTCAGCTCCTCCTCGGCTCTCACAGCGTTTCAAGCCACAGCAGCGCACGCTTGCAGACGAGGGAGACGGACCACAAAAGTCAGCAAAGATGAAATTTATTTGCAGCCTCTACAGAGACCAGCAGCCACGAGTTTCAGGCGAGTTGCCCTTGATCACGCTGCAACAGTGCAACAAACTAAATACTTTTTTTATATACATATGCAGTGATAAGTAAACACCCTCTAGTGCTGACATCATGTGTCATGTGTTAAAAAAAAATGAAAAGTGAAGAAATACTATCACTAGGCATATAGCAGCTGAGATTGCACAATCAAGTAACTGGATAAATCCATTTTACACAAATAAAATTCATATCCCCTATAAAAAAGGCAGAAAAAATATACTGCAAGTGATCAAATCCATTGACAATTAAAACAATGGATACACATAGCAGATGAGCAAGAAATCATAGTATGAATACATGTTAATAATCTTGTTCAAAGAGTAACAAATGAATGAAACTAATTAGATCTCATAAAATGCATGTGCAAAAACTAATATAAAGCAGCCATGGATAATAAAGTGCTAACAATAGTGCAAAAGTATATATACGAAGTGAACCACAAAGACAGTGTGTAATATAATCGACATCAAAGAGATAAAATCATTATTATATACAATACTACTCAGATCCCTGAGATAAAGTGCATATATTTGCTTAATGACATAATATATCTCTTAAAAACAGTCGATAAAAGATGGTAGCAAAATTATTTTCATAATAAAATTCTTTTTGATATAAATACAAACTCTTCATCCACTACAAAAAAGTATCAAAAAAGATTACAAAAATGCAAAAATCAGAAATGTCATCCTATATACACATATTTATAAAAATATATAAATATGCACATAAATATCAGTAAATAAATAAGGGCCTATATGCAAACCAATGTTATAAAGACGGAACAACAATACAGCTGCAAATCAGTGTACAGAAAAATACAATATATAAAAGACAGGAACAATAAAATTAGAAGCCAGGGACACTGACTCAACCTCGAAATAGGAACCTAACTAAGAGGGAGCCAAGGGAAGGAAACAAGTGAACCCGAGCTAATTAGTTATCCATGTCGCTATGATGCAGACTTTATAAAAAGTGGTGCATCTTCTCAATGTTATTTAGGCCATTTGGCCAGCGACTATCGAATTCTAGTATCATTTTTGTTTCAAGCTGTCTTAAAAGTAACTCCCGGTCCCCACCTCGTTTGAGAAGGGGAATGGCCCCAACCACAAAATATTTCAAACAAGACAAATCGTTATTGTGAACTCTTTTGAAGTGGCGGGCCACTGGGTACGCCGAATCATTATGTAAGATGGCACGAAGATGCTGCAATATCCTGACGTGCACCTGGAGCTTCGTACTACCCACGTACTACAAACCACAGGTGCACGTCAGGACATAAACAGTATGGTCGGTTTTACAACTGAAGTTGCCATTGATCGGCAGGGGGTCAACACTAAAAGGTGTAGAGTAATGAGACGTGCTGACACCAAACTTACAAGCACGACAGCTTGAACATTTGAAAAAACCTTTCGAGGGTGCTAACCAAGAAGTTTTGGCTTTTAATTCTGGGGCTGCTTTGTCCAAAGTCATGCCCATATTTCTAGCCCGTCTAAAGGTGATAGTAGGATTGGCCGGTAACCTGGAGTTAAGAATATGGTCGCTGAGTACAATGGGCCAATTCTTTCTAAGTATGGCCGTCAATTTTCTGTCTTCCCTGCTGAATGCTGTGATTAAGCGTGGACAGTCATTCAGTAAAGCAGGAGAAGATGCCACCTCTAGATCCGGAGGAGCCTCAGGAAAGAGACTCTCTCTTGACCTCGACTTATCCTTTTCGATAGCTCGATTGAGGATAGTTTTAGAATAACCTCTAGTTTTTAATCTCACCATGAGCTCATTGACACAGGAGTCATAGTCAGATGGGGAACTGCATATCCTTTTTAACCTGAGGATCTCTCCGTACGGGATGCTTGCAATAGTGTGTTTAGGATGCATACTCGTAGCGTGGAGAGTAGCGTTCCCCGCTGTCGATTTTCTATGTAAAGTTGTATTGATCTGATTTTCAATTATGTAGACTTCTAAATCTAAAAACTGTATTTTGTATTTGTCAATATGGGCCGTGAAATTCAAGTTATAGGGGTTATCATTGATAGTCTGAATGAATACTAGGGCCTCTTCCTTAGTCCCTTTCCAAGCTATAAAGATGTCGTCAATATACCGTAAATAGCATTTGACATGGCTATTCATCCACACCCTATGTTGAGCGGCAAGGACCTGTTCCTCCCACCAGCCAACATGCAAGCACGCGTAGCTGGGGGAGAAACAGGCCTGTGTATATATATATGTATATATATGTGTATATATATATATATATATATATATATATATATATATATATATATATATATATATATATATCCAACGAAACAGGAGAACCAAGGCGGAGTGAAGCCACACAGAAATAGTGAGCACACTTCATTTATTTCTTTCACTTCGTGCAAGCAGGTAACACATTCAAAGCAGTCCCCAAAGTTTCATCTTGCGCCAACCGCATTTCGGGATATCAAACATCCCTTCCTCAGTGGCGTAGCTGTAAGGCAAGTGGAAGCGCCATTATGCATTCACTAAATAGTCAATTGCCGTCGCAAGTGGGCGTGGCCATACACTCTTGCATCCTGGGCATTGAAGTGCGATGCATTCTTCCCCCTGTGGGGTGGCTTCTCTATTGCTTAAATGTCAGCAAAATAATTTCCCAAGTGGGGCAGAGGCACGTTCTGACAGTCACCTGCTCTGCTTTGCCCAAGTGAACATTTGTGCCAAAGGTCAGCCCCGTCCTGTATCGGCGCTGTACTTTCTTTCCGTCCAAACAGCACCAGCACCCAGATTGGAGCCGGCATGGATCCGCACACCAGCGGAGGGCTTACTCCACGGCTGGCACAGCCGTACACATTCAACGAAACAGGAGAACCAAAGCGGAGTGAAGCCACACATATATATATTCAGCTCCAAACATCCTCCAGGACTCCACCTGTTACAGATTTGCAGCACTCACGGGGTGGTTTTTCAAAAGGGATTTATTAAAAAACCTTCAGCACATCAAAAGACGCGTTTCGGCGAATAGCCTTTGTCAATTTGCTTAACAGTTGGCGCCACGGCTATTCGTATTATATATGCATCACATGGTTTACAAACATGAACATTGAAAGAGGACTTTAGATTACTCTTCCAACACACCTCCATTTTGTAGTGTGCAAATTCGCCAATGAGACGCGATAAATATCGCAAACCTAAGAAATCTCAAAAGCATGCAGTATGTCAACCCAACACATTATTGAAAATGTGGTCTGCCTTTTACAATCCCACATTTCCACGTTATACAGCCCTGAATGGGCAAAATCAGAGTTCATCTGCATATTATGATCCTCGTAATCACGCCCTGGATGGGCTCATTGTTCAACCGTTGTAAATTAGACACATAATAGTACCACATTTCACGTATTCAATACTAGTTCAATTCAATTCAATATCATATCTCAATTCATCAGAATAATATATACTTATACACACAGTAGAAGAACCAAAACGAAAAAAGAAGAAAGAAAACGTTAGTCACAGAATCATACTCTTCACACCCCTAGCCTAAATGCACTGCCAATTCTTCGTGAACATTTAGACCATTCGGCATCTTACTTTGCAAATCAATAATATACCGCGACTCCAGCCGCCTCAATTTCTGCAGCCGATCGCCCCCTCTTACACTTACGGGGACGCTATCTAAGCACATGTATGTCAACGGGTCCCTGTTGCATCCATGTGCTTTGTCAAAATGTCTCGCGACAGGATAGGATGCGTCTGCATTATTGATGGCTCGCATATGTTCCAGTATGCGAATCTTGACTGCATGGGTAGTACTCCCAATAGACCTCATCCCGCAGGGACATGTTAAGCAGTATATTGCATATGGTGTCGTGCAGGTCAAGAATTTCTGTATTTTTCTAGGTGTTGCTAAATCTGGAATCTTATGAGATAAAGTGCGTTTACTGTATTTGCACGCTTTGCAGCGGCCGCACGGATAGAAGCCATTTAGTTGTTTCAACGGTGGTTGGATAGTGTGGCTCTCATGGTCGCTATCTACTAAGTGATCCATAAGTGCCCTGGCTTTCCTGAATGTGACCAATGGGTTAGGTGGCATATCTTGTCTAATGGTGTTATCAGTCATTAAGATGTTCAAGTTTTTTCGCAGAATCCTTTTCAGGTCTCCCGCATTCTCTGAGAATGTCGTAATCAGTCTAAACGTGCTACTTTCTGACTCTCTGCTCTTAATTTTAAGTAGCTCGCTCCTCTCTATGCTGTTCACTTTCCTCAAAGCTTGTGTTAACACCCCATCTATATAACCTCTTGCTTTAAATCTAGTTAGACTTTCTTTCGCTGCCTTTTGAAATTCTTGGTCACGTGAGTTGTTTCTCTTAATTCTCAGTAGCTCCCCATACGGAATGCTATTTACTAATTGCTTAGGGTGGCTACTGGTGGCATAAAGTGTCGAGTTGCCTGCAGTGGACTTGCGGAAGAGTTTTGTGTGCATTTTACCGTTCTCTATATACACAGTGAGGTCCAGATAATTCACCTCTGAACTACTTATCTCTCCCGAAAATCTCAAATTTATATCATTAATACATCCAAGATTCGCAAAACTGGGGGCGGATCAGGGTCCCATGGCAACGCCCGACATCTGCTTAAACAATTGTTTGCCAAACAGAAACATATTGTTGTTTAGACAAAATTCGATTAATTCAGACAACATCTTGTTATGCTCGTAGTATCTTGCAGGTCGTTTGTCCAGAAAACTCTGTACTGCCTTAAGCCCATCTTTGTGCGCAATGCATGTAAATAAGCTGGTTATATCTATAACCATCATGCAATAACCTTCACACCAAACCATATTGTTAATACAATTCAAAAAATGCTTTGTGTCTTTTAGGTATGATTTCAGTGTAGCAACGTGCGGAAAAAGAAAAAGTCAATATACAGTGACAGATGTTCAGTCAAGCTCCCTTGGGAAGCCACAATTGGTCTCCCTGGTGGGTTCAGCTTATCTTTGTGGACCTTGGGAAGGTGATAAAAGGTCGGTATAATTGGGCTCAGGCATCTTAAAAACAAATACTCATCAGAATTCAACATGTTCTTGTTATGCCATTTGGAGATCATTTCATCATATTCCATTATACTTCTGTAGTAGATTTTATCACTAATTCTGATGTATGTTTTAGTATCATCAAGCTGACGTAAGGCTTCCGTCTCATACTGCGTCTTGGTTAATAAAACAATATTCCCCCCCTTATCCGAGGGTTTGCATACCCAAGAAGAGTCTTCACACAGTGTTTTTAGTGCCAACTGCTGTTTATTAGTGAAATTCTTTCACTTCTTTCTATACTTGATGTCATTCCTTAAACGTGTCAAATCCTTTACTACAGCATCTGAGAAAGTGTCTATAGCATCTGTACCCATAGTTGGCATGAACGTTGAGGTGGGTTTGAAATTACTCGCCCCTCCTTTCTGTTGTACTTCCATATCCAACAATATTTGGGTGTTTCCTATGTCCAATGTTTCGTCCTCATTTACTTCCATCCTCAGTTCCTCCATAGATCTAATCACCTCCATGTCCTTACATGTCAGGCCACTCACATCCATACTCCCTACAGCCGTAGGTTTCTTGGGTGGTGGCTTCATTTTAAAGAACTTGTGCAATTTCAGCTTACGGGTAAATTTGAATAAGTCTATTCTTGTTTGTGCAAATTCAAAATTCTTTTGGGGGCCAAAAGAAAGTCCCAATTTAAGAATAGACTCTTCTTCCACAGTCAAATTTTTGGGTGTCAAATTAATTATAGTTAAATTTTCATCCTCATTTAGATCTTCTTCTTGTAGAAATTCTTGCTGCGGGTCACGGGTGGCGAGCCTAAGATGTTTCTTGCTCCAGCCACCCCGCCTCGTATTCCTCTTCCCGCCCTTCTTTCTGGAGGCTTCCCCGTTCCTCCCTCTAATTGTTGTTTGCGCATTAATTTGAATTCCTCGTGAAAAGGTGACGGATCTGTTTGTCCGTCTTCACTTGACACCTCATCTCCTGCTACAGAGGAGTCGGAGGTCTCTGGAACCGTTATTGGGGGTCCCGGTGTCCTTTTTCTAAGTTCCTTCCTGGGATTATCATATTTTTTGGAGAAGGTCAATACCCTACCCATACTGTAATCCCTCTCATCCCTTTCAAATTTCTCTTCCTTACGTTGCTTTATTTTTTCTTCATATTTTTTTTAACGTTTTTTCATTTGCTCCCGTTTCTCTTCCAATTTCACTTGGTCTTCCTCTTTAGATAAATCATGCTCCAGCTCTTTGATTAGAACTAGAGCCTTCTCACGGTCACTCGAGGCGAAACGCACCAGGATTGCCAGACTACCCGTACATGACTGGGTTATATGCTCTGCCCATGCGTCTAATAATAGGGGGTCGGGATTCTCGTAAGCCGGTATGGTATAAATCCTGAGACCTCTCGATCTACCTCAATATAATTTTGGAGAGAGGTTGCCTCCCACCATTTTCTGATCTCTCGCTCGTAAAGACGTTCTAAGGTGACCAGCTTGGAGTTCAAATCCGTGGTGCTCCCGCCTGCTCGCCTATGCTCCGCTTTTTGTGCGTCGCTCGATTTTTTTCTTATTCTTGAACATTCCCTGTTCGGCCGCTCGCCGTTCTGTTTCGCAAAACATTATTCAATTCACAGCTGCCTCCGCAGCACTTTATTCAACGTGCTTCTTCCCCCTTCGCTTAGCGGGTAATGTAATTTTCAAAGTCTTATATGCGGTAGTAGTCTTTACGTGCCATAAGCCCCTTACCGGTCCGATATCTCGTTACGTACTTCTCCGCTCCCGAATTCAGTCCACAACGATCCCGGTGTTGGCCCACACGTGTTACTCCACTCCTTCTTTACATCCACGGTGCGGCTGGTAATAAACTCCACAGCTCCAACAACACCAGCCTGCCGCACTCCCAAGCGGGTGCCTGCTTAACGGGGGTGTACCCGTCACATATACTCAGCTCCAAACATCCTCCAGGACTCCGCCTGTTACAGATTTGCAGCACTCACGGCTGGTTTCAAAAAAGGGATTTATTAAAAAACCTTTAGCACATCAAAAGACGCGTTTCGGCGTTTAGCCTTCGTCAATTTGCTTAACAGTTGGCACCACGGCTATTCGTATTATATATGCATCACGTGGTTTACAAACATGAACATTGAAAGAGGATTTTAGATTACTCTTCCAACACACCTCCATTTTGTAGTGTGCAAATTCGCCAATGGGACGCGATAAATATCGCAAACCTAAGATATCTCAAAAGCATGCAGTATGTCAACCCAACACATTATTGAAAATGTGGTCTGCCTTTTAAAATCCCACATTTCCACATTATACAGGGCGTGATTACGAGGATCATGATATGCAGATGAACTCTGATTTTGCCCATTCAGGGCTGTATAATGTGGAAATATGGGATTGTAAAAGGCAGACCACATTTTCAATAATGTGAAAAAATAAATATATATGTATATATATATATATATATATATATATATATATATATATATATATATATATGAAGTAATCGTCTCCCTCCAATGGAAGAAGCAGGAACCTCAAAGGGGAATTCAATGGCAGAGCCTTTAATGACAGAATGATGGCGAATGCATTTCGGCCGGTGTGGCCTCGTCAGCGCCTGCGGTGGTGTGAACGGAAGTCCTGACGCTCTGCAGTAAAAATGCACCCACTCGCGCTGGATAGGTGCGAATATGAGCTCCGCCCCTCAGCAACAAGGTCCGTTTCAATCTTCGGACTCCATTTCCCAGGATGCAACAATGGCTCCCAGGTGAGTAGTGCTGGGGGACGGTATTGGTGAGATCCAATAAACTAGCTGAGGGAGAGGTGCTCTGCATAGCGTTCTTCCCGCAAACTGAAACTTATATACTTTATTAATACACCATAAGAAGAAAGGAGTAAAGGGTTAAAGACATCAAGAGCAGGCACTCTTTTTGGGCACTCTTACCTATGATGCTGAGACCTTACGCTGCATATCACGTCAAGGACCCACAAGCGAGCACAGGATGTCCTGTCTGCCTAAATCTCTGACAACGCAAGCCCGCTAAGTAGCAGGGCCATCGCATAGGCCATTGCAATTGAGCGGCTGCGTAATACAGTTCATAGTGTGGTGTGTCTAAATCCTCACCCTCTCCAGAGGGGTGAACAATTTCTGTAATGCCACTCTTTCTTCCTGGGTCGCAGATCAAGGCGGTAAGAACCAAGTTAAATTCCCTCAAGAAGCAATGGAGTAGAGAAACAGGCAGGGATAAGAAGTGGTATAGTAACCGAGGTAACACTAGCATCTTTGCAATCGACACCCTGCCCATTAGGGAAATAGGCAGAGAGTTGTAAAATGTCAGCAAGAGGCTCACCAATGCGAGGGCCCTACCTAGATTGAAGTCCACCAAATCTTGTTCCGCATGGGAAACATTATTGCAGAGGCAGCAAAAGGTGTCACATTGCTACAAAAGATGGGTGGGGACCCTCACATTCTACCACAGGGATATCCCGGAGGGGGAAAAGACAGTACTTAGACCAATTCAGCTGCAGCCCAAGGCGCAGCCGAAAACATCTAGTGCCTCTATCACCACAGGCAAGTCACAACGAAAATCCCTTATACATATTAACATGTCATCTGTGTAAAGTAAAATCCCTTCCCAGTAAATGCCAATTGGTAGGCCTCACTGTGGGCCCTGCTGTCTGAAGATGCCTGCCAGAGGCTCAAGAGCTAAGACGAAGAGAAGAGGAGAAAGCGGACACCCCTGGCGGGTTCCCCTGTGGTTCCTAAATGGTGCTGAGATTTCCCTGCTGGTACGCACTCTAGTGACCGAATCCGTATAAAGGAGATCTATCCACTGCTTCATTTCCAGACCTAGCCCCATGTGCAGCAACACCCCCACGCATGTAAGGCCAACCCAAGGAGTCAAAAGCCTTCTCAATATCCAATGAAAGGGCTACGCCAGGGTGCATTTCAATTGGTTGCTCATCTATGAGGCGAAGCAACTGGCAGGGATTAAGGAATGCATTTTTTCCTGGAATAAAGCCTTTCTGGTCCAGGTGCACCAAACTAACGATGTGTGGCAGTAAACAATATGCAATAATCTTTCCCAGTTTCTTACATTCTGTGTTGGCCAGGGCGGCGGCAAATACGAAAAGGTACGAACGCTCTGTTAACATTCAGAAGCCAAGTTTTAACATGACCATACATCGTTTAAAGCAACTAAATTGAAATACCGACATGACTGAGAATCTATAAATAAGGAAGTACAGCCACTGTTGCTGCTTTTCATTCTTAAAATTCTGCGACGCATAGAGAGTGACAGAGCGCCCTTCAAACAAGAATCTCAACACTGTAGGGAGACATGACTTTTGCAAGGTCTGCTCGATCTGAAAGGACCGATCTTTCGTACAATAGAAAGGACATTTGATGAGCCCTGAAGAAGTCCTTAAACGGGATGAAACGCGTTGGCTACCTGCGAAGAAAAGAAAAATGTATAGAATAAAATAAATTTGCAACAATCTTACTTGTTGGGACGGTTTCTTTTCCTTTTATGTCTGCAGACTAAAACTTCATTGCACAAGTACGCTCATAGCATGGGTTCTCCAACTCAAGCGTCTTCCTGGTAAAGGGCACATTAATAGTTGAATAAGGCCTTGGTGTTTGCCAACTGTGATGTAAGTATGCCAGCTGTCGGAAACTTAATGGCTGTGTAGCAGGGCGAGGCCGCATGCTGTAGGAGACTGCGCTGCAGGAGACTGGTGGGCTCCTGGTTCTGACCCGGTACGACCTCCTTCCTTACAGACAGAACCATGGGGAACGGAGTCCGAGGATCACGACGATGAAGAACGCGGCTCCTTTAAGTGGATCTACAAGGAGGAGGAGGATCCGCCCAGAGGACACGTCAGCAGGACCGGAATGGCCAAAAGACAGGAAGCGATGTGGATGGCGTGTGACGTCACCCCCGAAGTGCCGGAGAGGAGTGAAGACGGAGAACCAGAGACCGGAGACGGAAGAATCGAAGGAAGAAGCGGAGAACCCGAAGAACAGCTGGGAGCAAGCGGAGGAGCGGCCGAGGGAAAGCCAGGAGGCCAACGACCCTGCGAGTCGCCGTGCCACTCTCCCGGGGGAGGAGCGTGGCTTGCCCAGGTACGTCAGCGTATGGCGGCTTGGGTGGGGAGCCCCCGTTTGAGATCCTGCGTCTCCACCCCCCCTCTTGTGTCCGTTTAACCCGCGTTTATCCTCACCGTCTGTTTCCTCCCTTCACCCCAGCACTGAAGTGTGCTAGAGTTGTGTGATCACTGGTGGTTTGCTCTCCCCACTCACAACACCTGGGTCCCCCGGTGCATGCATTCCCCGCGGACATTGGAACTAACGGCCCCTTTCTGTTGGTCTCCCCTTTCCCTGGGTTACCGGAGCCAAGACGATGGCCAAACACCACAACCGTGACCAGACCTCGAAGGGGCAGCAACACCCAGCCTAAGAGGAAGAACACCCGAACGTCACAACGGAACCCAGTCAGTTCGCGAGGGAGAGACTTACGTTCAGAACAAGGAGAACTCTCATGTTAAAAACCCAACGTGGAATACCAATAAAGCCCTCGTTAACCCCAAGAAGTAGTGTCCTGCCTGTTCCTACCCCACCAACCAATACCTGGTATACAGGGCCAGTCCACAGGCTGTCAACTGGGGTTGCTGATTCTCAGACTGCAGCAACCAGACCAAGACATACATCACCTCATAACCCTCTGCATGTTGTTTGGCTGCATATTCGGCATAGTCCAGTCTCCCCATGCTGTCCAGCAGAGCCCTGTGGTCAACAGTGAGGGAGGTAAGTACAGTTCCCTGATCACCCTCAGCCCCAAAACGAATATCAGCGACATGGATTGCAGACTCCGTCATTGTGAACACACACAGCAAGGTCACTTTCATATCATATCTGGTCTTAATGCAAAGACCATGCATGACCACCTTAAAGACATCCCGCTCCAACCCTCTATCTGACGCAGTGTCTTTGTTAAGTTCAAAGTACTAGAGAGCATGCGTACTCACAGTATCAGTGCATGCTTAGGAGTAGGGTTCCAACTCCCATCTCAACTCAACGTAACCAGTAAAGAGCTGTGATCTGAGAACATATGGCCCAGATATTCAGCCTTTTGGACCTTGGGGTTGCCCAGAAGGAGATCATTTCTTGTATGGAGCTGATGGACCAGAGAAAAATTAGAGTATTCCTGCACAATCGTATTTAGAGAGTGCCAGATATCCTGGAGTATACCATGCATAAGCCAATCTGCGAAGCATTCTGCGATCCTGATCGCTTGCATGTCACTGAGCGTAGGAGTGGTACTAATGAAATGGATGTCATGAACACAATTAAAATCCCCCCTCCCAAGGCTTGGGCATGTAAATCAAGAAGCACTGCTGGCCAGAGGGTCTCTAAGAAATGAAATTGGCCCATGTTGGGTGCATAGAATACCACAAGAGTGATGGGCACACTGTCCAACTGCCTCTCAACAACCACGTCACCCCTCCTACTCTATCCTCTGAAGCACAATCTGAAAGGGTACCACCCACATCAGCACCCCTCTGGCACACGCTGATTATGCAAATTAAGCAATTCCACTGGCGTCATGTGCGTTTCCTGGAGATTTGCAATGTGTATGTGCCTGCGCTTCAGGTATGAATACACTCGATGCCGACGTGTAGGGGTCACCATCCCACGCACATTCCAGGACAGAAAATTGTAAAAGGAGGGAGAATCAATATCGCTTGTCACCATCAATGGATCACCAAGGCACTCCCTCCCACTCAATCTACCTCATCTTCAAGCCACCCACAGCTGCCCGGTCCATTCCCCCCAGCAAGATGCTCGTAATCGTTCAACAACACATAAACAAATCGAACAAGTACAAATACAAGAACGCCAGCACAAACTCCCCTTCCCAGGTCAAAGCAAAATCCAGCCCTTGACCAATAGCAAACCATTAAAGAACACAAGTCTAACAAAGTCTGCCAAGGTTGAGGGGGTGGAAGTTCCTGTTGTAGAGAAAGTGTGGAGAGCCAGGTTCGCTTGCCACACTGGAGCTATGGGAGACCCCCAGTTTCCACAGGGCATAGCCAATCAATATCCCAACTGTAACAGCAAAAGGATATAAGGCCTTTGCACAGATCACTAGGTCAGCATTCATCAGGGTAAGAGCTGGGCATGTTCGGGGCCCAGGAGGAATGTCAGCCAAAGCGCATGTCTGCTCTCCCTCCTGCTATCCTGGCTGAAGAGGGGTGAAACCTCAAACCGATCCTAGGATGCTGGTTTCCGGTCCAGGGAGGACCTGGCTTGGCAGTTCGGGCTGGACTGTTCCTATGAGGCACAGGGTCAAGACTGATTTGCATATGGCCAGGTCTAAACTGGGGTGGCGTGGTGAGCAAAAGAATGATGGATTTAACCCAGATCTCTTGCCTGGGGTGAATGTTTTAATTTGTTCTGCATTCCGTCCATCAATTGTGTGTCTTTTGCTCCCTCCAATGAGGACCGGGACCGAGTAAGGGTGCCGATGGTTTGGCTATGGCAATATTCCAGTTCAGCAACCGCAAGGGCCCTCTATCTTGCGCCCTACTCTACTGTCGGTCTGCCTCTGGGGAGCCACTGTACTGACGCCTCTGATGCTTTCCGCTAATGTTTGTCATGTCCCGCAATGGTGGCGACACCCCCTTCAATCCAACAACTCCAAGGCCTCAGCCAGCGACGTGAAGAAATGGGTGCTATCGAAGTCAAGCACCTGCAGCTTGGATGGGAACATCAAGGAGTGACACAGGTCCATTTAGCGAAGCTGGCGCATGTGTGACATGAAGGAGACATGCTGGGATTGAACCTCCGCCGTGTAATCTGGGAATTGGGAATATGTTAACTGGACAGTTTTCCACCTACCAGGGGTCCTTCATACGCACAAATTGTAGTATGTAGTCCCGGGCACGATAATTGAAGAGTCGTTTTCCACCTACCAGGGGCCCTCCATATGCACAAATTGTAGTATGTGGTCCCGGGCATGATAATTGAAGAGTCGTGCCACCACTGGTCATGGGGAGGACCCCAGGGGCGGCCTGCCATGCATTTGGGAGTACGCTCCATAGACAAGAAAGTAGGTCTCCGCCCATCAAGCTCATTGTTAAGCAGCCAGTCCTTGAGGAAAAGGTCCATGTTGAGGCCCTCTGCCCCTTCTGGGGGCCCACTATGTGGACATTGTTGCACCTTGATCTGCCCCCAGAGTCGTTTGCCCTGTTATGCAGTAAAGTTACCTCTGTCTGACGGGTCTTCAATTGAGATTGCACCTCCACCATCGAGGGGCGTAGGCCAGCCAGTGCAGACTCATTAGATTCTACTCTATTCCTTAACCAGGCTTGATCAACCATAAGCAAGCTCATCTCAAGCGTCAATGCATCCAACTTGGGGCCCGGCATGGCCTTAATGTCCCTAATTGCCCCAGGAGCTCATCAAACCTGTCCATGGTAGAAGACTCATCAGTCAGGTCACGGGATCCACCGGCCCCCAGCAGCTCAGCATCCTGTGACAGGTGTGACACCCCGCACCCCTAGCCTCTGGTCTCCTCTTCAGACCACGTTGCTTAACCATGTGGCAGATGAGCTCTCAGCATGGGGAGCCCGTCTGGGCAAAGAGTCTTAATCGTTCCCCCAAAGCAAGGCCCCCCAGTAGCCCTTGCAGCAGCAACAGATGCAGTATTCACCTATGCTCCAACCAAGCGGGTGACCTACAAGAGGGCAGAAGCGCAGGACCGACACAGGGACCAACGCGAGTTCCACAGCCACCAGCACGCCATCTCGATTGCAGCCAATCAAAGCAGTGGTGGTAAGTGCCTGGTCGTTGTATCGAGGCGGGGCCTCTAGAGGGAAAGAGAAAAATAAAAAAAAACAGCATGGGGCCCATGAGGTGCAAGAGGCACTATCCAATCCAGTAGGGGATGACACCAATTTCAATGTCCAACATTCCAAGCAAACCCGCAGTAGTCTGAGAGCCAATGCAGGCCAACAAAGTCTTGGGGGGCTCTCTGGGTCAGCGGTCTGGCGCAGGGGGCTCAATCCACGGTCACTGCGCCTCGCTGTGCCCCCATCACAAGAGCATCACAGACATGAGGTCTCGGCCACAGTCCAGTCCGTTGCCTGGTAGCGCCCCCAGGTGGGTGAGGGCCACCCACACCACCGTGGCCTGGTCCTCACCTTCCTCAGAGCTGGCAATGTGATCCCCCATCTCGCTTAGGGGTGGCGTCAGTCCCACAGTGGGCAGCACCAACGACCTCAGCCCATCTCCACGGGCCTCCACCGACATGGCCGCAGGTAAATCAAGCACCGAGCCCCTGATGGAAGGGAGCTCCCTAGGAATGTCCCGCACAGGGGCCCCCAAAGCAGCTATGATGTGTTGCTTTGAGGTCAGTGATAGCTGCGGCCACTAGGGAAAAGCCGATCCTCTTCTTTCGTGGTTTTCCTTTTGTATCAATTTGCGAAGCCAGCTCAGGCCGTGGGCCACAGCTCCAGGACCAGCTGCATGCAGCCTGGATGGCCAGACCCTTCCCTGCGGGCCGCCCTCAACAGGGCCACAGGCAAATCAAGTCCCCGGGCCCCTGCAGGGATTGGGGGCCCCGATGTAACTGTTCTATGCAGCCCTGAACTCGGTGGTAGATGCAGCCACGGTGCCCAGGAGTGAAAGGCCGATGTTCTCTGGCACCCAATCAGGTCGTGTGAGCAGTGTGGGCCTCAGGTACGGCTCTACAAATGGTGTCGCTGCGCCCGTGAGAAACACCTCACCCTGCGATCGTGGCCCGGGCTCCACCGCCTGGCAAGAGGGCAGGGAAGCTTCCACTGGTGTACTGAGGGAGTCTCTTATGAAGCAGGATGCTGTCGGGTGGGCGAGGTCCACGTAGCTGTCACCATGCGTCGTCCTGTCTGCCATCTTGGCCATGACCCCTACAATGTTTTGCTCTTTATGGCTCCCTTTCTATCCTCTTCTCTTGCTTAGATTAGCCGCACAGGGGTAGAGTAGTCATGGGAGATCCTGCTACATATGTCTCCCCTCCACTAGCCCCTTTCGAAAGCACTTGGTACCCAGTGACCTTTCAACCTCAGGTTAGCTCTTCTTCCCCAGTCAGATATTAAAAAAAATACCTACTGTATGGCGGCCACTCCCCACAACCTTCAGCAATATCCTCTCCTCCCTCACCCAAATACATTACGTGACATCCTGCCATCCTCCATGTCATCCCTCAGCATTACCTTGCAAAAAGCCTTACATCCTACTGCTCTTTCCATCCACCTCCAACACAGGGGCGGCTGGCCTATAGGGGGTGCAAGAGCGTCGACCCACTGCCTCGCTATGCCTCAATTGCTAGGGATGATACGGCTTTTACATGAAAACAAATGTTTTATAGATTACGGTTTTCCATTTAGAAGCTGCAATATTACTTTGTCAGCAAAAGAGGGTTCCTAGATGTATTGCGCATGTGTGAGAAGGAGGCTGTTACACCCTGGTCTCACACATTTACAATGCATAGCTGACATGCTGCACCAGCATCACGAGGTGCAGCATGTC
This sequence comes from Lissotriton helveticus, assembly GCF_964261635.1. Classification (NCBI taxonomy): domain Eukaryota; kingdom Metazoa; phylum Chordata; class Amphibia; order Caudata; family Salamandridae; genus Lissotriton; species Lissotriton helveticus. The sequence continues at coordinate 422,414,291 of NC_136061.1, read as the reverse complement.
AGATAAAGGCGCTTCAGGGCTTGTCAAACACACGCCCTCTTGCCCAATTAGAAGTCAGAATAGTGGAAAAAAAATGTGTACCTAGGTACCAACAAATGGTAGGCTGCATGAGAGGAGTCGGGAATAGTGGGACTGTTTTCTGTTTCACCTGGGGACCATTGCATTTAACATAGATGTTGGGAAGTTAAAATGCCACCGTTTACACCAGACCAGAAGGCATCTAATTTGCATTTTCTGTGTATTTTACCTCTTGGGCCCGCAGAGGTAAGCCACTGACATTTCCTTCATGATGCCAGGTCTTTGGAACTTGCTGCCATTAGCTTTCCTGTTTTTTTTTTCTAAAGCTAGGAGCAGTAAGGAACATGGTAGTTGGTGGACGTTTCACATGTAGAGCTGCATAGTTTTGCAGGCTGCTGGCTATCGTCTTACCCTCATGTTCTGGGCTTGCTGCAGTCTAGCTAAAAGTGTTGTAGAAATGTCAAGGTAACAGGAATTTGCATAATTTAACATTGAGATGATAAACTTACCTGCTTGACTGTGCCCACTCTCAACATCTTATGTTTATTAATGCAATTACCACGGGAGTCCATGGTAGGAAAAAGAGGTTCACATCATGGCATAGGTAAATGTCACCTCTGCCCACTTTTAACTCTGTCAGAAGCGAGAATTCAAGGGAAGAACTCGCACTTCTCTTATCTTAACTTCGGGAATCATGTGGTGGGAAGGGCTCAGAGGTTATAATGATTTAAGAGAGAATAAAAGGGGGCCCTAAAACACTAAACTGATTTATGGTGAGATCCAGCTACTGACTTGTAGCCTGTCCTATGCCAGCCTTGGCAGAGGCCTATGCTGGGGATGCACATAACAAAGCTTGCTGGCTGCATGCTCTGGGTGCAATTTGGTCTGGTAATACAGACTATCTTGCATGACTCCAGGATCCAGGAGACCAGTGCTGCGTTGTGGATTGTGTAGAGGTTGCACCCACTTTAAGGTCGGCGAGACTGGATGGGTTTTATAGGTTTTCTCAGGATCTGAGTAAGCAGACAGGTTGGCTTAGGAGACTGTCCTGAGATCAGTGAGACCCGCCTGTATGCTACAGGTCGTGTAAGCGCTGCAACCATAAGACTGCCTTAGAATCAGGGAAATCTAGTATGCTTTTTAGGTCTCATCTAGGCAGCGCATGCACCGTCTGTTGAGACACGCTGTATATACTGTATGGGCTTTCAGCACGCCCAACCACATAAATTTTTTTCATCATGTGCCTCTCGCAATGTCTTTGTTTTCGTAGATGAACACTTTACATTTGTCCCTCCTTTTGCTGTTTTGGACACGCCCTGGAGTATGGCCCTGTTACATGAATCCCTTCACTATCTGCCATATACGTTAGTTTTTTTGCACTACTTTTTTTTAGCCTTGGCTTGTTTGGCTTTCCAAACGCGTTCAGCCGAGGGCTGCAAATCATGTCCTGATCTTGTTTTCCACTGTAGGAGGTTTCATTAGTGCTTTTTCAGCCAGAGGCTATGTTGTTTTTTATTCTTTAACATTTTTGGTTTCATTAGCTCAAATGTCCAAACCTTAAATAATATACTTACTTATAGAAGTGTAGTTTTAGAAGATGGCTGACAGTAGGATCAATCTATTTACATTGTGCTTTTGACAGAGTGATTATATGAATAGGATTAAAGAGGTCCGTTTTATAAAAATGAAAGTAGCTTTAAGTTTCGCGCTTTCAACTTCTGATGCTTTCTTTTAGGTTTCAATCATTGGTGAAATAAACCCAATATCAAAGGATGCCTCCTTCTGCTCTCCAACAGCATATCCTGCAAGCAGGCGGCGCAAAGCCGCCTCAGCACCACTAAAGCACCGCCTCTGCATCAGCGCAGCACCACTTCAGAATCAGGAAATGTCACTCACCACCACTTCAGCAGCACCACCTGAGCATCACTCAGCAGCACCTGAGCACCACCACAACACCAGCGCACCAGCACAGCACAACCTCACTACCAGTGCAGCACTACCTCGGAATCAGTGTAGCACCACCACCTTAGCATCAGGGCAGCACCAGCTCAGAATCACTCAGCACCAGCACAGCACAGCATCACTCAGCGCTAGCACAGAATCACTCAGTGCCACCTCAGCACCTGCGCTACATCTCCTCAGCCTCACTCAACACCATCACACCACCACCACAGCACCGCTTCAGCATCAGCAGAGCACCAATTTTAAATCAGTGGACCAGCGCAGCACCAACTCAGCACCAGCGCACCACCAGCAGGGCATCAGCGCAGCAAGCACCACAAGAGCACGACCTCAGCATCAGCACAGCAACACCTCATCAGTGCAACACCACCAGTGCAGCACCAACTCAGCATCAGCACAGCACCACCTAAGCACCAGCGCAGCACCACCAGCGCAGCACCACCAGCGCAGCATCACTCAGCACCACCTCAGCACGTCACTACCTGAGCACCACCACAGCACCACTTCAGCATCAGCACAGGACCACCTCCTTAGTGCAACACCGCCAGTATAGCACCAACTCAGTATCAGTGCAGCAGCGCAGCACCACTTCAACATCAACACAGCACCATCTCAGCATCACCACAGCACCACCTCTGCATTAGTCCACCCCACCTCAGCACCAGCACAGCCCACCTCAGCAGCAACTCAGCACCAACCTAGAACCACTTCAGCATCAGTGCATGCCCACCTGAGCACAAGCAGCCCCACCTGAACACCAGGGCAGCACCACCACCGTAGCATGACTCACCACCACCAGAGAATCACTCAGCACCAGCACAGCATCCCTCAGTGCCACCACAATATCACTCAGCACCAACTCAGTACCAGTCCAGCATGTCCTCAGCATCACTCATCACCATCTCAGCACTGCTTCCGCATCAGTGCACCGCCACCAGCGCACTACAGCATCAGTACAGCACCAGCTCAACATCAGTGCAGCAACACCTCAGCAGCAACTCAGCACCAATGTAGCACCACTTCAGCATTAGCCCAGTACCACCTCAGCACCAGTGCAGCAATAACAACACCAGTAGAGCACCACCCCAGTATCACTTAGCACCTCCTGAGAAACCACCTCTGCAAAAGAACACCATCACCCCTCAGTATCACTCAGCACCACCTCAGCACCTATGCAGCACCACGTTAGCACCAACACAGCATCAGAGCAGCACCACCTCTGCATCAGAGGAGCACCGCCTCAGACCAGCACTACCTCAGTATCCACACTGCACCACCTGATTTCCACCACAGCACCACCTTCGCATCAGCTCAGCAGCACCACCTCATCAGTGCACCCACCAGTGCAGTATCAACTCAGCCCCACCCCAGCACCAGCGCAGCACCATCTAAGCACCAGCACAGCCCCACCTCAGCACCAGCATAGCCCCAACTCAGCAGCAATTCAGCACCAACACAGCACCACTTCAGCATCAGCACAGCACCATCTCAGCATCAGCACAGCACTAACTCGGCATCACTCAGCACCACCTGAGCACCAGCACTGCACTACCACCTCAGCATCACTAAGCACTATCACAGCATCACTCAGCACCACCTCAACACACCACCACACCACCACCTCAGCATCAGCACAACACCATCTCAGCATCAGCACAGCACTACCTCCGGATCAGTGCACCACCACCAGCGTATCCCCACCTCAGCACCAGCGCAGCCCCACCTCAGCATCACTGCAGCACCAGTCAAGCCCCACCACATCACTTCAGCATCGGTACAGCACCAACTCAGCACTATCTGTGCACCAACTCAGCACCATCTGTGCACCAGCTCAGCACCACCTAAGCACTAGTGCAGCACCACCACCTCAGTATGATTCAGCACCACCACATCACTCAGCATCACAACAGCATCACTCATTACTCAACGCCACTACAGCATCACTACCTCAGCACCAAAGTCTTTTCAGCATCACTCAACACCACCTCAGCACCAGCGCAGCCCCACCTCTGCATCAGTGCATCAAAGTCAGCGCAGCCCTACCTCAGCACCAGCGTAGCACCACCTCAGCACCAGTGCAGCACCACCTTAGCAGCAACTCAGTACCAACGAAGCACCACTTCAGCAATAGCACAGCACCACCTCTGCATCAGTGCACCACTACCAGTGTAGCCCCACCTCATCGGTACGCTACCACCAGTGCAGCACCAACTCAGCATTAGCTCATCACCACGTCAGCATTCGCTCAGCACCACCTCAGCACCAGCGCATCAACTCAACATCAGCACAGCACCATCTCCGCATCAGCACAGCACCACCTCTGCATCAGTGCACCACCATCAGAACAGCACCACCTCTGCAACAGTGCACCACCACCAATGCAGCCCTACCTGAGCACCAGCTCAGCACCGCCTCAGCAGCAATTCAGCGCCAACGCACAACTTCAGCATCAGCGCAGCATCAGCTCAGCATCACTCAGCCCCAGCTCAGCACCACCTGACCACCAGTACAGCACCACCACCTCAGTATCACTCAGTATCACCAGGGCATCACCTCCGCACCAGTACACCACCACCTGAGCATCACTCAGCACCACCTGAGTTTCACTTGGCATGACCTGAGCATTACCTCCGCACCAGCAAACCACCTCCTCAGCACGCTACCCTCTCGTTGTTTATGTCCCCCCAGACTCTCCCCCACACATAACAAAAAAAGCTATAACAAACAAGAATTAGAACACGCAGGAAGAAATTGCCAGCATTGTAAGGACAAAAAAAATAGAAGACGTTTTTTATGTTCATTCTTTTTTTAATAGTGTTGTTCAGTTGTACATAATGTCTTCTTGGTTCATTATAAAATAACAAAAATGCTTACAACACTTTTTTATTATAACTTTTCAACATGCTGCAAAGCAGCCGCAATGCTCTACAACTTAGCTTAGAGACACTGGCAAAGCCAATAACTCTGGCTAAACACTTATAAGGTCCCAAAGGCGAGACCTATTTTCTATGTCAATCCATGTTTTAGATGTTTTCGGGGACTATCTAGGAAGATTATGTGACTTGAGAGACTGCCACGAGAACAGGGAGACCAGTCTCTGTTACTGCGTGTGTATTGGCCCCATCCAACAGAGTCTATGTGAGCGCAGACTGAGTTGTGTAGCTCTATGAGTACAATGGATGAGCGGTATGCCTTCATGAGTGAAAGTTGAGTGATGTGAATGCACTGAATGAGTGGTGTGCCCTTGTGAGTGTGCTTGTGGGATTGCACGGTGAGTGATGTGTCTGTGATTACTGGATGAGTGATGTGTCTGAGTGCAAGGTGAGTGATGTGTTGGTGTGAGTGTAGAGAGAGAGGTGTGTGTATGAGTGTAGGGTGAGTGATGTGTCTGTGTGAGTTCAGGGTGAGTGATGTGTCTGTGAGTGCAGGGTGAGTGTTATCTCTTGGTGTGTGCAGGGTGAGTGGTGTGTCTGTGTGAGTACAGGCTGAGTGGTGTGTCTGTGTGAGTGCAGGTAGCGTGGTGTGTCTGTGTGGGTGCAGGCTGAGTGATGTGTCACAGTGCAGGGTAGGTGATGCAGCTGTATGAGTGGTGTGTCTGTGTGCATGCAGAGTGAGTGATGTTTCTGTGTGAGTACAGGGTGAGTTTTATTTCTTGATGTGTGCAGGGTGAGTGGTGTGTCTGTGTGAGTGCAGGTAGAGGTGTATCTGTGCGAGTGCAGGGTGAGTGATGTGTCTGATTACAGGCTGAGTGATGTGGCTGTGTGAATACAGGGTGAGTGGTGTGTAGATGTGAGTTCAAGGAGAGTGTTGTGCATGTGTGTATGCAGGCTGAGTGATGTGTCCGAGTGCAGGGTAGGTCATGCATCTGTGTTAGTCCTGGGTGAGTGGTGTGTGAGTGCAGGCTGAGTAATGTGCCTGTGTGAGTGCCGAGTGAGCAGTGTGTCTCTGTGAATGAGGGGTGAGTGGTGTGTCTGTGGGAGTACATGGAGAGTGGTGTGTCTGTGTGAGTGCAGGCTGAGTATTGTGTCTGAGTGCAGGGTGAGAGATGCATCTGTGTAAGTGCAGGGAGAGTGATGTACTGTGTGAGTGCAGGGTGAGTGATGTGTCTGAGTGCAGGTTGAGTAGTGTGCTAGTGCGAGTTCAGGGTGAGTGGTGTATCTGTGTAAGTGCAGAGTAAGTGTAGTCTCTGTGTGAGTGCAGGGTGAGAGGTGTGTGAGTTTCGAGTGAGTGTTGTCTCTGTGTGTGCAGGGTGAGTGGAGTGTCTGTGTGAGTGCAAGGTGAGTGATGTGTCTGTGTGAGTGTAGAGTGAGGGGTGTGTGTGTGAGTGTAGAGTGAGGGGTGTGTGTGTGAGTGCAGGTGAGTGATGTGTCTGAGTGCAGTCTAAGTGATGTGTCTGTGTGAGAGCAGGGTGAGTGTTGTCTCTGTGTGAGTGCAGGGTGAGTGGTGTGTCTGTGTGAGTGCACGGTGAGTGATGTGTCTGATTGCTGGCTGAGCGGTGTGTCTGAGTGCAAGGTGAGTAATGTGTCATGTGAGTGTAGAGTAAGAGGTGTGTGTGTGTGAGTGCAGGGTGAGTGATGTGTCTGTGTAAGAACAAGGTGATTGCTGTTTCTGTGTGAGTTAAGGGAGAGTGGTGTGTCTGTGTGAGTGCAGGGAAAGTGGTATGTCTGTGTGAGTGCAGGGTGAGTGGTGTGTCTGTGATTGCTGGCTGAGTGATGTCTGAGTACAATGTGAGTGATGTGTCATGTGAGTGTAGAGTTAAGATGGGCGAGTGTAGGGTTAGTGATCTTTCTGAGTGCAGTCTAAGTGATGTGTCTGTGTGAGTGCAGGGTGAGTGGTGTGTCTGTGTGAGTCCAGGGTGAGTGATGTGTCTGTGTAAGTTCATGGTGAGTGATGTGTATGTGTAAGTGCAGGGTGGTTGATGTTTCTGTGTGAGTGAAGAGAGAGTGGTGTGTCTGTTTGACTGCAGGGTGAGTAGCGTGTCTGTGTGGATGCAAAGTCAGTGGGGGAGTGGGCATGGTTAGAGCAACAAAAAAATTGTGACCATGAGGTTGAACACAGGTCCCTGCAGCGGACGCCTTCGTCCACTGAGCCACCAGACCAGGCATACACACATCTCTCTCTCTCTTTCTCTTTCTGTCTCTCTCTCTCTCTCTGTCTCCCTCTCTCTAGCTCTCTCTCTCCCTCCCTCTCTCTGTCTCACTCAGACTGTCTCACTCCCGCTCTCGCCCTCTCTCTCTCCCTGACTCTCTCTGTCTCACTCACTCTGACTGTCTCACTCCCTCTCTGCCTCCCTCGCTCCCTCTCTGTCTCCTTGCTCTCTCTGTCTCCCTCTCTCTGTCTCCCTCTCTCTCCTTCCCTCTCCCTCACTCTGTCTTCCTGTCTCCCTCACTCTGTCTCCCTCCATCTGTCTCCCACCCTCTGTCGCCCTCCTCACTCTGTCGGTCTCCCTCACTCTGTCTGTCTCCCTCCCTCTGTCTGTCTCTCTCTGTCTGTCTCCCTTTGTCTGTCTCCCTCCGTCTGTCTCCGTCCCTCTGTCTCCCACCCTCTGTCTCCCTCCCTCTGTCTCCCACCCTCTGTCTCCCACCCTCTGTCACCCTCCCTCTGTCTGTCTCCTCCCTCTCTCTGTATCACTCCGTCTGTCTCCCTCTGTCTGTCTCCCTCTGTCTGTCTCCCTCTGTCTCCCTCTATCTGTCTCCCTCTGTCTCCCTCTCCCTTCCTCTGTCTCCCTCTGTCTGTCTCCCTCACCCTTCCTCTGTCTCCCTTTCTCTGTCTCCCTTTCTCTGTCTCTCTAGCTCTGTCTCCCTCTCCCTCCCTCCCTCTCCCTCTGTCTCCCTCCCTTTCCCTCTCTCTCCCTTTGTCTTTCTCCGTCTTTCTCTGTCTACCTCCCATTCCCCCTTTCCTCTCCCTCGCTCCCTCTGTCTCCCTTCCTTTCCCTCCCTTGCTCTGCCTCTGTCTCCCTCCCTTTCCCTCCTTTCCTCTGTCTCCCTCCCTCTATCTCCCTCTGTCATCTCACCCTGCCTGTGTGTGCCGGGGATGAGACAGCTTCCCGGGCAGACACACACAGCCGCAACGAGCACTTCACAGGTCTTCAAAAGACCCTTTGTATGTTAATGAGGCTTTTGTATTTCACCTCTTCTTCTCCACTCTGACTATCACTGGAATGCCGGGCCCCCATAGAGCAGCAGAGTCTCTCAGAGTCGCCAGTATTTGCAGACACTCTTTAAATGTTTTTTTCTAAAACACGGGTACGAGGTCTGCAAGGTCCGCAGGCTGTCGCGGAAGGCTTGCCGGGCTGCTGGCAGCCCATGGGCCGTACTATGAGTACCCGTGCTGTAGGGTGAATGGGGTGTCTGTGTGAGTGCAGGGTGAATTATGTGTCTGCGTGAGTGGCGGGAGAGTGGGGTGTGTGAGTGCAGGGAGACGGGTGTGTGTGTGAGTGCACGCTGAGTGATGTGTCAGACTGTAGGGTGAGTATGTGTAAGTGCAGGCTGATTAATGTGTCTGAGTGCAGGCTGATTGATGTGTCTGTGTGAGTTCAGGCTCAGTGACATGTCTGTGTGAGAGCAAGCTGAGTGGTGTGTCTGTGAGTCCAGGCTGAGTGATGTGTTAGAGTGCAGGGTGAATGATGCATCTGTGTGAGCGCAGGGTGAGTGATGTGTCTGTGTGAGTGCAAGTTGAGTGGTGTATCTATGTGAATGCAGAGGGAGTGGTATGTTGTCTGTGTAGGTGCAGGCTGATTGATGTATCTGTGTGAGTTCAGGCTGAGTGACATGTCTGTGTGAGAGCAAGCTGAGTGGTGTGTCTGTGAGTCCAGGCTGAGTGGTGTGTTAGAGTGCCAGGGTGAATGATTCGTCTGTGTGAGTGCAGGGTGAGTGATGTGTCTGTGTGAGTGCAGACTGAGTGGTGTATCTGTGTGAATGCAGACTGAGTGGTGTGTCTGTGTGAGTGCAGACTGAGTGATGTGCCTGGGTGTGCTGTCTGTGTGAGTTTAGGCTGAGTGATGTGTCTGTGTGAGTGCAGGCTGAGTGATGTGTCTATATGCAGCGAGAGTGATGTGTCGGTGTGAGCATACGGTGAGTGATGTGTCTGTGTGAGTGTACGGCGAGTGATGTGTCTGAGTAGTGCAGGGTGGGTGTTGTGTCTGTGTGTGTGTGCAGGTTGAGTAGTGTGCCTGTGTGAGTGCAAATAGAGTGATAGTTAAAATCAAGCTCGCTCACACTTTATATTCAACTCAAATCTGTCTGGCCCCCACCCACGCCCCCACTGCTCGGCAATACCCTTGCCTCAGCCCCATATAAAAATTATCTGGAATCCCGCTGACCTCTCCTTCTCTTATCCCACCCACCATGCTATGCTAATGCTCTCCACTCTCAATGCGGAAGCAAGGCGATGCTGGCCGGCAGCAGCTCTCAGAGAGAAGCTAGTCAGCGGGACTACTATTCCCCGGCAGCTGCAGGTGTGCGCAGGAGAGCCGGTCTCGGTGACGCAAGTGTGCCACGTGCATTCCCATGATGCCCTGCTCAGGTCTCCAGAGACCAGGAAGTTGGCAGATCAACTTCCATCAGCACACCAACATTGAAGCTCATTTATAACTGCTGTGACGTCAGAGTAGTTCAGAACTGGGTTTCAAACCCAATTATTCTGACAAAAATACAATTCCTATGGCAGCTATACAAAATAAAATCTTATCCGCACTTTCTCTACAAAACAGGCCTTATACTATGTGACAGGTATTCACAAACATCACGAAGAGGTATCTTAGTGGCCACCTGCTGGCTACCTTTTCGAATGCTGGCAGATGATCTACTCAGCCGTTCATCTCCCAACGTTAATAACATGAGTATCGATGAGATGGCTACTTATTCGACAAACGTGTTATCAGCCCCTCAAGCCAATTCTGTGCTGTAAGTGAATTACAGCAGTGGGGTATATTTGTATATCATATTCATCTGTCAAAGGCGGATTGGTTCGATCACCCGCCCTCTCACGTATGATGAGAAGAGGTCGTTGATATTCAGAATCAGATGACCTTGAACGCTGCAGGCGGGATTCGCTGGTTCAAGGGCGCGCGAGGTGTTCATCTGACTCCAGGGCTCAGATATGATTTCATATGCCAAGGCCGTCGCGCCTGCAGCGTCTGGACCAGCTACAAAGATGCAGTTCGTGCACTGCAAGGTCAGAAACATCAGAACGTGATGTCAACATATATTATCTTGAGTGATTGACGGTCAGAAATATGTATTTGAAGGAAAGCCCGGTTTGGGAGAATTTTGTAGAAATTAAATAGCAATGCACAGTGGCAATTTATATCGAGATGGGGTCGTTAACAAATCGGAGGAGAAATAACTGCAGAAAAATACAGCGACCAAGCAAAAGCCAAGTCAGTTGCCAAAGTACATGAAACAGAATTGTAGCTGGGTCGCCACAGTGGTGTCAACTTGCTTTTTGTTCATTAAATGTGCACGTTACTGCTAAATGTAGTTCGGTACAACTGCCTGCAGTGCTGTCAGAATTCACATTCCTTGGGTTTTTAATAATTCTCTGGTGCTATGGAAATGTCCTCACTATGCGCCATGCATTTGGTCTGAAGGCGTGCGTAATTTGAAGAAAAACAAGACTTCTGCCATAGGAGCAAACGCTGCTAAAGTTGGCTCGCGCGGGCACCTAAATGTATCACGTAGCGCAGGGCTTTAAGTGGGATGGAAAAACTAGAGGGTCTCTCAAAAGGGGCGCGGCCAGGCAATTAAGGGCGTGGTTTAAACACGCGTAAACTAAAAATCTGTGTTTAGTATAGTATGCTTCCCAACTTGTATTTTGCTGCTTCTGTCATTGCAACTACATATATGATACAATGAGTAGCATCATACCTACAACAAGTCAGGACTAATGGCTTTGTCAATGGTTGTTAGTTGCATAAGATAAATAAGCAGCAACTATGGCTTTTCTTTAATATTGTGTAAAAGCTTCCCCGTAAGCCCTGGTGACACCACAACAATGTTGCTGCTCCTGGATTTCAAAGAGAGAAGGGAAATCCAGAGAGAAAATGACTCTTGTTAAAGGATTTCCCTTCCCCTACAAGGCTCACCTGGAATGACATCATGCCGTAACTTCTCCACTAGTGAGAAGTGAGCAGTGTTAGCAGTCCCTGTCCCTGCTGTCACTGCAGTCCGGATGAAAACGGACCGCCTGTGCCAGGGCACAAAACAGAGCCTGATAGAGACCCCTTTCGAGGCCCCCTTTAAAAAACTGCCGGTGCTCAGACCCGCACCATCTAAAGCTCTGACGTAGCGCCTTATGCTTGCTGTTCGGCCATTACCTTCATGTTGCATAGACAGTCCTAATCCTCAGAAAATATCAGAAACAAAAAGGAAACGTTCCACATTTTTGCTTTAAAAGGGCACAATCTGCAGAGATAAACCAGTGAATTCTGTAGAGAAGACAGTGAGCATATGTGTTTTTCTGGGGTTCATGCCAAGAACAACGGAACAAACTGCCACGTCTTGCATTTGTTTATTTATTTCCAGCATTCCTGGTTGTTTAGAAGGCAGTCTGTTCGAAAAAGGTATGTTGTTTTTCTCCCTCACACAACTCCCCTTGGTTTCTCTCTCTCACACGGCTCCTCTTGGCTTTCTTGGTTATGCATCTAGGTGTTGAGGTCTCTGCAGTCTGCATTCCTCGCACCCACATACATCTCAGTTTCGGTGTGGCAGCCTCTCACACCTCTCCACCATCATTTCTTGCCACATTCAGTGACAAGGATGAAAGCTTGTCCACAGTGATCGGCAAAGTTGTGCTGATCACTGCATAGCTAAGGCTGCTACTCAGCATAGGTGTTTCTTAACAATAATCACTGGCAATGTCACTAGGTTTAGGCTTCTCATGCTGGTGCAATGGTTAAGTTTTGTGTACATTTTGTATTGTGTCACAAAAAGAAAACAGACTGGCATTTAAATGTGGGCAGCATATGATTGCAACAAAAATGCTAAATTTAAAAAACATTCACTGGTGTAGCTGCATTTGCTACTGATTTTTTTTTTAAGATATGACAAAAATTTCAGTTGTGAAAGGTATTTTACCATTATTTTTGTGAAGGCGACTAGAATAAATCATATCCTAACCAAGCACTTCAATTGTAGGCAGTCACAATGTCATTTAAACACTATATAATAGCATTTTTTTTAGAAAAGAGTCAGTAAATAAATCAAAAGCAAAACTAGGAACTTTAAGTACATGCAAAATAAACAGCAGTTTTAAAAATATAATATACACAAATAAAATTGAAGACAAAAATCATACTTTGAACTTGGTTTATCACTGAAAAACGATGTAAGGCGTATGTAACAATGCACAGGTTTTGTGCAGTCACGAAAGCGAAGGGAGCCAACGAATAATGTGGGCTGACCCACTATCCCATGCTGTAGTGGACGGAATAAAATGTGGCTGACCATTTGAAAAACCAATGAATGAAGAATACTGGCCAAAAGCCCCTCTAAGTATGTTTATTATGTATGATTTATTTTGGGAAAACAATAGTTGTAGATATAACTAAAGTTGCATCAAAGGGCAGACTAATAAGTGCATACTCACTTAGTGTTGCCAAGCTCACTAGACTATGTTGACAGCCATGCCAACCCGCTTTGCCCTCAGCTTCCTTTCTGATGCTTCTGTGTGTTACAGTTGTGAGTGGAAGTTGAGGCATGGAGGAAAAAAACCACAAAAGGGTAATTCGAAATCCTGCGTAAGCTAAGACATATGGATTCGGTTCTCCTGCACTCCCCACCGACCCCCATTCATTCAAGCTGTTTATACTATGGGTCAGGGTCACAGGCAGATCTCACAGTTTTACAGAGCTCTCACCCCCTTGGTGTCTCCTGTTCTAGACCCTCTCAGACAGCAGTGGGAAGATGAGGGTGACACAGTATTCCATGATAAGGATTGGACTCTCTCCCTCGAGCTCCCCTATCTGATGTCTAGAAATGTATATTTGAAATTAATACAGTACTTTGTGCTTCACAGAGCTTATCGAACTCTATTACTTTCCACAAGCGGCATCTATATGACCTATTTGTGACATAATGAGTGCCAGTGCCCAAAGCACTGCTCAACAAACAGCAGCAGGTGTTTAAATGTACGTGTGAATAAAACCAAGGCTACATAATCCAAAATCCAGCTCATGCCTCTTTAATCCACTGCCAGACGCTCCCTGTTCCTTTATTTCACTCTTGCAGGCTCCTGCTTTCTACCCTGTTGATGTTTTTTTCCGTCTTTTATTCCTTCTATACCGTTTGTATGTTTTCCTATTCTATTGCTATTGGGAATTTCTGATAGGAAAAAATAAATGCTGGTGCGCGTCACCGGCCCAAAACTGAGTGCCGGTGTTGGGCAACCGCTGGCTTAAATTAAGCACTGGCCCTAGATGTTCAACTAATAACGCAGGTTTCATGCACATGCTATGAAGCTGCCAACTCCTCAGATCCTGCTGATCCGAAGTCACAAATCTACTTACCTCCATTACAAACAAACCAATTCTCTCAGAATGGCCTTCCACAGCACTAGGCATATACGAAAAGTGCAAGAAAGATTGTGCTGCTTTCATCCTAGCAAATGTAGCCCTTCTTCTGACAAAAAGAGCGATGACCTTGCAATAGAAGTCCAAGTCTCCCTCTTCAGCTATATTTTGGTACCAAACTCTACTTAAATGGGCCACTGCAGAGAGTGACAGGTTTTCTAGTGTTGCTTGGGAGCCATTTGAAGATCTTCCTCAGCATCTTCAGGATGTGGAAGCAGAATGCAGTGACAGTGTGGACTTGTGTGGTAATGTCCAGTTTGTTATTGATCATCATGTTGAGGTTCTTATCATGGGTGCTCGGAGTAGGTGTGGGTCCGAGTTCGGCAGACCATCAGCTGGAGTCCCACAATGAGATGTTCTTGCTGAAGATCACTACTTCTTGCTTGTCATTGTTGAGCTTAAGACAGTTGGCTTTCATCAAGTTACCAACTTCAGTCATGCAGGAGGTGAACTTGTTTCTTGTGTTGGGGTCTTGCCCGAGAGGGAGAGTAGGAGTTATGTGTCGTCTGCTTAGGAAAAGATGTTGGTGTCATGTGCACCAATGACATTGGACAGAGGGATCGTGTATGCGTTGAAGTGGATGGGACTGAGCGTTGAATCTGGAGGCCTTCCGCAGATGAGTTTGCAGGCTTCCGGGAAGTAATGTGCCAGGCTAACCGCTTATGTTCTATCCATTAAGAAGGAGCAGATTGAGCAGAGAGGTTCAGGAGGTCGAAGGCTGCGGTGTCTCCTCTGTCAAAGATCATGCAGATGTTGTATGTGGTGTAAACAAATGCTATTTCTGTAGTGTGGTTGAGACTGAATACAGGCTGGTGGTGATTGCTGGGGTGGTTAGTGAGCCATTGGCCAATTAGTTTCTTTAGGACCTTTGCCAAATATGGTAGGAGGGAGATGGATCAGTAGTTGGAAAAAGGTGAGATGTTTCCCTGTGGTGGAATCAATGGAGGCATCGAGGATGGGTTAGTACTTCGCTGATTGGTAGGAATTCTTTGGTAAAAGCATGGTTGGGCCAACAGTCAGATGGGGCCACCGGGTGGATGGTTTTCATAGTAGCAGCACAAGAGTCACAAGCTCTGTTTTCGTTCTTTGGCCGTGATGAGAAGTCGAGTTGCGACAATGATGGGGTTCAGTTGAGGGTCAAAGTTGCTGTATATGCAGGTGATTTTGTAACAGAATAATTCCAAAAGCTAGTTGCAAAGGTCTCATGAGGGGGGTGATGTTGCTCAGGGCGGCGGGAAACAGTGAAATCTTTGAGGACAACTTAATACAGGAGATAACTTTGTGAGCTTGGACAGGAGTGTAGGAGAACTTCATAAGTGGATTAAAGAAACAACATTAAATCTGGGGAGTCGAATTTATGTTAAGTAGAGGCAGATACATGCCAAATTATCAGTCTATTCAGATAAAATAGGGTGAATAAAAAGAACTCAAACACACAGTCGGTGGTTAGTCTGAAAATCTGGCCATCTTGAACTTAGAAAGCTCCTTCAGTTTTTACCTGTACTACACATGATTTATCGGATTGAAGTCGAGTAATGTTTAAAAATATCTGCCTCTCCCTTGAGCCACATAAATATATTCTGAAATTGCTGAGTCATTCTTTCTAAGGTTCTGGCACTATCGTACTAACCTGTTGCTCGACTAAGCAGTAATGGAATACTTTTATTGGTTATTATAACTAAAATATAAGCAAAACTGGAGTGTATAAAACATTCACAAGGAATGAGTTATTATGAGTTCACAATGTAATGAATCACGTTTATATAGAATCTAAAGTCCCTTTCTACGAACATATGGTTTAAGATCGTGCGAGACGAAGATACTCCTCTATCCCACACAGTGTGCGGCCTGGAGGAGCTCTGGATCGAAGTGTTGACTTCAAGCATGAATACAAAGAATAAAGGAACTATTGTAACCAGCGAGTGCAAAGAAGGAAATGGGAACTCTGGCTGCTGTTTTAACTATAAAATACAGCTATAATCAGTACTGGCCATCAGACATCTGGACCCCAGTGCCGCTGCACCTGATGCACCAATTGAGGCTACTTCCATGCAGTCAACGTGCTGCTCTACAGCTAGACAGCAAAATCATTAAACACTGAATCAATATGCGATAACAAATGCTTCGTAAGCAGCCTTGATGAATAGCATATACCTTGATGGGGACCTGCCTTAACAAGAATGAGGCAACTGCTTGTGGAGGTCAAAAATTCATCAATTACGTTAGCCATTTTACTCGGATGTTTCTCACATGGCGCACCAATTCAAATGCAGAACTCAGCACAGGAAAATGAGGAGAGTCATTTTTGCAGGTCAAAGAAGTAAAAAAAAATCAAGCACAGCGACAAAACAAAGGAAACAACGAAAAAAAGAAAACCATGACTTGCTTTCTTCTGCCTGTGCCAGCCGTAATGTATCTGACAGTAACCAATGACCGGTAAGGTCGCCTGGTTGTGCGAAGGAAAGGCTCCTGAGGGGGTGTAAAATAGGAAAATGCTGCCGCTGACAGATCTATTGAAGGTTAGTGTACAGCATGTGCCACTGGGAGCATTTATCTGGCTATAATGCGCCCCGCCACGGGGACACGCTGTTCTATTAACCTGGCGTGTCGGCCTTTGGCAGGACCGCAGGCCTCAACGGAGCACACGACCACACTGCTCGGGAGCCGCGGACGAGCTCGTCCCCAGGGGCGGCATTTGCACATTCCTGGGGAGACACCGTAAACCCGCAGCCCTAATACGACAGCAGGCAGGTGGAAATGTTCAATTAAGGGTTATTAGTCATTCGGATCCGGTTAAGGCTTTTGTCCACAAGCACACCACTGCCCCGCAGGGAGGGGCTGCTCGGGGTTCCTCGGGGTCCGTGATGTCAAATAGGTGATCATTTTTTGCCTCCCCTTCCTTTGCACGCGCTTCCTCCTGCTGGAGTGGGAGGGTCGCAGATTCCCGCTGCAGTGCCTGAGTCATGATTAACAGAGAGCGCCATTAAAAAAAAGAAATGGTGCTGCTTATACACACGCGCACGCAAAAAAGTACGCGTTGTTATGGCAACCTTTCTTTAAGATGTGTATCTTGAAATTTAGCATTCAGAACACATCCACGATTCCCTTAAAGCCTCCCCGACGTAAAGGCGATTTGTCTTACGTGTGCGTTTCCAGCTGCACAGCAGGCTTGTGCGGCGACCCGTGGTGTCTTCTCTAGGTTTAGATATTTTTTTCCAGTTTGGAATAATGATGTGCATGGAAACGTGGCGGAACTGAAAGACAAACAAGCGCTAATTTGCTAGCTTTACTGATACAACAGTGCCTTTCAACGAGGTGCACACAGGCTAGGGGGGAGGGCGGGCTTCCCATCCACAGAAGGTAGTTAACGAGGAGAAAGACCCAGCATTTGCAACTGGAAGCAGTGTGCAGCGGTAAAGATTTTTTTTTAAACTCCCAGGGTGGTCTACGGAATCCCCAGACTGCAGTGATGCGCACGAAAGGGCAAAGCAAAAAAAAAAAAAAAGAAATAAAAAGCGAACTACGCCATTCATTTCAACAAAATGATTGGCCCTAGATTTATGTAACACAAAATGACACACCAGTGTGCTGCCAGATTTCAAAAACTCCCACGCCTTTGAGCGGAATTATTGAAGCCAAAGCGCGGGCACTGCTGACTGTGCTTACCTAAAGCTAATGAGTGTGCCTTAATTATGGGTTAACCTACCTCATAGAAGAAGTGCCGCAGGTCTGTGCGCTGTATAGGCCACCATAGGAGGGTTTGTCCTACACACCGTAGCACTTTTTTTTTATTTCCCATTTGCAACAGCATGTCACATTATTAACGCACTCTAGCAATAACATCCACTGTGTCGTCTTCTGATTAATTAGAGGTGATCTCGACTTTTCTGCTACCCTACTTTTTTATTTTTTATTTATTATTATTTTATTAGGGGTACAACAGAGCTGCATACATTACATGTCATCGTTAACAATGCAAATATCACATACAGTGGAAATATGCATAAAACAGGATGGTGAAATTACGATGTCAAGACTCTCAATGAGTAGTCAAATAAAGGCATGAGACACATGACACCTCCCAACTCCCACCTCCCCCCCCCCCGAGAAACCCAACCGCCAGGTGCAAAGAGAAAAGAAAAAGCAACTGCATAGTCTGACATAGAAAAGATCTCTTAGAGCAAGTACTGCATATCTACTAGTTATACCACAAGTATCGTCATCAGGACATAACCATACTACTAAGTTAAGGAGCGTAGAACTTCCGATATGATGACAGCTTTACAATAGTGTCCATAGCAGGCCCATGCTGGAGATCGCGCCCCTCAGAGCATGTCAGGGTGTGCTAACATGTATGCCGTAATAGGGCTCCAGAAGTCTTTGGGGCGTGAGGACTCAGGCAGCTCCTCCTCGTATGCCTGTAGCAAATCTCTACAGTACGCTAAATCCGTAAGCCACTGTTTGATAGTAGGGGCAGGCCGCGAACTCCATCTCTTCGCCACAACCCGCTTCGCCATCAGGGTAGAGACCGCCACTAGGCATCTGTTAGCAGGCTTCAGCTTGTTCATATAACCCAAAAGGCACACCTCAGGCGTACAGGATACCAACTCAAGCACCTATTCCGACAAGATTAGAGCCACATCTTTCCAAAATGCAAAAACTTTTCCACATGACCAGGCGACATGATATAAATCGGCATCACCCGCACCACACTGCACACACCTTGCTGAGTCCTTCAGGCCATACCTATGGAGTTGTAGAGGGGAGTAATATACTTGGTGCAAACATTTGAAATGAATAATCCAGAGGTTGCAGTTAGCCGTGAGTTGGCCCGTGAGTTGACAACATGCTGACCACACTTCCATCGGAATTGGAGTGTCAATCGCTGATTGCCAGCGTCGACACGACTGATGATCGTCAAACTCCTGCTCCCGCTGGGAAGCATAGTACAGCCTTGTGATTAGTCCCTTTCGACTCACCCTGGCCTGCATTGCCTGTAATGCCCAAAGTGTTATCGGCTCCTCCGGGAAGTTCAGGTATATAGACATTACAGCTTGCCGTACCCTGACATACATGAATGGAAACATAAAGGACCGAGTGACGTTATTCTGGACCTCATCCAGGGTTTTGAATCTACCCTCTGTGTATAGCTCACCCATTCGGGGGAATGTTCGCAGGCGCGAGCTCCTTCAATGCAGCAGGTTCCCGAGCGGCCGAGATCCCCGGATGCAAAGCGATGGGCAACAGAGGGGCATATAAATATGGGACCTGAGCTCTAGCAGCCAGTGCACTCCAAGCCCAAGACATGCACAGCGGGGGGTTAATTTACCGCCTAGGCCCACCGGAACCACCAGATAGAACCATAGCCTGCAACTGAAGGGGAAGAACCGCGTCAGCCTCAATGGCAACATGCGGCTGAAAACGCTGCGGAAAATGCCAGTAATGCGCGCAAAGATAATACAAGCGGAGATCAGGAGCTTCAAAACCACCCGCTCAAATGGTTGCATAAGTAGATCCCACCTGCATCGTGATTTCTTACCCCCCAGACAAAAGTAAGCAGCGTCGACTGCAGCGTTTGGAAGAAGGATATATTCAGTCTTATCGGGATATTAATAAAAAAATATAGCATCTTGGGTAAGAACACCATTTTTACGACTGCAATCCTATCTGCCAGCGACAGGGGTAGACGTGCCCACCTTTCAGCTTGCTCTGTTATACGCATAACGGCACGCCCATAATTTTCAGTGATCACTACAGCGGGATCTCTATGGATCATCACCCCTAAATATTTTACTGGCTCAGAAGTCCAATGCAGCGGAAAATCCAGCTCAACCTCTCTCGTGCCCTCCGTTAGTGGAAAGACCACAGATTTGGACCAATTGATGCCCAACCCAGAGAACCTCTCGAATTGGACATATTCCCTCAACAAGGGCGAAAGATAGACCGCTGGTTCCCGGACGTACAGAATCATATCGTCCGCATAAAGCGAGACAACAAGCGGGTGTTGCCGAAACCTCAGAGCTGCATCGGAATGTTTTTGATGAAGCCTGCACGCCAGGGGTTCAATCACCAAAGAAAAGAGTATGGGCGACAGGGGGCACCCCTGCCACGTACCTCTGACTATAGAAAATAAGGAAGAGACCCTGCTATTGACACGAACTCTAGCGACCGGCCCGTTATACAAAACCCAGATCCATTGCACAAAGAAGGGAGGAAAACCCATTCTGCTGAGAACAGTAAACATGTAGGACCAATGGATAGAATCAAACGCCTTTGCAGCGTCGAGAAGCACTGCAACGGCTTGAAAACCAGAGCCGAATTAGTGCAATGTAGAGAATAGCGTGCAGAGGTTGTGCATGGTAGATCTCTTCATCAAGAAACCAGACTGGTCTGGTAAGACCAGCAGGGGCTGAAGTCTAATGGCGATCATTTTCGCAAATATTTTACTATCAATATTGATGATGGAAAGTGGCCGATACGACCCACACTTATTAGGAGGCTTTTCAGGTTTCAGAAGAGTGACCAATAAGGCCTCCCGAAGCGACGGCGGTAAGATCCCATCATCTTAGGCCTTCGCGTAGACCTCTAGCAACCTTGGGTCTAACACTGTAGCATATGTCTTGTAGAATTCACTCGGCAGACCGTCGGGTCCAGCAGCTTTATATGTAGGAAGTGCCATTAAAGCCTCTCACACATCCTCCTCGCCGAACGGTTGCACCAGGTATTCGCGGTGTGCCTGGGATAGCCAATGCAACGCCACATCATCTAAATATTCATGCGTCTCCGCAGCGGAAGGGGAGTCTCTGGCGGCATAAAGATCTTTATAAAATGTTAGCACTACATCGCAAAGCGCTTCCATCGAGTGATGTGATTCGCCTGCGTTGTCAATGAGCTCATTTATGGGCTCCAGGCTTTGGGGTTTACTCAGCTTCCGGGGAAGAGAGCGGCTAGGCCGTCCACCCTCACCATAATAGCGTGCTACCCTACGTCTAGAGCGGTGCCGTATCTTTTGGTCTACAGTGTCATTGTGTTCAGTGACAAGTTCACGTATCTGAGCCAAATTATTCGCAGTTGGAACATCGTCAAAGGCTCTCTCCAGGACAGTGATATCCTCCGCCAGCCTCCGTATCTGACGCCAAAGATCCCGTAGCACCCTCGCCTGCGTGCCTATGCATACCCCCCTAATGATAACCTTGAAGGCCTCCCATAGGACCCCAGCACTATCCACCGTGCCCTCATTTTCCTTAAAATAATTCATGATCATCGCGTCCTCGATAGTTTGCCTGAACACTGGGTCCTTAAGTTCCGAGGGCTGGAGCCGGCAGGCAAACTGTGGCGCCTCATACTCCGGCAAAGTCAACTCCATAAGTACTGGGGAATGATCAGAAAGTGTTCTGGCCCTATGTGTCACATTCTTGACCCAAAGGCCCACCGCACCAGAAATCAACCAATAATCAATACGGGACCATGAGCCACGCCCTGAGGATACACGCGTACTCTCGCATGCTTCTGAGTGTCGCAACCACTAAATGTCCTGTACATGTCCAGCATCGATAAGACCCCACAACACGTCCGATTCACTTTTTTGCCGAACCGCACCTGAACCATGCCGATCCTTAGCTTCATCCAAATACACATTAAAATTCCCACCCCAAATAATTTCAGCAGGGGCGAACAGCAAAATCCTACGCCACACATCCGCAAAGAACGCCGGATCATCCACATTCGGCAGGTAGATATTCACCAAGAGCACACTCTCTCCACCCAGCCAACCATGCAATAACACAAACCTACCCTTATCACCACCGCTACCGCCACCGCCACCGCTATCTTCCCTGAGGCCTGGAAGCACGTCTCCGTGACCCCCCTTCTGAAGAAAGCAGGATCCGACATTTTCAACCCAGAGAACTACAGACCTATCTCCCAGCTCCCTTACCTCTCCAATGCCTTGGAGAAGTTGGTCAACACACATTTGACCAGGTATCTAGAAAATAACTCCCTTCTGGATCCCTCCCAAACCGGCTTTAGGGCTAACAACAGCACCGAAGCAACGTTGCTGGCAGTGTCGGACAGTATCAGATCCTCAACAGATCAAGGGGGATCGGTGGCACTGATACTGCTTGACCTGTCAGCGGCATTTGACACGGTATCCCACGACTGCCTGCTGAACACACTCCTGAGTAAAGGAGTTCAATCAACAGCATTGAACTGGATCCAATCTTTCCTAAGCAATCACACTCAGGCAGTGCATATGGGCCAGTTCCACTCAAAACCCAACCCCATCGGCTGTGGAGTCCCTCAGGTGGCCTCACTGAGCCCCACTCTTTTCAATGTCTATATTTCATCTCTTGCCGACATTGGAAGGAAGTGGGGCATTGGCATCTGCTCTTATGCTGATGACACACAGCTGATGGTGGCCATGGACGAAGGACCTGAGATAACAAAAAAAAGCTACATGATTGTCTCTCCGAGATGGCCCAATGGATGCACAACCACTGTTTAAAATTAAACGCTGGAAAATCAGAGATTCCTCTGTTTGGGGGAGCCAAACGTGTATGGGATGCCACATGGTGGCCACCCTCACTGGGATTGGCCCCCACCCCAAAACAACATGCGCGAAACCTGTGAATCATCATGGACGATCATGTTCGATCCCTCTGGGGCAAGGGTTTTGCTATATTAAAACTTCTCGCAAGAATATTTCCTTGGATACCTCTGGATTGCAGACGCTCAGTCACACAGGCCTTATTGGTCAGCCGCATGGACTATGGCAACGCACTATTCGAAGGGATGAATGAACAACTTTTCTCCCGCCTACAGGTCCTGCAAAATCAGGCGGCCAAAATGGTCTGCAACAAAGGCAAACGAGATTCAGCATTGGAATGCCTAAAGAAACTCCATTGGCTCCCAATGCGTCAGAGGGCTGCCTTTAAACTTCTTAGCCATGCGCACAGAGCTCTACATAAAACAGGCCCCACAATTCTTCAAGGGAAGATCGATTTCTATATTCCCAACAGGAATCTATGGTCGAGCCAATCAGCTCTGGCCAAACCTAAACGAATCTATAAAGTCAGAACAGGGGGTCGCGCCTTTTCCTACCTGGCAGCCAAAAGGTGGAATGACCTACCTAACGACCTAAGACACACCACAAACTACCTTCAGTTTAGAAAAAAACTGAAAACACACCTCTTCCCTAAAACATAACCCTTCTGTACAGGCCCTCAGCAGTCCCTTCGGTTCATAGCGCCGCGATATCCCCCGGGACGAGTGTCGCGCTTTATAAATACCGTAAATAAAAAATAAATAAATCATCTGTGTCTGCCTTGATAACCGTGAAGGGGACACCTTTCTTCACCAAAGTGAGCACCCCTCTAGCATACGAGGAGTACGAGGAAGACACACGCACACTGGCCCAGCGTGCCCCAACATTCCAAACTGACACAGCTGTTAAATGCGTTTCCTGCAAGAAACCGACATTCACTCCCATACGATCCAGGCCTGCGAACACCATCCTAATCTTCCGTGGAGAATTTAATCCGCGAACATTCCAAGTAGCAAAGTTAACGGAACTACCCATTACCGGGTGGTAGGGAGATGTGGCAGCATACATTATATTCATAGCATTGAGACCATAAGTTACAGCATATTATGCACAACATAACTGAGCACCTGGCAGAGAACAAAGAACTCCCATCCAACCCCAGACCCACCCCAGCCCACCCACCACCCAATTCAGCACCCCAACTATGCCAAAGCCATCCCCGAACCCAACCTAACCCACACCCCTACAACAATAGGAAGTATAATTTGGGGTACACCCATATGCGGGGGGCGTTGAAGCGCAACTCTCCCGCATAGCAGGAGTTGACCGAGCGGGCAATATGTTAACATCCCAGCTCCTCCTGATAAATCCTGTGTACTTTAGCGTGATATGTGGGGCCATCGGGAACCAGAACAAAAGGAAGACCACAGGCCTCGGGGACAATGCAAAGGCTGCATGGCTTGGAATCAAAAAGATAAACTGAAGCCTCACAAAGGCAGCTAACCCCCCAGCAATCAAAGAAAAGACATGTAGTCAAGGCACATATTGAACAGCAATGCAACAGACAAGTAGTACTGCTGCGGTGGTCGCCCTCCCATCGGGGCCTGCTGCCCAGCAACATCATGAATAGGGAGGTGCGATCTTAAACAGGTTCCAATGACAAAAAGAGACATACAATCCCAAATACAAGCTGAGCACCTTAAGTAGAAGTTACACCAATCTCCAATACAATACCCTCAATACTCAGCATCCTCTTGCCCTTTCCTCTCTGATGCCTCAGGAGAGTCTCGCTTCCTGCGCTTCAACTTTTTTGCATAATCCATTGCAGCCTTTGGGGAGGAGAATATTTTACTGTCAGCTATGCCCCCGATGCGGAGGCGGGCCAGATACAGCATAGCATATGGAACCTCCTCTGTGCGCAGAAACTGCCTCACCGCGCCGAACTCCCTCCGCTCGAACTGGACGGCGACCGTGAAGTCCGGGAAGAAAGCAATTGAGTTCCCTTGGTGCTCAATCTTCCCTTTCTCTCGTCCCAGGCGTAAAATGGTGTCCCTATCCCTGTAGTTCAAAATCCGGGCTATGATGGGACGGGGAGGGGCCCGGGGTCAGGGCGAGCAGCCAGCGAACGGTGGGCACCTTCCACTATGAACATATTAGACAGCTGTTCCGTGCCAAAAATGTCTGTGATGAGGCGCTCCATGTATGTTTCCATTCGTCCCACATTCGTGGATTCCGGCAGTCCCGTTACGTGATGTTATTGCGCCGGGACCGCGCTTCCAAATCTTCATTTTTCGTCTGTATGAGAGCGAGGACCTTTTCCATATTTAGCGCTTTATCCGTGACCGTGGACAGACCATCCTCCGCAGGTGAGACTCTCTGCTCCACCTCCCCCATTTGCGCATTTTGCATTTCTAACTGCGAGGACATATGATCCAGTCTGTGGTTTACAGCTGCCATGCTACCCTCTATTGATTGCAGGGTCCGCTGCATCGCCACCAATGTGGCATCCAGTGTAGGGGGCCCATCAGCCTCTGCATCCACCTCCGAGTCTGAAGCGGTCTTCTGTGGAGTCTTTGGCACCCGCCGCAACTAAAATGGGAGCTTGGATTGAGTTTTATCTGACCGACCCAATCCTGCAGATCGCGCTGCAGCACCTAACCAAGGCAGTACAGCAGTCTTAAAATTCAAGCGTCTCCGGAGAGCCACACTATGTCGCACCAAAGAAAGGAAACCAGCGCAGTCCCTCGTGTGGTCTCAGCAGGCACGCAGCTCTCGCAAGTACCTTCCAAGTATAGCCCACTTGCTGCAGCCACTCTAGCACTTAAAAATCTTCCCAGCCAGGCCACCGCTATTGCAACCAGGGGTCCAGTCGTAGTTGGGTATATGGCAATATGGAAGCAACAGTACCGGATAGTCAACATAGGCTTAAGTCATTGTAGGCCTCTCGAAGATTTAACTCCACCAAATAGCCGGAATAGCTCAATGTTAGTCAGAGGAGAGGCGAGGAAACCTCCAAAGATGCCAATGCAGCCTCACGACTTGGCTTCCCGCCTCCAATGCACCCGCAGTGGGATCAGGCTCTCTGAATGCAGGGACACACCAGGCCCATGAACGCTAATAAACGGGCAGGTCCGGACCGCAACAATAACGGACAATGCGCCGGCCAGTACAGGTGATATCTAGTGCTCAGTGCTCGGGGGCGGTCTCAGCCGACCGCCAGTCTGCCGCGCTCCGGCCCTCCCTCCGGTATGCACCACTGCCCTGTAGTATTGTGGGATGTAGTCTAGTGGTTGGGGGGTGGAGTTAAAGGGAGGAGCAGGAACAGGAGGAGCCGGGGAACAGGAACCAAAGTTAGTTAGAGTAGGGATAGGGAGCAGAGCAGACGTAGAAAATAAAGGTGATAGATAATACACACCTACAGTGTCTGTCATTATTATTAGTTAGTGTATGCGACAACTGGCGACGAGGGTGGGATCACGCTGACCCACCATCCCTGCTGCTGCAAGAAATACCCTGTCCCGGGCACCCTCCAAGACGAGGTCGTGATCGCGCCGTCTGTGCCCCGACAAGATTGCCGCCACGACAGCGTGAAGCCAGCATCAAAGACGCTGCTCCACGATCGGGCGATCGTGTGGAGCCCTGCCCTGCAGGCTTAATTGAAGCGCTGCATGGCCAGCGTTTGAAAGACGCTTTCGCGCTAAAAGAAAGCGTCGGAATTGCCCCCAGTGACGCTGACAATAAAGAAGGTACTGGGAGCCCACCCCAGTCCTCCTGAAGTGACTCGTGAATGTGGAAGGGGTCCCAGAAGCCAAGTGACTCCTGCAGAAGCACCGGAGGGAAAAGTGCAGAGTCGGCCGACATCGGGTCTCACCCCCGATGCGTGAGAAACGGCGAGCGGCTGACGGGAGAAACCGGAGCTCGCCCCTGGCCTACCTGTAGGGTGAGAGTGGCCTCGAAGCTGAGCTGCGGAAATCCTGGTGAGCCAGTGAAAAGACCATCGGTGAGTGAGCTGAGGAGTGCATGAGAACCAAGACCTCGTGGAGAATGAGAGTGCATGGAGGCGGCCATCTTAGAGTCAGGCGCCTTGGAGGACATCACTAAGCAGTACCTGGGCGGCCATTTTGAAGTCAGGCAACCCAGAGAGAGACCCCTGGATGTCCAGAGAGCGGCCATTTTAAAGTCAGGCGTCACCAAATAAACAAGCCTTGGCAGACCAGAGCACTTGAGGACAACAAACACGAGCTAATGCAAAGCCAACCAGATAAATAAACAAGCACAAGTTGGTGCAACACTAAATGCAGGTTTAACAAAACACCGAGGTACCTGAGAAAATAAACAAGCATTGGCGAAGACCAGACAAGCATTGGCAAAGGCCAAACAAGCATTGGCAAAGGCCAAACAAGCATTGGCGAAGCCCAAACAAACACTGGCGAAGACAAGCAAACAAGCATAGGCTAAGGAAAATAAACAAGCATTGGTACATGCAAGTCAACAAGCCTTGGTATGTGCAAATAAACAAGCACTGGTAAATGCCAAGAAATAAGCATTGGTAAGGCAAATAAATAAGCGTGGATAACGGCGCGTGAACAACAATGAACAAGTCTTGGCAGCCAAACCAGAATAAGCACATGCAAACACGAGAGTGAATCAACTAACAAGCACAAGCAACCACAAGAGTGAATTACCAAACTTGCATTGACAAAAACAAATGTCAGCACGGGTGGAAACGCGAACATTGAGAAACGCAAGCGAATGCGCAGTGGCGAATGTAATGAAGTAACACGTCAAAACATATGGATTCTATCAATGTGTAGAGGTGCAAGATATTTTTAAGGGTTTTTACAAAAATTTTTTTAATTGGAGTGAAGTGATAGACTCTCTCTTAGAGATGGAAAGATGAGAGCACATGTGCTTGTTTAAAATACCCCTCACACACTAAAAAGTACTACTACTACTAGCCAGGGAATTTTTAATTTTTTGTATTTTTTGCACTCACTAGTTAGATCCCTACACTCCACTTTTCATCACTACACCTACACATAGCTCTGTCACATTTATAGTGCTCCCGCGTAGTCCGTCTGGTCGCAGCACGCCCCGCCCCGTTATAGGGACGGGAAGACCCCTATGATGAAGCATGACACTAACGGATTTTTTTAGTGTGTGAGGGGTATTTTAAACAAGCACATGTGCTCTCATCTTTCCATCTCTAAGAGAGAGTCTATCACTTCACTCCAATTAAAATTTTTTTTGTAAAAACCCTTAAAAATATCTTGCACCTCTACACATTGATAGAATCCATATGTTTTGATGAACTGTTCAGGAGGGTGATTCTATCTCAACCTCTACGCTTCCCTCTTTTGATTTTTTGTGATGAAGTAACACGTGTCTGTAAAATAAAAGAAGCACAAGCGAACACAAGGACCAAGCAAAGACAACAGCACAATGGAACAAGCATAAGCAAATGCAAGAGACAGATAAAGACGACACTGAACACACACCGAAGAGCACAAAAGAGAGGAGCTGCTGGACAGAACCGCACGAAGAGCTGCTGGACAGAACCGCACGAAGTTCAGAAGAGGGCAAGACTGCGAAAGACAGTCCCAGAAACAAGCATAACACTCACTGAAGTGACTGGAGGACTTGCGCCAATACACAGGGAACGCCCGAACGAACAAAGATGTCAAACGTGCCTAACATCACCGCAGAAAAGTTGGTAACCACCTGCCACTAGCATGCGACTCGAAAGAAAAGGAACCTTGTGTCTAGCACAGTGCAGCTGGGTGGTGGACACTTCGGAACGCACAAAATCTAAGTGATTCCCTGGCACATACTGTGATGATTGCAAAGATTATCAACGTCCCAGCACATGACCAGTCCACAGGTTTCGACTAAAGAGGATCAGCTAAGAAGACGAGAAGACGAGTGAACAGCCCGTGCCCTGCAAATATAATCCATCAAAATCCTCCTCTCATGGCGGGGGAAGAAGTAGCACAACGGTTCAATCCCTGCATTGAAGTACCACCCCCAGGGGTGCAGACGGATACCTGGAGTCTGTGTCTCAAACGGAATCAATGGCTGGCAACATTGGGTGACTTCCTGGACGCCAATGGTGAACAAAAAGAGAGGAAATGTCTAATGCTGCTCCTCCATTTGGTGGGTCCTAAGGGCCGATGCCCAATCACAACATTTTCCAAAGAAGACACCGCAATCTATGAAAGACTCCAAGAGAAGCTATGTGCCCGTCTCTCCGCACAAGCGGAAGTGGATCATGAGCGCATCGCTTTCAACACAGCTCGGCAGGAACCAGGTGAACCATTGCCAAGTTTCATCATTCGGTTGCAAAACCTGGTACAAGGCTGCCACTTTAACACCTTTACGAATGAGGGACGCAGTTCGACTCCGGATAATTGAAGGCTGCGCAAACCCCGACACAAAGCTCAAGATCCTACGAGGAAATTGGTCATTAGAAGAGATCATTAGGAAAGCTGAAATTGGAATACACGTCAAGGCAAAAGACAGATCAAAGGACCTGCCTCTGAAAACAACATATCAAGATGCCTGGACGGATGAAACTCGGAAACTGCACAAAACAAAAAGGAGAGAGAGGGAAGGCAGACCAGTGGAAAGACAACGAGAGAGACAAAGTGATAAGGAGCACTCCGAGTCAATCAGTCAAAGGACAACCTCAAGGAGTTCTTCACCCTCAAGGTGTCATTCAAAGTCTGACGAGGAGGGAGCGTCAAGTGGGACAGATGGCACCCCTGGACAAGATGGTAACCTACACAACAAGAGAGTAAGGAAGACAAACTATAGAAGAAGAAATCAAAATGGTCAAAACTGGAAGTCGGTGCAGGAACACTCTTCATCAAGTCGTGAAGATGAGTCTGAGGGAACATCCAGCAGGAGAACACATCACACCCGTATCATGGGTGTCCGAGCACCAAACAAGCGGGAAGAAGACATAGGTCGCATAAGATGAACTGATCCTCTCCAACAACGAACAGGAAAAGACCAACGCATCAATGACACCCGGGACAACGAAGAAACTGAGAAGAAGTCGTTGATATGTGAGAAAGGCAAAGATGGAAAACCTCAAGACCAAACACAAAGAACAAGCACGTGGTTGTTGAACAACTTCTCAAATGAAACAATGTCAAAGACAAGTTGGCGAAGGCGCCCGGAGAAGCGTCTTAAAGACAACCCTGAGACAAAGAACAACGTGTCACGGCCTACTCATTTCACAAATCCATTACTCGATACCCTCTCTAAGGAACGCTTTAAAAGGGGCATGGCCAGTAACTCCTCTGGTTCAGAGAGCGAGTCTGTCCGATCCTTTAAAAGGGGTATGGCCAGGAACTCCTCTGATTCAGAGAGCGTGTCTGTCCGATCCTGGAAGTCAACAAAAGACTTCTCTGAACCAGAAAGCACGACTGTTCAGTCCCGTGAGTCGACAGAGTCATGGTCCCAACAACAGCCAGGGCGTCAACCACCCGAACGCACCAGGGAACCAAAGGACATCTGTCCCGTCAAGAGCAACATGCCACACACTAAAGTTTCTGAATACTCAGTCACTCCACAAGACAACCTGTCATGTCAGTCACAAGTACATCCAGACATAGATCAGACACCGTCACCCCTGAAGGGGTCCGCGAGGCTGACTCAAAGGACCTACAAAAGGAAAACAGAGACAGTGGACCTTAGTCACCGGACGGGAAGGGACCAGCCAGTCACTCCGCAAAGAAAGCCGGACGTGTTAGTAGAGAGAGATCATCAGATGAGAGAGAAACATGCCTATGCACAGATAGCTCACGAGTTCGCCAGACAACCCGAGGCCGTGAATGAGTCATCGAACCAAACCAAGACAGTCTCATCAGATAGCACCGTACTGTCTGGTATACATGACCCTGAATTGGAGGGCAGTGTTGCCCTCGACCGGACAAGACAAAAAGAAGTAAAAGTAGATGCGGGTGCTCGGAAGAGGACCAGAACATTATTCACTCATGAAAGAGATCGAGCATCTGAACCAACAGTAGTTACACCACAGGAAGGAGACATGATGACTGCGGAAGGTGAGAGTAAACAGTTCACACGCAACGTGGTCAAGAATACCCTGATTAAGCCAACGGAAAGATTGACCAAAGTCAAGCCCACCGCTGATTCGACACTACTGAGGCTTGAAGAACAGGCTGTCCGCCAACCCGTGTGGTGGATTGAAGAACTGCGAACACTGAGGACATTAAGCTCATTTTGTTAAGAAAGGGGGAGATGTAGTATTGTGGGACGTAGTCTAGTGGTTGGGGGGTGGAGTTAAAGGGAGGAGCAGGAGGAGCCGGGGAACAGGAACCAAAGTTAGTTAGAGTAGGGATAGGGAGCAGAGCAGACGTAGAAAATAAAGGTGATAGATAATACACACCTACAGTGTCTGTCATTATTATTAGTTAGTGGATGCGACACGCCCCGCACCAGACACAGCGAGCCGGGCGCAGCCCCCGTCCCCGACCCGATCCCACCTCCGCAGCCCGGGTCGTCAGGCAGGCCATCCCACTCACCGCGCCCGACGCCGACGGGCGCCGGTAGTCAGGAGTTCTAGGACCGACCTTCCGCCGCCTCAGGTTTCCGCCGGCTGCAGCAGGCCTTGTCAGCAGCTCCGGTCCCCTTGCACACAGGCCTCTCCGTCAACCGCCACGGGGCAAGGAAACTCCAAGAACGCCTCACATGGACGCCGCTGTCAGGCTCAGCACTCATAGATAGCGGGATAAACACACTGACAGGGTGCAGATTGTAGGCAGCCCCTCGGCGCGGCGGTCTACAGGACTGTGGCGGCCGCCATTTGCAGGCCCCGCCGTGGGGGATGTCAGGGTGCCTCAATACAGCTCAGAAGGCAGGGGAGAGGCGCAGCAAATTAACCAGACCCCCCAGGATATAGCGGCATGGATTAGCAAATTTAGCGGCACAAAAATGGAAATTTAGCGGCACAAATATGGAAATTTAGCGGCAATTTTGCGGCATTTTATGTGGCCATTTTTCCTACAACAAACACAGATATCTTAGTTTTTTTTAGGTATTTAACAACATGAAGCTATGTATATTTGGTTTCTTTACAATGTAGACACTTTGGGGCAGATTTACAAGCCCCTTGCGCTGCTTTTACGCCGCCGTTGCGTCACTTTTGTGACGCAGCGGCGGCGCAAAAGATCCACCCTTCCCCTCTTCATCCATCCTTTCACCCACTACCTCATCAACCATCCATCCATCCATCCCCTCATCATCCATCCATCCATCCTTCCCCTCATCATCCATCCTTCCCCTCATCATCCATCCATCCATCCATCCTTTCACCCACCCATCCATCCTTCCCCTCTATCCATCCCCTCATCCATCCTTCCTCTCATCCATCCTTCCCCTCATCCATCCATCCTTCCCCTCATCCATCCATCCTTCCCCTCATCCGTCCATCCTTCCCCTCATCCATCCTTCCTTTCATCCATCAGCCATCCTTCCCCTCACCCATCCATCCATCCATCCATCCTTCTCCTCATCCATCCATCCTTCCCCTCCATCCATCCATCCTTCTCCTCATCCATCATCCTTCCCCTCATCCATCTTTCCCCTCATCCATCATCCAGCTACCCTTCCACCCATACATCCAGCTATTTACATTTTCTCTCCATGCTTCCCCTCTCATCAATCCATCCATCCTCTCTCATTATCCATTTATTCAATCTTTCATTCATCCATTCACCCTTTCACTAATTCATCTCGCCGACCTTTCCATATTAATTTTGAGCTGAGCCCTTTTGAGGAGAGGCCCATCAAGAACTTCACCCTCGCTGCAGGGGCCGTTCCAGGACTGGGACAGAAGCCACCCAGGGCGGAGACAGGATCCACCACAGGGGGGTCAGGAGCCATCACAGGCGGGGGTGGACTGGAGCCACAACATGGGGGGACAGGAGCCATCACAGCCGGGGGGTGGACAGGAACCATCACTGAGGGGAGGGCAGGAGCCATCACAGGAGAGGGAACAGGATCCACCAGGGTGGGCACAGGGGTGGGCATGCAGTATTCTACTATCATCTTGGGCTCCTCGCCCCCTCCTGCACAAGACAACGAGAAGACAGGCTCTCTGTCCAAAATGCCACCCCCCACTGTGATGTACAGTACTTACAGGAGATACTCTAAGAGAACTGATTGAACTGATTGTCCTCCATACTTTGTTAAGCAGTGTGGGTGCGATTGTGCCATTTCTTTATTTTCTTACATTATAAACTGCATGTTTGAAGAACCGAGGTTTGCTTACAATTTAGTGACAGTAATTACGCTCTGTGAAGAGAACCACGTGCTGCCTCGGTGTAATCAGGGGTGTAATCTGGCCGAGTCTCGGATGTTTGGGGCCCTGGGTAGAAATGGAATGTGTGAGCCCGCCTGTAAATAGCAGAGACATGACGCATTCAGGGCCGTTTGCATGTGAACAGATGTCGCTGCTCCTGAACCTGCAGCCCCTCCCTCGCCGTCACCTTCGAAGCACCTCTTAACAGCTCATCAAGGGCTGGAGGTGTGAGGGTTGCCATCCCGCTGTGCCTCTCCAATGCTGCTGAGTATCTGAGGAGCTTTGGTGCAGCATCGGAGTGAAGAAGGGAGGTGGGGCGATAGCCACATAAAGCAGACCCCCCAGGATATAGCGAAAAATGCAGCGATTTCTATAAAAATGCCGATTTTGCAGGCATTTTTGTAAAAATCGCGGCATTTTTTAAAAAGTGCCGATTTCGCGGCAAATCGCGATATCCTGGAGGGTCTGATTAACACATCTAGTGCAGGAGCCGGACAGCAACGCATAGCAGGGTTTCAACAACTTCAGGGGCCCAGGATGCCGCAAACATTTGTCGGATAGTTACTCGGTCATGCAGAGCCTCACAGCAGTGTGGCCATCTTGCTGTACGCCCTCTACACCCCCCCCCTTTTCTGCTACCCTAGTTCACTGCCACCTTGGGTACAGGAGCACTCAGGCTCACCCTCTGTGTTTTAGAAAGTGATTCTAAACCCTCTGGCCTCACCACACTGCATTCTAGTGATCTTACGCTTCTGGGGTTACTCTAAAGCCTGGTGAGTGGTACACTTGTTCAGCCGAGGTCTTCACATATGCCTTCCTGGCAGAGGACTTCCCACCATATTAAAAGAACGTTGCAGGGGTTGCTTTGCCGAAAAACGATTTCATCAGAAGTTCTTTAGGCAAAGCTGAACATCAAGTAGGCCACCATATTGTTGCACCCAATCATCATTTATTTTTGTGGGGGTTTATTTCTGAGAAACAGAAAAGCAATGGTCCTGAGTTTTCTCCCTGTGCATGTGGACCACTGTTGACCTTCCCTGGCAGAACAGTGCAAAGACAATTTGCTCTGGCTGCCTGCATAACAGGGCGGGCTTCCCAACGCCCCCTTCTGGTTGGCTCAATAGTTTGTTGAAGGGTTACAGAGACTTTTCCTCCACAACACTGATTCAAATGTCAGCCAGACATGCAGTAATCTAACTATAGAGCAATTTTTCCATCTGTTGGGCTGCCCTTTTGAAGCACCCTGGTGCTTATGTTTGAATCTTGTGGAGAAGTGTCCATTTCAACCCGAAACAGCCCCCACATTGCCCTGAACTAAAGACTCAATGTGATGCACACCAGTGAGTACTGCACAGAAGCTTGCAGTGCAATAGAGTTTAGACTTCGAATATACTCAATGGGCCTCGTTCAAAGCAGCTTAATTCCAAATGTATAAAAGCATCTTGCACGCAAGAAAGGTCAACTGCAAGTGAAATGGAGGATATTTTCAGTCACTACCAGCTTACAAGACAATCCATTCTCATGCCAGCTTAGCTGTCCACCAGAGCAAATAGTCCTGTTGGAGTGGAATTTCAACTTCATTATCAATCAATCAAGCAGGATCTATAAAGCGTGACTTGTCAGCCGCTAGAGTATCCAGGCGCTTGCAGTAGGTCTCAATCAAGGAGCCAGGAGTTGAGCCTGAAGTCGGTCAGCAAGGTGCAGTGGTAGGGGTGATCCAAGTTTTGGCAGCGAAATGGGAGAAGGAGCGACAACCGGCAAGACAGCAGGGTACGCGCGGTATCTGTGTGAGGTGTGCGGAGCGGAGGTTCCTGGTTGGGGAGTGGTGGGGTCGGTGGAAGTGCAGACAGTGATTCATGTAGGCGGGTCCTTGGTCGTGGAGGGCTTTGTAAGCATGTGCAAGGAAGTTGAACTGGAATCTCTTCTGAACCAGGAGTCAGTGGAGGTTTTTCAGGTGCTGGGTGATGTGGGTTCCCTTGGGCAGGTTAAGAATTAATCTGGCGGCTGTGTTCTGGATCGTCTGAAGTTTTTGAATAAGCTTTGTGATGGTGTCTGTATACAGTGCATTGCCGTAGTCAAGTCTGCTGGTGATGAGAGCCTGCGTTTCCGTCTTCCTGGCATTGATCGGGAGCCACTTGAAGATTCTTCAGAGCATGTGGAAGCAGGCTGAGGAGACAGCGTTGACCTGACGTTTCATGGAGCGTTCGCTGTCAAGAATGATGCCGGGGTTGCGGGTGTGGTCTTTCCTTATGTGGATGGGTCCAAGTTCTGCCAGCCACCAGGAGTCATTCCAGAGGCAGTGTGTTTGCCCAAGTTGAGGACTTCCGTCTTGTCCGTTTTGAGCTTGAGGCAGTTGTCCTTCTTCTAGGCTGAGACATTCTTCATACAGTTGTGGAAGTTTTTTTTCCATCAAGGTGGTGTCTGCTGAGAGCGATAGGATGAGTTGCGGGTCTTTGGCGTAGGAGATGACGTGGATGTCATGCGATCTGACAATGTCTGTGAGTGGTGTTATGTAGACCTTGACGAGGGTAGGGCTAAGGGATGAGCTTGGGGGGACACCGCAGATGTTGTGCTTGACTTGCAATGTGAAGGGAGGGAGTCAGATTGTCTGGGTGCAGCCCATGAGAAAGGATGCTATCCATTTGAGGGTGTTGTCTGTTATACCAATCTGGCGTAGGCGGTCAATGAGAGTGTGGTGGGTGACAGGGACCTGGTCAGAACCGGTCGCTCCACCCGCCGCGCTGCCCTCCTTAGTGTGCCTTGTGGTGCCTGGTATCGTATCTGCTTTGCATCTCCTGCATTTCATTGTTTTTGTGCCAGTGACCTCCTCCGTTGTGCCCCCGATCTCGTCTGTGCCAGCAATAATTGAATTTCATTGTTTTTGTGCCAGTGACCTCCTCCGTTGTGCCCCCGATCTCGTCTGTGCCAGCAATAATTGAATTTCATTGTTTTTGTGCCAGTGACTGTTTTTGTGCCAGTGACCTGCTTGGTTGTGCCCCCGATCTCGTCTGCCATTATTTTGTTGTGCCCGTCTCTCCACCCCGCTCCCCGCTCCCCCGCAGCCCCACCCCCATTCCCTCCAGCATCTCCGGACCGATCCCCTCCCCACTCGCCACCCCGCTCCCGCCTCCCAGCTGCTCCTCCCTCCCACTAACAACATAAGGCAAGACCCGCGAGGCGAGGAGCTGTGACCGACCTGACCTGGACAGAACCGGTCGCTCCACCCGCCGCGCGGCCCTCCTTAGTGTGCCTTGTGGTGCCTGGTATCGTATCTGCTTTGCATCTCCTGCATTTCATTGTTTTTGTGCCAGTGACCTCCTCCGTTGTGCCCCCGATCTCGTCTGTGCCAGCAATAATTGAATTTCATTGTTTTTGTGCCAGTGACTGTTTTTTTGCCAGTGACTGTGTTTGTGCCAGTGACCTCCTCAGTTGTGTCCCCGATCTCGTCCGTGCCAGCAATAATTGAATTTCATTGTTTTTGTGCCAGTGACTGTTTTTGTGCCAGTGACCTCCTTGGTTGTGCCCCCGATCTCGTCTGCCATTATTTTGTTGTGCCCGTCTCTCCACCCCACTCCCCGCTCCCTGCCGCTGCTCCCCCGTGGCCCCACCCCCGTTCCCTCCAGCATCTCCGGACCGATCCCCTCCCCACTCGCCACCCCGCTCCCGCCTCCCAGCTGCTCCTCCCTCCCACTAACAACATAAGGCAAGACCCGCGAGGCGAGGAGCTTTGACCGACCTGACCTGGTCAGAACCGGTCGCTCCACCCGCCGCGCGGCCCTCCTTAGTGTGCCTTGTGGTGCCTGGTATTGTATCTGCTTTGCATCTCCTGCATTTCATTGTTTTTGTGCCAGTGACCTCCTCCGTTGTGCCCCCGATCTCGTCTGTGCCAGCAATAATTGAATTTCTTTATTTTTGTGCCAGTGACTGTGTTTGTGCCAGTGACCTCCTCCGTTGTGCCCCTGATCTCGTCTGTGCCAGCAATAATTGAATTTCATTGTTTTTGTGCCAGTGACTGTTTTTGTGCCAGTGACCTCCTTGGTTGTGCCCCCGATCTCGTCTGCCATTATTTTGTTGTGCCCGTCTCTCCACCCCACTCCCCGCTCCCTGCCGCTGCTCCCCCGCGGCCCCACCCCCGTTCCCTCCAGCATCTCTGGACCGATCCCCTCCCCACTCGCCACCCCGCTCCCGCCTCCCAGCTGCCCCTCTCTCGCTCCGCCCCCCTCCACTCTCCACCTATGGCGGAGTCGCGTACGCGCAGCGGGCGCGCCAAAGGTAAGCCCGTCCGTGCCAGGACCACGCCCCGCGCCAGACCCCCTGGCCCGCGCAGACACCATCCCACCCGCCAAACGTACAACGCCACCACCCTCACTGCCCTCAACATCGGCCGACTCCCTGACTGCAACCGAGCCGCCCCAGGACGCATCCACGGACCCCGACTGCAACCGAGCCGCCCCAGGACGCACCCACGAACCCTTCACCTGCCAATCCTGCAAGTTCTGCTGCATCAGGACCTACACCGCATCCACACACGCCAAGCAGAGCTCCAACTACAACCACCTGAAGTGCATCCGGCTCAACACGCCATTGAACTATGGAACCTACTCGACACCACATCTCTGGACGTCGCCTTCCTCACGGAAACCTGGATGAACGCCTCATCAGCGCCCGACATCACCATAGCCATCCCGGACGAATACAAGATCATCCGAAGGGACCGCATCAACCAAACAGGAGGAGGCATCGCCATCGTCCACAAGAACACCATCCGCATCACGACCAGCCCCAACGACACCCTCACAGCCGCCGAACACCTTCACTTTCAGATACACACCGACCCCAAGACCACACTCAGAGGCACCCTCATTTACAGACCCCCCTGGACCCCGCACACAATTCAGCGAAGACATCGCTGACTTTGTCAGCCCACACGCCCTCCCCTCCGATGATTATATTCTCCTTGGGGACCTCAACTTCCACCTGGAGAATAACAACGACAACAACACCACCACCCTGCTGTACAACCTCGCCAATCTCAGACTCAAACAACTGGTGAACACCCCCACCCACTACGCTGGACACACGCTCGACCCAATCTTCTCCTCCGACAAGCACATCTCCTTCAACCACTCCACGGGACTCCACTGGACAGACCACAGCTGCGTCCACTTCAGCTTCAGAAAGACCACCACCCACAACAGGTCCCCCGCAGATGCTGGAACAAAATTACCACCGAACAGCTCACCACATCACTGAACCAGAACCCTCCTGCCAGATCAACGAACCCCAATCAAGCAGCCAACAACCTCGCACAGTGGATCACCAACTGCGCTGACGACCTAGCACCCCTGAAAAACCGCCCCAACAAGCCAGTAAGCAAAAATGTGTCCTGGTTCAACGACGACCTCAAGAACTCCAAGAAGAACTGCCGAACCCTCGAGAAAGCCTGGCGAAGAAACCCAACCACAGACAACATGACCGCTCTCAAGCACGCCACCCGCAAACACCACCAACTGATCCGCACCACCAAGAAATCAGCATTCAAGGATCGACTAGACAACAATGCCCACAACAGCAAGGAACTCTTCAGCATCGTCAAAGAGCTCACCAACCCCAGCGCCGGCAACAACGACATCACTCCCTCACAAGACCTCTGCGACTCCCTCGCCTCGTTCTTCCACAGCAAGATCGCAGACATACACAACAGCTTCGGCGATCAGACCACTCCCCCAACCACAGAACCAAAGCCTCCCACCACCACCCTCCGCGCCTGGACCCGATCAGCACCGAAGACACCATCCGCACGATGAACACCATCCACTCCGGATCGCCAACCGACCCATGCCCCCACCACATCTTCAACAAGGCCGACTCCGTCATCGCACCCCAACTCCGGGACATCATCAACTGCTCCTTCAACACCGCTACCTTCCTGGAAAGCTGGAAGCATGCCGAGCTCAGCGTCCTCCTGAAGAAACCTTCAGCAGACCCCACCGAACTTAAGAACTATCGCCCCATCTCGCTCCTCCCATTCCCCGCAAAAGTCATAGAGAAGACCGTCAACAGTCAGCTCGCCGCCTTCCTCGAGTCTAACGGTTCCCTCGACCCCTCACAATCCGGCTTCCGAGCCAACCACAGCACCGAAACCGCCCTCATCGCAGCCACAGACGACATCCGAACCCTGCTCGACAATGGGGAAACAGCGGCCCTCATCCTCCTGTACCTCTCCGCAGCGTTCGACACGGTCTGCCACAGCACCCTAGTACAACGCCTCAACAACGTCGGGATACAAGATAAAGCATTGGAGTGGATCATCTCGTTCCTCGCCGGAAGAACACAGAGAGTCCGCCTCTCCCTGTTCAGATCAGAAGCCACCGAAGTCATCTGCGGCGCACCACAAGGATCATCGCTCAGCCCCACCCTCTTTAACGTCTACATGAGCCCCCTCGCATCCATCGCACGCCAACACAACCTCAAAATCATCTCCTACGCCGACGACACCCAGTTGATCCTCTCCCTCACCAAAGACCCAACCACCGCCAGAACCAACCTACACGAAGGGATGAAAGAAGTAGCCGAGTGGATGAAGAACAGCCGCCTAAAACTGAACTCAGACAAGACGGAAGTCCTCATCCTGGGATCATCCCCCTCTGCCTGGGACGACTCCTGGTGGCCCCCGGCTCTAGGCAGCGCACCCAAACCAACGGACCATGCACGCAACCTGAGCTTCATCCTAGACTCCTCCCTCTCGATGACTAAACAAGTCAACGCCGTCTCATCATCCTGTTTTAACATCCTACGCATGCTCCGGAAGATCTTCAGATGGATCCCCATCGAAACAAGGAAGACAGTCACCCAAGCACTTGTCACCAGCCGACTGGACTACGGAAACACCCTCTACAGCGGAACCACAACCAAACTGCAGAAAAGACTTCAACGCATTCAGAACGCCTCCGCACGACTCATCCTGGACATACCTCGACACAACCACATAACCGGACACCTGAGAGACCTGCACTGGCTCCCCGTCAGCAAGAGAATCACGCTCCGTCTCCTCACTCACGCACACAAGGCCCTCCACGACCTAGGACCCAGATACCTTAACAACCGCCTGACCTTCTACACCCCCACCCGCCAACTGCGATCTTCCAACCAAGCCCTAGCTGCGATTCCACGCATCCGAAGAGCCACCATGGGGTGAAGATCCTTCTACCTGGCGGCCAAGACCTGGAATTCCCTCCCCACCCACCTCCGTCGTACCCAGAACCACCTCTCCTTCAGGAAGCAACTCAAGACCTGGTTATTCGATCAGTAGCGAACTCCTCTCCCCTAAGCGCCTTGAGAAATTTCTGATTGGATTGGATTGGATTATCTAGCAGGATCATGGCAGCTGATTCTCCTGTGTCGAGTAGGGTGTGGATGTTGTCTGTTGGCGCGATCAGTGCTGTCTCAGTGCTGTGGTTGGTTTGGATTCCTGATCGAGGAGGGTCCAGAAGGTTGCTTCTCTCCAGGAGTTCGCTGGGTTGGAAGTTAATGGCCTTCTCCAGGACTTTGGTGGGGAAGGGGAGAAGTGAGATGGGACAGTAGTTCTGGAGTTCGTTGGGGGTCTAATGAGCGTTTCATGAGGAGGGATCTGACCTTGGCATGTCTCCAGGCATTGGAAAGGTGGCAGTGGTTAACGAGGTGTTGAGGATGGTGGGGAGTTGGCTCCTGATCACGTCTCTTTCGAGGTTGAAGAGTTGGTGGGGGCAGGGGTCAGTAGGTCTCCCCAAGTGGAATGAGTTCATGAGGGTTGCTGTGTTAAGTGTGCTGAGATGTTACCATGCTGTGAGTTAGTGGTCGGAGGTGGTTATCGATCAGATGCCGAGGGTGTTGGAGGGTTGGGGATCAAAGTTTTTAAAGATGGTCGCTATTGTGTTGTGGAAGTGGTTGGCGAGGGAGTCCCAGAGTTCCTGTGAAGATGGATGGAGCTTTCGATGGCTGATAGGCAGGTGAACTCTGATGATGATGAAGAGTTCATTAGCTTGGTTGGTGCTGGTGTCAATCCAGTGGGCCAGGGCCTCTCTTTTTGCTGCTTTGATCTGTCGGTGGTAGTTGTTGAGGGCTGATTTGAAGGTGTCTCTGTCAGTGTAGTTCCTGCTAGGGCGCCATCTTTTTTCTATTAGTTTGCATCTGCATTTTGACGTGCTGAGTTTCGGGGTGTACCAGATGGCTTGTTTGGAGGGTCTGTCAGTTTTGGCTGGTTTGGTGGGGGCAACGCTGGTGATCCAACCGTTGAAGTTCTGTACTGTCTGAACCCTGTTGGTGGTGTCTTTGGGCTGTGTTGTGGCGAGGGCGTCGCCCATTGTTGCTGCGTGGCCTTGGACCAGCGGCAGAAGTCAGCGCTGTGTCAGTTCGGGACAGTGCGGGCAAGTCCTGTGATGAAGTGTGATGGAATGGTCCGACCAGGTGTGTTCCGAGGTGTGGTTGTACCTGATTCTGCTGCTGGATGTAAAGATGGGGTTCAGCGTGTGTCCTGCTTTGTGTGGGGTGAGTGACTAGCTATCTGAGGCAAAGCATGGCCTCAGGCAAAGCATTGGCAAAGCCAACAAGTCTGGGCTTTGTCAATGCTTATTTTGTCATGTATGTCCTCTGTGTGAAACAGCAGAATTCTGTAATTCCCTAAGAAGTCTGCCAACTGCGGATGTGGGCTGGCCCACTACCCCATCCAATATGCAGTAGTAGGCAGAAAGAAATTGTTAATGACACAATAGACCAATGTATGAAGAGGTCTAGCGGACATGCCATATGAAGTAAGTTTATTATACATAAAATGTTAGTAAAATCAAAAAGTCTTGGCTAACAAAAGATCTTTTAAAAAAAAAAGAAATTAGGATTTCCAAATTTTTGAGATAAAATGAAAAGGTGTATTGAACTACTTTGGTCTTACTATTTCTCTGACACTATGTATCATGAGATAATCTACATCAGTGTGTCACAGAAGAAAAAATAAGGAGTGTGGAGCTCAAATCAAAGAGAACCTTGACAGTGCTTTCTGAACATCGCACATGGCGAGTAGGTGGGTTAGAGGCAACTTCTCGCTCGAGTTGATTTGGTCACAAATAAAGGCAGGAGGTAGCATTAAATTCTAAATGAGAACGAATGTTTCGTGACGAGGTCCGCAGTCAGGATCTAGTTTCATGTAGATTTATTAAGATCAGTTAAAGGTAGTAGAGTTGTAGAGATGCAGCCCCACCAGGAGCAGTCTGCCTGCTGCTCAGCCCATACTCCAACTGGCACACTCAAGCATCCAGGCACCCAAACATTCCATTCAAGACTCTCACCCCAACATTCCATGCATCACATTCACACTGGCTGAGCAGCTAGGGAGTAAGTAACCAGATAAATACAACACAGGTTACAACATACTTTCCCTTCTTCTACAAAACAAAAATAGCAACCACAAAGAAGAAGGTTCAAACAAGGAGAACCCCAAGAAATAGAAAAATGGAAAAGTAGAGAAAAAGTGAGAAGAAAAGTGAACCCAAAGCGTGAAAGGATCATAGAAAAGAAACCAAGAAAAATCAAGCGTGAGCAAAGAATAAAATACAACAGAGATATGCAAGAGTAAGTACAAGAGAAAGAGAAAATTAAATAACAGGATAAGACCGAAGTACATGAGAAATGGAAAGAAAGAATTTTGTGCTTCTCTGCCGCCTGTTACCCGCTGGTTTCCCCCGCTCTCCCGATTCCTGCCGCTGCTCCCCCGCGGCCCCGCCCCCTTTTTCTTCTGTACC
The DNA here is from genome assembly GCF_964261635.1 of Lissotriton helveticus. Taxonomy (NCBI): domain Eukaryota; kingdom Metazoa; phylum Chordata; class Amphibia; order Caudata; family Salamandridae; genus Lissotriton; species Lissotriton helveticus. The sequence continues at coordinate 422,372,100 of NC_136061.1, read as the reverse complement.
CTCTGCCCCTCCTATTCGACACCCCGCTCCCACCTCTCAGCTGCTCCTCCCTCCCACTGGCTATTTAGGCGGCAGACACGCGACGGGGAGCTGTGAACTGACCTGACCTTGTCAGAGCCGGTCGCTCCACCCGCCGCGTGGCTCCTCCTGAGTGCGCCGGTTTCCCCCTGCTGCTGCCGCCTGTTCGCCGCTGCCCCCAGGGCTCAGGTGCCCCTTGGTTGTGTTTTTCTCTGCTATTGTGCCTAATTTTGTTTTAATTGTCTGACCGTTGTGCCCCTGTATCTCTCCGATTTTTGTGCTTCTCTGCCGCCTGTTACCCGCTGGTTTCTCCCGCTCCCCGATCCCTGCCGCTGCTCCCCCCCCGGCCCCACCCTCCTTTTTCTTCTGTACCCTCTCCCCCTCCTATTCGCCACCCCGCTCCCACCTCCTAGCTGCTCCTCCCTCCCACTACGCCATTTATTGCGGAGTCCACGCGTACGCGCGGCGGTCACGCGCAGCGGGTACGCCGTTTGCGCGACAAAGGCAAGCCCGTCTACGCCTGGACCGCGCCCAGTGCCAGAACCCCTGGCCCTCATCAATGCCAGCGCACCCGACAAACTTACGACGCCGCCACACTATACGCACTCAACGTCGGCCAAAACCCCACCTGCTACCGAGCCACCTCGAAACGCACCCACGGACCCTTCACCTGCCAAGCCTGCAAATTCACCTGCCTCCGAACCTGCACCGCACCCACCACACCGAGCTGCAGCAACAACCACCTCAAGTGCATCCTGCTCAACACCCGCTCCATCCACAGGCACGCCGTCGAACTCTGGAACCTCCTCGACTCCACATCACCAGACGTCGCCTTCCTCACAGAAACATGGATGAACGCCTCCTCAGCCCCCGACATCGCCATAGCCATCCCGGAGGGCTACAAGATCACCCGGAGGGACCGCGTCAACCAAACAGGAGGAGGCATCGCCATCGTCCACAGAAACACCATCCGCATCACGACCAACTCCAGCGACATCTTCACCACCGCCGAGCACCTCCACTTCCAGATACACACCGACCCCAAGACCACCCTCAGAGGCACCCTCATCTACAGACTCCCAGGACCACGCAAACAATTCAGCAAAGCCATCGCTGACTTAGCCAGTCCGCACGCCCTCACCTCCACAGACTACATCCTCCTAGGGTACCTCAACTTCCACCTGGAGAACAACAATGACAGCAACACCGCCACCCTACTGGACAACCTCGAACTCAAGCAACTGGTGAACACCCCCACCCACTACGCCTGCCACACGCTTGACTCCATCTTCTCCTCCAGCAAGCACATCTCCTTCAGCCATTCAACCGGACTACACTGGACAGACCACAGCTGCGTCCACTTCAGCTTCAGGAGAACCACGACCCACCACCACCCGCAACAGGTTCCCCGCAGAAGCTGGAGTAAGATCACCGCCGACCAGCTCACCACCGCCCTCAGCCAGAACCCGATCACCAACACGACTGACCCCAACGAAGCAGCCTGAAACCTCACACAGTGGCTCACCAACTGTGCCGACGAACTCGCACCACTGAAGAATCCTCCCAGCAGACCCGGCAGCAGGAAAGCCTCGTGGTTTACAAACGAACTCAAAAACTCCAAGAAAACCTGCCGCGCCCTCGAGAAAGCCTGGCGCCACGACCAGACAGCAGAACACATGACCGCTCTTAAGAACGCCACCCGCATACACCACCAGCTGATCCGCACCACCAAGAAGATAACATTCAAAGAACGTCTGGACAACACCCACAACAGCAAGGAACTCTTCAGCATCGTTAAAGAGCTCTCCAACCCCAGCGCCTGCAACAACGACATCACATCCTCGCAAGACCTCTGCGACTCACTCGCCTCGTACTTCCACCGCAAGATCGCCGACATACACAACAGCTTCGACACACAGACCTCGGACTCAACCACCGAACCTACGCCCCCCACCACCACCCTCCGCACCTGGACCCCGGTTAGCACTGAAGACACCATCCGCCTGATGAACACCATCCACTCCGGCTCCCCTACCGACCCTTGCCCACACCACATCTTCAACAAAGCCGACTCCATCATCGCACCCCAACTCCGGAACATCATCAACAGCTCCTTCGCATCCGCCACCTTCCCTGAGAGTTGAAAACATGCCGAACTGAGCACCCTCCTGAAGAAACCCACCGCGGACCCCTCGGACCTCAAAAACGTCCACCCCATCTCGTTCCTCCCCATTCCAGCCAAAGTCGTCGAGAAGACCGTCAACAGACAACTCTCCGCCTTCCTCGAGACCAACGGATCCCTCGACCCCTCACAGTCCGGGTTCCGAGCAAACCACAGCACCGAGACCGCCCTCATCGCAGTCACCGACGACATCAGGTCCCTGCTCGACAACGGAGAAACTGCTGCCCTCATCCTCCTGGACCTCTCAGCAGCCTTCAACACTGTATGCCACCGCACCCTGACACAGCGCCTCGGCAACACCGGAATCCAAGGAGCGGCCCTGGAATGGATCATCTCGTTCCTCGACGGAAGAACCCACAGAGTCCGCCTCCCCCCCTTCCGATCCGCGGCCACCGAAGTCATTTGCGGCGTTCCGCAAGGATCCTCACTCAGCCCCACCCTCTTCAACGTCTACATGAGCTCTCTCGCAGCCATCGCACGCCAACACAACCTTATCTCCTACGCAGACGACACCCAGCTGATCCTCTCCCTCACCAACGACCCCGCCACCGCCAAAGCCAACCTCCAGGAAGGAATGAAAGACGTCGTGGAATGGATGAAGCTCAGCCGTCTGAAACTGAACTCAGACATCCTCAGACCATCTCCCTCCGCCTGGGACGACTCCTGGTGGCCCCCTGCCCTGGGCACCACACCGAAGCCAACGGGCCACGCACGCAACCTGGGCTTCATCCTGGACTCATCCCTCACGAAGACCAAGCAAGTCAACGCCGTCTCATCATCCTGCTTCAACACCCTGAGCATGCTCCGAAAGATCTTCCGGTGGATCCCCACTGAAACCAGGAAGACGGTCACCCAGGCCCTCGTCACCAGCCGTCTGGACTACGGGAACACCCTCTACGCTGGAACCACAGCCAAACTCCAGAAAAGACTCCAGTGCATTCAGAACGCCTCAGCACGACTCATCCTGGACATCCCTCGCCACAGTCACATCTCGGCCCACCTGAAAGACCTGCACTGGCTCCCCGTCAACAAGAGGATCACGTTCAGACTCCTCACCCACGCACACAAGGCTCTCCACGACACAGGCCCGAAGTACTTCAACAGCCGACTCACATGCCAGACCCCCACCCGCCAGCTCCATTCCGCCAGCCTCGCCCTCGCCTCCGTCCCACGTATCCGCAAATCCACCGTCTGAGGAATATCGTTCTCCTACCTGGCAGCCAAGACATGGAACTCCCTCCCCACCCACCTTCGGCTGACCCTGGACCATCTCTCCTTCAGGAAACAACTCAAGACCTGGTTGTTCGAGCAGTAGCGACCCCCCCACCCCCTCAGCGACTTGAGACCCTGAGGGGTGAGTAGCGCGCTAAACAAATTCGATTGATTGATTGAAAGTATAAACCATGTAATGTGGTTGATATGCACTTTTTCTATTATAGATACCCCTGATGAAGGTTAAATGAACCGAAATGCATTGGGTAATGTGATTGGGAAAATTTGGAGGATTCGGAATTTCCAAAAGTCTATGAATAAGCCCGGATGGGCAATTCTGGAATAATTAAAATGCAGAAGGATAATTAATTCCGTATATTTGACGTGATGGATTAACTTGGATAAGAAAATGAATAAAAATGATTAAACTTTGGAATTACTAAGGTGACGGTGTATTAATTTGAATACCGATGTTCATAAGGCTGTGCAACTCATATGTGATCGGCAAGCTGCGGTACACTATTTTCTCTTGAACATGTGAAATTGCGAAGGAACGGAGCAAAACACAAGTGCTGCACGCTAAACTTGGCAAAAAATCAAACTATGGAACTTAATGTTAAAATATGGGTGTGCTCCGGATCATTGTCTAGTTGAAATGACCACGCCGTTCCAACTCTGTTAGCACCCCGATGAATAAAACAGTAAAAGTCATGTGATAACAGCATTGCCACGTCAGAGATTGTTCACCAAATGATACCATCACGGAGGAATAACGATCACACATTTATCATGGACCTGATAGAACAAAAATCCACGGCTATGGACTTGTTTATTTGGACTTACACAATTGAGAGCACACTATTACCTTTGGGGAGTTTGGTTATGTTTCATGGGTTTTTGGAGTTTTGTCACTTTAAAACACTGGGATCATCGGTGAGGTAATTGGGCGGGGACACCAGGTCACGTCATTGGCTCACAGGTGGGGATGACTTTTAAATTCAGTTGGTTACACGAGGCAAGGCAAAACACACGTTTTATTACGCGTGAGCATGGAATCTGTGAAAAGACATCAGGTACGCACGTGGATACAAACTTATGGTTCACGGGAAGAAGGGAGGAAACAGTAAAACAGTATTATAGGATAACTGCACAAATGGGCTGAAAACAATGCAATTGGGGTTAAGTTTGTGATGTTTTCGATATGTTAAACCGGACTAGCGAAAATGCACGTAACAGAATGATTTATACATTTTTCAGGAAATATTTACTTTTTTGTTTAACAATTCAGGGAAGAGCGGTTGGGTTATTTGCTACGTTAATGTTACAATGCCTTGGGTCTCAAGTAATGTGGTTGATATGCACTTTTTCTATTATAGATACCCCTGATGAAGGTTAGATGAACCGAAATGCATTGGGTAATGTGATTGGAAAAATTTGGAGGATTCGGAATTTCCAAATGTCTATGAATAGGCCCGGATGGGCAATTCTGGAATAATTAAAATGCAGAAGGATAATGAATTTTGTATCTTTGACGTGATTGGTTACCTTGGATAAGAAAATGGATAAATATGGTTAAACTTTGGAATTACTACAGTGAAGGTGTATTAATTTGAATACCGATGTTCATAAGGCTGTGCAACTCATATGTGATCCGCAAGCTGCGGTACACTATTTTCTATTGAACATGTGAAATTGCGACGGAACGGAGCAAAACACGAGTGCTGCACACTAAACTTGGCAAAAAATCAAACTATGGAACTTAATGTTAAAACATGGTTGTGCTCCGGATCATTGTCTTGTTGAGATCACACCACTTACTCACTTGAATAAATGTCCAAGCTGGGGTGTTCGCTGACAGGTGCTAAGGATGACACATGCTGTAACTGTACCAGGAATTTCAAATGTTTAACCCAATGAAGTACAAGCAGGCTGGGGCTGTCTGGTGAAAGAGAAACTGGTGGGGCTGGTACGCCTTGTACTTCAAAATGGAGGTTTCTTCATAGTATTGTAAGTTTCCTTTAGAAACTTCTTGCTTCAGAGTCCTTTTAAAAACACACGTAGTTTCCTTTCAAGAATCATTGCCAAAAATCTGTAGTGACAAGGTCCGCAGGCAGGATGTAGTTTCACGTAGATTTATTAAGATCAGTAACAGGTAATAGAGTTTAAAGATGCAGCCCCACTAGGAGCAGTCTGCCTGCTGCTCAGCCCATACTCCAACTGGCACACTCAAGCATCCAGGCACCCAAACATTCCATTCAAGACTCTCACCCCAACATTCCATGCATCACATTCACACTGGCTTAGCAGCTAGGGAGTAGGAAACCCGATAAATACAAAACAGGTTACAACAAAATGTTTTCACAAAAATATCCCAGAATGTTCGTCAGTCATTTTGGGTACAAGATAATTCGTTTTACCGCACTGCAGGAACATATGAAGAGAGAAAATTCTAAAAATGTCATTCAAGCTTTTAATTACGTTTTTCCAATCCCATGTTAAAAAAGAACCCAAGCAATATATATGAATTGACAATATAAACAAGAATATAATTCTTATTGACACTAAAGTCAGCCCTCTGTGGGTCAAGCAGCTGTTGCTTCTTTCGCAAGAGTTTCACTTTTTCTTGACAGATGGCAATGCTGCAAATCCTTTCTTGGACCACGAAGCATGAATTTAAGAGAGCCTTTTATCATCGCCAATACCTTAAGCAGTGAATAAAACGATTGCTATTCCCAGGCAAAGGCCAAGAGTGTTCAAGTAAGATAGTTTGGCTCAGTTAAAAAAGATGACAAATTAACCATACACAAAAAAACTTGATTTTAACATCACTGAATAATGAATTGGACACACCGTGATTTTCTCCACTTTTAATGTGATAAAAAACCTTTTCTATGAAAGTGAATTTTATAGTGTAAAAGGGGATTCAAGTTTGACATTTATTGGGGTTAGAGTTGTACTCTGTCAATTTCATTTGTCTATTTGTGACACAGGAAGAAGTGATTGCAGGTGGCAAAGCCCATCACCGGAGCTGCTGGCCACCATCTTTTTCCCCAGTGACTTTTCAAAGTAGAGCCCTGAGTGCTTCAGCACCCCACTTGGCATGAAGCAGTACTTTTCGAAATGTAGGCACTTGCTGGATGGAGCTGCTTGTTCTTAGCTTCTTTTGGAAACAGTGATCCAAGCCTCCTCCTTAGGCGATGTCACTAGTTCATACCGCGTCTCGATGACCTGCCCTGGCACTGGGTGTAAGCGCAGTTTTCTGACCAGCACGCTCAACAACACTGTTGCCACAACGTATGCATACCTAGAGGTGAATGGAGGAAAAAAAGAAGTACAAATAATCTGTTTGCGGGACGGGGACACAGCTTATAATTTTGAAGTAAATGTGAATTACATTAACGACTCAGTTCCATCAGACACAACAGATGGAACAGATCCAACTTTTTTACCTCCAATATTTTATCTGTTGCATGGAAGAATGCTGGCCCAAGAAAGCCCCAATATAGCAGAACCTGATTCAGAACCCTTTTTCAATGGGATTTCACCTCTGAATTGACAAATTTCATGAATATGATCAGAGTAGCAGGTTTTCACAGGGGAACACGTATATGGCAGTTACCCATCTTACAAACTTATAGCTTGCTGAAGACACCCTGTTTAAAAACACATTTCCTTTAAGTCAAGCTAATGCTGGGAGCTTTTGCATGGAATCACCGAAGATAAAAAGTGTGTGTTCCCCAAGTGGAGTCTGTATAGCCACAATGTTGGCTGTTAGTTTGACTTTGGGTTTGTGGGGGGGAAAAGGGGGTTCTTTGCTGGACTCCGTTTATTTGTAGCCAAGTTCACTCTACATTAATCCTAGTACCTGTACATACAATCACACAATCAACCACCAGTGGTCGAAGTAGGGGGGGGGTGTTCGGTGGCTGTAAATCGAAGGGGCACGATGTGCCCATACTTTTTTCATTTAAGAAAAACAGTTCCTCCCTGAAGGGGGGAGGAGCGCCACCCCACTGCTTTTTAGCAGTGCGAGAAGCAGAAACATAAAATGGTATTACAAATACCATTTTATGTTTCTGCTTCTCGCACTGCAAGAAAGCAGAAGAGTTTGGTTGGGGGCGGGCAGGTGGGTGGTCCTGCTCTAGGGCAGGGGAGGAGTGGCTTGCCCACTGTTGAGGGCCCTGACTGTTTGGTCGGCCCCCTTGGACTAACCAAACCAGTCATGCACACACTGCCTTTTCTCCATGTAGGCTGCTTGCAGCCTAGATGGAGAATATAGCGTCCCCAATGACGCCTGGGTGGTCAATGTCCCGACCAATGCTATTGCAGCATTGTGATTGGCTTAAGGGAGGGAGGGAGGATTCCTGCTGCCAGAAGAGGAGCAGACACGACGCAGGACCGGGCCAGCATAAGTAAGTTAACTTTTTTTTCACTTTATTTTAATTTAAAGTAAATCCCCAACCCCCAGCGCGTCCCCCCAACGCACGACCCCCTCCTGCACCCATACCAGCGAGACATACCGTCCGGGACTGATGCGCACTATCCCTGTTCTCCACGCAGGCTGCATTACAGCCTGCGTGGAGAACATGCCAAGGCCCCCATTCCCTGGCTGAGCATCTAACCAGGACGCTCAGACAAATCACAACGATGCATTGCAGCACTGTGATTGGTCAGGGGAGCCTGGCTGTGCGGGAGCCGGCGGCATGGTAAGTGTTTATTTCTAAAAAAAAATTACATTGTGTCCCCCGCCACAAGCGAGCCGTGCCAGCTGCTACTGTTTCCCACTGGTTAACATCACTTGCATTTCATTTTCATTTAAATTGTGTTTTCTTTTATATGTAGTTACCTGAAGGTGAAAGACCGAAAAAAGTTACAGAATATTTAGTTGTTTACGCTCACTCACCCAAATCCCCTTGCACTGAGAATCACAGTTCCCATACTTTTTTTTTAAAAAAGCACTTCAACCACTGTATACAACCACGCAGGAAGGAGCCCTTCACATGTGTGCCGGTGGCTTGGAAGTAGGTAGAGCTGAGCATAGATTCCGCATGAAACATAGCACAGTACGGCGGATGTTTATTCACATCACATATTTAATTCCAAGAGCCCGAAGGCTGCATGCCACTCCCGCCAGATTAACATTGCAGGTTTGAAGCTTCTTAGCTCGCTAAATTAATAAGCGTCTGAATTTCATTACTGCCTTTTTCCAAATGGAATGTTGAGACACCATCTTGCGAAACAGCAGACATTCTCCCACCATCCCTTGGTGCTGTGACTGCATCCCCCCCTCCGACCCCACCTAATGGAACTCTGCTCCCCTTGTTTTTTGGGTGCTGACCTGGGTGCATCTAGCCATTTTGAGATGGTTTTCATCGATGCCCATGACCCGGGTCTTTTTATTTTTATTTTTACTTCTCTTTTCACTCTGTAAATATGTGATACATACTTGTCCAAGGCGAATCGCTGATAAATGGAATCCTTAGAAAATCTACTATTTGTGTATATATATGTATATAGAGATAACTCTAACCACTAGTATATGTAGTATACCTTTTACTCACTACCATTCCTATGTGACTCTTAGAGTTTATCCATTTGTATCGCTTCCTTGAGTGACTCTAAAACCTGTACATTTGCAATTTTTCTTTCTGTTTGTATCTCTTCCTTGTGTGACTTTACATATTGTACATTTGCAATTTTTTCTGTTTGTATCTTTTATGTAACGCATGTAATCCTAAATCCTTATGTATCGCAACTGGTTCTTATGTAAAGCGCTCTGACACCTTCGGGTAATGTTCCCGCTATATAAATCTGCATTAAATAAAATAAAATAAATAAACCAACCATTTTAAGTTACCACTGCACGAACGAACATAGAAAGAAATATTAGGAGACATCCTGAACGGGTTAAGATAAAAGAAGCGCGAGAGCTATCCAGTCTCGCGTGAGCATGAGCAGTGAATCTGGCATCCACCCCTGCGCCCACAGCACGCCGAGGAGAGACTGGCGCCCCTCATTAGCGGATGCGCCCCCTCCTTCAGAAGCAGATTTTTAAACAACTATTCCGAGTTCAGTTGTAATCAAACAAAAAAACGGACTTCCCGAAAGCATGTGCGATGCTGCAGACACACTATGGTACGAACGCTGCCTCTTCTGATTGCAATCATCACCCGTTTATGAAAAGGTCTCCGGAGGAACTTGGCAGCGGTGCAATTTAAATCTCAGCCACTGGGAAATCATCCCTTGTGCCGCTGAACTGTACCTACAGGGTGAAGAGGGAGGTGTTCTTTACTAAATTAAATCTTTTCTTCCTGCAGCAGGCATTCCCGAGGGTGTTTAAATATTTATTGCACAGCTTGTAGAGTACAGAAGGCTCTCTTTGTAGAAGTAAAAACAAAATAAATAGACACACACACCTCCTATATGTTTGTGCGTGTGTATGTAGTGTGATGGTGTAGGCGTAAGCACATGTAAGCGCAAGCACATGCTGATATTACAGAGGCAGCATGTGCACTTCTGCAGAAAATGGCTCAAATGAAAAGGGGGGGCTCTTGGCCCCCCCCCGCCCGCATGGCGGCGCGGCGACCGCCTCCCCCTCCAAGCCTCTCAGTGGTGGGGCGTGCCCTTCCGGGCGCACCTCACCACCGATTGGGTGGCGCCCTCCCTGGCCCGGATGTCATTGTAGGACTTCCGGGTCAGGGGGGCGGGCCGCAGGAGGGGCCGGGTGGGGGGCGTAGCCGCCCCCCCCCTCGGGCCCCTTAGGGATAAAGAGGCAGGGAGCGCCCGGGAGACCCTCTTGTTCCCTGGACGCTCCCCCACAGCGTGTCGTGCCCCGCGCTCGGGGGCTTCTTGTTTCGTTTTGGGGGCTTCTTGTTTTGTTTTTGTATTCCCCAGGCCGTCGGACATACGAAGGACGCAGCGGAGGTCGTCCCACGGATCGAGGCGCAGGGTCGGCGTCCTTTCCCTTTTCTGTTCTGCAGGCCGACGGATCGAGGAACCCACCGGAGGGGGCAGAGGTCGTCCGGCGCCGCTAGGAGCAGTGTCGGCGTGTCCAGGGACCAAGAATTCGGGCGCACTGAGCAGTGGTCGGAGGTTTCGTAATTACCGCATTTCCCCCGGAATTGAGGTATTTGTCGGGTCGGGGGTGGGGCCGGAAGCCTCGTAGCGGTATTCCGGCTTCTGTAAACGAGTGTTGGTGCTGAAAGCTGTGGGGTGTGTGTTGCTCGCACGAATCTGCCCCGTGTCGAGTAAATCCTTGTCCCCTGCACTTCCAGCGCCTCCCGCCGGCAGTAGAAATCGGGCGGAGATTGTTTAATAGCACAGCGCGTGAGAAGGGACACGAAGCAGGGTCGACCAGGGTAGTCCCTGGATGGGAGACCCGGAGCAGTAATTGATCGAATTTGTGCCTTTTTAAAAATAGGGATCAATTTTGTGCCTTGGTAAAATAGGAAACAGGGGTTGTTTCAACTAGGGCTTCAACTGTTTCGTTTATTTAAGAAATAAAGGTGAAGTCGGTTTTGTGGGTGGTGGACAAGGGGGGCTCAAGCTTCCAAGTACTGCAATCCTCTTTGCTATAATTGGTTTAATAACTGCTCCTGCCTCATACTCCCAGGTATTGATACATTTTATATTGCAGGCAATTTATGACAACATTGATGCATTTCGAGTGACCAGCTCGGAGAGGTGGACGTAGGACGCGGGTGCGGACACAATACCGGCAGGGAGTGCGCAGGATTGGTCGGTAAGAGGAGAACGGGGGGCTAGCATTTCATTGCTTCTGGTGGCCGCCGGGTGGGTCTACGCTAGGTTTACTCACCCCTGACAAGACCGGATAAGCCGGTGGCGTTGCGGTTGCGTTGCATGGTGCTTACAGCCCCCTGGACATCCTCCATCTGGTGAAGGTACAAAGCACACGTACGCCCAATTGTGACACTAGGAGTGTAGGCAGCAGTTTTTTAAACATGCCAGGTCCAAGGGGTGGTAAAGGAGGGTCCAGGATGGAGGTTATGATGCAGGCCATGATGCGTGAAATGAGCGATATTAACAAAAAGATGGGGAAGGTTGATGAATTGGAGGCCCGCATTAATGAGAGGTTTGCTGATTCCCCTGGCCCATCATGTAGGCCTGTTCGCCAGAGGGCGGCCCCCTTGCCAAGGGGGGATTTTGCTACACCGCCTAAGAGGTCTAAGGCCAAGAAGCCCAGGTACACTGCCCCCGCCCCTGAGCCGGTAGTTCCGGTACCTATTACACCTGTACCTGTGGTCCCGGCCCCTCTGACACCTATGCCAGTAGTTCCAGCTCCCGCGGCACCGGCTCCAGCCATTCCGCCGGCGCTCCCACCTGCGGGGCCTGCCCCCTCATCCGAGGTACCGATCCCAGTCACGGGCCTGCCGCCACCGGCCGCCCCCTTGCCTATTACACCTGTGCCACCGGTTGTGCCCTCAGTGGCGCCTACAGTCCTAGCAGGTAACCTAGACTCAGTCCCTCCAGAATTGGTATCTCGGATAGCGGACTTGCTGCCGTGGCTGCAGAAGGGGGGTGTGTGTTTTGCCTCATCTGATCATGTGGCAGAAGCGGAAAAGTTGGTAGAGAAGATTAAGGCTGCAACGGCGGCAGACAGTAGTGCGGTGCCACCATCTTCTTCCCTTACAGGTTCCAGTCCCGCTCAGCCGAATGGTGATAGTGTCCTACCGGCCCAGGTGCCCGTAAATGGTAAGGAAATGTCGCTGCCTCTCTTGGGGGACGGCTTAGTGCCATCCAGGAGTGAAAACTTGGGGCAACATGTGTCCCAGGCAGTGAAAGAATTGATTTGGGCGGGAAAATATGTATACATATTCTCTTTGTTGCTAGACAATAGGGAAATGGAGCAGGCCAAGGTATTAAAGGAATGGATGCATCCAAGTGAATGGAGGGCACAGTGCTCCAGGTTCAGGGTAGATGAGACTTTGAAGAATTGGATCAGGGCCTTTTCTGTCCTTTCGGCTATCACGGCTGAACGCCCCCCAAATGTGCAGGCAGCAATGGCTTGCTATCAGAGCAGGAAAGTGGGGTGGGGCGACCAATACACTGGGGATGCGTGGAAGGAGTATGATGTTAATTTCAGAAAGGCCAAAGAATTTGACGCATAATTGGCGTGGGACAAGGTGGATTCTATGTCCTGGCACAAGCAGTTCTCAGGGGACACAGCCCCATCTCAGGCCACCAGTTCAGTCAGGGTGTTCTCCGCCAGGCCTCAACAGTCCTTTCGGTCAACCCAGGGGAATGAGGTCCCGGGGAAGAATAGGGGGGGGGGGGTCAGCGAGGAAAGGGGTATGCTGGGACTTTAATAAGCGCTCCTGCACGAGGGCCCAGGGCACCTGTAGATTTAGACATGCGTGTGCAATCTGTGGTCACCCATCCCACCCCGAGACAACGTGCAGGAACAAACAAGGCAACCACGGTCACAGGGGAAGGGGGAAGCCAGAGTAATTCGGACAAGCTGGGTCCCCCCACGCCAATAGACGTGTTAGCAATGATCCCATGGTTGAATAGATATCCTGATCACACAGCGGCCACTCTACTTCAGGAGGGGGTTTCACAAGGTTTTAGGATCCCGGCAGTGGGTTACACAGGTAGCGCTAATTGCAGGAACCAATTGTCAGTAAAACAAAATCCAACGGTAGTGTCCGCTAAGATTACCAAGGAACTGTCCTTAGGTAGGATAGCTGGCCCCTTCCAGGAGGTGCCTGTCCCTAATTTTGTGTGTTCACCGCTTGGAGAAGTACCTAAAAAGAGAAAGGTGAATTTAGACTGATCCACAACCTATCTGCGCCTAGAGGTGCATCCTTGAACGATGCGATTGACGAAGGGATTTGTAGTGTAAAGTATGCCTCATTTGATCAGGCGGTTTCCTTATTGCGTGCCCTTGGACCAGGGGCATTGATGGCTAAATCTGACATAGAATCCGCTTTCCGTCTCCTCCCGGTGCACCCGATGGACCACCACCTTTTAGGTTTCACTTTCGAGGGCAAGTTTTACATGGACAAATGCATGCCCATGGGCTGTTCCATATCATGTGCCTATTTTGAGACATTTAGCTCATTTCTAGAATGGGTCATGAGACAGGCGACGGGCCACCAACAGGTCATGCATTACTTGGATGATTTCCTGTTCTTAGGCGCGGCAGACTCTCAGGAGTGTGCTTGGGCACTGCAGGAATTTTGCGTGCTCATGCGGGCTTTTGGGGTTCCGCTGGCGCCGGGGAAGACGGTTGGCCCGGCTACTTGCTTGGAATTCCTGGGCATCGAAATTGACTCAGTACAGGGATGCTTCAGGTTGCCCAAGGACAAAGTGCCTAGGTTTAGGGCAGCTCTGCGTCAATGCCTATGTAAAAGGAAGGTTTCCTGGCAGCAGCTGCAGGAAGTGGTAGGGCAACTGAACTTTGCACTGCGGGTCATCCCAATGGCGCGCCCATTCTCACGCTCTATTGCCCAGGCTATGAAAGGACTACGGGAGAAGCACCACCGCACTAGGCTGTCAGCTGAGGTTCGCCAGGACATGCAGGGTAGTGTGGTCAGGTCCTCCCGCTACATCAGCAGAGTTGGGTTTATGGACAGACGCTGCGGGTAGTGTGGGCTTTGGCGCCATTCTAGGGACCAAGTGGGTCGCCCAACGGTGGCCGGAGGAATGGAAAACATGGGGCTTGACCGCCAATATTGGCTTCCTGGAACTTTTCCCAGTGTGGGTGGCATTGAAGGTCTGGCCAGAACATCTATGTAACCAATCAGTGGTGTTCTGGTCGGATAACATGACAGTGGTCGAATGCATAAACCAACAGGGGGCACGCTGTCCGTTCATATTGCGCCTGATTAAAGAGATTGTGCTTCAGTGCTTAAAATGGAATGTACTCTTCAGAGCCAAGCATGTCCCAGGCGTCCTCAGCAATGCAGCTGACTCCCTTTCTCGCTTTAAAATGCAGGTTTTCAGGGAACATCTTCCTGCAGCAGACCCCTCGCCAGCGCACTTCCCGGCAGTACTCTGGCAGATTGGTGCCCCAGATTACAGGACCTCGTGGTTGCTAGCCTAGCCCCCAGGACCAAGACAGCTTACGAAGGGGCGTTTTTGTCTTACCGCGCTTTCTTAGGGCAGGATTGGGAGGTTAGGTGGGCACAGGAGGACAGCTTTGCGGACTATTTAGAATGGATGCACAGGGAAGGGAGATCAGTGGCAGCCGCAAGCAGACATAGGGCGGCGGTCTCCTTCTTTGCGCAGGGTAAGGGCATGCGAGACCCCACCAATAATTTTATGGTGCGCAAGGCCATGAGGGGATGGCGCCGGTTGCAGGGCCACTCTGCGGATACGAGAAGGCCCATAGGATTGGCGCGGCTGGAAGCCTTATTGCTGGCATTGCACGAGGTTTGTAGTTCAGAATGGGAGATACATCTGTTCAAAGCCGCCTTTTCCCTTGCTTTCTATGGGGCTCTAAGAATTGGTGAACTGGTGGCAGGGTCAAAAGGGGATAAGTTGGGCGGCCTACAACTGACTAGTGTTAGGATCAGAGAAGATACTATGTGGGTGACAATTCAGAGGTCAAAAACTGACCAGGAATGTCGGGGTCACACCATAGTGCTCCACCGGGCCTGGACCAACCCCTGTTGCCCGGTTTCTCATGTGGAGGTTTTCCACAGGCAACGGGAGGGCACGGCGGGGGGTGCACTGTTGTGTCATGCCGATGGGACACCATTGACTAGGTACCAGTTTAGGCGGGTCCTGGAACTGACGGTGAGACAGGCAGGTTTAGATCCCAAGGAATTTAGCACTCACTCCTTTAGGATAGGGGCGGCAACTGAAGCAGCGCTAGGGGGTCTCTCGGCTGAGAGTGTGAAGAAAATTGGGAGATGGTCATCTGATTGTTATAAACGATATGTACGGATTGACGTGTTATGACAGGGTGATTCTCACGCTTGGTATGTTTTCTGGTTCTTGCAGTTTCTCAAACCTGTGACGCAGGGGAGGAACTCACCGCCAGGAGTCAAGGATCTACACCGTCACAGCACAAGCAGCATGCTGGACGCAGGACAATGAGGATTTGGATTGTGGGCCACTCTTATGTGAGGCGGGCGAAACATGTTTTTCTTTCAGGAGACCGTAAGCGAAGGGCGGCGCTGAAGGGGTTAGACATCTCATTCTTCGGGAGAGGGGGTCTGTGCCTCGGTCAGTTTAGGAACTTCTTTCAGGGACTCCTAGCTCAGCAGCCCGACTCCCCGTCAGTGGTGATACTTCACCTAGGGGAGAATGACCTGGCCAAACTGGGGAGGCGCATCCTCATTGAGGAGATCATCTCCACTGTGGGGTGGGTGGCCAGGACTTGCCCGGGTTGCACAGTAGTATGGTCTCAACTTATCCCTTGGTGGCGAGGGGGGGACTCGGTCAGGGCGTTGAATCACTCGGTAAAGAGGATCAACACACAGTTGGACAAACTATTCCGAGCCCCCCGGTTGCAGACGATTCCACATGGGTGTATATGGGGCGAACAATTCTACCTGGGGGATGGGGTGCACTTGACTGAAGCAGGGAACGTCCTGTGGTCTAATAATGTCTGGGCCTGGTTGGAGGGTTTTGCTAGGTGAGCACCTTCTAGGGTAGGTCAAAAAAGGGGGAGGCCAGATCGTCGGTTAACAATGCTGGCCTGTGGCGGTAAGGTCATGACCGGTGAGCAGCTAATTTTAAGGTCTGAGGGGGCGGGCATCATCCCATGGAGGTTCCCGCCCAGGGGCAGGGGCCATTGGCCCCTCCTAGAACTTCAGGGGCAAGGTAACTGGTGCTTCAAAGGGCCGCGGGTTGGAGTAGTCACGCTTTCCTTAGGCTGGTAGCCACCCCGCGCGTGCATACTTATGACGTCACCGGATGGCGCAGAGTAAGGGCCCTCCTTTAGTGGGTAAATGGAGTTCACGGTGTGGACCGGGTAATTACCGGGCCCTGCTGCGCATGCGCACATCTCTAGGTAAGGCGCAGCTCGTAGGACCTGACACCGGTTAGCGACCTTGCCATATGGCCAGAAATGTAGTATACAAAAATCTAGATGAGGATGTTAGATTCGGTTAGGAAACAATCGGTATTAGAGTCTCTGTTAAGGTTAGGCTCTCAAATTTGTTGACAATATTGTATCTAATGTCCTGATGATTTTTGTATAAAACGTTTATCATGCAATTAAATTTTATGATCTTAGATCTTAATAAATACGGCCGGGGGTTTCGCGACCCCCCGCCTTCCAAAAGTTAACCATGTTTCATGAGCCTGTATCCTGGGTTTGGTGTGGTGAGTTGGGGGGGGGGCGGCAGCCAGTCGCCGACCATGTGAAAAGGGGGGGCTCTTGGCCCCCCTGCCCGCATGGCGGCGTGGCGACCGCCTCCCCCTCCAAGCCTCTCGGTGGTGGGGCGTGCCCTTCCGGGCGCACCTCACCACCGATTGGGTGGCGCCCTCCCTGGCCCGGATGTCATTGTAGGACTTCCGGGTCAGGGGGGCGGGCCGCCGGAGGGGCCGGGTGGGGGGCGTAGCCGCCCCCCCTCGGGCCCCTTAGGGATAAAGAGGCAGGGAGCGCCTGGGAGACCCTCTTGTTCCCTGGACGCTCCCCCACAGCGTGTCGTGCCCTGCGCTCGGGGGTTTCTTGTTTCCCCTCCCACCATCCCTGGAACAAAAAATGGTCAATGCTGTACTAGTTTGGTTTAGGTGTAAATCTGTAAGGTTATTGTTTTCAATTTTCCAGGCATAACAAACTGTATGTGCTTTGTATATTTTGCTGATGATGCTTTCTTTAGGAATTTTTTCCCCTTTTATGGATATGTGTTGAAATATGTTTTGTTGTTCCAATTGTGTTTAGGCCTTTTTTCCTTTGGTAGATACGTTGATGCGGGATGTGATTTAGCTGAGAGTAGTTGTCCATTAGAATTTTTTCCCATAGGTCGTCGTATTTATTAGGTGTGGGGCATGCGGTAAGGTCATGACCGGTGAGCAGCTAATTTTAAGGTCTGAGGGGGCGGGCATCATCCCATGGAGGTTCCCGCCCAGGGGGAGGGGCCATTGGCCCCTCCTAGAACTTCAGGGGCAAGGTAACTGGTGCTTCAAAGGGCCGCGGGTTGGAGTAGTCACGCTTTCCTTAGGCTGGTAGCCACCCCGCGCGCGCATACTTATGACGTCACCGGATGGCGCAGAGTAAGGGCCCTCCTTTAGTGGGTAAATGGAGTTCACGGCGTGGACCGGGTAATTACCGGGCCCGGCTGCGCATGCGCACATCTCTAGGTAAGGCGCAGCTCGTAGGACCTGACACCGGTTAGCGACCTTGCCATATGGCCAGAAATGTAGTATACAAAAATCTAGATGAGGATGTTAGATTCGGTTAGGATGTGGAAAAGTAAATTTTGCCATGTTCTGTGTCCCTACGTGTCATCCATCATATGTTATGTGTGCATGATTAAATATGCATATGCATTCCCCATGTTCGATTAATGACGCAATTATAGTTGTGTCCATCTCTAATATGCCAGTTTCTAGTCCTCGTGAATACTACGAATATCAGGCCTATGTAAAGTTACGTTGCCACGTTTCTCAGTGTGCACGTTATTTCATTGTAAAGTTCCCGTTTCTAGGCCTCAAAAGGGCCTGGACACCAGATTCAGCTCCGGTCTCCTGAAACTTCGCTGAGGAGCGATACAGCCCCCACCTGTATCCTCGACCCTTCACTTACTTCCTGCCTCGCAGTGCCCGGTCCAGCCTGGCTCAGCCTCTGAGTCTGCCAAAAGTATGTTATAGTTCCAGTTATCAGTTCAGTCCTCCTTCTCTGCATTCCTAAGCTACTGAACCGCATCAATAGTTTCCGTCATTGTCTAGCCTTCACGTCTCCACGTTAGAGAAATACTGCATTTAATGGTCATTTAATATTCTTCATCACGCACTACATGTAGAATAATGCATGGTCCAGTCTTAGAATCAAGTCAGCCTTTCCCCTCCTAACTTCTAGTTTATATCAACATGTTCTCTAAACATCAGATACTAGATACTGTTTAGGTACATGTCGCCCTGACTCTCCAGACGTCAGTCTCTGCTCCTAGCACAGAGTTCATAGCCCCCAGCTTCTCCTAGTGATACGTCATTGCTAGTTTGCGCGCACCATCAGGTTAGAGGTCCCGGCTCCTTAGGTAGCCCCCTCCATGGTTTCCGCCCCATTCATGACATATTCTGTTACGTTTGCATCACATGTCTATGTATACGCCCCGTTACACCTCTTTTCGCCCTTATCTTTCGCGACTGCTACGCGTCACGCCTTTTGCTCCACCCACTGCTACGCCTATTGCAATGTAATGCTATGTGTTTGCGTTATGTATATATGCTCATGCACTATTATTACAAAAAGTCATCCTTTTCCTTGTCCCGATCCTGACACCAGCAGCGCTGCTGGGCCCTGCCATCCTATTCCTATGCAGGTTGTCCTGTTCCTGTCCTTTATGCTGTAATAAACCTGCGAAACTCCTACTACCTCGAATCTTGACTCTTATTTATTGAGCTATCTGTTATTCATTTATACATTCAAAAATAGGGTATTATTTATTTATTTACCACATAATGGCGCCCGAACAGGGACTTGCCCTTTCCCCACGCGTCGGTGAAGCCACGCCGACCCCCTGACCCTCTGCAGTTGTGACGGAACTCTTCTGCGCACCGGCAGATATTTCTGCTCCAAGTATCCCTCAGGCCCACGGAGGAGACGGAGGAGGCGGTCCAGCATCCAAACGAGACGGTGGAGGAACGCGGCGAGTCCCGACCAGAGCCTAAGCCGAGAGTCCAAGGTCCGAGGTATCCGGAGGCCCACCCGTAACTTAAGTCCGAAGTTCGTCGTCCGTCGTCGTAGCAGTCCAGTCCAGTCTGAGGCCTTCCGTTCTTGCTGCCCGGTGAGTACCGTTACTGGGGTGGTATCTAGACAGGGTCAATTTAATTGACTCTGGTCTGTGGGTTGGTGGTACACAGACCCACAAACGAAGTGTCCACTTCGGTGGATGCGGGTCCTGACGTGTCTCTTTATGAGACCGGTAAGTTTCGTACTGTTTCAGCAGTGCATCTAGTTCCTGTTCTAGTCAGTTCTGTTCTCGAGAAAATTCATGTATTCTGTGTTCCGTATTCCAGGTAGTATTCTGTTCGAACTGTTATTTTTAAATGTTCTTCATGTATTTTAATGTCGTGGTATGAATGGGGAATAAGTATCGTGTTTATTGTGTATTGTATTGTGTCTAGATTATAGTTCAGTCATGCCGCTCTTTTCGAAATTACGTCAGTTAAAAACCAGAAAGGGTCTGCTGGAAGCAGCAGTTCCAGTTCCGCCTAGGGACAGTCCAGGTCATTTTATGTATCAGAAGCATGGCATAAGCGCCATATTGTATCTAGATTTATGGGTAGAGTATACCAAACAGTTAGAAGAAAAGTATAGATGGCCCGTATCGGGTACATGGGATGCCGAGTGCATCATGCGAGTAGAAGAAGCATTATGGAAAAAGAAAGCCAGACAGTCACAGAAAGATGCCATCGAGTTATAGCGCAAAGAAGCTCATAAAAGAACTGAAAAGGAAATCAGAAAGTCAGAATTAAGTAGAGAATCCTTAGAACGAGCACAAGAAAAATAACTAATCGAGATAGGTGAACAAGTCAAAGCCGAACAGTCAGACAGACAGAGGCATGCCCTTATTAGGGGTATGTATCCTCTCTTTGCCGAGGGCTTGCCAAAAGCGACCCCAGAGGCATCCAGTAATTTCCCGCCACCATTAGTTCCGACCAAGCTACGTCACAAACAGACCGCAGCTGATATTTTTATTTCGTCCTATTTGGACGACACAGTCCCAGAATATGCAAATCCTGTTCGCGCTCCGCCAGTCCCTGTAAATCAGGCACTTCCCGCTCCTCCAGACACCGGAGTACCTGCTACGGTACCCCCGGTCCAGCCCGCCATACAAGTCCAGCCTGCATTTCCATTTCCCACTCTGCCAGGACGAAGAGCTTCAGTAGACGACTCTAGTTTAGGGGCCGCAGGGGGAGGTCCTCCTCAAACCCCGCCGCCACACAAGCGTTTAACGACAGCCGAATTACATGCACAAGCGTCACAGCGTACGCCCAGACATCAGACTGTAGCAGAAATAAGAAAATCCCTTGCCGAATGCGGCTATGATCCAGTCCCAGGCGAGGATAATATGGTTTTATATTCATTCCGCGTAAGAAAGGTGGCCGAGTATCTAGTCACCTTACCGAATATGAAAGAAGATCTAGACAGAATATATCGTTTCATCCGTACAGGGGATGATCCAGAAAGCATTAGCGAGGCCATGTCTCAAAGGAAAGCCGAGATCCAGCTCATGATATTAAAGTTTCTGATTAACTGTCTAATAAGAGAACAAGATTACCCGTCTAAAGATCCGGCCGAAATGAAAATCCTGACAAGGTGGAGTGATAATATAGCCGAGGGTAAGCACAAGACCGTCGGTGCTATGGAGAGTATGTACAAGAAAATCCGTAGAGAAATAATAAAGATACACGAACAACGTAAAGCAGCACAAGTAAGCGAGAAAGAAAGTAATTCTGATACTGAAGAGGTAGAGGACGAGAATCCCGCCAGAATAGCGTATGTAGGAAAATCTAGATTTCCAGATCGCCATTTACGCCTAGAACACAAGTCTACTTTCCATCATCCAGCACCAGAACAAGGTTCTCTAGAACAAGTGTTTCAAGCTACCGATCACATTCTGAAATCACGAATCGGTTACAGTGAGTTAAGTACCATGCATGAACAAGAACTAGCCCGATCAGCAGTCCGATGGATTACTGATTCTATCACTTTTCCAGACGAAATAGTGGCACAAATGTTTCTGAAACTGCCCCCAGCCGAACAACGACTGGTGGGTATGTATATGATTCAGCACCTCATTACTTTGTATGAGGGTCAACATTCTGATCCAGGTCCGTTACATGATGTCCTGAACGAGTTACTCCAGTATAGATGGAAAGGTTTAGGTACCGATTTAATTAGTATCATTCTAGAACAGCGTCACAAATATAGAACGTTTCTGAACCCGCATTTTGTTCATGTCTCACCCCCAGAAGGTAAACCATTTTACATGGAGAGACAGAATCCGTTACGAGAAGTCCACCCAGTTAGAGGAACGGGTGGCGAACTAGAACGAGTGTTTGTTTACACTCCGATTACAAAGATGGAACTCCTCGAGATGAAGAAATTAATTCCCTGTCATGACAAAGATCCAGCAGGGTTCCATAGAGAATTAAAAGACATGCTCCGTATGGGAGAATACACGTATCCAGATATAATTAAAATGTTAAAGGTTCTGCTGCCCGCAGGGGTGTATGAAAAGCTCAAGGAAAAAGAATGGGAGGTGGGAGAGAAAAAGATCGATTGGGCAGTTCTAGAAGCTGAAGACAAGGCACGAGTACCAGGTACCGGTCTTGGAGCGAAATGTAAAGAATTACCAGAATTATTGATTCAAGTTTTACCCAGATTATTGACAACTAGAAAAGAGGACTGGGATGCAATCTCAGCCTGTAAACAGAAACAAGACGAAGATATTAGTGATTTTTATTCTAGATTTGAAAAATGTTTCAGCATCAACAGTGGCCTCAAGACAAGTAGTGAGTCATACCCTCACCTTTTTGTTACTAAATTAGTCGAGAATTCAAGCCCACAAATTAAGAATCGAGTTTTGAAAGTCGAAAGTACCTGGCAAGCTAATACCCCGTCCCAGATGTTGCAAATGCTCCAATACCACCAGAATAGAATCAGAGAAGAACAAGAACACGAAAGAAAACGTATGAAAGACACGAAGATGAAAGTACTAGTTGCACAATCTGTTCCTCAAGACAGTCAGAAGAGGGGTCCGAATCAAGCCAGTCATCCTGCAGCTCCCGTTAAAGGGAACTGCAATTATTGTAAACAGCCAGGTCATTTTATAAATGAGTGTGCAGTTCTGAAACACAACATAGCTACTGGTAAGACTAAAGAAAGACCACGTCCGCCTAGACAAGAACAAGTTTCACAGATTCCTCAGCCACAGAATGCACAACAGACAGTTCCAGCACCGCAGCCTATTGCTGCAACACAGCATGTTACATCGCAGATGTACCAGTATGCACAGTCTGAGTATCCAGAGTACCAGCAGTATTCATGAAACAGCCTAGAGAGGGAGGTAGGCTTGCCTCTCATCGAGATACCTGTAGATCAAGAAGGTCCCTATGTTCACAGTCAAGTATTAGGGAAAGACAGAAAGTTTTTGATTGATACAGGGGCAAGTAGGACCACAATTAGTCACGCCGAAGTTCCAGGGGCTCCGCTCTCAGGCTCAAGAAATGTTTCCCTTGGATTTTCAGGAAAACCTATCGTAAATGAGATTTCAAAGCCAGTTACTCTAGAAGTAGGTCCATTGTCCCGCACTACTGATCTGTTACTTACTAAGTCATGTCCAGAAAATCTATTAGGCATTAAAACACTGAAAGAGTTAGGTGCAGTTATATGCTGTTCCCCAGAGGGAATACGATTGTTCCTACGTGACTTTAAGGGTCACTATGTATTACGAGATTTTGATTCAAGACTGTCTAATGTTCCGCAGCACTTATGGGCGCAAGGTCCAACTGATGTAGGTTACATGCAAATCACACCCTATCGTGTGACTCTCAAGCCAGGTGTAGTGTTACCACGAATCAGACAGTACAGATTGCCACCTGAGGCTGTAGCAGCCTTATCCAAAATTATTGACGAGCTCATGGCTCAAGGAGTGGTTGTAGAAACTGACTCCAATGTATGTAATTCTCCGATCATTCCAGTCATGAAACGTACTGATCCAAATGCACCCCCAGTATATCGATTAGTGATTGACCTACGAGAGCTTAATAAATGTATTATTCCTCAGTACCCAGTTGTCCCAGACATCTCTTCCCTATTAACGGCCATTGATTCCGAAGCCACGTTCTTCACTGTCATAGACCTCAAGAACGCATTTTTCAGTGTTCCTATTCATCCAGACAGCCAGTTCCTTTTCGGATTTTGTTTAAATGGAAGGAGCTATATGTTCACACGAGCTCCTCAAGGTTTCACAGAAAGTCCTAGTATTTACAGTCAAGCACTCAAGAGACAGCTAGACAACATTCACATGCCAACTGACACTGCCCTGCTCCAGTATGTCGATGATCTACTGATCACAGCCCGTTCTGAACGTGCTTGCGAGCGAGCATCACTGACAGTTCTGTATTTCCTAGCCGAGATGGGGCACAAGGTGTCCCCTTCTAAGCTTCAATTCTGTGTCCAGCAAGTGGTCTACTTAGGACACTTACTGTCCAAGAGGGGTAGGCAGTTGACACCAGACCGTATCCAGTTAATAGCGAGTCTTCCTCAGCCCAAGACCCAGAAGGAGGTACGTGCTTTTATCGGCCTTACTTCTTATTGCAGACAATGGATTCCTCAGTATGCATTTCTAGCCAAGCCACTGATACAGTTAACGACACAGGAGGCAGCCGTATCGACTGTCCTCCCTTGGACATCTGAACATACACTTAGTTTCAATGAGTTAAAGAAAGCCCTATGCCAAGCTCCAGTTCTAGCAACACCGAACTACAGTAAGCCTTTTACACTTTTTGTCACAGAACGTGAAGGTACAGCATTATCTGTTCTCACACAAGATCAAGCAGGACAATACAAGCCTTGTGCTTATTTTTCGAGCACATTAGATCCTGTAGCCCAGGCTCTGCCTGCGTGCCTCAAGTCAGTTGCAGCCACAGCACTAGCTATCAGACAAAGTGATTCCATAGTCTTAGGACACTCCTTGACAGTACAAGTTCCACATTCCGTGGAAGTTCTCTTAAACCGAACACAAACTCAGCACTTGACAATTGCACGTTTAACAGGTTATGAATTGACACTGTTCCAGCCACACATAGAAATCAGACGCTGCAACATTTTAAATCCTGCTACATTGTTACCATCAGTTACTTCGAATTCTGCCACACATGACTGTGTGGAAGTAGTTAACATTACGACAAAGCCAAGACAAGATCTGACAGATACTCCGTTACCAGATCCCGACCTGACACTTTATGTGGATGGTTCATGCCTGAGAACTAGTACAGGAGAACTAGTCGCCGCGTATGCAGTGACTACTGACACTGAAGTTATTGAAACACACCGTATTGATACCCTGTCCGCTCAAGCAGCAGAGCTAGTTGCTCTGACACAAGCCTGCATACACGCCAAGAACTTGAAAGTTAATGTTTACACAGATTCACGTTACGCATTTGGAGTTGTACACGACTTCGGAGTGCTCTGGCAGGAGAGAGGTTTCATGACTTCTCATGGAACCAAGATTCAGCATGGTCTCCTTATTCAAGCTCTGTTAGATGCCATACATTTACCGACATCTATCGCTATCATGAAGTGCAAAGCACATACGAAAGTTACTGACACCATTTCTCAAGGTAACGATTTAGCAGATCGCACAGCCAAGCTTACAGCACAGACTCTAGACATTCCAGTTAACATGACACATACGCCAGATCCGACCACATGCATGACAGTTAAAGACCCTACACAAGATGTCATAGACATACAGTTACACGCTACTCCCGAAGAAATCAAGAAATGGTCCGAACAAGGAGGGGTCCAGACAGATCAAGGATGGTTAACAAAGGGTAGAGCCACATGGTTTCTCCCCGACTCTATGGTTCAAGTCATTATTAATACCGCACATAGTCCAGCACATTTAGGAGAAAAAGCTATGTTAGACAGTATCCAGAACATTTGGTTCAACAAGCATTTACGAGCTGCAGCCAAGCAGAAAGTCCGTACCTGTATGATATGTTGTCAGTTTAATCCAGGTAAAAGTGTCCCGGTGGAACAAGGTGGATTCCAGCCCCCTGACCACCCTTTTGAAGTCCTCCAGATGGATTATATTCAGATGGAACGATGTCGAGGTTTCAAGTATGTTCTTGTAGTTGTATGCGCTTTGTCCAGGTGGACAGAAGCATATCCAGTCCCAGATTACACAGCCGCGACCACTGCCAAGCAGTTGGTTCGTGAGTTCTTCCCCCGTTATGGACTCCCTAGAGTCGTATATTCTGACAACGGTCAGCCATTCTCATCTGAACTCATGAAGCATGTTTCCCTTTTGTTAGGGTACCAGTGGAAGTTTCATTGTGTACGCCATCCTGAAGCAGCCGGTCTCGTAGAGAGACATAACCAGACTCTGAAAATCCGTATCGCCAAAGTATGCAAAGAAAAAGGTGTGGACTGGCTAGTAGCTCTACCAGTTGCTTTATTTTATATGCGCATGGTCGCACATTCCAGATCAGGTCTGTCCCCGTATGAGGTCGTTTTCGGCCGCCCCCCTAACATGTGGGGTACTCCTAGACCCCGAAGTATTACCGATGTTTCAAGTAATATGCTGACAGATTACCTAGCTTCCTTGATGTCTGCCCTCAACTCATGTCGTTCACAGGTTGCCGCCGCATTTCCAGACAATACCGAGGTGGCACCGCATGAAATCGTTCCAGGATCCATGGTATTGGTGAGGAATTTCGACAGATCAAGTCCGCTGGAGCCTCGCTGAAAAGAGCCCCGACAGGTCCTCCTCACCACCCGTACAGCCGTGAAGTTGGAAGGTCGCAAAGGCTGGGTGCACCTTTCTCATGTAAAACAATTTAATGGACTGAAACCCGTCTTAAGGAACATTTCCCAAGATTTGAAGGATTGCCAAAATATTGTTCTCAAGGACTGTCCCGCAAAAGACATTGCTACAAACCCTCCCCTGTTAGAGAAAACTCCGCAACAGGAGTATAAGTTAAAACTCCGGTCTAGTAAAATAAGTCAGTCAGTTTGATTGTCTAAGTCCTCCCCTAGGTGAAACGGTTAGACTGTTTCTGACATGTATAAAATAGACCCCCATAGTGAGAGAGTTAGTCAAAACTCAATTCGATGTATCGTTTTTCTATGTTTCATATTGTTTCTCAGCATTATGATTTCCTGCACCAGTTATGCATTTTTCTTGTATTTCCCAGTTCTTCATGTAAATAAGTCTGCTAATGCTACAGTAGAGCACACGTTTAGTGATCTGCCTCCTCATGAACTCTCTTACCGCCTCGCTATGCGAAATAACTCATTCATCCGCATGTTACATTACTCACATCAGACCAGCAATGCCACTAATTGTTGGGTGTGTGGTCGACTCCCCCCTTTCCAGACACCGAAGGGAGTTCTGCCACTTTTTCCTTATCCATTCTCACATAATGGTTCGTGTGGAGCATGGTCCACGTTAACGTCATCCTCAACAGATATGTCTTTTCTTAACAGTACATGTTTTCCAGACAAGCAAGGTCTTCCCCACAGAACAGGGTTAGATCTAGAAAATGAAGTGTATAATTTAGGTAATTATTCTTCGAATTTCATGGTCTTGAATGTTCAGTCTGATACTACTCCAGACTTACCTGCTATTTCAGTACTACCAGTCAAAGGCGAATTATGTGTCCGAAATTATGGTTCTGTACATGTAGGACATAGTGATTGTACTACTATTGTCAAGTATAGTGACAGTGGGAAATCTATCTTCAAAGCTTCACGTCATTCTTATTTTATTTGTGGTCAAACTGCATATGTTCGTCTGCCCCTCGATTGGGAGGGAACCTGTTACATTGCCTTCCTACTGCCACCTGTTTTTCTAGCCCCACCTGATTATCATAGAAATACACATCTAGTACACATTAGACATAGAAGGGAGTCCCCAATTGTCGATTATACTGAAACTGCTCTAGAACAGTATACAGATTTCAACAGAGGTTTCTTTTTCTTTATAGGACCTATCCAGAATAGTAAGCTAATCCGTAGGTTAACCAGAACCCTTGAAGTAGTAGTCAATGAAACTGCCTCTGCTCTAGGTAACTTAACTGAAGAGCAATCTGCTATGAGATTTGTCGTTTTACAGAATCGTCTCGTCCTTGACGTCATACTGGCCGATAGGGGCGGGGCCTGCAGAGTCATCGGATCTAGTTGCTGCATTTTCATTCCAAATAACGCGCCGTCTGTTTATTCAGCTATAACCAGACTCCATAAAATTGCCCATCTGTTACACCAAGATCCAGGCACCTGGACATGGTCCGGTTGGTTCTGGAATATGATTTCCGCATGGGGATGGAAAATATTGTCCTTCCTAGGTATTGCAGTAGCGATCATATTCAGCTGCTGCCTCTGTATACAATGTGGCCCTGCGATTTGCGGCATTTGTGCTACCTCTTGTATTCCTAGTCCCAAGCCCCGTTCTAAATCCCGTTCCAAGAAAATTCGAGACGAGCAAATGATACTGTATGAAATGATAGACGGTATCATGAAAATTGATGTTTCCTGATGGAAACGTAGTGACAAGGAGGGAATGTGGAAAAGTAAATTTTGCCATGTTCTGTGTCCCTACGTGTCATCCATCATATGTTATGTGTGCATGATTAAATATGCATATGCATTCCCCATGTTCGATTAATGACGCAATTATAGTTGTGTCCATCTCTAATATGCCAGTTTCTAGTCCTCGTGAATACTACGAATATCAGGCCTATGTAAAGTTACGTTGCCACGTTTCTCAGTGTGCACGTTATTTCATTGTAAAGTTCCCGTTTCTAGGCCTCAAAAGGGCCTGGACACCAGATTCAGCTCCGGTCTCCTGAAACTTCGCTGAGGAGCGATACAGCCCCCACCTGTATCCTCGACCCTTCACTTACTTCCTGCCTCGCAGTGCCCGGTCCAGCCTGGCTCAGCCTCTGAGTCTGCCAAAAGTATGTTATAGTTCCAGTTATCAGTTCAGTCCTCCTTCTCTGCATTCCTAAGCTACTGAACCGCATCAATAGTTTCCGTCATTGTCTAGCCTTCACGTCTCCACGTTAGAGAAATACTGCATTTAATGGTCATTTAATATTCTTCATCACGCACTACATGTAGAATAATGCATGGTCCAGTCTTAGAATCAAGTCAGCCTTTCCCCTCCTAACTTCTAGTTTATATCAACATGTTCTCTAAACATCAGATACTAGATACTGTTTAGGTACATGTCCCCCTGACTCTCCAGACTTCAGTCTCTGCTCCTAGCACAGAGTTCATAGCCCCCAGCTTCTCCTAGTGATACGTCATTGCTAGTTTGCGCGCACCATCAGGTTAGAGGTCCCGGCTCCTTAGGTAGCCCCCTCCATGGTTTCCGCCCCATTCATGACATATTCTGTTACGTTTGCATCACATGTCTATGTATACGTCCCGTTACACCTCTTTTCGCCCTTATCTTTCGCGACTGCTACGCGTCACGCCTTTTGCTCCACCCACTGCTACGCCTATTGCAATGTAATGCTATGTGTTTGCGTTATGTATATATGCTCATGCACTATTATTACAAAAAGTCATCCTTTTCCTTGTCCCGATCCTGACACCAGCAGCGCTGCTGGGCCCTGCCATCCTATTCCTATGCAGGTTGTCCTGTTCCTGTCCTTTATGCTGTAATAAACCTGCGAAACTCCTACTACCTCGAATCTTGACTCTTATTTATTGAGCTATCTGTTATTCATTTATACATTCAAAAATAGGGTATTATTTATTTATTTACCACAAGGAAACAATCTGTATTAGAGTCTCTGTTAAGGTTAGGCTCTCAAATTTGTTGACAATATTGTATCTAATGTCCTGATGATTTTTGTATAAAACGTTTATCATGCAATTAAATGTTATGATCTTATATCTTAATAAATACGGCCGGGGGGTTTCGCGACCCCCCGCCTTCCAAAAGTTAACCATGTTTCATGAGCCTGTATCCTGCGTTTGGTGTGGTGAGTTGGGGGGGGGGGGGGGGGGGGGGGGTGGCAGCCATTTGCCGATCATGAGCGATTTTGATAGGAAATGCCCTTGTGGGAGTTGTTTTTTTCCTCTTTTCACATTAAAAGCAAACGAGCCGAGCTTACACTAATTTATATTGTATTTAAACTGTCCACCATTTTGCACTGACGTAACAAAATATCACGTAATGACTATCACTGTTGTTTCAAGTTGTAAAGCATTGCGACTTTCACTCTAATAACCAGAGAGCCTTCTCAGAGACTGACTCTCAGTGTACCTAACCAAGGACATTCCAACTGACCCGGGTCAATGCTATACAATGTATCAATTTACCATGCTCGAATAAACTGGGAGAATGACCGAAATCCAATGTATAATTAAACACTAATTAGTGACCCTTACTTCTGCTCAAAAAAAGGAGTTGTAATAAGAGATTTTATTTTCTACTCTAAAAGAAGAGCCCAATGGAGGAAAGCCTTGCTCTCTCAACTCGGTATCTCTGTATCCGTGAAAATTCCACATAGGCTCAAACTCTTGGTAGCCCCCTCTATCGCCTGCAGAGCTGAAGCAACCATCTCCCTGTACAATAATGGGATGCTCCTCAGCCAATCTTCAGGCAGGAACCTACAAATGTTTGATGACACCTTTTGTATCATCGGATACTCTATAACTAGTAATGAATATATCTTGATAGATTTATGAACTTAGCCTTACAAGGCTGGTGGTGCAATATCCCTTTGTGTCTTCTCCTTAACTTACCCTCCCTATTGTAGCAGGGGTCTCGATCTCTCTCTCTCTCTTGTTTGCTTTATTTTTACTTCTCTTTCTCTTCCTCAATACTTTCTTCTCTCTTTTTTTCTTCCTTTCCTCTTTATCTTGCTGATTGATTTATAAAAGTGATACAACTGATTCTCTCGTATTGCTACTTTATTGCTTTTTCCACCATATTAATTGATATGTCGGTGATATATATGACATTGCTTATTTATCTATTTATTTATTGTGTAACTCTTTTTTTGGTTGTATTGCTTATTATGTTTTTTTATTGTTGTGAAGAATAGCCACAATCAGGTTCCAGATACTAAATACCGCTGTAGCCCCAAAACCAATTAAACCATAACCCTCTCAGCACTTCTCCATCTGAGCTAGAGAATACCCTGCCCCAATGCATACCTTCGGCTTATAAGACTCAAAGATCCTCTCTCTAATGGTGACATTCACACCATCCTCCTATCATATAATTCTAGCGATTCCAGTAGCAGACCAGATCTGGACCGAATACAAACAATTCTTACAAACCCACACAGAAAACGAAGGCTCCGTCACAGAAACATAAACAAATTAAACCTTAAGCAAGTGCCCATCACTAAGATAACCACTGATTATACCAAACCACACTTGAAATGCATGCTACTCAATTGCAGATCGGCAGTGAAGCATGTGGCAGACATCAAAGACCTCATACTTGCACACGAGCTGGACCTATTACTCCTTACCGAAACCTGGCTTAATGACTCCTTCACAGCTACCGTTGAATTATTAGTTCCACCCAACAACAACATCATACGAGTAGATACACCGAAGTAGACCAGGTGGAAGTATTGCTTGCATACACCGAAACAACCTTGGGGGAAACAGTCACACAACACTGCCCTATCCTCATGTGAATACTTATGCATTGTTATTCTAAATAACAACAGTCCAGAATGCAAACTACACACGATCTACCAGCCATCAGGAGATAACATCGCATTAATAGAACAAATAATGGAAAAACTCTATCAACATAGGACAACACTGCACTCAGATCTTCCTCAGATTTCAACCTTCACTGGAATGCCCCTAATGACCCAGCTGTCAACAGCCTTCAATCCTTCCTATCTGACTTTAACTTGACACAATTCTGTGGCAGTCCAGCGCACAACTTGGAGGAGATCTTGGATCTCATTATTGCCAAGAGTAATAGCATCCAGCTGGAATCCATCATCCCTTAACTAAACTATTTAATTAATCCAACATCCACTATAACATGTGTGCTGGCGACCCCCAACTGTACCTAAAAATCTCTTCCCCCGAATATATTAGATATCTCAACATAACCTTCCAACAAAAAAATAAAATAACTGGCTAACCTTAAATTAAATGATCTCAAAACAGAATTCCTCCTTTTTGTCCCACACAAACACCCACCGGACATCGCAGAATGGATCAAAAACCCAACAGCTTTTAACTGCTTACCACACATAATAGATTCAACGAGATCTCTGGGATTAAGCTCAACAAGAATCTGAACATGCAGGGGCACATCAGCTCTATTACCAAAGGAGCAAACTTCCACATTAATATTTCAAGGAAAATGAAACTCTTCCTTCCCCGTGAGGACTTCAAGTCGGCTGTTCAAGTCCTAATGATACCCAGGTTTGACTATGGAAGTACAACTCTCTGTGGTCTTACCAGATGTAAGCTGGCATCACTAAGGGCCTCTCTTAACTCTGTTGCAAGACTCATCACAGGATCTAAAAGAAACATTCTCCTCACTCCTGATCTGAAATCATTAAACAGGTTCCCTTTTGAGGCAAAGATTCACTTAAAAATCGCTTGCATGACCCACAAAGCTATACACTTCAACACCCTGAGATAGCTTGCACAAAAATTGGAACCTACCAGTGGCTGTAGAGCTTCTAGCGGCTAGCACCCTACTGCTAAAACAACTGAAATTCTACAAAAAGAAAACATATAACCGAACATTCTCAGGCATTGCCCAAAGAATCTGGAATGCCCTACCCCCTGAAATCAAACTGACTCCTCAACTGCTTCATTCAAGAAAGAAGTTAAAGTGATACTGATAAACACATTTCTGACATAGAATCCACAATCTCCACTCCTGAACACAATGTGCCCCCTTAACCCCTTCAGCGCGGCGCAAATTTTCGCGCTGTGCTGAAGGTTCTATTGAGCGGGCGGGGACGTGACAGAGCGGTTCCGTCATAAGTACAGCCCAACCGGCGCTCATGATGGAACCGCTCCGTCATGAGCACCGAAGGCGTTAATCTTGCATGCATGCTTTTCCCTCGCATGTTTAAAAAACCTTTTTTGTATGTCATAGAGCCAGTGGTGGTCTCTCTTGAGGCGTCTATCAGAAAGTATTCCATCCTTGATAATGATGTTATGCTTTATAACTCATTACACACTGTAAAACACTCTGATACCCACAAGGGTAATGTTCACGCTATATAAAACTTTATAAATGGATAAATATTTTGCAGTAAAATGTTTCTTGATACTTGTTCCCTACTGAGGCATATTCTGAGAACCATGTACCCATGTATAATCTATGAATGTCTTTGCCTAAAGTCCTATAAAAGAACATGTAGATTTCTGTACCACAGAGGCCCTTTTTCTCACACTTACAGAAGGTGAATCTATGCTAGATTTCACTTAGAACTATACTGAGTTCTAGTGATTTGTTAGGTTTGCTGCTATACTTGCTTATGGCATGTTTAATGTAATTATTGCCTATTCTTTATATAAAACTTTAAAACGACAACGCTTGTCTGTCATTCTTACAAGAATGTTTCACCACTTATTATTGAACTTGATATATAGAAGCATAGCGCCAGATCCAATTGGTGAGCATCAAAGTCCATCTAGGTACTACACCGTTCCCGGTCCTAGTAGCTGGCGTGCTTCATGAGCTAGATTTTAAGATGTTTGTGCGCCAACAACCTTTTTGTCATCCTTGTAATTTTGCCCCCATTACAAATCTGCAACAACCTTTTATGCAACCAAAATTCAGCAGACTTGGATTTTGCCAAATCGGGTGCAGCATGTTAAAGTGGAGCAGATATATAAAGAATTACCATGTATCTTGGAAAGTTCCATAAGGAATTCCATGGAAATGAAAACGATAGCCGGACAGAACTGTATAAGCTTCGCCAGGTACATGCTATTGGGTCCCTTTTTAGGTCTCGGCCTAGCGTTACACTGCGCAGCAGTGTTCGCGCAGCCGAGATTTAATGTCAACAGTATTGGGGGCTTAAACCCGCCCCTCTTCTCCATTGGCTGGGTTCCTAAACGGAGGCCAGCCATTGGAGGAGAGGGGCATCACTCCGTTTAAGCCCTGTCTTTTTGGGATTCGGGGGTGTGTTTTTAACTTTCTTTCTGTTTTCTTTCTCTCCTCTTCCCATTGGCTGGAATTTTACCTTCCAGCCAATGGGAAGAGGAGAGAATAAAAACCACGCCCCCGAATCCCAAAATGAGGCTGCCTTTCTCCGAGGCATTTCTGCCTCGCCTCGGAGAAAGGTGGTGGTGTGCATGGCGTTGTCGGACCGGCCGCCCTGAGCCGGTAACTGTTCTACTACTCCTGGTACCTCTGTTCGTATGTACAGTCTAGGGAAATCCACGCAGTCCATGATTGCATCCATAATCATGCTGCAACTATTTAATTGTAAAAGGCGGTGTTAGGGGAAATCTTTTACATTTAGATCTTTTGTGTTTTCGTGAATAGATTTTAGAGGCATTTTCATCCCGGACCTGCTCGCAGTGATGGCCGCCATTTTTTGATCGGCAGCGGCGCCCGGCTTTAACGGCGCTTATCGATGCAGCTGACAGCGGGACCGGGCCCTAAGCGGCAGCGAATCCCTACGTGCTGGGTCACCCGCTACGAAGAGAAGACGAGCACTCCGCAACATCCCTCGGAACTTGGGAAGCCTGCAAGACATGGCCGCCTGCCCGGAAGATAAAGGATCAGTGCACCGGGCCTCTAAGGGCGAGTTGGGAGTCTTGCCTGGAGCACAAATGGCCAGGAGATAAGCCCCCTGCTTTATCTGGGCGCATGCGGCGGCCTTTCGGAGTCCCAGGAAGGACAGGCATGGACACATGAGGTGTTTTTTTCCCTGCGTGAAGGCATCGACCACAACTGCCTTGTCGCCGGAATGCCATCAGGACAAGCAATCCTCTTGCTGGGCTTCCGGGGCCAGCCCGATAGAAATACTGCAGCCACCAGCAACCTGGAATATGGACAGTTTTTCAGGAGACAATAAGAAGTGTGTGGTACCGGGAGGAGTCTGCCGCAGCTGTTTAAGCCACGTGGATAGACAGGGGCTCGGTTTTCAGCGGACCCGCCACCATTTCAGAAGTAAGTGATGTGGCCTTACATGCCTGAAACCAAGAATCGGTATACTTCGTGGGCTGAAAAGTTTGCACTCGCCGCCCCGTGACTTGCGTTTCAGACTTGGGGAGCGTCGTGCTTTACAGTCCGTGCTTCTGAAGTCGAGTCAGGGCGCAGGGGGGGGGGGGCACAGGGGGTAGGGGCGAGGGACATGGGTACCCTGTGGAAGGCGGTTGCGGGGTTCCCGAAGATGGCTGGCTGACTGCTTGACAAGGAGGGTTGCTGTAGTGGAGAAGTAGGAGGGATTACTCCACCAGAGATCAAGAGTGGGAGGTGTCACAGGATGTAGAAGGATGCCGCATTGGAGTAGCAGAGGCTGGGAGGGGTTGTGGGTGAAGAGGTATGGGGGCGAGAGACGGTGGAGTTTACAGGGGCTATGGGGTTTATGGAGAGGTAGGCTCAGACGGCAAAGTTCAGGGCTGGGAGGTATGCAGGGTTCTCGGATCTGCAGGGCTTGAGATGATGGTCAGTGGAAAGCTGCTGGATCGAGGGCCATGGGCGGGTACACTTAGAAAGGTGGGTTGTGGTCTATTTTGGAGGGTTCAGACTTTGTTGATGGGCACGGTGAGGGTGGTGACTTGAGATGCGGCTGCATAGTTTACAGATGGGGTTTTGTGGATGGTAAAGTCACACTGTTTCCAGTGCGCGGTTTTCCCCTATAAACCATTGCCATCAGGTGTGCTAGTGTAACTAGTCCGGTGGCCAGAAATCGTGACTACAACACCCAGAATACAGTTTGTTGTCACATAAAAGCCCAAGACATACAGTGAGGTGGTCACTGAGTGCAATTTATGTATGATTCCATAGGACCGTGGGATTTCTTCCTTCAGACCACTCTACCTAAGCTTTCACTCAGGCTTTTACCCCCCACCCCCCGTAAATTTTGAGCCTCTCTCCCTGACTGGTATGTCTCCTCCTTCATGCTCCTTCAGCTGTGACCAATCCATTTACCCCCAAATTTCTCCTCCCCCACATTCCCTTAATGTTGTTACCCCATCTTCACACTCGTTCTTTTAACAGCCTCACATTTGGGCACCCGTTGACACCTTTCCTCTTACCGCAAGCCCCAACCACTCCACCCGGTCGGCGCTTGTTTCCAACGCCCTGTGTGACCCTCGTCAACCCACTGTTGTTTCACCCTCTGGCAGCACGTCAGGAGTCTTGCAGCCTGGAGAAGGGAGACTTGTATCTAGAGGACAGGAGGCCTCCAGTGCGGGACGGGACATTTCTCACTGTTGCACAGGAGACCCTCGGCCGGCCCGGAGACTTCTCTGTGGGATAGAACGGCCCCCCACGGCAGCACAGAAGACCCCAGCCGTTTGATACCATGCGCAGGACCGGGCACTTTACACACGACACGGGAGAACCCCCCTCTTCAGGATCGGAGACCACGAGGAATAGGAGATCTCCTTCCTCTTCTGATGAGGGAAGCACGCAGGGCGGGACCCCCCCCTTCACAGGTCAGGAGACCTCTGCCACTGCTGATTTAGAAGCCAGTCTGGGGAACAGTTTTGTTGCTGTGGATGTTACTCTTTCAAGTATTTGCATAATGCCCTACCAGTCAGTTGCCAAGACCTTTAGGCCGGTTGATCATTAGATTATGTGGGGCTCTGTGTGTGTGGGCGGGGCTCTGTGTGTGTGGGGGGCTCTGTGTGTGTGTGTGGGGGGGGGGCTCTGTGTGTGTGGGGGGGGCTCTGTGTGTGTGTGGGGGGCTCTGTGTGTGTGTGGGGGGCTGTGTGTGTGTGTGGGGGCTCTGCGTGTGTGTGGGGGGCTCTGTGTGTGTGTGGGGGGCTCTGTGTGTGTGTGGGGGGCTGTGTGTGTGGGGGGCTCTGTGTGTGGGGGGCTCTGTGTGGGGGGCTGTGTGTGTGGGGGGGGCTCTATGTGTGGGGGGCTCTATGTGTGGGGGGCTCTGTATGTGTGTGGGGCTCTGTGTGTGTGGGGGGCTCTGTGTG